>NC_051068.1:103962945-105162945 GCF_004664715.2 Peromyscus leucopus
TCGGGAGGCAGAGGCAGGCGGATCTCTGTGAGTTCGAGGCCAGCCTGGTCTACCAAGTGAGTTCCAGGAAAGGCGCAAAGCTACACAAAGAAACCCTGTCTCGAAAAAACCAAAAAAAAAAAAAAAAAAAAAAAAAAGAAAAAAGAAAAAGAATCAGTTTCCTATGCCACATGACTTCTACCGCTATTCTACTCCAAATAGCACATGAACATAAGTACAAGCCAACATTAGACATGTACTTCTTGCCTGGCACGGTCCTAGGTCGCACAACAGACTCTCACATGCCACAGGAGCACGGAAGTCTCCCACAGGACATGAAGGGCACAGAAGGTCCTTCCCTGTAGAACCCGACCACCCACCGTTCCAGAAAGGAGCTGTCATTTTTCTCCTTAGAGCTGGAGAATGGGTACAGTTCCACCCCTCTGTCCCCTCTGTTCCCTGCTTCTGCAGCCCTTAAATCAGAAGTTGGTGAAACTTAAAATTCATATCACCGAGCCACAAAAGACCCTGTCCCCAAGAGCTATTTAATGACAAAACCCAACGGAGAGCTGTAGACGTAACCAACCATCTTATTAAATAAGAAACACAGAACCAATGTAAAAGAGAAAGCTGAGAGGTCAGAGCTCAGAGCTAAAATCTCACCCCTCCTCCTGCGGTGGTCCTAGCTTCCCGAAAGAGAGCTATTTCCTGTGTGTCTGTCTTTTCATAGTATTTTGTTCTGCCTTCTCACTGGTTGTAAACCCAAACACGTGACTGCCTCGTCACTGTCTGTATGTATAGCCCCCCAGGTCTTAAAGGCGTATGTCTCCAATGCTGGCTGTATCCCTGAACACACAGAGATCTATGGGATTAAAGGTGTGTGCCGCCGCCGCCGCCGCCGCCGCCGCCGCCGCCGCCGCCACCACCACACCACCACCTCCACCACGCTCTGTCTATGGCTCTAATAGCTCTGACCCCCGGGCAACTTTATTTACTAACATACAATTAAAATCACATTTCAGTACAATTAGAATACCACCACAGAGAACAAGGTCTCTGACAACCAGTTTCGAGGGCAATTCCAGATGTCCCACCTTCTCCATTGCCCCTGGGGTGGGTGACAGCCCTGAGACACAGGTATAAGGAGCAAAGCTATGTCCCGAGTTCACCAGACTGTCACAAAGCTTGGTTTAGACAAGTGTCAGTGTCAAGTCGACCCGTCTTCACCAGTCTGCCAAAAGCTCCGGTGGGGACCACAGAGCAGGGAATCTGTCTAAAAAATCATCCACTGACTCACCTACACCTAAGTGTAAGTCCACCAAGTCAGCACAGGGGCAGAGCGACACACTTGACCTACCGCAGACATGCTGTGACAGCCAGCACCCATGAGAGGCCCCGGGGACTCAAAGCGCGCCCTAGCGCCACTGCCTTAGGACCCACTGGTGGTGTGGCCAGAAGGGCAGGCTAGCCGGCGATCTGCCCAAGAGGTCACCAGCAGGCAAAGGTGACGAGTCTTAAACCACCATCGCCATGTAAGATTCTTGAAGCCAAGCAACTCAAACCAGAGAGGGAAGACACAGAAGCAAATGAGCAGCGTGTAGAGGTAAGCAGGTTCGAATCCCAAAGCAAGATTTCCAGTGCCGAGTCAAGTTTGAAACGCAGGCTTCAAATCAGAACGACAGCTAGGGCTTCTCCCACACCTGCGCGGTGCAGGTCAGAGCCTGCCCGGCCTGTGGGCTGCTTCGGCACCCAATGCCTGAGAAACACAGAAAGGAAAAGTTGCTGAGACTCAAGGACTGACAGATCAGGGTGACCGGGGCAAGAAGGACGCATTATCTTGATGAAAGACAGACGTACGCAGTGAGCTCAGCTGTCAGCATAAGGCCACACTATTTTCCAAAGCAGAACACCCAGGAACCCAGGCCAGCCTTTCTCCAAGCCAAGGCCAAGAGCCAACAACTTGAATCACGCACAAATCTGAGTCTCCAATTCAGTTAGGTTCAAGGTGAATGGGCAGAGCAAATTTAGAAACAGTACAGAAGGAGCTGACACAGTTAGCCCAGGTCTGTCGCCTTCAGGAAGGCTGCTTGCCAAGCTGAGCGTGGGCTCACATCTGGAGCTTGGCTAGATGTGGAGGACTGCCACCATTCTCTGACAAGGCTGCAGGCTCTCCTGAGACAGGGCCATTTTGGAATGTACCAGGTAGCCGGTGATATCATGCGCACTGCCCAGGAAAATTCTGGATATCGAATCTCTAGCTAGTGCCTCTATGGACGACCTTTACGCGTTTGGTCACATCTTGCTGCTGAGGGAACTGCACATGTCCAATGTGACTGTGATGGGGGAGGGAAGGGCCCTGCAATCTCCTGCCTGACATGTGACATACCCCAGCGGCCCTTCCTCTTTCCCGCTGGCACTTTATACCCTTGGCAGTGGTAAATCGCCACCAGGGTCCAGTGGGCCCTCCTAGAGCATCACCAAAGATGGTCGAGGGCGGGGGGTGTGAGAGTTTGTAGAGATGCTTGACCAGAAAGGAATAAATCCCAAGTGCCTGGTGGCAGGTAATGGAACTGCTCTGTGTTTGGCAGTTGTGAGAAGTCACTTCACAGGCAGGAGTGATGGCCACCAATGGAGGCTCGCGACCTGCACAGCAGGGACAAGTAAGGGGCTGCCTTGGGGACATTTGCTCTTGTCTTGGGTTCTCTGAACTACAATCCCGATGGCATTTGAAACAAGTGGTTCCTTACCCACCTGGTCCCAACCCAGATTTCCCCCTCTTCATCTCCATCGGGAAACTGCTCAGGTCTGTTCAGCTCTTAGAGTTGAGAAGATTTAAATACTTATGGCACAAGACAGTGCCAAGCTGGAGTCAGTAACAAAGAGCAGTGACGGTGAAAGCCTTCCTACATGGGAGTTTCTAATCTCATCTGTGAAAGCAGCACCCAGAGACCAAGCACCCACAATGGCCAGCACCCAGGGACCAAGCACCCACCATGGCCAGCATCCCAGGGACCAAGCACTCATCCTTAAGGAAGTGGGGTCTCCCTTGAGGTGAGACCTCAGGTGATATTTCTAGAAAAACATCTTCCGGTTACTATAACCACCTCTGGCTGACGTCACCGAGCCCTTTTTGGTGGGTTTCAGACTGAGGAACCGTGCTAGTCTGACATCTTTAAGCAGCGCAGAGGAAACCTATGGGTACTTGGATGTGCAAACAATTGGCCAAACACATCTTCTCATCCACAGGGCAACTAAATCTCAGGCAACGTTCCAAGAGAGTGAAATGCATGGTACAGGATCATGTCAGAGTGACTCTGTGTAAGTCACTGGCTTATTTCCCACCTATCCTGAAGATATGGGAGGCCCTGATTGATACCAAGACCAACACCATCTAGACGCTCGGGTTCCATACAGTCACTTCCAACAGATGTGCCCTAGACACACAGGCCAGCAACTACTGGAGGGCAACATCTTGACCTGTGCAAAGCTCAAAGCCAGGCCCACAAACAACACACGGCCCGGTACACTTCACATGCTTCACACGACACCATGGGATGACGAGAGCAGTGGTCCTTACTTCTTCCACTCCAGTCCACATGGGCCTCATAGTCCTCTCACTGGGCGGGTCAGTCTACATGGATTACCAGAGCTGGATGCTGGAGCAGGCGGGCTGGCTCCTGCCCCAGTGAAATCCAGAAAAGCTGCACGATTCTCACGGCAGACTAGCCTGACCCACTTAGGCAACTGTAAGTATGGTTAGGCAGCCAAGGCCTCCTGAATTACTGGTGTATTTGTCTTTTTTTTTTTTTTTTTTTTTTTTAATAAGCCAATGGAAGTGATGTTCTACACCTAGTCTCAACCAACAGAAAAACACAAACCCTTTAAAACAGAGGAAAAAATGTAACAGAACTGGAAGGGACGTGTACTGAGAACCTGCTGAGTGCCAGGATCAAGGCTGCATTTTCCCGAGGCCATTTCTGACTAAGCCAGCGAGTCTGGTGAAGCAAACAGCATCCGTTTCGCAAAGGATGTCATCACTACAAAAGAGGCTGAGCCAGTTGACCACTCAGGTAAGCCATGACGCCAGGACTAAGTTCTGAGCCTGTTTGCCTCCAGGACTTGTCTTCCTGTAATCTAGTCTGAGGCACACATGGCATTTTGACTATCTGGTGAAATAATCAGCTTTCAAAATACAATTATAATAAAATAGCATGTATAGACTATAAACTAAATTTATATTCTCTTTCAACCCAAGAGGGAAAATTGTAACTATTGCAGGCTTGGTAACAATATCACTAAGAAGTCTTACCAATGTCCCCACTGATGTTCTGATACACGGTAACAGTCCCTATGAAATTAACCTTAGTGTTTCATTTGATACAGGAAGAAACTGAAACTTCCAGAGTGTTGTATAACAGTTTCCTCTCAGATTAAAACATTCTATCCTGCAGGAGGTAAACATCTTAAGCAGGAAGGTAAACAAGTCTAAAGAGCTTCAGGAAGTCCCTGAAACTGACCAGATTCTCTCGACCCCTCCCTGCCAGAGTAAGCAGTAAAAGCCAGGAGTCCCTCCTCAGTTGCAGCAAAGTCAAGCTGCTAATGAGACTCCCTGACAAGCTGAGCTGCAAAAGAAGACCCTGAGACCAGACCAGCTGCCTGGAAGAAGCAGAAACCAGCTGAGCGATTTGGAACAGGCTCAGGCCACAGTTGGCACCTGGAAAGGACACTCTCCAGCCTGTTGAACTGCCTGCTGGCTGTGACGTGTGCTCCAGGTTCCCAGCTTTGTAAGCTGCCACCCATGCTGGGGTAGGCTTTGGTGATGCAGCTGTCTTTGAGTCCTTTCTGCTCCTGTAGGTAACCCCTCTCCCATATCCCTGTAAGTAATTCCAATAAAACGCATGGGTTCACCAAGCTGGACTCTGGTGTTATCTGTACTTTAGTCTGTCATGGCGTCCCTATCTGGGTGAGTAGACATGTGTGTTGCACCTCCCCAGGAAAAATTCTGTCACACAACACAGAAATTAATTGGAATAACAGGTCTACAATCATATGGCTCCAATCAAACATCATTCTGGTAATCGTCAAAATACTTGTCAGGGCTAGGGAGATGGCTCTGTTGGCGACGTGCTCACCATGCAAGCGTGAGGAGCTGAGTTCGGATCCCCAGCACCCTGGGGAGGTGGAGGCAGGAGTGGACGCACTGGCTAGCTAGTCTAGCCTGCTTGGTGAGCTCCAGGTTCTATGAGAGAAACCATGTGGCAGAGCGTAAATAAGGAATATGGTTTAATTTAAGTGTAAGAGCTAGCTAGTAATAAGCCTGAGCTATCGGCCGAGCATTTATAAGTAATATTAAGCCTCTGAGTGGTTATTTGTTCATCTCCTATTCCCTCTGTGTCTGACTGGCGATTCCTGACTCTGCCCTTCTCCTTCCCATCATCCTTAGTTTGGTCGCCCTAACTATACTTCCTGCCTGACTACTGGCCAGTCAGTGTTTTATTAAACAATTCAAGTGACAAATCTTCACAGTGTACAAGAGGATTATTCCACAGTGTTCAGCTCCATGATGGTTTACAGCCAAGGAGAGAATATGAAGTCTGAAGTGTTGTGTTTTCTTGGCAGCCAAGCAACTGCAGTGGAGTTTACAAACAACCTGCAGAGTAGGGATGGAGAACTTTCCAAAGTTTGGATAAAACACAGAGGCTACCAGAAATGCCCTCCATCAGTGACCAAAAACCACAGAGGCTACCAGAAATGCCCTCCATCAGTGACCAAAAACCACAGAGGCTACCAGAAATGCCCTCCATCAGTGGTCAAGGGTCACAGACATAATACTCGGCTTCTAGGGTGAGTGACTCTGGACCCTGCCCCGATTGCGTCTGCACTCCTGTCATGGCCTGCAACTACCACTGAGGACGCCATGCAGGGCACCATTCCTCACTGACTACTGCCTGCTGTTGACTCGACTTTGTACCTAGTTCCAAGCCTTAGGTCAGCACAGTGAACAAACAAATCTGTTATCAAACGCCATGCCCATCTCACAGAGCATCCCGTCTGGTGTGATCCCAACGGCCGCTGTGGGGAAGTGTGCTGTCCCAATTCCAGCAGTAAGTACACAGAAAGCTGACATGTGACTTGAAACCAGAACAACTCACTCACATGACCTTAACCCAGGAAGGCATGGTATGATAGAGTCTGGGGCAACGGTCTGAAATGCACTGAGCTGGGCAACGGCCAAACTCTGGTGCCCGTGAGCCAACTGGAAGCTGAAAGTTATTTCTTAACCTCCCCCACCCATCTCCTCCTCTGCAGAACTGGGGCGACAGAGGTGTTGGGAGGCATATACAGGTGAATGTAAGTCCTTACAACATGGTGGTATATCCCAAACCAATACTGCCTGTTTGTTGTAGACTCCCCCTTCCTCCTTCTGTCAGGGCCAAAGGCGCTGGACCAGGCACAGCCCACTGAGGTACACCACATCTGACCGTGAAGCCGCACAGCTTCCAACTGACTGGCTGCTCACACACAGATTCCTTTTGGAGACTTGCAGCCATTTGAACAAGCACACAGCTAAACCTCTTAACCTACAAATACCCAAAGAACCAACAGAGGAGTTGACATGCCATAAATGCAGAAAACGTATGTATCTGTTTTATCGTTTACTACCAACAAACTGATTTGCTATAAGAAATGTGTATCTGTTTCCTCTGAATGGAAACATTCCTTCCTGGAAAGAGAGAAGCTGGAGCCCCTGAAACTAACAAAAACTTACAAGACTCAGAGGCTCAAAACCCCTGTTAGACTCGCAGGGCCTTTCTCTCTGAAGTTATACCAGCAGTAAATAACTGGCTGGGAGAGGAGATGTTTTCATGAAGCAGCCGCCATCTGCACAGGGACGGTGACGCAGCGTTCATCACCCACACTAGGATGCAGCTTTCAGGTGATGCAGCTGTTTAAAGTCACCCATGCTCTGATGAGAAGCCCAATGCTTGCTCCTGGGAAAAAAACCATTAAACTCACTGGTTGGCCAAGCTGAACTTGGGTGGGATCAGTTCTTTGACCTGCCACTGCTTTCCATCTGGGGTAAACGGAGAGACTCGTTAGGAATGCCATCCTCTAGGCATGAGACTCCCATTGCGTTCACGCACAAGACTGGACGCGTCAACAGCAAGCCGTGGACCGGGGAGGGGCTGATGGGGCCCTACCCATCTGTGCTACTGGCTACTGATGGACCGTGGAAGACCAGGAGTCATTATGGTCAGCGTGTATTCACTGGCGAGACCACCAGGCTCCACTGCGTAATTCCATGTCCATGGGCACTCAGATGGTCCTGGTTTAACTCAGCGGGTCACAAAAGCAGGTGAAAAGACATGAACATGGGAGAGGGACCTGGAGGGGGAGTGGGGGCACTGGAAATGGGTGGAAGGAGAACAGAGAGAGTAGGGAAGATGAGAGCAACCGAGTGCATTTTATATATGTATGAAACTGCCAAAGAACCAACTTCATTAAACAATGAAGAAACAGACTCCCTAGGGAAAGAATGACCCAGGAAGTTAAAAGTCATCCAGACTTACACTCATACGCCCTGCCCACACGTGGTTCCATTTGCCATAGAGAGAAATGGAAATAAAGATGAAGTATCAAATCATAACTTCAGGAGGTTACCCAAGTGCACCCCGCACTTCTGAGCCCGCCCCCAGGCGGTTCCCACGGTGAGAGTGTCACATCATCTGATGGTGTGAGTTCACTCTTACAGTTCTCAGGGATTTCTTGGGCTCTTGCCTGTTCACTGTGTACAAGTAATACACAACATCTGTGTGGATTTCTGTTATCAGTAAGGCTTCTGGCAACCAGCAGGCTATGAGTTAAGCTTTGCAAGACTCAAATACACCAGGAGCTGGGGGTGTAATTCAGTGGTAATGGATGTACTTAGTATGCGTGTGGCCCTGGGGTGAATCTTCAGGACCAAAAATGTGTGTGTTATGATTATTTTGTTTAAAGTGATGAGACCAGGGTCTTGCAAGATGGCTCTGTGGTTAAGAGTGCTTGTTCTTGCAAAGGACCTGATTTGGTTCCCAGCTGCCTCTACCATTACTGCCACACGAATTACAGATCATTTATCAAGGACTATTGTAGTCTAAATACAGTTTACCCACCAAACTTTGTGTTCAACTCTGGTCCAAGTGGGGTGGTATAGGAAGGGGAAGACTAGAGGATTATGGGAATGGATGCACTAGACAAAAGTCTTCTGCAGGAGGGGGTCCATTGCCATAGAAGAGGCAGCTATGACGTGAGTGTGGCTCTCTCTTGCTTCTCTCTTGCAAGACTCCACCTTCCCTCCCACTCTCTACTATGGGTTGAAGCAGCACAAAACCTTCCCCAGATCTGGCTGCCTGACCTGGGACATTCCAACAGAGAGAATCACGAGTTAAGCAAACCAGTTTTCTTCACAAATAGCGGCAGGCATTATTACAACAACAGAAAACGTATTGAGACCGCGGCCTCCCGGTAGCTGATCCGTGCTCATTCTTTACTGTCACATTTCATGTGGAGGTGGGGCAGGGTAGGCCTTACACAATGGCTGCACGGTCAGTATACAAGGAAAAGTCTACTGGTAAAAGAGAAGCTAAAACACCCTAGAGGAGCCCCACAAAATGTGGCCCCTGGTGCAGGTTCACAGGCGCTCATACCTGAAGATGGCCTACTCCAGCTCACTACGGTACTAAAAGGCACATCCACGGGTGGAGATTTGAGATGCTAATGAGACATGCAATGCATAAAACCCCACGTAGAACTACATATAATGGAGCATGCATGAGAAAGACCGCACAGTGGAAGTGGCCCAAAGAGTCCATGCTCTGCACATGACCCCAGAAGCCCAGGCTGTGTGACACAAAGGTCCCCACAGGGCAGCCACTGGAGTGGCTAAGCTTTTTATTTGCTCTGGAAAGACTGCTTCCTTGGAAGTAAGTATGTTCATATTAACATGTTTTCTTACTTTGCTTGTCCTAGGACACAAGAACTTTCCAGAAGTGCCATTGACTCCAACACCTACCAATATCAATGTCTGTATAGATGAAATGGACAACTACAGTGTCCACTCCGAAGCTGCAAATGTCTCGTGTGTCTCCCTTTGGCCCTGTGAATTGACAATTAAACAAAGGTTTCCTTCAAGGACCTGCTTCCAGCATTCTCCTGGCTCTACATCCCTTCCTTCTGAAATGTCAGTTATTCCTATAATTCCAACCACACCTGGAACCAACATCTTCTGTCCTAAGCTGTCACCGTCTCAATCCTCAGACCAGCTCTCTTTGACATTATTGGTATCACTGTGCTGCGGAGCAGAGTTTTCTGACAGTACTTCTCCCTTGACCCCATCTTTAATTTGCCCCCCTTTAAAAGTGTATGTGCATACAGTGTACTGCATTTTGAAGTGTGTGTGTGTGTGTGTGTGTGTGTGTGTGTGTGTGTGTGTGTGCATACATGGAAAGGCCCCAGGCTGTCATAGGTGTATTCCTTGACTGCTCTCCACTTTTCATACTGAATCTGGTCTCTTGCTGAACCCGGAGCTCACCGTTTGGGCTGATCTGGCTAACCAGCTTGCTGGCGGGACGGCCAGAACTAACTACACCTGGATTTTGTGTGAGTTCTAGGGATCCAAACTTCGGTCACGACACTCACGCAGCAAGTACCTTACCCACTGAGCCCCCTCTCCAGTCCGGTCATCTTTAACTTCTGTCCAACAGTTTCGTGCATCACTAAGACGCCGGTTCAAACGCTAGCCTCTCCACGAAGTCTCTCTCCAATATCTTTTGTTTTAAAATCTGACAGCAAGGTGTTTACTGCTCATCTTACACTACTTTACACCAAAACAAGCTATTTCAGATGGGTTTTTAACCTGTCTGCTTTCATATTTAAAATCTCTTAGTGACAGAAATCGACACCATCTTTTACTTGAGGCAAACTGTTCAAGCTCAAATACTGCAGAGCAGAGTAACCTGAGCCCACACTTTCCCAGTCACTGCCCCCTCCCCCCTTTTCACAAATCCACACCCATGTTCTCACTGCCAGACATGCTCTTTCCCATCGCTACTGCTGGAAGGGACTCCAGCTCATCCTTCATAGCCCAACACCGAGGCTGTCCCTCCTTTAATGGAGCCTCTCCCGATGCCTAGAGCAAGAAGTCACTTCATTGTGCCTCTTCTGATGTACAGAAGCAACAGATCATCTATGGGACCCACAGTGGGAGAAAAATTCCAACTGTGAAAGATGAGTGATAAATTAAAATTTGAGGAGTTGGTCAACAATACTTTTCAATTATGAACTCAAGATAATGTTGTGGGGATTATTTAGGGTTATTGCATTGTCTACTTCAAGTTCTGAAGTTATTGTCACTACAAATGCAACCCCAAGGAAGAAAGGGCACACCCCCATCCACAGGACAACTGGAATTTCCAGTAATTGTAAATTGCATCTATGTAGAGCTATAAGTATCATCTGTCTTCACACACACACACATACTCTAATGTCCCTTTTCTTTATCATTAGAAGGTACAGTCTATATGTCATATTATACTTTAAGTGTCTAAAAGTTCTTTCTAGAGAGTCTTCTTTAAGAAATGTACACCATGCTCCCAGTGTTGCCGACGTTCTTTCTCAATGCCTCTGTCTCTTAACCCTTGCATTTAAAATCCATATTTAAATGTCTTCATAAACTAAAACCCTGTCCCAAAGAATGAAAATAAAAATGTCCTTGGGCTCAGGATGCAGCCAGCAGTAGAGCCCACGCTCAGCATGTTGGAAGACCTTGGATTCAACCTCAGAACGTGGTCTCAATCTCCATCAAAAAGAAAAGCAAAACAATTATTTCTATTTATGTGTTTGTCTGCATGTGCACCACATGCACTCAGGTGCCTGCAGAGGCCAGAAGATGGTGTGGGAGCTAGGTTATAGATGGTAATGAACCACTAGATGTGGGTGCTGGTAACCAAACCTCAGTCGTATGCAAAAGCACCAAGTTCTCTTAGCCCCCGCAAAGAAAAATTTAAAAAGAACTGTAACGTAACACTAAGCTATCGAAACTCCCTTGTGTCGGCGCATCCTGGACAGCGTGGGCAGGCAGTCAGTCGCTTTCTTAGGATCAGGCATTCCTGACTATATTTCTTCCTCAGCAGACACTGGGTTCCTCCAGAGCAACAGCCATACCTTAACCTGCCACCCAGCCTGGGCCCACGCAGCACAGAGACACTTCCTAAAAACCACAGCAACACAGGAACGACACATCTGCTCTTCAAAAGCCTCCATTTGTAAATTATTGTAGAAATGAGCGTTTAAGAGACCACAACTGCTTTTTGTTATTAGAAAGCCTTTACCTCAAACCTTACGACACTTTCAAGTGCTTTAGAGTTGTGAGAAATCACATCATTAGCTTGAGAAGGAGGAGGAGAAGACGAAGAAGACGGAGAAGACGGAGGAGGAGAGGAGGAGGAGGAGGAGGAGGAGAAGAAGAAGAAGACGATGAAGAAGAAGAAGAAGAAGAAGAAGAAGAAGAAGAAGAAGAAGAAGAAGAAGAAGAAGAAGAAGAAGATGATGAAGACGATGAAGACGAAACGAGAAACGAGTTAGGAGCCGAAGCTTCTTTGGTGGGCAGAGGGTGTGGCTGGAACGTCGGCCGAAAGGTGAACAGTGTGAACAGTGCGGCAAGCAGCGTGTGCTGCCTAAAGAGAACCCATGTTTTCTGCCCGCTGACCGCCACGCCTGCGATCCCCAGGTGGACTGTGTTCCGTTCACTCTAGTGCCGCCGGTCAGCTTGTGTTTATCAAAGGGACCCTGCCGTTTGTGCCTGTCTGTCTGGGACACAGACCCAGCGATTCCTGCCATCACCCAGAGGACTGAGCCTCCCAGTTTCTTCACCACCATAAGGTCAGAGGCCAGCAAAGCTTCGACTGTCGGGGTATTAGTCACAGCTCGCCCGACACGGTGGCCGACGACCACAGCAGTGCCTTTCAAAGGTTTTGAGCCACGTGCCCTTCTCCATGGAAAAGCATACAACAGCCCAGTAAACAAGACAAAGGTCAGGAAGAGGGGAGTCCGATCGGAGACTCGAGGGCCTGCTGAAGTCCGTCCAGAGCACGCGGTAAAAATCCCTAACCGTCTCACCCGTTGGAACAGCTATGCTGAGCGCACGGCTGACTCCGAGTTCTAAACCTGTGTGTCTAATTAAGAGTGTCCACAGAGGATAGGACGCTAGAGGGGTCCGTGAGGGAAGAGAGGGAAAGAGGCCTTAAGGAAAGGAAGACGTGTGATATAAAGGAGAGGTGGGGGAAATACCGGGGGTTGGTAGTTTAGGTGAGGGTGGGGGCAGGGAGAAGAGAGAAAGGAGAGTTGACCAAAAAACTAAAGAGGTATGAAAAAGCCTTATGGAAACACACTATTTTGTAAACTACTTTAAAAAAATTTTTAAAGAAGAATTTTGAACAGAGGTAACCTGCATGGGTGGACAATACTTCTCCCAAAAGACATGGGTTATTAAATGAAACTCAGTGCCAGGTGTGGATACTGCCTTACGAGCTATGGCCAGAGAGGCCACAGAGGCCCCCAAACCACACAGGCTACTGTCACTGCTGCTGGCTGCTGAGCACACAGCATACTCTGGTTGTAAGACATGGAGAGGTCAAGCTGAAAGTGACCTGAAATCTTCCTACCTGTTGGCTAGTTTTCACAGGACCAGAAGGTGCTGTGCAGGCTTCCAGGGGAGGAACGTCATCGGTGGACTTCCTCAGTGGTAGACCTGCATGCTACAATACAGCCCCACCTGACAAGGTGTGGCGCCCGGTCCAACTGTGGAATGAGTATCATGGGGACAAACAACTGCTTTATGATCTGATTTGAGACCTGCTCTGCACGAGGGAACTCGTGCCTGGTTCTGTAGACTTGGTCAAAAGCCTATGGCAGGGCACAGGCCCTAGGGGAGGGTCTACTATTGCTCTGCTAAATGGACATGTTGTCAGCGTCCTTCTAAATGTGGTGTTCATGCACACAGACTAGTGCTGCTCTCAACCTCCCCTCTCAGTTAATATAGACTGATAACTGGTGCTAAGTGTAAGTACTGTTAAGATTCAACCCTAAATAGGACATTTATATTAACCCATACACACATACACTCACACACACACATACTTAGGGAACATGGTGGGGGTGGGGGAAGAATGTGAGAGCCGGAGGAAAGGGAGGAATGGAGTTTTCTGGACATGGCTCGGCCACTGCATTCATGAGCTTACATCAGCTATGATTACCTGCACAGATCAAGCCAGAAAATATTACAGCACAGTTGGTTGATGAACTCATCAGGCTCCGTACCCCTGGCCGAGGAGCTATTGGCAACTGATGGCTACTGGGGGAGTGAGGAGCATTTTTCTTCAGGAGTGTGGTTGATGGGAGGTTGCCCAAGCTTGGTGGGATGGTCTCACACCCATGTGCACACGAGCAGCACTGAATGTATTTAGAGGCTATTCAAAGAGAAGAGGCTGTGAAAGGAGGCCATGGAACTGGGGTAGAGAGGACCAAAACATATTGTGTACATGTATGACATTATCAAATAGTAAATGAAAATTAAAAATAATAGCTATGCATTCAACAAAACTGTAGGCAAGGAAATGGAGAAGAATTCTTATGTATTGTTGATGGAATGTAAAATAATACTATAGAAATCCCTCAAGAACTGAAACAGTATTACTGTATAATCAGCAATTTCATTTTGGGGTATATGCTTTGGGATTAAAAACAAATAAAACTACCAGATCTTCCTTGGGAGGTAGCTTCAGGCTTCTCCTGATAGTTCAAGAATAATTACATTAATGAGGGGTGGTATTTAGGAAAAAAATTTCAGGTAGCAGGCAAGATGGTCAGCAGGTAGTGGAGCTTGTTGCCAGACCTGATAATCTGAGTCCAAATCTCCAGGACCCATATGGTGAAAAGAGAGAGCTGACTCCTGCTACAGGTTTTTTGCTGACCTCAGTATGCATTCCCTGGCAAGTGCACATGTACATATGTACATGCACATGTGTGTGTGCGTACACACACACACACACACACACACACACACACAAACAAGCAAACAAACGTAAGAAAGCTACTTAAAAAAAAAGAATTGTAAAGAATTGTAGTGTCTTGGACAAGCAGAGCAAGAGCACCCAGGCTTCCTGGGTCATATCATGGCACCTAGGACTCCTGCCTATCTGCAAAGGGAGGAGCTGGGGGTGCAGAGTGAATCACGGGAGAAGGGAGGCCATTTTTGGTTCGGGTTTCTCCCCCCATTATTTATTCAGTGTTGTAATAAACAAGGCTTTTCTTGGTTCTTTAAGCGTCTGTTGTTTAAGCCATTGAGAACGCTTGTCTTATATTACAGTAGCCTATACATTCACTGCAAGACACTGAGGGCAAACAGTCTAGAAAGCACACACACACACACACACACACACACACACACGCACACACACACACACACACACTTGAAGACTATGTCCTCAGCTCCATGACTTTCCTGGGCCTGGTAGAAGGCAGGCTCAGCCAAAGAGGAAATATTTTTAGACAAGGGTGCTTTAGAGCTGTAAAAATAGGCCCAGTGAATAGCACACTTGTCAAAGCCCCCAGTACTCTGGCCAAAGGACCAAGCAACCGTGCCCGGCAGAAGCACACCGGGTTTATGCATGTTTGCAAATGCATCATAAAGTTTGAATCAGGTTCCCTGGAGCATAAATAACTTACATGGTAAATCCAAGAGAGTAGCATCAGCTGGTGCAATCCCTGGTCTCTCCGCACCCTCAGCACATCGCTAGCGAATGCCTTGGGACCCTCCACCAGGAGGACTGTACTTCATCAACATCACAGTCTATCCCCAAACTCCCAGTGTCATGAAATCATCCTCACATCTGACTTCCTCCCAATCCTAGCACAAATATTCAAAGGCAGGCACTGTCCTCGGACTGCCACAGGTTCACTGTGGTGTGTGTGTGTGTGTGTGTGTAGGGGCCTCAGTGACTGTGCTTTCACACTTAGACCGCCACTCACCAGCCACCATGTGTCTTTAGCAGCAGTATCAGCTCCGTGAGGTTCTAGTAGAGCGGGACTGAGGTGAGCATGTGTGCCTTAGGCACATCAGCGGGGGAGACTGAAAGGGAGGGGAGAAAATGGAAAACCCAAGCAAGGGACAAGTGACAGGTAAAGTAGGATGTCATCATCACAAAGAAAAATCTGACCGTCCAACTTTCACACCCTCTAGGAATGGCGGTACTTCCAACTCCACTCCAGGTCAGAAGATGAATAAGCCATAGGGCTGTGCTTCAACGTCTACCAGAGAACCACCCAATAAAGAGCTCAGGGAGCCCAGGAAAGCAGGGAGAAGTTTATGACAAACAAATGGCATGCCCTTGAGTAGAAAAAGCTGCTGGTGTGCTGAGCATGATGGTGCGTTTCTTCAATCCCAGCATTTGGCGGGAGAGGGAAGTGGATTTCTGTCAGTTCAAGGCCAGTCTGGTCTATATGGTCCGTTCTCGGCCAGCTAGAGCTACATAGGGGAACCAGGAAGGAAGGAAGGACAGAACAGCTGGGAATAAAAATATGGCCTCCACAAGGAACATTTGAAAGGAGAGCTCACAGTCCAGGAACTATGCCAGTCTCCTATGATGCTAACATGTCTAAGTTTCTCCATTTATTTTTTTTTTCAAGAAAACTTGTAACTCACTGTAATAACAGAAGTTAATAAGGCTAACAAGTACACAGAGCTCTAATTACCATTCCATTAAACACCAGAAAATTCAGAGGTGAGGACAGTGAGGGGAGGTGGGAACGAATTCAGTGGCTAGGGAAAAGCTTTCCAGTCTGTCAGAGCATCTATCCACTTACTGAGCATTGTGCAAGGACAGAAGAATCCAGCAAACGTTCATCTGTAGCTTAGAATGTTCCCCTTGCAACCAGTTCAATAGTTTAAAGAATTCTAAATAACTATACATTGCTGGTGTGTGTGTGTGTGTGTGTGTGTGTGTGTGTGTGTGTGTGTACTATAGTGTACATGAAAAGATCAGAGGATAATTTCTGGAAGTTGGTTCTCTCCTACCGTGAGGTAACGTCACTCCTGCTGCCTCTGGCACGCTGCACACTCCAGGCTAGCTGGTCCTCGGGCTTCCAGGTAACCCCGTCTTCACCTCCCATCTCACATGGAAGAGTGCTGAGATCACAGTCACACAGCTTCATCACTGAGCTACCAGCCAGCTCATCTTGGACTTTTTGAAAAGGACACACATACTCAAGCATACACACACACACACACACACACACACACACACACACACGCGCGCGCGCGCGCGCGCGAGCGCGCACAAAAACCACACCAGTATGAGGGCTTTGGTAAGATGAATTCCTAATCTTCACAAGCTCAAACTCCACCCCCTGCCCCCTGCCAAAGTGTAAGATACCAAACACATTGAGCCAGGAAGTCTCTCAAACTCCATTCCCGGGCAGCCCAGTCATTTAATGATCGGTTAGCGCTCCGGACTTAGGAAGGCCTCCTCCATCAACCTGAGAAACGCAGAGCCTTCGGCTTCCTCCTTCCTTCTTTACAAAGCAGGAAGCAATTTGTCTCCACTCAAAGTTCACTTAATGCCACGGGCCTCTTTGCCAGCCTGAGCAGCTGGCTAAGGATAAATCGACAGTCAGAACCAAGTGAGAAGTACCTAACAGGCAAACACGTAAAACAAGTCAATGTACTTAAACATTAACCTGCAGTCTAAGAGGGTCATTTTTTCTTAATTTAAAATAAACACAAAAATGACAGGCAATGTAGACACTCTTAGAAAGTACACATGCACTAATGGCCTATGCTCTGGCCAAATGTGACTCAGCTGCACCTCACTTGTCTAAAATTACTTAACCGTTTGATAAATGCATTGGGTGCATACAAAACCTATTCACACCTTTTTTTTTTCCATATCATTCAGCACAAACTGGAACACATCAATTCGTTAAAACTGCCACATGACTTAGACCACTTCCTACAGAATTTGAGAGAAATGGGGGCTAAATGTGATGGACGATGATAACCCAGATGCTAATTTGTGTTTGCACTTTTATGGCCTCGTCCAGGCGGAATAATGAAATAAAAGGCACTGTCCTGCTCAGCAGTCCCCGAGCAAACCGCAGTATCAGCTGGTCTCTGCGTCAGGGATAAGCAAGATGGCCCAGGAAGCAAGGATCAGTGCTCTCCACGTCAAGGATGAGGCTCACAAGTGGACGCCAGGCTAAAAGGACAGCAGGACAGGATGACTGTAACAACGGCAATAATCACAGACAGTCTGACTTCTCTCGGGGCTCTATGGCCACGTGGGTGCTAATTCACTTATTCCTTTCCCCTATTCCTACAAAGCCAGTACTTGGCCTACTCTGGAGAAACAGAAGTGCAGAGAAAAAGCAACTTCTTCGTGTTAGCACCACCATGCAGACCATCCAACTCCCTGTGTTCAACACATCAATTAGTAATTAACCACTGGTGCTGGAGGCAAAAAAAGATTTACTACCCTGCACCAGAAAACTGTCCACTGTGGATTTTTTTTTTTTTCAAATAGAAAGGGATGGCACTACCTAGAACAGCTGGCTACAAGGTCAAGTGTGAGAAATGGACCAGCTAACCACTGGCAACACAGTGGAGACACTACACAGGAAAGCAGTCTCCCCGCAGGACCAGGGCTGTCACCTAAAGTGACCTGGAGGAACTGCTGTTCCTTATGAATGCCCACTGTGTAGACTTTGGGTCTTTGTTACTTTTTTATTCAAAAAATTTCCATGTGGTCCCGCTACTCCCAGTCCAGCTACTCCAGTATTTAATCCACAAGTCTACGATCCCTATTCTTGTCAATCACTTTCCTTCCTCTCCTTAAAGTTCTAGCACCTTACCCACTGAAGTTTAAGTGCTTCCTGTGTGGGTCCTCAGGAAGTACGACACACTTTTTTTGGTCAATGATGGACACAGCATCCACACAACACAGCAACCTGCATTTGTACACAAGCTGTATGATGCTTTCTAATTAGTATATAATCCACAACCATTTCTGGATCCTTTCCTATATTGTTACTGGAGGCATAAAACCCTATTATCACATTACTAAGATGTTGCGTAAACATTTCTTTTTTAAAATACATTTTTAAAGATGTATTTATTCTTATTTTATGTGCATTGGTGTTTTGCTTGCATGTATGTCTGTATGAAGGTGTTAGATTCCCTGGAACTGAGGTTACAGACACTTGTGAGCTGCCACGTGAATGCTGGGAATTGAACCCAGGTCCTCTGGAAGAGCAGCCAGTGCTCTTAACCGCTGAGCTATCTCTCCAATCCTGCTTAAACATTTCTTAAGGGATAGACAGGGTTTCTCTGTGTAGCTTTGCACCTTTCCTGGAACTCACTTGGTAGCCCAGGCTGGCCTCGAACTCACAGAGGTCCACCTGGCTCTGCCTCCCGAGTGCTGGGATTAAAGGCGTGGGCCACCACCGCCCGGCCGGGATACATTGTTTTATTGGACCTGAACAGCCAATCTCCTCCTCACGGCCTTGAGAAGCTTTGGAGGTTCACAGGGATATAGGTGCAGACCAGCTAGCTATACTTTCTCCAGTTTAGCTATGTATTTTTTTTTTTTAACACACAAAAGGATTTTAGAAGAAAATGGAATCAAGTTAACTGGCTACCATGTTTAAAGCAAGCATGAAGTATGCATTTGGTTGGGAAAAGACACCGACCTGAGGATACTCTCCCTAATGAAATATGATAAGCATACTGCTCTCCACTGCCACAAAAGAGTTGCAAAGGCCTAAAATGATAAGAATGTAACAGCGAGGACATCATAGTTCTTCAATGTACACAGAAAGGAACTATTAACAGAAAAGAGTACTACATGGATTCTAGTATCCAGACTGCACAGTCGATCCTGAACTGTGCCTCAGCTGGCAAAGTCCTACAGAAGCTGATTAGAGATTAGAGACTTCTCAGGGCCCTCAGCGTTTATCTCCGTCTCCCACTCTCATGGGGTTGAGAGCTGGGCATGCACACAGATTTCTGCACCCAGGGCACTAGGTCAAAGGTCAAAGTTGCTTGGTACAGCCTTGGGCGGAGTCCCAGCAACTCCACAAACTCCCACTAGGTGACTTTCCAAAATGTTTCAAAAGTGAAGGCCGACGAAGGAAATATGGGGGAAGAGGCAGGGCACTTGGGAAGAAAACTGCCTAGGTAACAACCGGATAATTGTTTTAAAAAAATCAAACTGATAAGGAAAATTAAAAGACATGGCAGCCCAGGTCTTGGTAAGCAGATTCCTATCTGCCCTCGGGAGTGAGCAAACACACTTCAGCAACTCTGCACATAGAACTTTGCACAGCCTACTCCAGCGTGCACGCGTGCACCAGCGCTCTCCACCCAGCCTTCCACGGCCGGGGGCAGCTGGTTCAGAAGCATGCACATAAGGATTGGGCCAAAAGCTCTGGATCTGGGACCGTGGAGCATGCTGCTCCCTTCTCGGCCGGTTTCGAGCTACTTCCACGACACCCTGGCCGCGCGACCCCCTCACCTGCGCGATGCCCGCGCCCATCAGCCCGCCGCCGATGACCGTCACATGCTTGATCAGGATCTTCTTGGCGGCGGCAGACGCGGAGGCAGAGGAGGACATGGAGCGCACGAATTGCCTGGTCACGAACGCCATGGCGCAGCGGAGCAGCCGAAAACGAGCAGAGGGGACAGCGCGAGAGGCCCCAGAGCTTCGTGGGCGGGGCCGGTGACGTCGGAGGCGGGGCCTGGTGCACGCCCCACCCACCAGTTTGACAGGCTGCAGCTCCTCGCTGGAGGGCGGAGCCAGGAACCCTGGCAAGGATGGATTCTTGCAGGCACAGGCGGAGCAAGAGGCCAATTGTGGATGCCGGCGCAACCTTGTGGGCTGGAGGAATTGTGATCCTGAGCATTGTTTAGGGTGAGAAAGGTAACACCGGAGAGAACACAGGAAAGGAACGCCTGGGACTCGGCCAACCTTCGCCTGCCAATCACTGCGTTAGTGATACGGAATTGCTGTTGACTTGACTGCTACATGTTCATCCGGGCCTGACACTCACCTTCCAGAGAAAAGCCACCCGCCGCCCACTGGAAGAAATGATAGTTAATCCTGACTTCTTAATGTTCATCCGGGCCCCGACACTCCCCATCCAGAGAAAAGCCGCCCGCCCCCCACTGGAAGAAAATGATAGTTAATCCTGTGTGAACTGAAGCTCCCTGGAAAAACCTCCTCTGTGTCTTACATTCTGCAGAATAGAACTGACTTCCTCTCTGTGGAGAGATGGAATGTTGGGGATGGAGTCAAAGTTCGCTCCAGCTGTTTCTAGTTACCGACCTCTGTATCTAAGTTAACATCTTTTAAGTTAGGTAAAACTTGAGGAATGTGTTGCTCAGCAGGCCACTCACTCCCACCAGTCCAGCACTAAGAATTTTTTTTTTTTTAAAGCATAAACACCCAGAAAGAGTCTGTTGCTCTGCCACAACCTGTCTGCCCCGCGTCTTCACCAATGTTCTTTGTAAACATATGGACTTAGGACCTTATTCGTTTTGTAGCTATAAAAGTTTATGTAACCTTTTTTGCGGTGAAGCTTATCCTTCAGAACTGCTTCCATGCATGTTCCCTGCCGAGGGCTCTTACACACAGCTGCAAAGAATCTCTCCAGCACACCCTTTGGAGCAAGGGCTGTGCATTGGCCCTTTGAATCTTATTTAATTCTTCAAAATAAGCAAAGCCCATTGAGTGCTACATTCCAGCTAAGACAAAAAAATTATGAGACTTGAAACAGAGAAGTGCAAGGTTATCCTCAGAAACTTAAAAGCTTGAAAAATGAGTAAATTTACGAAGGAAGGAAGAAATGGGAAGCGGCAGTGTGAGAAAGGATGCAAAACGGAAGGGGGCGCTCTGTGGCTAGACGTATTGGGAGGAAGCCTGAGGTGGGGTTCATCGTTTCGTTTTCATCTAGAAGTCATAGCCAGTGAAAGGCTAATTATAATCCAAGTTTGGTGCTGAGACAATAGTTTTCTCTCTCTGCCTCCCTCCCTCTTCCAACTCCTCAGTACCTGTGTTCTATATGCATGCAGTGTGCAAGGAGGCCAGAAGAAGGCATCAGATCCCCTAGATCAGAGCCACAGGCTGTTGTGAGCCACCATGTAGGTGCTATGAATCAGACTCGGGTCCTCTGGAAGAGCAGCCAGTGCTCTTAACCACTCAGCCACCTGTCCAATCCTACAACACATTCACAGATGATATTTGTGTTATCATATGTACCTCATGCTTGACGTATGGCCCATTTCAGATCTCTGCTTGCTTTTCCTTGGGAAAGAAAGGGAAATGTGTCCTAGTCTATTTGTGCTGCCGCAACAAAATCCCCAGATTTGTCCTGGGACCAAGAAAACTCCAAGTCAGAGTACTATCAGATTCTGTATGGAATAAGGACCCACTTTGGGCTCAAGGATGGTTCCTTGTAACCTCAGATGGTTGAGGGGAGTGATGGTGAATCTTGTCAAGTTGAAGGAATCTGGAAGTGACTAAGAGAAACGCCTCCGGAAGGGTCTGTGGAGGCATTCCCAAGAAGGGTTAGCTGAGGGAGACATCCTCCTGGAGTCTTTGTGAAGTCCAGCACCTTTGACAGGGTTGGGGGTAAGGTGCACCCTAGACATAAAGAGATTTGAGAAAAAAATAGAATGCTTGCCTGCCTGCCTTCTCCTGCTGGTGAATACCTCTATTCCAGAATAGCTACTGTGGGCATCCTCCCCTCCCATCAGAACCACTGAGGTACTCTCAAGCTCCAATTGTGTGAGCCAATCTAATAAATCCCATTTCATAGCATGTATTACCGTCAGTCTGGACCTCCAGAGGAGTGGTTCTCCACCTGTGGGTCATGACCCCTTCAGCAAACCTCGATCTCCCAAAATATTTACATTACGATTCATAACAGTAGCAAAATTATAATTATGAAGTAGCAATGAAAAATGTATGCTTGGGGCATCACAACATAAGGCATTAAAGGGTCGAAGCATTAGGGAGGTTGAGGACCACTGCTCTAGAGGGAGCTCTCTGGGGCTCTTTCCTAAGTCACTAACCCAACCACCTCCCAGAGACCCAGGTCCAAATGCTGCTCCCTGTTTTGGTATGTGAATTTGAAGAGGATGCAAACACAACTGCAATATCCCTAGTGATTCTCAAGGCCAAGACCATCCACCGTAAACAAAAGTGCTGTGTGGAGAAAAGAGGCAAGGGGGCTGTGAATGCAAGGCCAGCCTGGGCTACATGGCAAGACATGTGCCTGGGCTACATGGCAAGACCCGTCTCAATGAACCCCGCCCCCCAATAAAACAAAGGAAAGGACAGCTACGGGGCTAATCCTGGAGTCCTGCAGCGGGCACCAGAGGGCCACGTGACCTGCAATCACCCACTCTCCCTTTGTTTTGATTTTCATCTGTCAAGAGAAATGGTCCGAGAGGAAAAAACCTTTTATTGATTTCACACTGAACTTCATCCAGTTTAGTCTTGAAAAGCAAGATCACCTCGGCCCTCCTTCTCCTCGGTGCCAGCCAGACGACAGTTACAAAGGAATCATTCTTCTGCTAGAACAGTCAGCCTTTTCTCAAGCGTGGCCTTGAGCGTTTGAGAGCCTGATAGCAATTCCTGTGGACCTTCACTTGCACCTTCATCCGGATGGTGGTGGGATTATCCTGCCTTTCTCTCCGCAGAAAGAGTGAGACACTGGCACGCAAACGGGACTCAGGTTCCTTCGCCGAAGGAAGGGCCTGGCGCCGAGAAATAGGTAACAATAGCTTCTGTGTTGGTCCCATAGGTGGATAATTGCGATACTCCAAACACAGATAGCAAAGCAGCATGCTTTGGGGCTGGGGAGATGGCCCTGGGGTAACTGTTCGCTATGGAAGCATGAGGACCTGAGTTCATTCCACATGGGATCCCTAGCACCTGTGTAAAGATCTGGGTGTGAAAGCATGTGCCTCTGATCCTAGCCCAGGGGAGGCAGAGATAGGAGGACCCCAGAAACTCGATGGACAGCCAGTCTGGCCAACCGGTGAGCTCCAGCGGGGGAGTGGGGAGGTGGGGGTGGGGTGGGGACACGGACTGAACTAGTTGTAATTTTCCTTTTGTTTATGGAAAGTTAATGTCCTCTGGCTTCTGGGGAATGGGTGGGAATTACATTGGCTTTCTCGTTTTGTTGAATGAGTTGTAGGTTTCCTGTATCAGAAAACAAAGTTGTGGCTCCTTGGAGTGCTACAACAGCAACACCCAGGACGTCCTACCAAAGGTTCACTGACTGGAGAATCCATGATGATTGGCATTGCCTGAGATTTCAAAGAAATAAATTAATGATTTGCATGGTTAAGGGATGTAATCACTTTGAGGTCATAGTCCTTCGCTCATCCCGCTGCCAACATCCTCTATATGACAGGCAAGCCAAAAATTCCAACAACACTACTGGATGTTTTTACAAAGAATTTTATCAACATGACTGACTTCCAATATGTGTCTCAGGTTTTCTTATGCCAGCTGTTATCCTCAAGGCAGCCACTGGGAAAACCTTTCTCTCCATCCCAAAGCACGGTGGCATTTCCAACTTACAAATTAAAATTAAAGTCTAGAAAGTCTAAAACATAGATCTTTTGGGAACAAAGTGATTTAATTAAAAAAAAAAAAACACTTGAAGTCACTATTTACAGAAAATGCTGAACCAGGAAATAAAATGATGTGTGGTAAGGTTGGTGCAGTCCGGATTCCAAGTCTCAAGCCCTTGGACATCTCAGCTGTGCCCGCCTGGCTGTGGGATTCGTACAGCAGGGTTTCCTTATTCTATGTATGGCAAGGGGACATCTGAGTTGCTGGGAATGGACTGCTCTCAGCCAGCTATCTCTAGCATAGTTTCTTGAGATGATAAGAATCACCGAGGGAGGCCCGTGAGTACGGTGCAATGCGAATTCCTTATCACCCAAGGGGGAAAGGACGTGTGGACTATGTCTTTACGAATGAAACTCTGAATTTGCTTTCTTAGGATTTCCGTGGACAACGTTTTATGCTTCTGAAGTGAATCATTTACTCGGCCTTCTGAACTACAGCAATAACAACAGTCATCTTTTGAGCGCTTTTTATTGACTTTTATTTTTCGACATTGATTTTGTGTGTGTGTCCATACCATGGCTCACATGTGGAGATCATGTGACAACTTACAGAAGTTGGTTTTCTCCTTGTGCCATGCAGGCTCCTGGGATCAACCCAAGGTGCCAGGTTTGATGGCGGGAACCTTTACCCTCTCAGCCCTCTGGCTGACCCGTGAGCAATTTCTATAGACTCCTTATGTTAAATGGTTGCACATGGAAGCGGCCAACACAGAGTCAGCCCTTTAATATGTTTGCCTTTATTCTAGGTGCTTCAGGTGAGTTAATTTATTAAGCCTCATGATAATCCCATTCTTTTATACACAAGGAAGCTGAAACCCAGATAAAGAAATTTAGCCACAATTAAAGAGAAAGCAGCAGAATTGAAAACCTGGATAGTCTGTTTTCAGGGCTCATGCTCTGGACCATTGTGCTGAGAGCAATCAGTGACAAGCAATGACGGTCCTCGGGGATTTCATGTTATCCGCTAAAGGTGAAGAAACCAAGATTTTGAGCACTAAAGCCAATTACAAACTCACATAACACAAGCCAGGCTCGGAGCTGAACCTATTGCGAGTCAAAGCCCCATAACCTCTACTCCTGAGGAAGCACCCTTGCTTCTCAGTAGAAAATGGGCAGACAACAGTGAACATTATATATATATAATATATATATAAACACTCTTCGCATATATGATGCTCTCCACATATATATATGTGAAGAGTGTTATACATGTGGAAAGCATCATGCATGTGGAGAAAGCTACACATGTAGAAAGCATTATTCATGTATAGAGTGTTCTACATGTCGAGATCATATATGTGGAGTGCAATATACATGTAGAGAGCATGATACATGTGAGAACAGCATATATATGAAAAGCATTTTACATGTTGTGGTTGGTGGTTTAAAAGAAAATGGCTCCCAAAAGGAGCGGCATGATTAGGAGGTGTCGCCTTGTTGAAGCAGGTCTAACTTGGTTGGAGGAAGTGTGTCACTGTGAAGGCAGGCTTTGAGATCTTACATACGCTCAAGCCATGCCCAGTGAGACAGTTCACTTCCTGTTGCCTGCAAGATGCAGAAATCTCAGCTACCTCTCCAGCACTGTGTCTGCATGTATGCCGCCATGCCCCACCATAATGATAAAGGACTGAACCTCTAAAACTGCAAGCTGCCACCTCAATGAAATGTTTTCCTTTATAAGAGTTGCTGTGGTCATGGCGTCTCTTCACAGTAATGGAAACCCTAAGATAGAAGTTGGTACAGGAACTGGGGTATTGCAGTGATAGGCCTGACTATGTTTTTTGTTTTTTTGGTTTTTTTTTTGGTTGTGAGCCTAGCCTTTAATGGCTGAGCCATCTCTCCAGCCCCTGACTATGTTTTTATTTGGAGGAATTTGGACTTTGAGTTAGGAAAGCCGTGGGATGTTTTAAGTGCTGCTTAATGGGCCATCCTACTAGGAACATGGAAGACAGTGGAGCTGAGGGGCCTGGCTCAAGAGGTTTCAGAGAAGAATGTCTGTATGTGGCCTAGAAACTGGTCTTGTGATATTTTGGTGAAGAATGTGGCTGCTCTTTGCCCTTGTTTGAAAAGTCTGCCTGAGGCTAAAGTGAAGAGTTTTGAATTAATTTCATTGTCAGAGAAAATCTCAAAATAGCATAGTATAAACTCTTTTTGTGTGGTTACTAGTGGTCACTCTTATACAGATTTATAATGAAAAGGAGCAAGCTAAGCAAGCAAAAATACACAATGTACAGATTGTGGACAAAAGGGGCACCAGGAAGTGGAATGGAGCTAAGTCCTGTGTTCAAGGAGATAAACAGATTAAGAGGGGAATAAAGGGCGCACGCCTTTAATCCCAGTACTCGGGAGGCAGAGCCAGGCAGATCTCTGTGAGTTCGAGGCCAGCCTGGGCTACAGAGTGAGTTCCAGGACAGGCACCAAAACTACATGAAGAAATCCTGTCTTGAAAAACAACAACAAAAAACAAACACAAAACATAAAAACAAAATACAAAAAAAAAAATAAGTGGAATAAAGGTAATAATGACCTCAGGGCAAGATCCCACCGGCTAAGCTTCCAACATGTGCAAAGGGATTAAAGACAAGCTCAGAGCCAGGTGTGGTGGTGCACGCACATGCATGCACGCACAGACATATCCCTCTAATTCCGATGCACCATCATTAAGCGTTTACCGTGTTGTTTGGTGTTTTGAGACAAGGTCTCGCTGTGGCTCAGGTCAGTCTTGAAGTTGGAATCCTCCTGCTTCAGCCTCCCAATCTCCCTGAGATTGCAGCTGGATGCCACCGCGATCATCTTGTGGCCGCCTTTCATCTCCTGTCTGTATGTAGTCATCTACTCTCCGAACTATTTGAGGGTGGGTAGCACGTATAATGTTGTTTTTCTTATAATGCTTTGCTGTGGGATGTTCTGTATGTCCTGTGGGAGCCCATTCTTGGGTTCTTTGTGGCGTTACCCAGCAGGTCCACATAGAGGATGATTAGGACCATGGGCCTGAGTGCAGGTGTCTGAGATGGTCTGCACTTGGCTGTGCTGGGGGATGGTCTGTATGTCAAGTTGTTCTGATTGATCAATAAATAAAACCTGATCGGCTGTGGCTAGGCAGGAAGGATAGGCGGGACTAACAGAGAGGAGAAATAAAAGGACAGGAAGGCAGAAGGACTGGCTGCCAGATGCCGCCAGCACAAGAAGCATGTGAAGATGCTGGTAAGCCACGAGCCACGTGGCAAGGTATAGATTTCTAGAAATGGGTTACTTTAAGATATAAGAAAAGTTAGCAAGAAGCCTGCCACGGCCATACAGTTTGTATGCAATATAAGTCTCTGTGTTTGCTTGGTTGGGTCTGAGCGGCTGTGGGACTGGCGGGTGACAAGGATTTGTCCTGACTGTGGGCAAGGCAGAAAAACTCAAGCTACAATGCTTCAGTATAGCTTTCTTACAAATACGGTGATTTGGTTATGTAACCACAGTGCAGCTGCCGACTTTAACAAATTTAAATTTGATTTTCTTTCTAATCTGTTATGTGCTCTCCAATTTACTTAATTAAATCAATAATGTCCTTTATAGATTCTCTCTTGTTTTTAGTGAATTCGGGGTCAGGTGTTGCATTTCGTTTTTCTCTCACAGCACGCCAGCTAGCTCGCCTTGTTGGAAGAGGTCCCAGAGGACAACAGGCAGAAGTCACAGTGTTTGTGTGACCTAGCTTCAAAAGTTCCACATCATCATTTCCACAGCAGCCCGGTGTTTACACTGGTTCACATGGACCAGCGTGGGAGGGAATCGCTTGAAGGGTCATCGGGTCATCCATCCTGGGCTCCGGCTCCGGCACTCTTCCAAGGTCCTAGAAATCTCTTTACAAGACTCACTCTTCACTTCGCAGGGTTACCGTGTCCCTTTGCCACACATCAAGGGTCCTTACATGCTGGGTCTACGAACGAGTCTTCTTCCCTGAGTAACTCCACACCGTCTTGCTCACACAGCTGTACCTAACATGATTATTTGTGCGTGGCTGTTTTGATTTCTGATTGTGCCTTGGCTAAATGCACTGATTGCCACTCAGGCCTGATCCCACTGAGATTCGGGTTTCATTGGTCTTGAGTGGACCATCAGCATCTGTATCTCTACCAAATGCCCTACACGGTTCTAACACCCTCTTAGGGTTGAGAACCCTGATCTAGGTGAACTCTAGTCTGTGGTATATAGGGAATCCAGTCCCAGAGAAAGGGCATGCGTGCTAAAGTTACACAGAGAGACAACAGCAGGTCCTCCACCGCAGACACCCCCTGTACCAGTCTGGCCTTCCCCCTACCCTCCGTTCCCTGAATGCAGAAACTTCCCAACTCCCTACATCTAGGAACTGCAGAGAGGTAGTTACAGTAGTGGGGGTGAGTGGATATCGGTCTGCAGGAATCTGTGAGAGATAGAACACCTGAAAGGCGTCTTTCCTAGTCTGCGACAGATGAGGGACTAAAGAGAGCAGGCCTCGGGTCTGAAGCGGCTCTCCTCAGCCTCCTCATGCCACTCTGCGCCATTTCCACCGGGCTTTACCTGCCTCGTACTGCAGGTCACCTCTGGCCTCCGCTGTGTTCCAGCGTGTCTGCTTTTTTTTTTTTTTTTTTTTTCAATTCAGCTCGGTGGTTTCTTCTTTATTGGTGTGCCTCCTACCTCCCCCCGACAATGTCAATCCCTTCCATCTACCCCCCCCCAAAAGAAGGTAGTGAAAGGAAGGGATTGTTGGGGTTCTGAGCCTGCTGGGCAGTTAGAAAGGGAATAGAAACCAAAACAATCAACGGATGTGACAGAGATTGACAATCAAGAAGTCTAAAGCAGAGTGGGCATGGAGGGCAGACAAGGGGGGAGAAAGGAGGTGTACTGAGACTGTGTCCACCATTCCCCCTCTTGCTGAGAGGGACTGGAGAAACAGTCTCAAACATGTAAGTGCAGGTCCTGAAGAAGGGAGATGGTGTTTTCGCCTGAAGGAGGAAGTGGATGTCAAGGAAGGAGCGCCACCTCTCTCTGCAGAATGGAACCCCCCACCTCAGGGACAGCAGCTTCACAGACCGTAGACGCTTTCATCACTGTAGGCAATGTATAGAAAGAAGTCTTCTTCGTGGTGTTCCTGGTACAGCTGACCCATCGTGGCACTGGTGGGTGGGATGACGTTGTTGACAAAGAAAAACAAGGCATCCTCAGCACGGAGATGAATTCGCTTCCGGATCAAGAAGTAGAATTGACCAACTGTAAGATCAGAAGGCACCAGGTATTTCTTTTTGTCCAAATCTCCTATCCGAGCTTTGGGGGCTTTTTCCACTATCACCGGAACCCGGTCTGGGTATTTCTTTCGGATTTTCTCGCCCTCAGAGCGGCGCTTCTCGAACGGATGCTCCTCTTTGTACACGAACTTCATTCTCCCGAGAACCGGGCTGGACCGAGCTGGGCTGAGGAAACCCAGCGGGGGGGGGGGGGGCGGGACAGGGGCGGTGGCTTCGATGAACAGACTCCGCGTGTCTGCTTTTACCTTTGGGTACCATGCTGGTGCTTTCTTTGCTACTCCACCTCTCAACAACAAGGCAGAGAACACACTGAGAAGGCGGTGTAGTAGCTCTGAACCAATCCCAGAAATTCTTTCATTTCCGATGCAGCTTTTTTTTGTTCACAAGAGGGCAGCCAAGAGCTTCTTCAACACACTTCTGCCGAGGGGTGGGAGAGCGGGAACAACTTTCCTTAGATTTCCTTAGGGGTGAGGGTGGGGAGGGGGTGGGGGTGTTGTTTACTTTAACTGTACATAGGAGAC
Source organism: Peromyscus leucopus (assembly GCF_004664715.2). Classification (NCBI taxonomy): domain Eukaryota; kingdom Metazoa; phylum Chordata; class Mammalia; order Rodentia; family Cricetidae; genus Peromyscus; species Peromyscus leucopus. The sequence continues at coordinate 103,992,450 of NC_051068.1, forward strand.
ACATGTTCGCAGTGCTTTATGTGGGTATGGGTATGGGCACGTGTGTGTCCCTGTGGTCAGTGGGCATGTGGAAGTCAGAGGACAACTTGTGGGGGTTAGTTCACTCCTTCCACCATGCTGAGCCCCAGAGATGAAATTCAGGTGGTCTGGCTGGACAGCAAGCGTCTTTGCCCATGAGCCATCTTGCCGGCCCATATTATATACGTATTCTTTTTTTTAAAATTTTTATTTACTTTTTTATTTTATGTGGATTGGTGTTTTGACTGCAGGTCAGATCTTTGAGTTACAGACAGTTGTTAGTTGCGGTGATTTGAACCCGGGTCCTTTGGGAGAGCACTCAGTGCCCTTAACTACTAAGCCATCTTTCCAGGCCCACATATTCTTATTAATCAGAATTTTCTTTGACAACCGTATAATGCATACTGATTACACACACACACACCCTCCACCTGTCTCTCCCACTTCCTTACGCATCTTCCTCACATTTCTATTTGCTTTGTTTAGCAGAGCACTGAGTTTCCCGAGGACCATCTGTGACCAGGAGTTTTGAGCCAGCCTGTCGGAGCCTGTTGGGATCAGCAGTGGGTGCCCGACTGTAAACAAAGGTTCAGCAGTAAGGAGCATGGGCCCATGAGCCCTTCCCCTCCCCAGGCCTGACTGTGAGCAGGGTGCAAGCAGGCCTAGTGCAAGTAACTGCAGCTGCTGAGAGTCCACGACTGCAGGGGGTGTGCCAGTTCAGGGCCTGCGTCCACTGCACCCTCTCCTCTGCAGTATCCCGCCGCCGCTGCCATGTTTCTTTTTGGGTTTTATTTATTTTATGTGTATGAGTGTTCGCCTGTATGTATGTGCCTGTGTGTATGTACATGCACCGCCTGTGTGCCTGGTGGCCTCAGAGGTCAGAAGAGGGCAGTCGAGTCCCTGGAAATAGAGTCATGGATGGTTGTGCCATGGAGTGGGTGCTGGGAACCAAACCTTCGTCCTCTGAGGTCAAACCATTGAGCCATCTCTCCAGCTCTGAGCCTCGTTTCTTACTCAAAATAATCTCTTGAATAAATGCATAGGTTGGAATCGATGGATATTTAAACACGAAATCATAGGTAATAAGAACCACACTGTGTTGCTTCTGCTAAGGTTGCTTGCTTGGAGTCTTGATTATTTGGTGTAAGCAGAGCAAGGGGCAGGGTCAGAACGTGTAGGTTCTGGATCCCAGACCTTCAATGAATTGAGTCTCTGCTTTGGCCGTCATTCATGGCTAAATGAGGTTACTCTAACTGAGAAATACTAGATGGCATTACATAGATCAGTGTACAGGTAAAAATAAGTACTTGAATTTTTAAAATTTGTTTATCATAAATGTGAAAAATTGTCAAGCACTACTTCTGCAAATATTTATATTTTATTATGATAGTGTGGCATATCATATCATTCTGATTGATTTGTATGTAGTGTTATTGTTTTTACTCTTTTTGGGGGCTCGCCAGCCAGCTTCCAAATAAATCCACACACAGAGTCTTATGCTTAATTATGAATGCCTGGCCTTAGCTTGGCTTTTTTCTTGCCAGCTTTCTTTAACTTAAATTATCCCATCTATCTTTTGCCTCTGGACTTTTCCTGTTCTCTTACTTCTGTAAATCTTACTTTTACTCTGTAGCTGTGTAGCTGGTGGCTGGCTCCTGTGTGGGGGACCTGCCCCCACTTGTTTCCCCAGGGTACGCTTGAGCAGGGAGAAATGAAAAATATTTAGATAGAAATATAGAGGAGAGAGACAGATAGAAACAAAGGATAACCTTGGGAGGGCCTAGGTCAAAACACGCCAGCCCCTTCTGTCTCTTCTAAAGGACTGTTTATAGAAATGTCAAGGGGTGGAGCAAAAGACCTCCCTCTAGCACAGCCAAATGCAGACCCTTCCAAGTACCTGGTAATCATGCACATGGTCAATATATTCCCTTATGCAGCCCTGCTGGGACTGAAAGCAAAGCTCATGATCACACTAGAGGAATACACTCTGTGAAAGAACACCAACAAGCCACCACCTAATGTCTCGGCTTCTCCTTCTCTGGCTCCTCCTTTTCAGTCCCCTCTTGCAAATTTCTCCTTCTATTTATCCTCTCTGCCTGTCAGCCCTGCCTATTCCTCTCTCCTGCCTCACTATTGGCCATTCAGCACTTTATTAGACCATCAGGTGTTTTAGACAGGCACAGTAACACAGCTTCACAGAGTTAAACAAATGCAATATAAACAGAAGTAACACGCCTTAAAATAATATTCTACAACAATGTAGTGAACCAGGGATCAATTCCACTTGGTCATGGCATATAATAATTTGAATATATTGTTGGAATTTTGTTGTTTTGTTAATATCTTATTATATATATTTTGTCTGTCTCTCGGTGATAGTTGCCCAGAGGGTTTTTTTGTTTTGTTTTGTTTTTTCAGTTCTAGGGATCTGTGGTGGCATGGGATGAAGGTCAGCAGGAGCTGCTGTCAGCTGCCGCCAAGCACTGTGGAAGTCCTTGGCCATCCTCAGTGGTCCTCAGTGGTGAAGACCACTGGGCTTCTCTGGCCTTGTTTTTCCCTCAGGCAGGAACTCTCTCTGTTCTATGCTCCTGAAGCAGACTGAGGTTTCTACTCAAGATCTGGCCACTAGCAGGCCAGCCAGATGGCTCAGCAGGTAGAGGGGCTTGCTGCAAAGTCCCAAATAATCCACTCAGGGGAGCCTTGGGAAGATGTACTGGTGGTTTGGAGGGTCATGACAGCGAGGTAGGTGGGGCTCTGATCGTGACATTTTTTTCATCTGATAATTGGCAACATGAGTTTGACTTGTTTTGTGGAATTTTATCCAGATACAGGTTGTATGTGAATAAATGCAAATGTTTCCTTAGGGAAAAGCCTGCCTCTCCTAGCATAAAGCTCTGTCTCACCAGTGTCCTGGGGCTGAGTGCACTGTGTCAGGACACAAGTCCCAGTGCACAGAGAGGCATGCCTGGCTCCTTGAGAATCTGAAGTCCGATTTCACTGGATTCTGCTTCTGCAGTGGGAGGGGGGCAAAGCCAGCTTCAGTGATACCGAAACACTGGAAAAGGAGTGTGGGAATTATGAACAAACATAAGCTCGTGGCAGGCACTGGCATAAAACACCTGGCCAGTCCTGGAAACAATGCTGTCTGGGGAGGAATCTGGGTGTGAGCCCTAGACTGAAAGAGGCAATGCTTGGTGATCACCCTGCTTGCTACGTTAGCTGTGCCCCTAACGAAAACTGAGCGAGCCCTCTGTGAGAGCATTTTAGCAGGCAACATGGTGCACACTTGTAAGCCCAACACTCAGGAGGCTGAGGCAGGAGGACAGCCATGAATTCAAGGCCAGCCTGGACTACACAGTGAATTCCAACTCAGCCTTGGTTACACTGTGAGACTCTGTCTCAAAGAACAAAAACAAAATAACCACTTAGAAAATGTGGTGGTTTGAATAAGAGTGGCCCCCACAGGATGATATATTTGATGGCTTAGTCACAAGGGAGTGGCACTATTGGAAAGGATTAGAAGGACTAGGAGGTGGGGCCTTGTCGGAGGAAGTGCGTCACTGGGGGTGGACTTTGAGTTTTCAAAAGCCCATGGAAGCTCAGTGTCTTTCCCTTGGCCTGTGGATCAGGATGTAGTTCTTGGCTACTTTTCCAATGCCACATGTGCCACCATGGTGAAAAATGGACTAGAACTCAGAACTATAAACAAGTCTAGACCTGCACTACAGTGTGAACCCCTCTCTACACCTGCCCTACGGTGTGAACCCCTCTCTACAGCTGCACTACAGTGTGAACCCCTCTCTACAGCTGCACTACAGTGTGAACCCCTCTCTACACCTGCACTACGGTGTGAACCCCTCTCTACACCTGCACTACAGTGTGAACCCTCTCTACACTGCACTACGGTGTGAACGTGTGCCCTCTCTCACACTGCCCTACACAGCTGTGGAACCCCCCTCTCTAAACACACTGCACTACAGTGTGAACCCTCTCTACACCTGCACTACGGTGTGAAACCCTCTCTACACCTGCACTACGGCGTGAACCCTCTCTACACTGACTACGGCGTGAACCCCTCTACACCTGCACTAACGGCGTGAACCCCTTTACACCTGCACTACGGCGTGAACCCCTCTCTACACCTGCACTACAGTGTGAACCCCTCTCTACACCTGCACTACAGTGTGAACCCCTCTCTACACCTGCACTACGGTGTGAACCCTCTCTACACCTGCACTACAGTGTGACCCCTCTCTACACCCTGCACTACAGTGTGAACCTCTCTACACTGCAATACGGTGTGAACCCTCTCTACCCTGCCTACACTGTGAACCCCTCTCTACATACCTGCACTACAGTGTGAACCTCTCTACACTGCACTACGGTGTGAACCCCTCTCTCTACACCTGCACTACGTGTGAACCCTCCTCTACCCTGCACTACGGTGTGAACCCCTCTCTCTACCCTGCACACGGTGTGAACCCTCTCTACACCTGCACTACAGTGTGAACCCTCTCTACACCTGCACTACAGTGTGAACCCTCCTCTACACTGCACTACCGTGTGAACCCTCTCCTACACCTGCACTACGGTGTGAACCCCTCTCCCTCTACACCTGCACTACAGTGTGAACCCCTCTCTACACTGTACTACGGTGTGAACCCTCTCTACAGCTGCACTACAGTGTGAACCCCTCTCTACACCTGCACTACGTGTGCCTCTACTACACCTGCACTAAGTGTGACGTTGCCCTCTGGTGTGAACCCTCTCTACACCTGCCTACAGTGTGAACCCTCTCTACACCTGCCTACAGTGTGACAGCACTAAAGTGTGAACCGCTCTACACCTGCACTACAGTGTGAACCCAACTACAGTGTGAACCCCTCTCTACATACTGCACTAGTTGTGAACCCTCTACACTGCACTATAGTGTGAACCCTCGCTCTACACTGCACTACAGTGTGAACCCCTCTACACCTGCACCTCACACTCAATGTGAACCCCTCACTACAGTACGGTGTGAACCCCTCTCTACAGCTGCACTACAGTGTGAACCCTCTCTACTGCACTACAGTGGTGAACCCTCTCTACACCTGCACTACATGTGACCCCCTCCTCTACACACTACAGTGTGAACGCCTCTCTACCTGCCTACAGTGTGAACCCTCTCTCTACACCTGCATACAGTGTGAACCCCTCTACACCTGCCTACAGTGTGAACCCCTCTCTACACCTGCACTACAGTGTGAACCCCTCTCTACACCTGCACTATGGCGTGAACCCCTCTACACGCCACTACAGTGTGAACACCTCTCTGTGAACACCTGCACTAGGCGTGTGCCTAACGGTGACCCCTGCACTACGGTGTGACCCCTCTCTACAGCCTGACTACAGTGTGAACCCTCTCTACAACGCTGCACTACAGTGTGAACCCCTTCTCTACACGCTGCACTACAGTGTGAACCCCTCTCTACACACCTGCACTACGGTGTGAACCCTCTCTCTACACCTCCCTACCTCGTGAACCCCTCTCACACCTGCACTACAGTGTGAACCCCTCTCTACACCCACTACGGTGTGAACCCCTCTCTACACCTGCCCACAGTGTGGAACCCTCTCTAACATTGCACGTACAGTGTGGAACCCTCTCTACACTGCACTACAGCGTGAAACCCTCTTCTACACCTGCACTACAACCCTCTCTACACTGCACTAACGTGTCTAACACCTGCACTACGGCGTGAACCCTTTACTCCTGCACACCTGCCACTACGGTGTGAACCCCTCTCTACACCTGCACTACACTGTGAACCCCTCTCTACACCTTGCACTACAGTGTGAACACACCTGCACTAACCGGTGGTGAACCCGCTCTCTACACCTGCACTACAGTGGAACCCCTCTACACCTGCACTACCCCTCCTCTCTAACCTGCACTACAGTGTGACCCTCTCTACACTGCACTACGAGTGTGAACCCCTCTACACCTGCATACGGTGTGAACCCCTCTCTCACAGCTGCACTACAGTGTGGAACCCCTCTCTAACACCTGCAACTACAGTGTGAACCCCTCTTGCTCTGAACCCTCTACACCTGCACTACAGTGTGAACACAACCACTACGTGTGAACACACCTGCACTGTAACCCTCTCACCTGCACTACAGTGTGAACCTCCTCTACAACCTGCACTTCGGTGTGAACCCCTCTCTACACCTGCACTAACGGTGTGAACCCCTCTCTACACCTGCACTACAGTGGTGAAAACCCTCTACAACCTGCCCTCTAACGGTGGTGAACCCCTCTCTACACCTGCCTACAGTGTGAACCCTCTCTACACCTGCACTACAGTGTGAACCCTCTAACCTGCACTACGTGGTGACCCCTCTCTACACTGCACTACAGTGTGAACCCTCTCTACACCTGCACTAACAAGCTGTGAACCCCTCTCTACAACCTGCACTACAGTGTGAACCCCTCTTCTACACCTGCACTACGTGTGAACCTCTACACCTGCACTACAGTGTGAACCCTCTCTACACCTGCACTACGGTGTGAACCCCTCTCTACAGCTGACTACAGTGTGAACCCATCTCTACACTGCACTACAGTGTGAACCCCTCTCTACACTGCACTACAGTGTGAACCCCTCTCTCACTGCACTACACACCTGCACTACCAGTGTGAACCCTCTCTACACTTGCACTACAGTGTGACCTCTACAACTGCACTACGGTGAACCCTGCACTACCCCTCTCTACACCTGCACTACAGTGTGAACCCTATCTACACCTGCACTACAGTGTGGACCCTCTCTTACACTGCACTACAGGTGAACCCCTCTCTACAACCTGCACTACGGTGTGAACCCCTCTACACCTGCACCTACAGTGTGAACCCTTCTACAGCCTGGCACTACATGTTGAACCCCTCTCTCTACACCTTGCACTACAGTGTGAACCCTCTCTACACCTGCACATACGGTGTGAACCCTCTCTACAACCTGCACTACAAGTGTGAACCCCTCTCTACACCTGGCCTACAGTGTGAACCCTCTCTCTACACCTGCACTACAGTGTGAACCCCTCTCTACAGCTGCACTACAGTGTGAACCCCTCTACACTGCACTAACAGTGTGAACCCCTTTCTCTAACACCTGCCACTACGTGTGAACCCTCTCTACAACCTGGCACTACACGTGTGAACCCCTCTCTACACCTGCACTACGGTGTGAACCCCTCTCTACACCTGCACTACAGTGTGAACCCCTCTCTACACCTGCACTACAGTGTGAACCCCTCCCCTCCTACAATCCTGCACTACGGTGTGAACCCTCTCTACACCTGCCACTACGGTGTGAACCCCTCTCTACAACCTGCACTACAACGGGTGAACCCTCTCTACACCTGCACTACGGCGTGAACCCCTCTCTAACACCTGCACTAACGGTGTGAACCCCTCTCTACACCTGCACTAACGGTGTGAACCCCTCTCTATCACCTGCACTACGTGTGAACCCCTACCTGCACTAAACACACTGCACTACGGTGTGAACCCTCTCTCTACACCTGCACTACAGTGTGAACCCCTCTACACCTGCACTACGGTGTAAACCCCTCTAATCATACTGGACCCTCTCTACACCTGCACTACAGTGTGAACCCCTCTCTACACCTGCACTACGTGTGAACACCTGCACTACGCCCTCTCTACACCTGCACTACAGTGTGAACCCTCTCTACACCTGCACTACGGTGTGAACCCCTCTCTCTTACAACCTGCACTACAGTGTGAACCCCTCTCTACACCTGCACTACGGTGTGAACCCCTCTACACCTGCACTACAGTGTGAACCCTCTCTACACCTGCACTACAGTGTGAACCCCTCTCTACACTGCACTACGGTGTGAACCCCTGCTCTACACCTGCACTACGTGTGAACCCTCTCTACACCTGCACTACAGTGTGAACCCCTCTCTACACTGCACTAAGTGTGAACCCCTCCACACTGCACTACGGTGAACCCCCTCTACACCTGCACTACAGTGTGAACCCTCTCTCTACACTGCACTACGGTGTGAACCCTCTCTACACCTGCACTACGGCGTGAACCCTCTCTACACCTGCACTACAGTGTGAACCCCTCTACACCTGCACTACGGTGTGAACCCCTCTCTACACCTGCACTACAGTGTGAACCCCTCTCTACACCTGCACTACAGTGTGAACCCTCTCTACACCTGCACTACAGCTGTGAACCCCTCTCTACGTGTGAACCCTCTCTACACTGCACTACGTGTGAACCCCTCTACACCTGCACACGTGTGACCCTCTCTACACCTGCACTACGTGTGAACCCTCTCTACACCTGCACTCGTGTGACCCTTCTCTACACCTGCACTACGGTGTGAACCCTCTCTACACCTGCACTACGGTGTGAACCCCTCTCTACACCTGCACTACGGCGTGAACCCCTCTCTACACCTGCACTACGGTGTGAACCCCTCTCTACACCTGCACTACGGTGTGAACCCCTCTCTACACCTGCACTACAGTGTGAACCCCTCTCTACACCTGCACTACGGTGTGAACCCCTCTCTACACCTGCACTACAGTGTGAACCCCTCTCTACACCTGCACTACAGTGTGAACCCTCTCTACACCTGCAACTACGGTGTGAACCCCTCTCTATCACCTGCACTAAACAGTGTGAACCCCTCTCTACACCTGCACTACGGTGTGAACCCCTCTACACCTGCACTACAGTGTGAACCCCTCTCTACACCTGCACTACAGTGTGAACCTCTCTACACCTGCACTACGTGTGAACCCCTCTCTACACCTGCACTACGGTGTGAGCCCCTCTACACCTGCACTACGGTGTGAACCCCTCTCTACACCTGCACTACAGTGTGAACCCTCTCTACACCTGCACTACAGTGTGAACCCCTCTCTACACCTGCCCTACGTGGAACCTCTACACCTGCACTACGTGTGAACCCCTCTACACCTGCACTACAGTGGTGAACCCTCTCTACACCTGCATCTTAATCCTACGGTGTGAACCCCTCTCTACACTGCACTACAGTGTGAACCCTCTCTACACCTGCACTAACAGGTGTGAACCCCTTCTCTACACCTGCACTTACAGTGTGAACCCCTCTACACTGCACTACAGTGTGAACCCTTCTTACACTGCACTACAGTGTGAACCCCTTCTACACCTACTACAGGGGAACCCCTCACACGCACTACAGTGTGAACCCCTCTCTACACCTGCACTACAGTGTGAACCCCTTCTACACCTGCACGGAACTGCTGAACCCCCTCCCTCTACAGCTACCTGCACTACAGTGTGAACCCCTCTCTACACCTGCACTACACTGCACTACAGTGTGAACCCCTCTCTACACCTGCACTACGGTGTGAACCCCTCTCTACACCTGCACTACGGTGTGAACCCCTCTCTACACCTGCACTACAGTGTGAACCCCTCTCTACACCTGCACTACGTGTGAACCCCTCTTACACCTGCACTACATGTGAACCCTCTCTACACCTGCACTACGGTGTGAACCCCTCTCTACACCTGCACTACAGTGTGAACCCCTCTCTACACCTGCACTACAGTGTGAACCCCTCTCTACACCTGCACTACGGTGTGAACCCCTCTACACCTGCACTACAGTGTGACCCTCTCTACACCTGCACTACAGTGTGAACCCTCTCTACTACCTGCACTACGGTGTGAACCCCTCTCTACACCTGCACTACGGTGTGAACCCCTCTCTACACCTGCACTACGGTGTGAACCCCTCTCTACACCTGCACTACGGTGTGAACCCCTCTCTCTACACCTGCACTACGGTGTGAACCCCTCTCTACACCTGCACTACGGTGTGAACCCCTCTCTACACCTGCACTACGGTGTGAACCCCTCTCTACACCTGCACTACGGTGTGAACCCCTCTCTACACCTGCAACTCACGGTGTGAACCCTCTCTTACACCTGCCACTTCGGTGGTGAACCCTCTCTACACCTGCAACTACGGTGTGAACCCTCTCTACAGCCTGCACTACAGTGTGAACCCCTCTCTACACCTGCACTCAGTGTGAACCCTCTCTACACCTGCACTAGCAGTGTGAACCCTCTCTAAACCTGCCCTACATGTGAACCCCTCTCTACACCTGCACTACAGTGTGAACCCTCTCTTACACCTGCACTTTGCTTCTACTACTACGTGTGAAACCCTCTCTACACCTGCACTACGGTGTGAAACCCTCTCTACACCTGCACTACGGCGTGAACCCCTCTACACCTGCACTACGGCGTGAACCCCTTTACACCCGCACTACGGCGTGAACCCCTCTCTACACCTGCACTACGGTGTGAACCCCTCTCTACACCTGCCCTACACTGTGAACCCCTCTCTACACCTGCACTACAGTGTGAGCCCTCTCTACACCTGCACTACGGTGTGAACCCCTCTCTCTACACCTGCACTACAGTGTGAACCCCTCTACACCTGCACTACGGTGTAAACCCCTCTCTCTACACCTGCACTACAGTGTGAACCCCTCTCTACACCTGCACTACGGTGTGAACCCCTCTACACCTGCACTACAGTGTGAACCCCTCTCTACACCTGCACTACAGTGTGAACCCCTCTCTCTACACCTGCACTACAGTGTGAACCCCTCTCTACACCTGCACTACGGTGTGAACCCCTCTACACCTGCACTACAGTGTGAACCCCTCTCTACACCTGCACTACGGTGTGAACCCCTCTACACCTGCACTACAGTGTGAACCCCTCTACACCTGCACTACAGTGTGAACCTCTCTCTACACCTGCCCTCTGGTGTGAACCGCTCTCTACACCTGCACTATGGTGTGAACCCCTCTCTACACCTGCACTACAGTGTGAACCCCTCTACACCTGCACTACAGTGTGAACCCCTCTCTACACCTGCACTACGGCGTGAACCCCTCTCTACACCTGCACTACAGTGTGAACCTCTCTCTACACCTGCACTACAGTGTGAACCCCTCTCTACACCTGCACTACAGTGTGAACCCCTCTCTCTACACCTGCACTACAGTGTGAAACCCTCTACACCTGCACTACAGTGTGAACCCCTCTACACCTGCCCTACGGTGTGAACCCCTCTCTACAGCTGCACTACAGTGTGAACCCCTCTCTACACCTGCACTACAGTGTGAACCCCTCTCTACACCTGCACTACAGTGTGAACCTCTCTCTACACCTGCACTATGGTGTGAACCCTCTCTACACCTGCACTACAGTGTGAACCCCTCTCTACACCTGCACTACAGTGTGAACCCCTCTACACCTGCACTACGGTGTGAACCCCTCTCTACACCTGCACTACAGTGTGAACCCCTCTCTACACCTGCACTATAGTGTGAACCCCTCTCTCTACACCTGCACTACAGTGTGAACCCCTCTCTACACCTGCACTACGGTGTGAACCCCTCTACACCTGCACTACAGTGTGAACCCCTCTACACCTGCACTACAGTGTGAACCTCTCTCTACACCTGCCCTCTGGTGTGAACCCCTCTCTACACCTGCCCTACAGTGTGAACCTCTCTCTACACCTGTACTACAGTGTGAACCCCTCTCTACACCTGCACTACAGTGTGAACCCCTCTCTACACCTGCACTACAGTGTGAACCCCTCTCTACACCTGCCCTACACTGTGAACCCCTCTCTACACCTGCACTACAGTGTGAACCCCTCTACACCTGCCCTACGGTGTGAACCCCTCTCTACACCTGCACTACAGTGTGAAACTCTCTACACCTGCACTACAGTGTGAACCCCTCTACACCTGCACTACAGTGTGAACCCCTCTCTACACCTGCACTACAGTGTGAACCCCTCTCTACACCTGCACTACAGTGTGAACCCCTCTCTACACCTGCACTACAGTGTGAACCCTCTCTACACCTGCACTACGGTGTGAACCCTCTCTACACCTGCACTACAGTGTGAACCCTCTCTATACCTGCACTACAGTGTGAACCCCTCTCTCTACACCTGCACTACAGTGTGAACCCCTCTCTATACCTGCACTACGGTGTGAACCCTCTCTACACCTGCACTACTGTGTGAACCTCTCTACACCTGCACTACAATGTGAACCCCTTTCTCTACACCTGCACTACAGTGTGAACCTCTCTCTACACCTGCCCTACGGTGTGAACCCCTCTCTACACCTGCCCTCCAGTGTGAACCCCTCTCTACACCTGCACTACAGTGTGAACCCCTCTCTATACCTGCACTACTGTGTGAACCCCTCTTACACCTGCACTACGGTGTGAACCCCTCTACACCTGCACTACGGTGTGAACCCTCTCTACACCTGCACTACGATGTGAACCCCTCTCTACACCTGCCCTACGGTGTGAACCCCTCTCTACACCTGCCCTCCGGTGTGAACCCCTCTCTACACCTGCACTACAGTGTGAACCTCTCTCTACACCTGCACTACAGTGTGAACCCCTCTACACCTGCACTACAGTGTGAACCTCTCTCTACACCTGCACTACAGTGTGAACCTCTCTACACCTGCCCTCCAGTGTGAACCCCTCTCTACACCTGCACTACAGTGTGAACCCCTCTCTACACCTGCACTACAGTGTGAACCCCTCTCTCTACACCTGCACTACAGTGTGAACCCCTCTCTACACCTGCACTACAGTGTGAACCCCTCTCTACACCTGCACTACGGTGTGAACCCCTCTCTACACCTGCACTACGGCGTGAACCCCTCTCTACACCTGCACTACAGTGTGAACCCCTCTACACCTGCACTACAGTGTGAACCCCTCTCTACACCTGCACTACAGTGTGAACCCCTCTCTACACCTGCACTACAGTGTGAACCCCTCTCTCTGGAGGTCTGCTTCCTCTTCCTTTTTGACTGAATTTTGTAAAAACAACAAAAATTGCTAAGCAACTAAAAGCAAACAGACATAACCCAGACATAACACCGTCTCCATTGAAATTAAAGGTTTAATAAGCGCTCCGCTAAAGATGAGGTCCAGACCTCGTTAGACTCTGAAAACCAACTAGAGTCATTTTCACATTTCAGATGAAGCAGGACGTGTAAAATATCAGAGTATTTGGGAAAAGCACAGTCCCTCTATGGCAAAGCGCGTAAAGGGATTTTCAAAGTGCTACAGCTTGAGGCACGGTATTAAACTGCTGGATAAACTTGGGACTCCGATGTCATCTCCTAGAAGGCAGAAGTCCTTTTCAAGTATGGTGTGAAGTCTTTGGTTAGGAGGTCCAGAAATCCATGTGTGAGTCAAGGAGGAAGGAAGGAGCTCGCAAATGCTGAGGTTTAAAATCACACGGATTCCAGATCAGGACAGACTATCCTGCTCAAAGAGCAGCATGTCCATCCATGCGTCATCTGATCCACAGCGTGTACAGCCTCACTCAGTCCCTCTACATTCAGTGTGCTGGTCTAAAACAATCTTCAGGGTACCTAAAGATGAGCCTGTATTTCGTACATCTATTTTGAAAGTGCTTGTAACTTATGAAAACGTTATGGTGGGTGATATAAAGGTCGTAGAATCAAAACTTAATCAACACTTGGTTATAAACTATTCCACATTTTCCTTTTTAGTCATATTAGATTTCTATTCAGCATCTGTTATTTCCCCCTTAGTAAGCATTTGGAAGTCGGCCTGGGTACCTGGACAAAAAGTCTGTGGGAAGATGCGAGAAGCTTTCACTCTGTATTATGTTTTAGCAGCTAAGGTATCATTTTAAATTTGCCTAAAATGGTTACTTTAAATGATAAAAGAGGTTAGTTTAGTGCGTTTTTAAACACTGGCTTAAACAGGTAGGGCGAATTATACTGTGTTTTAAAATTATCCTAAAGTGACAGCAATAAGCACATGGATGTGCTTTCCCCTTAGGCGCCTCCCCAACTCACTCCCAAGTTGCCTGGGCACCTACCAAGAATAAGGCACAGTGAGGAGGAGGAAGCAGTATGGAGCCAGGCCCCAAGGAGTCCACTGGGATAGAGAGGGACACAGGTAACGGAGGACACAGCTTCAGGACCGTGTGGGGTCAACACTGAGAAGGGCTCAGAAAGTGCTTTCCAGTCACAAGGCCAAGTGTCTTAGGGACCCAGAGATGGCATCTTTTAATGACAGGCCTCAGCACTGCAAAGCTCCCTCAGTGTGAGGGCTACATACACACATACATAAAACATCCGTACAGTGTCTCCAAAGAAAGGCTCAGTATAACCACGGTTCCTTCCACAGTACTGTGGGAGACCCAAGGGAAGGGACAGACTTGGGCTCACTGAGCCGACACTGTTGACTGTCAAGGATCCCAGCAGCAGAAGAGGCCGGCAGTAACCCACCATTATGATAAATCCTTTCCCACATTTCCATGTGGCCCCTGGAAAGGCCACTGGAGGCCCACTTATCAAGAAATGGCTCCTTGTCTTGGAGACGATTCAAGTCAGTCACACTATGGCTGGTGCACACAGGAGAGGAAGTTCAGAATCATTTGAATGATTGACCAATTCCAGTATTAAGTTGCCCAGGCCAGCATCTGGGGCCCAAGTCAAGGCAGAGCGGACGGACCTGGGCTGGCACCGGGCTCACTGTTCACGTGGTTACAGACAGCAGCCACACTGGTAGACAACGACCTCAAGAGAATGCTTTTCTTTTTCCTCAGTGTCGGGGCAAGAGGAAATTTCACCCTAGCTTTATAGAAAGTAGAGAACCCAGTCCTAAACACCAAAGATACTCATAAGACAAGCCCAAAGAAACTGATATAGAACCTATGCTAAAAAAAAAAAAATTAATGAGAAAAAAATTTCTTCCTTAATATAACCTGGACCTGCATCCCTTTCTGACCAAGGGTCCGTGCTGAACGCACTTCCATGTTCTCAGGGGCCCCGAAAGGTCTGAAGGCAGATAGCTACTACTGGATTGCCCAACATTCGCTAAGAGCAGAGAGGCCATGAGAAATTTCACTACCCGCATTTTACCATGGGACGATGGAGGCTGAGAGATGCGGTCTCTTCCCAGTGGAATCCACACAACTCAATCCCGCATCCATGCTTCCCGGTGGGCAGGAGGCGTCCGTGGAGTGGGATCCTTCCCTCCAGTCTCTCGTCTGGAGCCTCTCTTGGCTGCCCTGAGTTGCTGGGCCTGTGCTCAACAGCACGGGGTGTCTAGGACACATGCTCGCCTGCTGCCCCTCCTCTCCTCTCGGGGACATCTTCATCTCTTTGAGACGGTGACGTTAAACGGATGTGGGGCTAAGGTTAGACCAAATCTCCCAGTCATGATGGGCTTCTCCGAACCCTCGGGTAAGGCAAAGGTGAAAGTCTGCATCAGGCTCACAAACATCAGGAACAATTCCATCTTGGCCAGCTGCTCTCCCATGCACACCCGCTTTCCTGAGTGAGATCAGAGAAGAGGGAGAATTACGATGCATCCCTGTCCCTTTGTAGCAGGTGTCTCACTTGAGTCTGGGGAGGTTCTAGAGCAAAATCGCCACAGAAACCACAGCCCCCTTCGGTTTATCTGTGCCATCCGCATAACCAGTTCACCACTGTGCTCCTCCTAGTCACGGGTCCCAAGCCACAGCCACCTTGCCCCTTGCCTTCCCCGTCACCTGGAGGACTAAGGGGAAGAGTCAGCTGAAAGTTTCTGGAACCTTCCATTTCCACAGAAAGGGCTTTGTGTGCCTCCATCTAGGAACCCAAAGAAAGACAGAGGGTAGAGAAGCCCTCACACACCTGCCTAGAGGACCAGGACCTGTTTGTTCTCAGCCTGTGACACGATAGAGGCACTTGCTGGCACCAAGTCCTGACACCCAGAGTTCAATGCCTGGGACCCACGTGGTAGGAGAGAGCTGAGTGTTTCAAGTTGTCCTCTGGTGTGTGCAGGGGCGTCTGACTCGCTCCCCGCCACAGACACACACACTAAATAAAACGTAATTTAAAAAGTTGTGCTCGACTCCAATAGTTCCTTAACCTCCTCTGCTTCTCAGGCCCCCAAAGAGTCCAAGCCACTGAGGAAGGGAGATTTCCAGTCCTAAAGATTAAGCCCAACTGCCTCCTCCTTTCTTCTTTCTCTCTTGGGGATAGAATGGAGGTCTCAAACATGCAAGGCAAACAGTGCACGCCACTATGAGTTACTCCGTCCATAGTGCTACTTTAGGTTTATTTTCTGAAGAAGAAGAAAAAAAGCTGAGCCAGCAAAGCAACTCAGGCGAGAACGGACTCCTGCAAAGCTGTCTTCTGATCGAGACACCTACACTTGTGTACATACACCTCAAACATGCACGTACACACACACACACACACACACACACACACACACACACACACACACACACCAGTGAAGTTAAAAACAAATTTAAAACCAAGGTTTCACTGACCTATCCCAAAAGGAATAAAAGTTTCTCTTTTCAAAAGTTGTCCCTGGTCATCCAGAAATCGATCAGGACAGAAGTCATCTGGTTTCTCCCAAACGGCTGGGTCTCTGTGTAGTGACCACAAGTTGGGGATGACCACCGTGCCTTTGGGAATAGTGTATCCTTGGAGGACTGCAGACGACAAACGGGAAGTCAGTGCCACGCTTGCTTTCACTATTAGCTTCCTTCCAACATCACTGTTTCAGGAGGGAAGTGATTCACCTACTTAACACTGTCATTGGCGGAGACCACATTCTGAGGTGCCTGGGGGGAAGGGGAAGAGCTTATCAACCAGCACTTTCTCCCGGCTCGAGCCCAGACCCAGCCTGAGATGGGAGGGGCAGGGCTAGTGTTGAATCAGATCAGGCTCTGTGAGCCAAGTCAGGCCATAAAAACTTAGAATCAAGAAAACACTGAAACAGAAGTAGAACATAGGTAAGCTTTCTCCAAGATTTATATTCTCTTAAAATTTATACAGAATGTGTCTTATTTAGGGTTACTATTATTGTAATGAAGTAGCATGACCAAAGCCAACTTGGGGAGGAAAAGGGTTTATTTGGCTCACACTTCCATATCACTGTTCGTCATTAAAGGAAGTCAGGATAGGAACTCAAACATGGCAGGATCCTGGAGGCAGGAGCTGATGCAGAGGCCATGGAGGGGTGCTGCTTACGGGCTTGCTTCATATGGCTTGCTCACCACCCAAAACAGGCTGGGCCTTCCCCCATCAACCACTAATTAAGAAAATGCCAGCCGGGCGGTGGTTGCGCACGCCTTTAATCCCAGCACTCGGGAAGCAGAGACAGGCGGATCTCTGTGAGTTCGAGGCAGCTGGCTACAAGTGAGTTCCAGAGGCGCAAAGCTACACAGAGAAACCCTGTCTCGAAAAACAAAAAAAAAAAAAAAAGAAAAAAGAAAATGCCCTACAGCAGCAGTTCTCAACCTGTGGGCCAAGACCCCTTTGGGTGTCAAACACCCTTTCATGGGGTTTGCCTGAGACCATCAGAAATATCAGACATTTACATCATGATTCATAACAGTAGCAAAATTAGTTATGGTGCAGCAATTAAAATAATTTCATGGCTGAGGTCACTAAAACATGAGGAACTGTAATAAAGGGTCAAAACATTAGGAAGGTTGAGAACCACTGCCCTACAGGCTTGCCTACAGCCCGATCTTATGGAGGCATTTTCTCAATCGAGGCTCCTCCCTCTCAGATGACTTTAGCTTGTGTCAAGTTGACATAAAACTGGCCAGCGCAGAACGGACCAGCTTACAGGCTTTTCTGTCCACACAGTATGATGGGGAGGGCACACTAAGGAAACAGATCTACCGGGAACTCAAGCCCACTGTTCCCAGCTGCAGGCTGACCCCCTACAGGTGCCGGGCACTTCACGGTGGGTCGAACCTGCATTCTGGGCTGTCTCTAGAAGCCTTAAACTTTGCCCTCCCCATCAACCTCTCTCTGTCTCCCAGAAACAGCTGACCCTGAAGTCACAATTCTCCTGCTTCAGCCTCCCTGGGATTTCAGGTGTGTGGCACCCTTCATTATAAATGGAGGGTTAAAGACATGCTGGACTCTGCCATGTGATAGGTTAAAATTGACGGCCCTGGAATCAGGCTGGAACATTCCAATTTTTAAATTACACTTTGGTTGCAGAATTTTAAAGACCAAAGTGGGCTAACTTGGGGAAGACTAGAGGGGTCACTATCAACTCCAGAATGGCTTCTGCCCAAATAGCTGACTTGGGGGTTGACATCATGTTTTGCTAGTGTAAGTGTGCACACACAGGAGGCCAGAGAACTCCTGGGAATGACTGTGGTGCCTGTACCAAAGATAACAATCCCTGGACCCTCTTCCGCCTGGGACACAGAGCCGCCTGGGACACAGAGCTAGTTCTGCTGTGGCCACACCCCACCCCACACTACGCATGCCCTCTGGGGCACACGGAGATGCCAGGCTCCCGACTTGCCTGTTTTCTCCGAAGTCATATGAGGGATGGCCAGGGGCACCGCCATGGAAAGCCTCTGCACCTCCATGATGGTGGCTTCTGTGTACGGCATCTGGGCCTTGTCCGTGAGGGAAGGAACTCGGTCATGACCAATGACCCTCTCAATTTCTTCATAAACCTTTTCTATGCAAAAAGGAAAGAATGAAGCGCAGATGAGCCTGGGAGAGTTGAGTCAGCACTGTTGCGCAAACTGTACCCAGCAAGGGGTCAGTGGCCCACGGTGGCCTCATTCAGGACTGGTACAGACAGGAAGCCATGGGGGTGGGGCGCTGCAAGAACAGACCGGACCAAAGAAGCAGCATGCTGGACTCGGGGCACCCATCACTGAACTGTCATGTGACTCTCTAAGCTGTAGTATCATGTGACAGTCCAAAATACCCCACAAACGCTACCTTAGGGGTTGCTGTAGTGGGGGACATCCCCCAAAGCCTGGGGTTGCAGGTCTGTCCCCACAGTGGTGTCATTAAGAGGATTTAGGCCGGGGTGGAGGTGGGGGCTGGGGGGTGAGGGGTGCCCTTGAAGAGAAGGATGCAACCCTAGACCTTCCTTCCTTGTCTCCTGCATCTGCCCAGAGGACACCCCCTCCACAATGCACTGCCTTACCACAGGCCCCATGGACACAGGCCCCAGACCGAGTCCTCAGAAAGCACTCGCCAAAACACTTCCCTCTTGTCAGCTGATTAGCAATCAATCACAGTCTGTTCCAGCACTGAAAAGCTGGCTGACACCGGTTCATATACGTGTGCTCCTCACCGACCTGGAGCTTTGATACTCAAAAACTTTATGTAATAATAAAGCTACTGTTTTAAGCAACTAAGTTGGGGATAATCTGTTGCTTAGTAATAGCTAGTTAAAATAGGTAGCCACAACAACGACTATGGTAAGAAAAAACCAAAATGGCCCTGGAAGAAGTTCACAACTCTGTCCCCTGGAGCTTTATAAATGTGAAACTTTCCATGGTGTCTCTGTTTTTACAGAAAATTTAAAGCTGGGTGCTGATTTATAAAGAAACACTTGGCCCCCAGTTTTGGAAGACCCAAGTCCAAGACCAGCAGCCACTATTCAGTTACATGGCAGACAGTACAGTGAGAGCATGTGAGAGGAGAGAGGTCACAGGGCAAACAGGAATCCGGGGGACGCAGGGACCAAGGCTGCTCCTTTTGCAATAACTCGTCTCGTGGGAACTAACTAGGGCCAGTAAGAACGACATTATCCTTTTGGAGGACGTGAGAGATGGCATGGGAAAGGATTCAGCTGTGCTTTTCTATTTCTTCCTTCATATTCTTGAACTCCTCACAAATCTTGTCTCCAGATGAAGCATTCTCAAACTCCTGTGACTAACTACCTTGCCCTAGGTATCTCAAGGTTCTACCTCCTCAATGTGACAGCACTGAGGACCAAACTTCTAGCACATGAACCTTTGGGGGACACCTTCAAATCATATCCACTGATAGTGCGTAGGGGAAGGGCTATACTGACCCGACCAAATTAAGGATGTGAACATGGGGAACACATTCTGAGCTATTCGGTGTATCCCCATCTAAGCACAGTTACATGCTATGGAGTAACACTTTCGTCAATCACAGACCACATAAACAAGCGTGGTCCTATAAGATGATGTTGCCTAGTAACACTATGGTTACCTTAGCTTAAGTGTACTCTGTGATGGTTGCAAAATGATGAAATCATCTAATGTCATATTCTCAGAACAGGAACCCATTACTCAGCAGCATGGGTTGTAAAATCAGAGAGCCTTCCCCAGCCAAGGAGACGGGACTATGGAAGCATGGTCAGAGTGCTGCGGCCTCGCTGCCTCCGACGACGGAGAAGAGGACCACAGGTCAAACAAGCTGGCGAGAGCAAGGAAATGAATTTCCCTCCGGGGCCTCCAGAGAGCGACACAGCCTGGCCAACACCCCAGGTCCTTAGTCCAGGGAAGCACACACCACACTTCTGATCTAAACACTCAGAGCAAATCCAGGCTGGTTCACGTGACTAGGCTGGTGGTGACTAGTTACAGCTGAAGTAGAAGCCAATCTACCACGCTTTCCTACTCATCCAGTGTTTCCTGCCACTTCCTGCCGCCACCGGGCTGATGTGCTGGCACCAGCTGTGACTTTCACGGACGCTTTGGGGCTTGTGTTCTCGCCATCTTCAAAGCAAGATGGAAAGGTTCAGAGGAACATTACGATTTGCACAGCCCTAAGAACTCTCACTTTCACTTCACTGACTTCACGGGGGGGGGGGGGGGGGGTGGGGGACACACAGGACACTGGACTACGGAGACTGAAGCAGGACGAGCAAGCTACAGCACTGGTCCACCTAGAAACCCGAGGCTTCGCTGTTCGCATCTCACGCTCCCTACAAAATGCAAGTGTTGATTTTGTTTTCCAACCTGGAAACCCGAGTGCCCGGGGTTAGCACATCCCAGGGGTTGCTACCTGGTTTAAATAAATACCCTGCCCTGACCCTGAGGGAAGGACAAATCTCCCAATTACCCTGCACGTCAGGGTTCAGTGCCATATACAGCAGGCACCAGAGCAAAGAGTTGGTGGTGGTGTCAGTGCCGGCGATGAAGAGGTCCCCGATGATGTAGAAGAGGTAGTCCTCATCGAAGCTGGTGCCGCCGCCGCCGCTCCTCCTCCTCTCCTCCTCCGCGTGCAGCAGGTACATGTCGATGAAGTCCTGAGGGTTGCCGGCGTCCAGAGACCCCTGATGCGCTTTGATGATGTTTTTCAGGAAGCAGGTTATGTCCCTTTCAATCTGCCTTAGTTCCTTAAACGGCCCAAAGGGGAGGTAGTAAAACCAGGGGCATATGTTGATCAGGAAGAGCTGGCTGTGCAAGCAGATTTCTAAGCCTCGGGACATGAAATCCAGCACCTTCTTGAACTCCTTGTTTGTGTAGTCGAAGCGCTGGCCGAAGCACAGGGAACAGATGATGTTAGAGACGGCATTGCTGATGACCGGGAAGGGATTGAAGGGGGCGTCTCCGTGTTTCTCCATTTCTTCTTTTACATACTGGAACTCCTCAATAATCTTGGGCTCCAGGCTAAGCTTTCCCAAACCAAAATGACGAAGGGTCGAATGGGAGAATTTCCTCTGCTGTTTCCAGATTGGACCATAGTGTGCAAACACAATTCCTGTAGCAGACAGAGAGGAAGGTGAGATCAAGGCCTGGGAACAGCAAACAGGACTGACCCTGAGCTATAGTCTGTATTTCAAGTCTCCAGGCCAAAGTTCCTATGCAGATAAAGACAATTGGGTAAGTGTCATTATAAAGACATTTGTTTCCAATAAATGCTGAGTCTAAATTAGGATCGCTTGCTAGAAAGTTGTTATTATTTATTGTAAGTTCGGCTAAAATGAAAAGCAACGAGTTTTGATGCCTAAAATTTTTGTGCACTTAAGTATCTTTATGCACCACAACAGCAGATTCGGCTTAGAAAACCTTTCTAACAAAAGGCCCCCATACTTGTAGTAGGCTTTCTTTTGTGCCGCCAACCAGCTCCCAAATCGTGACACGGAGACTTCTTATTAGTTATGACTGCTCAGCCTCGTCTCAGGCTTGTCCCACGAGCTCTTTCAACTTATTTTAACCTGTTTCTCTTCACCTCCGTTTTGCTGCGGGCCTTTTTTTTTTTTTTCCCTTTCTTTCACTCTGTACGTCCCACTCAGTGTCTGGCTGGCTGGTGGCCGCCTCGCTGGCTGGCCCCAGGCGATCCCTCTCTTTCTCCCTTGTTCTCTTCTCTCTCTCTGCCTGCCAGCCCTGCCTATCCCTCCACTGCCTAGCTACCAGCTGTTCAGCTTTCTACTAGATCAATCAGGTGCCTTCGGCAAGCACAGCAACACATCTTTACATCATTGAACAAACGCAGCATAAACAAATGGAACACGGCTCTGCCTAGTTAAAGTGATATTCCACAACACATACTCAAAATGCCATATTCTAAACACTGAACAGAAGTACAACTACAGTAGCAGACTGACTCAAAAGCAGAAAGCACACTTCTGCTTTTTTTTTTTTTTTTTTTTTTTTTTTTTTCTGAGCACACAGCAGACGCCTGCTAAAGTGTTAGATGAAGAAATGAACACCCCATCTGGGACTGAACTATGGGCATGAAGAATCGGGATCTAGTAAATGTTAAATAATCGGGCTGGAGAGATGGCTCAGAGGTTAAGAGCACCGACTGCTCTTCCAGAGGTCCTGAGTTCAATTCCCAGCACCCACATGATGGCTCACAACCATTTGTAATGAGATCTGGCGCCCTCTTCTGTGTACATAATAAATAAATAAATCTTTTTAAAAAATGTTAAATAATCAAAATGTAGGCTGATGGCAAAAAAACAAAACAAAAACAAAAACCTGGAAGCACCTGAACTGATCAAGAGCTGCATCCTGCCAGATGATGGTGCATACCTTTAATCCCAGCCCTTGGGAGGCAGAGGCAGGTGGATCTCAGTGAGCTCGAGGGCAGCCTAGTCTACAGAGTGAGTTCCAGGACAGCCAGGACTGTTATACAGAGAAACCCTGTCTCAAAAAAAAAAAAAAAAAAAAGAAGAAGAAGAAGAAGAAAGAAAGAAAAAGAGCTGTATCCTATTTGATCCTAACATGGTACCTACTACGAACCCAACAGACCTGCTCCTAGAAGGACCAACTATAATCAAATGTTTCTTAACTTCCGGCTGCCCGCTTCATCCTCTAGTTTCCATAATGTCCTTTATCATCTCAGTCAATTCTTCTTCTGTGGGGAGCGGGTGAAGTCCTGAACAAGTGTGTGTTACTGACGTGAGCATGGCCATGTTAAGGACCCCAATGGCTCAGACTAAGGGGCGGCAAAGCCCCCCAAACACAAGCTAGGGCCAAGGGTTGAAACACATGAGCCCGTGGGGGGGCAGTCCACATTCAAACCACCAACACCATGTTCTGAATCCTTAGCATGTGGTGTGCTGGATCCAAGTGCAAATGAAATGCTGACCTGGTTAGCTGTTGAGTTCTTTTATATTTTTGTTTGTTTGTTTGTTTTTTGAGACAGGATGTCTCTGTGTAGTTTTGCGCCTTTCCTGGAACTCACTCTGTAGCCCAGGCTGGCCTCGAACTCACAGAGATCTGCCTGCCTCTGCCTCCTGCGAATGTTAGGATTAAAGGCGTGCGCCACCACCGCCCGGCTTGAGTTCTTTTATATTCTAAGTACCTCTACAAAGTGTCTTTCAAGAGTGGCGTTTAGCTCAGTAGTACAGTGCACAACTACATTGCACAAAGCCCTGGGTTCAATCCCCAGCAATGGAAAGAGAAGCACTTCAATATAAACATCTATGTAGACAAACGCATGCTTGAATATGGACTACCTCCAATTTTTACAGACATCACTAAAGGCAAATTGATGAGGTATAAAATATGGATATCTGCACATGAATAGACATTGTCAAGTTACTGTTCGGTAGATTAAGAGCAGAGCAAAAGTACATTCACAGGAATATGAATATCATCATTTCAAGCAGTGGCCATCACTTGATACTTGTAATTTTTTATTTTTGCCACTAGGGGGCTGAAATGTACCTCGTGTGATTTTCATTCACATTTCTGTGATTGTCAGTGTGGGTCACTGATGGGTTTCTTATTTCACAATTCACACCCGCGTGGATACTTTCCGCCTATATATTTTAAATACATTGTTAGCCCCTTTCATTATGTGATTTTTTTTGATAAACCTATTTAAAGACATCATGTGTAGATTTTAAAAAATTTCTATCGTGTGTGTGCACGTGCATGCCGTGTGTGTGTGTGTGTGTGTGTGTGTGTGTGTGTGTGCGCGCACGTGCATGCACGCCGTGTGTGTGCAGATGACCGTGGAAGTCAGAGAGGGCACTGGATTCCGGGCAGCTGAAGTTATAGGTGGTTGTGAACTTCCTGACATGGGTGCTAGATCTGAACTCAGGTTCTCTGAAAGAGTATTAAGTGCTCCTAACCACTGAGCCATCTGTCCAGTCCACATGTATACATTTTTTTTTTAAAGATAGGGTGTCACTTTGAAGTCTACCCTAGCCTTGAAGTTGTGACAATCCTCCTGCCTCAGCCTCCCAACTTCAAGACTATAGGTGTGAGTCACTGTGTCTGTCTAGCAACCTTTTCCTTTTGATCTGTGCTGTATGCCTTATTTTAGAAATCCCTTCCTACCAGGAATTCAAAAACACGCCATTTTTTTAATACAATTTTAAACTTTTACTGTGAAAACAGATTTCTGTGTTTTAAAGGTTTATTTTTATTTTGTCTATGTATGCTTTGCCTGAATGAATGAATGTTGGTGCACCATGTGTGTGCTGGGTGCCTACAGAGACCAGAAGAGGGTGTTAAAAAGTTACAGATGGCTATGAGCTGCCATGGATGCTGGGAACTGAACCCAGGCTGGCCCTCTGGAAGAAGAGCAAGCACTCTTCATCACTGAGCCATTTCTCTAGCACCCAGAGTTTGACTGTCTTCATGTTTAATTCTCTATAATTTACCGCAATTCCTATACATGAAGTATAAATACAAGTTTTTTTTTTTTTTCTGTACATCTGTACAGATGTGGGGGCGGTAACGTGTGGGCAGGTGCATGAGGAGTCCGGAGGACGGCCTCCGTGTCCTGTTCTGTTACTTTCTGCCTTAGTCCATTGACTGTCTCTTATTACATCTGGAACTTATCACTAAGCTGGTAGCCGGTTGCAGGATATTTGAACACACTGTGTGAAATGCACCTTTTGATTGGTTTAATAAAGAGCTGAATGGCCAATAGCTAGGAAAAGACAATAGGTGGGACTTCTGGAGAGAGACGGGAACTCTGGGAGGAATCTGAGGCACAGGGAATTTGCCAGAGAGAAGCAGAGGGGGTTGGATGTAGAGTATGGAGGAGAGGTTATGAGCCATGTAGCAGAACGTAGATTAATATAAAAGGGTTAATTTAAGTTATAAGAGCTAGTTGGGAACAAGACTAAGCTAAAGCCAAGCCTTCATAATTAATAAGAAGTCCCCATGTCATCTGAGAACGGGCAGTTCAAAGAAAGTTTCGACTACAGTAGCCAGAAAGACAAAGTGATTCTCCTGTCTCAGCATCTGGAACACAACTCAGAAACTAGTTCTGTTCACTGTGGCCTATGGCTATGAAGTCAGGGAGCTGCCACCTAAATTGGATAAGGGATGCAGAGAAGATTGGAGGTTCAAGTTAACATATTTTCCTTGTCTTCCTTCACTAGGAGCCAGATTAGTTGGGTGTTCTTGGTCTAACTTTCATCCAGAGTTAGACTGAACTTCTGAAGACTCCTGTCTTAATCTAGAAGCATCGCACAGCGGCTGTCATATGTCCTCCGTCCTGAACCCATCTCTAGCCAAGAGGCCAATAAGATGCAGTGTAACCCAGAGCATTCGTTTTCTATCTCATGCAGAGGCAGGAGTGGTCTTAGGAGCAAGAACTGACTGCACTTCATATAGCATTCCAATTCTGCTGGTCTTAGCCCAATGCTCACTTCTGCCTCCTTGGATTACAGGTGCCTCCAACTCCAGAGCTTTTCTGAGGCCCTGCAGGGGGAGTTTCCACAGGAAAGTGAGGAATCGGGGTGAGGGAGGGGATGTCAAAGTGTGAAGTCAGGGGCCACCCTCCTGAATGGAAGTGTATACACGCCATCCACAGTGAAGCAAAGCGAAGGCTTCAGTCGTGTACTTCAGCGTCTAAAGACGGAACACAGGACTGGCAGATGGCTGAAGAGTGGAGATCCCCACCTCAGTGTCTGCAGAGGGAGATACACAAGGAGTACGGGAACAGAGTAGAAACCACGGGTACAGTAAAGAGGCTGTCTAGAAACACTCCCTGTCCCTCCCCCAACATTCTTTTAATCTCAGGCAAGTTCCCAAGACGTGGGCAGACAGCAGCCATGTTCTTTGTGAAAATATTTAGAGAGGCTGTGAACCAACACATCCGGTTCAACAGGCCCTAGCTTGGCTTCTGGACTTTCTTAAGGAAAAATATCTTCTTATACTTTTTCAATTGAAAGTCACGGGGTGGAGGGGCCTCGAAGTCAGTTCAAGACACCCCAAGACCAAGTCCTCAGCACAAAGGAGATGGATTTGCCCCAGAAGGACAGAGGGCAGGGAATAAAAGACTAAGACAGGAGACAGAGGACCAGGGAGAAGGGGAAGGGATGTTTGTGCCAGGAGCGATGACAAAGGACTATCTCTGGATAGAGAGGCAGGTGTGACCCATAGGCAAATGGCAGTTTATAAAGGCAAAGGGGGAAACCTGGTGTTAAGAATGAGTTGGTTAATTCTGATTGGGCATATTAATTAAGGTGGCTTTTGATTGCTGGACTTCAGTACTTTGATATCTGGACTTTGGTAGTCAGCCTCTGGAGGAGGAAGTGGCCAAATTGGGGAATGTAATTAGGCTAACTTTAGGAACGTAATCTAATGGTTTCTAGGAGCCATATCTGCCATGTTCGGGTTGGCTAGAGTCCCTTCACTGGGTGGAAAGAATTTTCTTTTTCCCTTTCTAACAGGGCCAAAGTTTAGAAATGTTGGAGTCACAGACCTATCTATGAATGAGGTGTTCTCGTGTAGGACAGAGAAAGGATGGCTCCCAGGAGGGTGGCCCCTGATTTCACACTTTGGTATCCCCTCCCTCACCCCGACTCCTAACTTTCCCATGGGTCTCCCACTTTGATCTCGCACTAGAAACCACGCGCGCGTGCGTGGCACACACACATACAGGCACACACACAGGCGCGCGCACACACACTCGGCGCAGTGCAGGACGCAGGTGGCCGCCTGCCCGCCCCAGCCATCCCGGGTCCGGAGCCCGCGGTATGCTCACCCTTCTCCTTGGTCATGATGGAGATGAGTGGCAACCGCGGGCGGTCACTGAACACTTCAGCCTGCTGCACCAGCGCCTCGCGCACGCTGCGGAAGTCGCTGAGGACCACCAACAGACTGTGGCCGATGAATAAGCTGAAGACGTTGCCGTAGACACTGGCCAGCTTGGCCAGGCGCAAGTGGAAGGCCACGGTGTCTGTCTGGCCGCCCCGGCCCAGCCAGAACTGCCGCCGCAGGAAGCGCGGCACCAGCAAGTGTCCCACGTTACCCACGAGTGGCCGGGGTGCGGGCCCCGGAGGGATGCCGCAAGCGCGCTGCCACCGCAGCCAGACCCAGCCCAGCAGTACCGCCAGCCCGCAAAGCAGCAGCGCGCCTCCCGCCGCCCGCAAGTGCAGCCCAGCTCCCGGCTGCTCCCCAGCCGCGGGATGCGGATCCCCGGGAGAGGACATGCTCTAGGTGCCGGCGTCTAGCTCAGCAGCAGACGCGCCGACGCCGGCGCCAGTCGCCGGCAGCATGGCTCGAAGGTCAGGGGCGGAGTAGGGCAAGTTGCACTGTCCGGATTGGCTGCGCCGCGTGCCCCTCTCCTCATCCTCCAATCAGCTGCTCCTACGTTAGGGGCGGGGTCGTCTTACCAGACAGCTGGTAAAGGGTGGCGGCCTGAGACAACAGAGCGTAGGATGTCCTAAATTTTGTTGTTGTTTGCTTTTGTTTTGTTTTGTTTGTTTTGCCGCTGTTGTGTGCTAGCAGTAGCAGGCTCCTACGCAGAGTGTGAGCTTTCTGTGGGTTTCTGCGTGTGACTTGATTGTATCAAAACACTCACCGGCTGGGAAAGCTGACAACTTTATCATTGGCAATGGAGCAGACCTGAGATGCTGATTACAATTTAAAAAAAAAAAAAAAGTGATTTGCGGATATTCCAACAACACGGCCCTTGAATCTGCTCTGGTGATGGCTCCTGAGTCCTTTACCTTCCTGTTATTTACAGGCCCGATGCTGTGGTTTCTCTTGGTTAGGTTGACTCTAGAACTCGCTGCGTAACCAGCTTGGCCTCGAATTCAGAGATCCACCTGCCTCTGCCTCCAGAATTGGGGTATTAAAGGCATATGCTACCATGCTTGGCCGGAGTTGAACCAATTTTTCTAGCCCTTGATTTTGTGATGCTGGGGGTCAAATCCTGGGCCTTGTTCATGCTAAGGAAGTGCTCCATCACTGATCCACATCTCTGGTTCCTGTGTTAGACCAATTCAATTTTGATCGTGTGCCCCCCCACACACACACACAATTTGAACACTACAGTGCTTTATAAAATGACCAAAACATAGCAACTTCTTTTTATAACATGTTGTTTTTTTTTTTTCTACCAAGTGGGGTAAGCTAAAGTTCAAGCCTACTGTTCTCATACTATTTTTGACATATTTTGTAAAGTATACAGATACTTTCTTCCTTCTCCCCAAACTAAAAAAAGCCCACCTCACATTTCCTATAATTAACCGTTATCAGATTCCCCCCCCCTTTTTTTTTTTGGTAGCTTAAAAAAAAAGATTTCTTAGTTAAGTTAAAGACATTAACATTTTAATTACTATTGTGTGTGTGTGTGTGTGTGTGTGTGTGTGTGTGTGTGTGTGTGTACTTGTGGACTTTGTGATGGACTTGTAACTCAAAATCAATCCAGCCTTAAATTTGGTAGTCTTCCTATTTTGGTCTCCCAAATGTTGGGATTGTAGGAATGTAAGACTACACCTAGAAGAACATTTTAACTTTTCATCCGCTTGTTGGCAGGGACTGTCTTCAGTGTGTCATTTCCTCTCTTGACGCCTTTCTCTCAGAACACACGCCACTTCCATCTTTATAGGAAAGTTCAGTTCACAAATTAAACAGTTCAGTCCTTTTTTTAATGGCAGAGCAGGGAATCTGTCTGACACATTTGTTTGCCTTATCTTCTGCCACTGCCCTGCTACCAAACACGTGGACTGCTTTGATTTTGGAGTTAAGATACCCCTTCCAATCCTTGCACAACTTTGTGCACATAAAACTGGACTCTGTTGCTTGTGAAATTCTGCCTTCCACGAACATTTAAGTCTCTGCAGGGGGTTCTTCCCTTCACTGCCCCCAGAACCATCACAGCATATACATGAAACTAGATCTGGAGGGTGATTGAAGACTGACCAGATTCAACAACCAACAGCCTCCTTCTTGGGTAAGACACAACTGCACTCACGACATTTCCTAAATATCCTCTTACTTTCATTAATAGTTGTGTTATGTGCTGAGTTATAACTGTATGCCCCAATTCCTCAGACTATGACCCTCATGTCTGGGAGGGATTGTATCAGATATAATTAAACTAAAATGAGGCTATGTGAGTGGACCTAAGGTCAAGTGGTCATAGTCTCTATAGTCACACTGGAGATGGGACGAGGGCCCAGAAGAAAGGCCATGTGCAGACCCAGAAAGAAGGCAGCATCAGCCTCAGAAGCTGGCCCTGGAAATACTTTGATCTTGAATTCTGGCCTCTAGAACCATGGGAAGTAAATTCCTGCCGTCAAGCTACCCTATCTCTATCCCTTGGTGGCAATCTTATAAACTTATATAAAAGACCACAGTGTTCTTCCTAACACTGGGCACCATTTAAAACCTCAAGTATAACTCATCCAGGTTCTTTCTCAATTAAATGCAGGGTATTCTTGCCAGGTAAAGGGACACTTTCTGCTGGTTGTGTGACAAAACTTTCCCTGGGAAGATAAAACACACATACCTTCTCACTCCAGATAGAACCTACAACAGACTAAAGTATAGATAGCACCAAAGTCCAACTTGGTGAACTAATAAGTTTTATTGGGGGTTTTCAGCAATATGGGGGAGGGGTTACTTACAGAA
Organism: Peromyscus leucopus; assembly: GCF_004664715.2. Taxonomy (NCBI): domain Eukaryota; kingdom Metazoa; phylum Chordata; class Mammalia; order Rodentia; family Cricetidae; genus Peromyscus; species Peromyscus leucopus. The sequence continues at coordinate 104,022,676 of NC_051068.1, forward strand.
GCAGAAATGACTAAAAGATCACCTGCATCACCAAGCCCACCCCATCATGGGTGACAGCTCACAAAAGCTGGGAACCTGGAGCCCACTGCACAGCATAGAGGCAGCTCGACAGATTGGAAAATGTCCTTTCCAGGTGCCTCAGTTGGTCTAAACTTCTTCCAGGCAGCTTGTCTGGTTTCTACTTCTTCCAGGAACCTGGTCTGATCTAGGAGTCTTCTTTGAAGCTTGACCCTGCTGCCTCTTAGGGGGACTTGGAGTTTTTGTTGCTCAGTCTGGCAGGGAGGGGTCTAATGAATCTGGTCAGTTTTGGGGACTTCCTGAAGTTACTTTGACTTGTTTATCTTCCTGCTTGAGGAGCTTCCTGCAGGATAGAATGTTTTCATCACAGAGGAAACGGTTATACAACACTGCTACATCTTTCCCTTTAAACAAATCAATCAAGTTACAACCAGGAGCAGTACAGGAAGAGGACGCAGAAGGGTCTTTTGTGAAAGGAAAGAAAGATGGCAATAACATTCAGGAAGATGACTGTTTTTATTGGTGCTCCGAATACAGTTTTAAACCAGTCCCTTGCTTCCCGAAATCCTTCTGGTTCGCATGGGTTTTGGCTGACGCTGTCGGTAACTGTATAGGCAAACTATCTAAATAAGCTTGTTATCAAGAGCAGTGTTAAATTACTCAACTTGTAAAACCACAATTGTGGAACTGGTCTGTAAGGCCTCAGAGAAGTCTGTGCCACACATCTCACTCTTTCTGAGTCAGTAAGCACAGACAGAGAGGATCCAGGGATTAGGAAGGTTTTGTAAAATACCAGTGGAAAGAGAAAGTAGAAACACTGTTAATACTACTTAGCTGTACAGTGCCACTGGACTTTAACTCTCCACCTGCTCTGCTTCATGTTCTTATTGTTTTGCTTTGCATACACTCCTTAGAATACTGGCTTTGTATGAATTACATACTTTTTTTTTTTTTTTTTTTTTTTTTTTTTGTTTCCTGTGTAGCTCTGGCTGGCCTGAAATGAGGTATGTAGATCAGGCTGGCCTTAATCTCAGAGAGATCCACCTGCCTCTGTTTCCCAAGAGTTGGGACTAAAGGTGTGTGCCACCATGACCAGCTGCATAATTCTTTAGGTGCATAACATCCTATGCCTCCCCAGGCTGTACTCTGAAGTTGAGAGTATATATATAATGTACCTACATCAAATATAAGGATTAAATCAAACAATCAGCAAAGTGTCTACTGCTTTGTTGCTGCTCACTAAGTTATTGATGCCCGTATAATACCTTGAGTTCAATGTGCTGCCGATATTGACCATGGGCAACTCCGCCAACACTCCAAGGTTGATTGCTAAACCTGGCCAAGGAACTGCTTGCTGAATGTAGCCTTTATTGCTTTGAATGATGGCTAAAGAGACCTGCCCATCTTCTACCGGGCACCACTTTATCCATCTCACACGCCTTGGTTGCACGTTTGTACTATGATTTATCTTGAGGTGATGGAGGCACCCCCTTGGAAGACCTAAATAAAAGCAGAATTTCAAAGGTAACAGAGTCAAGTTTTATTTAGACAGAGTTGTGCCAGGATTGGGACAAGTATCTTGTCTGATTCCAAAACTGAAACAAGTCAGTTGCCCTACAAACAGGACAGTGAGGTCAGGAAAGAACATGTTCCTACTCTCCAGTTTAAAAAAAAAGGAATCATGATACACCCCACAGCATGGGTAAATTTTAACAAAACTATCATGTTGAGTGAAGAAGCCCAGTCAAAAATAGTATATTGTGCCAGGCAGTGGTGGCACAGCCCTTAAATCCCAGCACTTGGGAAGCAATGGCAAGATGATCTCTGTGAGTTCAAGGCCAGCCTGGTCTACAGAGTGAGATCCAGGACAGCCAGGGCTACATAACACAGTGAAACCACATCTCAACAAAACAGGATATTGCGTACTTTTGAGGGGCCACAGCAGCACTATGGCTAGGCTTCTCCAGGCCCCAGCCTCCACTAGGCCTGAGTTTTAACTTAGTTTCAGTTTCAGTTTCTGCACCCTGTTAAAGCAGGAAGAGGAGCCCCAAGCCAATCATGTTCAGGATGACCTCATCCCCTCTCCTAGCTACTTACAAAAGGAGCCTGAGAGCTCCATTTGGGGTCACAGCCATTTTGTTGTCTGGCTGGCAGACCCCTGCATGCTGGAATAAACAGCACTCTTGCTGATTACATTTGTGAGTGGTGGTCTTTGTTTTGTGGGGTGTTCCGCGGACTTTCATGTATATGAAGTTCTAGATCTGGCAGAACTAACCCAGGTGATCTGGATCAAAACAAGCAATGGAAAAGGCATGGAAGGAAGAACACCATTCTGGAGTCATTAGGAGTGTTCTAGAATTTGATTGGCTCGTTAGTTATTTGGTATATGCATTTTACTAAATGTGAATGGAAGCATTTCACTATAGGATAATTGCATCTCCATAATGTAAGTGAAAACATAAAAATTAATAGAAACCAGTATCTGAAAAAAGGCACAGTGAGGGAGGTTAGAAGACACAGAAAGTTTCATGTCTGAGATGTCCCCACAGAGGTAGAAAATAAGGTGATTAAAAAGTAAAATTCCAGGCGGGCGGTGGTGGCGCACGCCTTTAATCCCAGCACTCGGGAGGCAGAGCCAGGCAGATCTCTGTGAGTTAGAGGCCAGCCTGAGCTACCAAGTGAGTCCCAGGAAAGGCGCAAAGCTACACAGAGAAACCATGTCTCGAAAAACCAAAAAAGAAAAGAAAAGAAAAAGAAAAAAGTAAAGTTCCCTTAAGAAATACTCTGAGTTAGCCAGCTTTATTGTTACTGATTCATGGTGGTTGGTTTTTATTGTTGAAATCTCTGTTGTCTCCCACACCTTTTTTCCTTCCTATTGTATGGAAACTGCAGACCCTCAGTCCAAACCTGACTGAGTGCTTTACACTGGATAGCATGAGTGAGTTGATTGCAAACACTCCAGGATTCCTCCAGCTCTATGTGGCCCTTCCCAAGTGGACTTTGAGTGTTGAACCTGGCCTATCAGAACAACAAACTTAACCAAACTCCAAAGAATAAAGTGTTTACAAGATAAAGTCAAAGCATTTCCTCCAATAAAACATGTTACTTCCTTGATTCACGTGATTGTACTGTGCCCTGAGCCCAAGAATTAAGCTCACTTCTATCAATAAGGACCAAGGATATCAAAATGGTTTTTAAAAGATTAAAAAAATAGTTTTTATAGAAACTGTAAAGTGGGAAATATTTCTCATCTTTTTATTCTCCTACTTGGAAGTGATTTTAATTACATTATGTATATATTGTCATTAGAAACATTTCTATTTACAATACTGGTAAATTTGTTGACACATGAATGAAACATTTGATGCATAGGGAGGGCGTGAGGTCCACCTGCTCACAGATAGTACTAGAGAAACCAGGAACATTAAACTCACACACTTTTCAAGGGAAAGAATTTACACCTGTTTTCCATCCAGAAGACAGGAGTGGCTGTTGTTTAAATAGCCTGGGTGATTTTTTATTATCTGCAAAGCCAGCCCTCACCCGAATCACCCATTCTTATGAAAGAGGACCCATATGCTTTGCAAAAGAGTTGGCTATTATACTTATTCCAAACTCTTCCTCCCTAGACCCTTATCCTGAGCATTGTTTCTCAGTCATTAAAACCATTCTTATGGAAGAGGTCACAGGTACTTTGCAAAAGAAATGTGCATTGCAAAGAAGTTTCAAAGTACTCATGCCTAAAGCCTTGTGATAATTGTCATGAGAAAATCCTTTTCCAAAGGTATACTGTGCTTAAATATATACGGTAGTTTGAATGTAATTGGCCCCCATAAAGTCAAAGGGAGTGGCACTATTAGGGGGTGTGGCTTTGTTGGAGTAGGTGTGGCCTTGTAGGAGGATCATCACTGTGTGGGTTGGCTTTGAGGTCTCCTATGCTCAAACTATGCCCAGTGTGGCACACAATTCACTTCCTGTCACCTGTGGCTCAAGATATAAACTCTTAGCTCCTTCTCCAGCACCACTATGCTTCCTGCCATGATGATAATGGACTAAATCTCTGAAACTATAAGCTACCCAATTAAATGTTTTCCTTTATAACAGAGTTGCTGTGGTTATTGTGTCTCTTCACAGCAACTGAAACTCTAACTAAGAAAATACGTTAAAAAATAAATCACTCAGGGTCAGACTCCAGAAGTTTGAACCAGCCTGGCTAAGTCCTGTGGAACCAAGTTTTCTTCTTGTCTCTCATGTTTCATTTCCCAACTGGCCATGATGTCTGCCAGGACCCCCACAGTTTGACATTTTTCATGTTGTTTTCCCATAACTCATTTTTAACTAATATATGTGGTTAAGGGATCAGCAACATTTCCCTGTAAATGCCCAAATAGAAAACATTTTAGGCTGTGGGGGTTATATGGGCTGTCAAAATTTATGTAGCTCTGCAGAGATCAACTATACATAGATGAATGACCATGGCTATATTCCAGTAAAATATTATAGAAAGAGGCAGAACTTACACCTAGCCTACAAGCTATTATTTGCTGACTCCTGGGTGGGTGGGTATTATATCCATTCTAGTCAATGGTTAGCAGAATTTTGAAATTTATCTGACCAACCATCTGCTTGCTGATACTATTTTCTGCTAATACTGTGATGTGTGTATACTTACTAGGAAGCTGCTCTACCACTGATCTAGCTATACCCCTGTCCTCACTGTGGCTTTGATTTGAGTTTTTCTGATGGTTGTTGAGGCTGAATATCTTTCCATGGACTTTCTAGCCATTAAATTATAAGATTTAAATATTTTATAGATAGCTATGTAACTTCTTTCTCCAGCTTTCAATTGGGTTATTTTTATTGGTGTTGATTTGGGGGCACTTTCAATATTCTGAGTATTAATTCTTTATCAGATATTTTACACATACATTTCTCCCATTATGTATAGGATATTTATTGTCCTTTGGACATAAAAAATTAATATCAATAAAGTTCAACTTTTTTTATTGCTTGTTTTTTTGTTATCATATCTGAGAAGTCAGTAACCAATGAAGAGCCCTATGCTTCTTCCAAGAGTCTTATGATTTTAGCTCTTAAAGTCTGTAATACTTTTTTTGTAGTAGGGTTTTCTTGTTTAAATTTCTCCTAAGGACTGCCAGTTCCAAAATAATGACACAGAGACTTATTAATTATGAAAGGTTGGCCTTTGGCTTAGGCTTATTCCTAACTAGCTCTTATAATTTAATTAACCTGTTTGTATTAATCTATGTTTTGCCAGGTGGCTTTTCCCCTCTCCTTCATTCTGTATGTCTGACACCCTGTGTCTCGCTTGAGTCTCCTCATGCACCTAGGTTCGTCCCTAGTTTCTCTCTCTGCCCACAAGTCCCGCCTATTTGCTCCCGCCTAACTATTGGCCATTCAGCTCTTTATTAAACCAATCAGGTGTCTTAGGCAGGTGAGGCAAAACATAGACACATATTCATGAAGTATAAATAAATATCCCCACAACAATTTTTAGTAATTTTTATATTTGGCAGAAGAGTCTAATGTTATTAATTTGAATGTGGACGGTCAGCCGGTTTGGCGTCTTTCCAGTTGATTGTCAGAGGGTCCTGATTGGCGGTTTGTGTGTGTGCTTGCTTGTTCACGCTGTGTGTGGTACACATGGGAGGTCAGAGGACACCAGCTGGGAGTCAGTTCTCTCTCCACATCACATGGGTCCTAGGACTCCAGCTCAGATCGTCAGCCTTGGTAGTAATCCCCTTTACCTGCTGGGCCATCTCGCTGGCCCCCAAAGTGAATCTCAGTTTTTTTTGTTGCTTCCTATAGGTTTTCATTATTGTCTGTCCAAAGACATGTTTAGTTTTCTCCTGTGACTTTACCTTGCTCCATTGGTTAAGTGTGTGCCTACGTTTGTCCTTTTCAATTTAGGCAGCTTTGGGGTGAAGTGCAGGGAAGGGACCAAGGGCCTTATACATATTGACAAGCACACTACACTGAAGAAGGCCCCCAGCCGGGGCAGTTGTGACATGAGTAGCTCCAGTAGCAGGCTTCTCACTGCCTCATTTAGGAAAGCGGTTGTGGTGCAGTATGGCCTCTAACATCTACGTCTACCTTCGGGCTTACTATCTTTGATATCATTTAACTCAAGACAAGTGGAGAATGGTTGAAGTCTCTAGAGTTTGTCTCAATATATGTAAGCAGGCCTTTCACGTCAGCTCCCTGATCAGCAGCGGGATACAGTAACCCGGCTTCTAGCATAACACCAGACAGCTCCCAGTACCAGAGAGCAGGATAAAATGGCCATTCTTCCACCATCAGATGCAAGGGGGCTTGGGTGAAACACAGATTACTTTATTGAATGAACAGTTCTTATTTTATTAGGAAAAAAAATCCACTCTAGGAATTTCTCACTTTTCTAAAAGTTTCTGGAAAGATATAGTGGATAGAACCCATGTATCAGATTGGCGTCTAAAAAATGTGGAAACAGCAGGTAGAGGAGCCTTTACAATTTGAATTTCTGTCGGCGCTGAGCTGACAACTGCTTTATTCTTAACAGCCCTGTGAGCACGAACATGTGAGGGTTCTCTTGAGTTTAAGGTCATTTTGCACAAGAAGCCAAGTCTCTCCTTTTGAAATGGAGCCAGATGCAACTTTAATAAACAAGCTGTGATTGAGGTCTTGGAATTAGGACAGAAAGGTAGCAAAAGTCAGTCAGTGGAGACAAAACTCCAGGACTATCTGCAACACTTAGGAACCTTCTCATCTCATGGAACTTGGTTACCCCCTCTTCCTTGACTTTCTTACATCACTGTTTGGGGGAACCTAAAGAATGTATACCAAAGACTGTATATAAAGTGCTATGCCTTACTACATGCCACATTTGAATTAAATGTTCACTTTATAGGTATGCAGAGTGGTATGTTGTGGTTGATATATTGTGTACCCCAATAAACTTATCTGGGGGTCATAGAACAGAACAGCCAATATATTAAACAAAGAGGTCAGGCAGTGGTAGCACACACCTTTAATCCTAGCATTCTGGATGCAGAGATCCATTCGGATCTCTGTGAGCTCAAGTCCACACTGGAAACAGCCAGGCATGGTGACTGACACACACCTTTAATCTCAGGAAGTGATGGCAGGAAGCAGAAATGTATATAAGGCATGAGGACCAGGAACTAGAGTCCTTTTAAGCTTTTAGGCTTTTTAAGCTTATAGGCTTTTAGCAGCAGTTCAGCTGAGATCCATTTGGATGAGGACTCGTTTGAGGAAACGAGATCGGCTGAGGAGCCAGCGAGGTGAGGTTGGATGTGGCTTGTTCTGCTTCTCTGATCCTTCAGCGTTCACCCTAATACCTGGCTCCGGTTATTTCCTTTATAAGACCGTTTAGCCATTTGTCTTACAGTGTGTAATCCATTCTTCTCACGTAGCAATGCAAGTTTTATGCTTCTTATTTTTTTATGTGCTTTATTAGAAGTAAAGGAAGTGCTAACTGTCATGTTGGTGAAGCAGCTAAGACCACGTAAAAAGCCAAGTTAGTGTGGACTCCCGGGTCAGGGACCAAGGGCCCTATAGTACATGGGCACTGCAGCAGCCAAAGTCACAGCATGGCTGCTTTGGACTCCCTGGTGTCCCAACCTCCATGGTGGAGGACGATGAGGAAGTCAAGATGGATGCCACATAGGTGTTGTGTGCATTGCCAGTGAGGAACTCTGAACTGTGGCCTTGCATCTCTGACATGCCCACTAAACATAAGCTAAGAGGGATGCTGAGGGCCCATGGTGGGACGCATTGGGATGAAACTGAAGTTCTGCTAAAATGTTAGAAAGGAAGCAATAGTAAAATCAAGTGACAATCTACCCAAGGAAGTGATTGCCTCCCTGTTTCCTGGACCCCAGTGAGTGACCTGAACTTCTCAATATGTGACTTAGCAGCTGTATTAGTTCTTTTCTGCTGCTGTGACAAAATACCATGACCAAGGCAGCTTAGAGAAGAAAGGATTTGTTTGGGTTTCTGGTTCCAGAGAGGTAAGAGCCTGCCATTAGAGGGAGGTAGGGCAGCAAGCGGCAGGCATGGTAGCAGGAAGTGGAGGGCTCATCTTGAACCACAAGTATGTAGCAGAAAGTAAACTAGAAACGGTGCATCTCCAACTCTCAAAGCTCACCCCCAGTGCCATGCTTCCTCCGACAAGCCACACCTCTTAATCCTCACCACGTATTCAAATGCCCAAGATCTCCTCCAAACCACCAGAGCAGTTATGGGTGAGTTTGGCAGTGCATCTTGCTGGCAGAGCTTTATCTATCAGCAGCTCTGGTGTATGGCACATGCTGGCACTCGAGTACCTGGTGAACAAAGCTTACTTTGCTGTTTTCCTGTCGCTCCAGAGATAAATAAAAATGTCAAAGTTGAACGTCATCACAACTTTTAGTTGCCTCCAAACAGAATGGCATTATCATCTGGAGCCAATGAAGGCTCTTTGCAAGACTAGAATCTCTGAAGAGAACACTCTGGAGCTGAGCCCATTGTTAAAATAGGTGTAGAGAAAGCCGGGCAGTGATGGTACATGCCTTTAATCCCAGCACTCTGTAGGCAGAGGCAGGTACATCTCTGAGTTCAAGGCTAGTCTGGTTTACAGAGTGAGTTCCAGGATGGCCAGAGCTACACAGAAAAACACTGTCTCAAAAAATAAAAAAAAAAAATAGGCATAGAGATGTGCTGTGGGATGTCATTCTGTATCCTGTGAATGTGTTGCTCTGATTGGTTGATAAATAAAAGGCTGATTGGCCAGTAGCCAGGCAGGAAGTATAGGTGGGGTGAGCAGATGAAGAGAATTCTGGGAAGAGGAAAGGCTGAGTAAAGAGTCACCAGGCAGACACAGAGGAAGCAAGAAGTCAAGGCAGAACTGAGAAAAGGTACCAAGCCACGTGGCTAAACATCGATAAGAATTATGAGTTAATTTAAGTGTAAGAGCTAGTCAGTAATAAGCCTGAGCTAGTGGCCAAGCAGTTATAATTAATATAAGGTTCTGAGTGATTATTTTGTAAGTAGGCCATGGGACTGTGGGGCCTGGCGGGACCAGAGGAACCTTCTGACTACAGAGATGATACTGCCCTATTTCCCAAGGTGGTGGGGCTGGGTTGTACCAGCCTGCCAGGGATACTAGCTGAGCCTTTCATCCATGGTTGTGTGTAATCCTGAAGCCAGGACTATTAGGCACAATACTACACCCTGACTCTAAAATCAGTAGCTGAAATAGAAGCCACTCACCCAGCATGGATGACAACCAATTTTCCTACGACCACCTTCATCTTCATTTTAAGTTTGTGCTATTGCTCAGGAGCCTTGCACAGTTCTGACATGTGAACTGCCTCTTGGCACCTTAGCGGAGGCAGCTTAAGAAGAGAACTGTGGGTGCAGAACAGTTCACTTCCATGAGCACTTCTGAAAGTACTGGGAGACCTTGATGCCCCCCCAGGAAGCCCACCAGGAGCTTCCTACAAAGAAAACAAAAGAACCAATCAGCCTGTAAGTGGGAGCTCCTGTCTCGCCCAGTGCAACGGACAAAAATTCTCATCACCTTCTCGTGTCACACATTCTAGATAAGCACAGACTGCAGCTGAGGCTGCCACAGCATCTTGCCAGTGTTCCAAACAGGGTGGCCATCACTGGGATGAGCTTTCCAGCCACCCTGGCAGACGTGGCACACCTCCTCTGTGGACTGTTGTTCATCATCACTTCCAGGCAGCCCAGGGAGAAAACCTGCACTACACCCAACAACTCCATCTCTGAGACTTACTGTCTTTCCGAGCCCCACCTCGTCCTCTGGACTGTTTTTACTAACTTTGCTTTTATCTTCATCAGAGAGTCCAAAAACAACCTTCTGAAACCTGCCTTGGAAATGGCTAGCCAGTCCAGTTGAGGTCATTACCCTGGGGCCCCGATGTGACACTTCCATCAGAACTGGGGGGACAGAAAGGACTTTCCTTGTCTTTGGAGACTAGTGAGTTTGTTTCTGTGAATCTTGGAGTGTATGACTGATTTTTTTTCACTCATGACTGATCTAATTTTTTTTTTTAACCTTAAATCTATGGGTAGGAGGGGCTGGAGAGATGGCTCAGGAGTTAAGAGTACTGACTTCTTTCAGACCCGGGTTCAATTCCCAGCACCCCCATGGCAGCTCACAACTGTCTGTAACTCCAGTTCCAGGGGATCTGACATCCTTACACATGCATGCAGGCAAAACACCAATGCATATTAAATAAAGTTAAAAAAATAAAAAAATATATCTATGGGTAGAAAAATAATAAGCTTTAGTTTACTTACAGTTCCTTTAAGTAACTCATTTTAAAAAGTGTTGGAAGAACAAGTCTTCTGAGTGGAAAGGAACACTGTTATGTCTTTTGAGAGGCTGCTGATGTCACTGTATTTATTAGGCAAATACAGCTTTAGGCATCTGTAGGTCAGAAACCAAGTACACACCTCCTCTTCTGAGCAGAAACAAAAATTAGTTTTCCCTGCCAATCAGGCACTTAAAAGGTAAATATCAACTGAAGTCATATTCCTACATCCCTCCCAGAATGTTTTCACATGCATAGAAAGTACATTTCTAACAGAAAGAATTCTCTTAAAATAAAACGTCAATGAATACAGAACTTCAGCTTAAATCCCACGTGACAGATGAGTGATTAAGAGCCTAGGAGTCGGCTTCGAGGTTAAAGGTGCATGTTGTGTAAGCCTGCTGGCTTGGGCTTGATCCCCAAAATCACAGAGAGGTGGGAGGACAGAGCGGACTCCACAAAGTTGTCCTCTGACCTACACACACTCACTCACTCACACACACACTCACCCACCCACACCCACACCCCACACTCACCCGCACCCACCCACTCACTCATACACACACTCATTCCCCAACACACTCACCCCCCCCGCCCCTCACTCACACTCACACAACAGTAACTTTTTAAAATGTAAAAGATAGTAGTGGATAAAAGAGACTGAAATACATATATTTGATTAAAATGTAAGCATTTAATAAAATGATCACAACAGCACACAGTAGATAATCATAATGAAAAATAGAGGTCAGGAAAATAATGAATTCTAGACTTAAATCTTACTTCACAACAAGGCACTTAACACATGGAAACAGGATAGTAAATTTCCAAAAGAATGCAACAGGCCGCCTCTCGAGCTCGGAAGAGATTCCGTGTGTGGATACACTGTAACTTACTAACCATACGGTTCGCAGCATGAAGTGCACGGGAGGTAAATTAAAAATGAATTCCAACTTGGCAACTAGATTAGCTTACAGTTTCTCCTCTTTCTTTTAAAGGCTAGTTTAAAATAATTCTACAGGGACCCACCCTTGCCATTCATGATCCCCTAAGAACACAGTACAGTAATATTAATGAGTAATAAACCAGCGCTTATGAGGCGTCTATCTGTATAAAAACTTATCTTTGGGTACCTCTGACATGATTTTCAGTACATGGATATCGAATTCAAGAGCACTTCTTCATAAAATGTATTTTGTCATATGAGTCAAAGGGGCTAAATTATTGCAACAATGGCATTAAAAACAATATCAGAAATCCTCACACATAAACATAGAAAAGGCTCCAACACAATACATATAACTTATACTTGATTAAGACGTGTAAACTCATTTATTAAAAGATTCCTTCTCATACTTCCTTACACTACAGCGGTGAATGTGTTAAGACCAGCTTAAATTTTTAATTGGTTTTATAGTACAAAACCAAAACAATATCAAAAAGTTTAAAATATTTACGGAACAAGATATGAACTTTTAATTAAAAATGAAGTGAGTTCCACACATAAATAAAAAAAGACAGCTGACTTCGGGTTCTGAAGTAAACACAGTCCGGTAGTTATAGACTAGACATTAATGATTGTGATATAAGAGGTAAAACAACCTGCAAATTCTCTTTGATCAGATTCTGAGTGCTTTCCCTTTGAGAAGGATTTACAATGTTTTTAATATACCTTCTTTTCCATGAGAATTTTGAATTTTTGGCAAAAAAAAAATATTGAACAACGAAAAGCCCAAAAAACCGAGAAACTTTGCAGAAACATTGGAAACATATTTTTAAAGTAGCATTTGTATTCCAGACATGACATACTGCCACTAGGAGGCACTGGACACACAGCGAAGACTCCACGGCCACAAACCTGCCCAGAGATTTCATGAGCTGACTCTCAGCCAGCCTTCTGTCCTCAATAAAGCCTGCTTCATGAGCTGCCAGTAACTCAAAGGACAGCCACAATTAGCTCAGGAGGGACTGGGGAAGGATGCTTCCTTTTTCGGATCTAGTGGAGGAGCTCAAAAAATGAAGTTTGAAAGAACTCCATTTCCATTGGTAAGCTTCAGGAAAAACATGTAGCATGTTGTATGTGTGTTATGTATTACTGGCATTTTCCAGAAGTGCTATGTTACAGGAAAGCCAAAAGCATGGGCTCACAAAAACACAGGTAGTAGGTGAGATCTGCATCTTTTTTGTTTGTTTGTTTGTCTTTTGTTTTTTTGAGACAGGGTTTCTTTCTCTGTGCAGTTTTGTAGCCTGTCTTGGAACTTGCTTTATAGACCTGGCTGGCCTTGAACTCACAGAGATCCACCTGCCTCTACCTCCTAAATGCTGGGATTAAAGGCATGTGCCACCACCGCCTGGCAAGATCTGCATCTTAATTGGCAAAGAAAAGGTGCTGCAATAATTCACCACTTTGGCTGGGTAGGCATGGGGGCACACACTTGCAATCCCAGCACTCTGGAGGCTGAAGCAGGAGGATTGAAATGGGAAGTCCATCTGGGCTACACAGTGAGATGAGACCATCTCAAACATAAAATTACTGTTTCAAAGGCAGCATTGTAATTGTCTACATTTTATATCCCAAATGGCATGTTAAATTGAGTCTCCAATTTGCTTTCCTACATTGAAATGAATTTTGGTCTTCTTTCACATCTTGAAACTTGGACATCTCCCTCACTTATTTTCTTTCTTTCTTTCTTTTTTTTTTCCCCCGAGACAGGGTTTCTCTGTGTAGTTTTGGTGCCTGTCCTGGAACTTGCTCTGTAGACCAGGCTGGCCTCGAACTCACAGACATCCGCCTGGCTCTGCCTCTTGAGTGCTGGGATTAAAGGCGTGAGCCACCACCGCCCAGCATCCCTCTCTTATTTTCAAGCCACATGCTTCCTCATCAGCATCTATGAGAGAGCCATAGTGAATATACAGAGAGCAAGGGAACAGTAGTGTCCACACAAGACTCACGGGTATTTTCAAAGTCCTTTAGAAAGTGATGGTATTGTTTTTTACAGCCTGGATTATTTGACTAAAATGCAAGGCTTACTGTTTCAAGGGTTCCCAACAATCAACATGCAATGTAATAATGCTTAAGCATTTCCTCAATTGAAGAAACACGGAAAATCTTAGCCACAGCTGGAGAAGGCTCTCGGGTGTTTTTGTTTTTCAATGAGAGATTCACAGACCAAAGGCTTCAGTGCCAAATGATTCTCTCACAATCAGACGCAGAAGTTAAATTAGTGTTTCGAAGTAAAACATTTTGTTCTAACTAAAGGGTCAGAGTTGAGGAAATGGACATGTGAAAACTGTATAGAATTGTGCCTAATACAAGATAAACTGGGTATGCATTTATTATTGGTTTTTTTCAATAAAAATACTTGAAAAAACCCTTGCATTTCAAAGTCTGCCGAAGACATTTAGGGTTCCCACTCCAGTGAAGATAGCCAGATTTGAGAATCTTACTCTCTTGCCTTTGAATCCAGAGCCCTTTCCTTTACCCCCCTAGTAGCACAGAAAAACAGACATTCTGGACACATACACAGAATTTTAGCACCAGAGGGCAATGGCCCTTCTGAACAAATCTGTATTGTGCTTTTTCCCCCCAAGCAATTGAAAGTTTAATTCTGAATACTCGAGGCCAACTAGCTTATAAGGATAAACCTGAGGATGTTCTCCATCCCATTTCATCGCTGTGAATGCGACTGCCCCCTACCACCCTGCTTCACTTCCCTCTGCTCCCATGCTGACAAGTGTGTAGCCGGAGAACGGTTTCCACCGTTAACTGGAAGTTTCACAAGCTAATCTTCCAGTAGTTAAGAAATCAAGGCAGGATTATGCAAAGAAGCACTAACACTGAGTGACACATTAAATCAGATATTCTTAAACCCACCAGATTTTTAAAATCTGTTCAATATTAGACATAGCTGTCCCATGTTCTTTTTTGGGGTGGTGATGGGTTATTTTGAGACAGGGTTTCTCTGTGTAACAGCATTGGCTGTCTTGGAACTCACTCTGTAGACCAGGCTGGCCCCAAACTTACAGAGATCTGCCTGCCTCTGCCTCCCGAGTGCTGGCACTAAAGGCATGTGCCCCCAAGCTTAGCTCCCTGCTCCTATGTAGTTGTAGGTGAGGGTAAGTGCAGCACCACGTGTCATGTTCACAGGGTGGAAGTCAAATTGCCCAGTGGTGGTGTGCGCCCTTTGGAGCACTTAGAGAGAGAAGTCCCCTGCTAAAAGGCAAGGAAACAGTAAACCGTTGGGATTCATCTTGCATTTCCTGCAAAGCACAGTATTAACGAAGAAGGAATTGTTTTAATGGAATGTGCCCAAACCTTTCTCTAGGTTCCAATTAGAAGCACATCACAGCAGGGCCCAAGCTAGAAGGGGAGCACGCTTGTGTCCCCCATGAGTGTGAACATCACTTCACATGTGTGTTTACAGCCTGTGCTAGTGTGGTTAACAGCCCTGGGCTCCAGGCAGGCAGCCTCTAACTTGGACAGCAGAAATGCCCCATGCTTCCTGTGTATCTGTCATAGAGACTTGAAAGTGAAAAATCCATGGGTGTGTCACTCTCACGCCCCTGGGAACACCCCTTCTTTAAAAATAAAATTATCGGATAAAAGTTAAAAAAAAAAAAAAAGAGGAAAAGTCATACATAGTGCATTGGGGGGGGGTAGCAGCAAAGCTAATCCCAGACAGCACCCCAACTTCCCCCAGACGGGGCAAAGTGCACTTGACCCGGACCCACCTGTGGCATGCCCTCCGTGAGCTGCGAGGTGGAAACCCGCTCCCACCATCACTGCCTGGATTCACACCGTGGCTGTACATATCCAGACATTTTATTCAAAACATTAGCAAACTCTTCTGACCTTGAAGGGAAAAACAAAACCTGGAAAGAATGTGGAAGTGGAGGAAGAATGAGGAGAGGCACAGTGTGTTCTTTGCCACCTCTTTAAAATCCCAGTTTGGGGGACTCCGTCACCCACGAGTGAAGAGCTGCAGGAAAATATACGTTTCTTGGGATGAATTAAAAAAAAAAAAAAGCCAAAAGGTAATACTTCATTCGTTGTTCCGATCTTTTGCACAAAATTTGGTCCACGTCATTCACCAGTCAGTACTCTGAAAATAAACATGAAGCTGCGTCTTTGGTTATAGCACGGACTCTCCTGGTAGAAAAGCTGCTGCCGGGTTGGCACGGCTCACGTAGACTTTTCATTGTCCTCCCCAATCTTCTGGACCCGTGAATACTTTTTGCATGATGACTTGAAGCAGCCAGGGGGCCAGGACAGCGGCCAGGAGAAGCAGCAGGGAATGGAGCCTTGTACGTTCTTCTCAAAAAAATAGAAGATGGGGAACCACCAAGCCCGAGACAAGAAATTTGTCTGGGAAGAGACCTTTAAGTTCTGTTAAGGGTGAGGAAAATAAAAAGAGGCATTGTTTATGACTGCAGTCGAGACTTCTCAATTAAATGGCATTGGTTAATTTATTTATTTTATAACAGAAGTGAAAACCCATGGCACTAACTGCTGTCCTGCCTTTTCCCCAGCTCTGCCTTGACCTTGGTCCCCATGTCCTGCCCTCTGTGGCTCATGAGGCCTCGGCCTGCAGTTCTCTAAGGAGGAGGCTCAGGAATAGACGTGGAGGGCATTCAAGAGAAGTATTTTCAGGATGTGTTGTGGTCAGATATAAGGGCCAAGGAAGGAGTGAAAGGAAAACTAGCAAGGCTGAACATAATCAAGAAGAAAAATGGAGGTTTTGGTTTAGGTGTCTGGAAGCATCTAGATCAGCACGTAAGAAGGTAAAGACAGCAGAGGATGACACTGGCTCAGTCAGTAAAGCATGGGACTCTGAATCCCAGGGTTGTGGGTTCGTGCCCCATGTTGGGCACCAAATGTAGCTGGAAGTTTTCCTGTATCCTGTCTGGTCCTGCAGCCGCTCAGACCCAAGAAAACACACAAGGGCTTTTATATCAATTACGAATTGCATGGCTGATGGCTCAATTTTCTAGCTAGCTTAGTTTATAAAACTAAACTCAGCCAATTTCTATCATCTATATGTCGCCATGTGTTCTGTGGCTTTACCTATGTATCATTACATTCTGCTCCCTGGACAGCAGGATGGCATCTCTTCTGCTTCTGCCTTTCTTTTTCCTGTCTCTCTCCTGGATTTTCCGCCTGCCTCTAAGCCGCCTTGCCATAGGCCAAATAGGCTTTATTTATCACCAACCAGAGCAACACGTATTCACAGCATACAGAACGACATCCCTCAGCAGAGGACTACAGAGTTAGCTAGCGACTGAGCAGCAGAGCCAAATAAATGGACCCATAGAGGGCTGGAGAGATGGCTCAGAGGTTAAGAGCCCTAGCTGCTCTTCCAGAGGTCCTGAGTTCAATTCCCAGCAAGCACATGGTGGCTCACAACCATCTAGAATGAGATCTGGTGCCCTCTTCTGGCGTGCAGACGCACATACAGGCAGAACGTTATATACATAATAAATAATAAATCTTTAAAAAAAATGGACCCATAGAAAACAATTATTTGTGGACACCAAGAGCTCTGAATAGATTGTTCAGCAATGACAAGCCAGTTGCTTGTAGATTTTATACACATGTACACCACACACACACAGTACAGCAACATGGGGTAATCTATTCCAAGATAAATCAGTCATGATATACAGACCAACCGTATTACAGCAAGAACATTACCAAGGCTAGAGAAGCCTGGGTGGGTCATGGGGGTGAGGCAACCTTGGCCCCAAAGGGAGAGAACAAGAGAAATAGGAAGCTTCCCAGGATGGAGGGTAGCATTTGAGCAAGCACTAAAAGAGTGAATGAGATAAGAATGGGGGTCATCATGTCAGGCGGTGGTGGTGCACGCCTTTAATCCCAGCACTTGGGAGGCAGAGGCAGGAGATCTCTGTGAGTTGAAGCCAGCCTGGTCTACAGAGTGAGTTACAGGATGGCTCCAAAGCTACACAGAAAAATCCTGTCTCGAAAAACCAAAAAAACAAAAACAAAAACCCAAAAACAAACAAACAAACAAAACAAAAAAAAAATGAATGGGGGTCATCTAGAACAGGAAGAAAGGAAGATAGAGGTGCTGATCACCCCAAAATATAGTCAACAAGGCAGGGAACATCTCTCACCAAGCTGTGCCATAATGCTCTACAGAGAAGGTTCCTAGGTTTTCAGTTGGAGTACATAGTCCTTCAAACCTAGTATAAATCAGCTGAATTGGCAAAACAGGCTGTCAACGATTTTACAGTGTCTGTCCTTAACCCTCAGACAGCATGTACATTTGTGAAGTTCTTTCATGGTTACTTTTTAAAATAAGCAGCTGTGACAGCAAGTTTAGCTGGACTGAGCAAACCGTGTATCTGGGTGGTAACAACAGTCCTTCCCATGCAGCTATCTGAACCCCCATCTACGGAAGTGGGTCCCCGGCACACAGTGGACACTCCTCACCCAAGGGTCTTCACTGCTCTAAACCCCCATCTACGGAAGTGGGTCCCCGGCACACAGCGGGCACTCCTCACCCAAAGGTCTTCACTGCTCTCACCTTTTCATTGGCCATGGAATGGTACCACCAAAAGAGCCGTGTTGTGATGTAGTAGGCAATGATCACGTCGACGGTATAGTGTTCATGTGCCACAAGAATGCAGATGATCCCAGCAGCACTCAGCAGCCAGCAGACCAGATGATACCACCAGAAGTGACGAGGCGAATCTGGACAGCAGGAAAACAGAGGCAGTAAGATTCCCAGAGATGGACTCATGGGCCGACTGACTGGCTGGGGAGGGAACCCAGGGCTTTTACACATGCTAAGGAAATGTTCTCCCACCGAGCTACATCTTAATATTGTCCCAATAACCTCAGGCAGGACCATTAGGACTGCTATGGCTATGAACTGTCTCAGTTTACCCAGAGAGAGGGCACAGGGGATCACTGCCAATGAATGGCAGTCATTCTCAGGAGGTTGGTGGGTAACAAGATATTCTAGGCCTTGTCCACCTTCAACAATCTATTAAGTATGGAAGACAATAGAATCGTTATGTAGGTTGGCTAGAACTGGCTCATACTGGCTCACATACATGACCCTTTTGAAAGAGAAATAGTAAGGACCTAAAGAAAAGCTCTATGAAAATAAGGGGGCAAAGTGAGAAAGCAGGGGTATTTTGAGGTCTTAAGTTTACTTTTATTTTTTCAGTTATGTATCTGTGGTGGGGAATGTCAGTGTGGCAAGCAAGATTTGACTCTCAGCAATTTTACATCACCATTGCCAAAAGCAGTGGTGCAGCTCTCCAGTGGAAAGCTCTGGCTTCTTGCCCCTCATGTGCTGACCTTTAACCTCCTGCTGAGGCTACTGAGAAGTTCGCGCCACTGACCAGCTGGGAGAGAACTGCGGCATCACAACCCCAAGTCCTTCTCATGTAAATGTTCATGACAGACATGGCTGAAACAAACCATTCCTGTTATCTGGCCATCTGGTACCCTTCTTTTTTTTCTTCTATTTTTAAAGCTTTACTGGTTCACAATAAAAGTTTAATGATCTAATAAACTGAAATCAACTTCATGTTAAACTTTGTTTACATTCATAGCATCACACGTGCTCAGTTTTTTTTTAAAGAATGGCTGAAGAGCAGAAGACTCAATCCCCGAAACTTCAGACAATGGCCTAAATGGTTATCAGTTATCATTCGTACACAAAGTGATTCTTGGTAAATCAGCTACAGTTCTGTGGATTCCCGAGCGGAACCATAGCCCTATAAATGATTCTCTCTTTTCAACTTCTTCCTCATCATTTAATTACTTCACGCTGATGCTAAAATCTCCAAGACAGTTTACAGAATCCTGGGACTGAAATACCAGGAGAGGCCTGGCGGGGGGGTTGGGGGGGACAAAATCCAGTCCAGTGGCTATTGCATTAGAACCCTAAAAGTTGAAGTAACCCTGACGATGCTGAAGGTCGCATTAAATGCATTCTCCAGTTCCACTGGTCTCCAGCCCTCCTGGACTTCTTTTTCTGACCCACTTTTCTCCACATAGGTCACCGGGGATTTTGGGGACTTACTAACAGCTTAACATATTTGGGCACATTAGAACTATTCTGTATCATTGATCACCAGAAGCTGGAATGGGTAAAGAGTAACGATGTGGCTGGAATGGCTATTTTACTACTAGCAGTATTGAAATTAGGTTTTTTAGGAATTCTGGGAAACCCTGCATGTTCTATGAAAATGCATTTTCTATGATGCTACCACACTGAGATCACGACCCACTCTCCTCCCCCCCACGCCCCCCCAAGAATAAGATGATTTGTTTTGTTGTTATTTATTGTTGTGAGAAAGTGTCTCACTACGTAACCCAGGCTGGCCAACAATCCTCCAGCTTCAGCTCCTTAGTGCTAAGATTACACATACCCAGCTAGTAGAAGCTATTTTGAAATCAAAATGGCAAATGAGAATCCTGTTTGTTCAACCCCTTCTAGCCACAGGGATAACATCAAGTGAAAAGATGACAAGGAATGGACTTTGCTGTCTGGGGGGGGGGGGTTCTCCAGCCCAGTTGGCATTAAACAGACACAATGGACCCAGCGTGGTGGCAAGCACTATGAAAACCCATTGATGATGAGGCCAGACAGTTAGTATTAACAGCCACGCCGTCTTCTGCAGGCACAGTTTTTAAAGAATCCAGGCTCCAGCGAGCATATTGGTGCAATTAAAGTCTTTCATGTTAACTAATGAAATGGTCCTGATCCAGTATGCTCTCCCAACTGAATTTTAATCCACTCTCAACAAGAGTGCTAGCAAGGAAAGAGCCCAGAATGATCAAAAGGCAGAAGAATAATCACATATAAACAGTAGCTCTTCTAGAAGCAGACTTTCCAAACCACTGGAGCCACTCCTTCCTCAGGGAAACAAGACAGGTATGACTAAACAGTGACCACAGGACAGGTACAAACACAGAGTGTCTGGTGAACACAGAGGGCTGGGGACGCAGCTCAATTTACATTAGGTAGCAGATCTGATACTTTATTTTGCCATAGAGAACTATGCCTCTATATATCATATACAGAATAATCACAACTTGCCTTTCTTCTTGCTCTGAAGGGGAGGAAGAAAACTATGCCCTGTTTATCAATAAGTGGATATTCTTAGACAATCCTATGAGATCAGACAACTTGAGGCCGGGCGGTGGTGGCGCACGCCTCCCAGCACTCGGGAGGCAGAGCCAGGCGGATCTCTGTGAGTTCGAGGCCAGCCTGGGCTACCAAGTGAGTTCCAGGAAAGGCACAAAGCACAAAGCTACACAGAGAAACCCTGTCTCGAAAAACCAAAGAGAGAGAGAGAGAGAGAGAGAGAGAGAGAGAGAGAGAGAGAGAACTGACCTCTTTCTTTGTTTCTTCCTTCTTTGTGTGTGCAGTGTGTGTGTGTGTGTGTGTGTGTGTGTGTGTGTGTGTGTGTGTGTGTGTGTAGGCTGGCTGGAGAGGTCAATGTTAAATGTCTTCCTCGGTTGATCTTTGTATTGTTTGAATTTGAGACAGGCTCTCTCACTGAACCCGAAGCTCACAGATCCAGCAAGGCTAGCTGCCAGCAAGCCCCAGGGGCACCTCCCCAGCCCCTTCAGCATTGTATAGTCCCAATGCCAGGATTATAGGCATGGGCCGTTACATTCGGTTTTTAACAGGAGCACCAGAGACTCAACCTCAGGTCCCCATGTTTTGCAATAGCAAATCATTTACTGTCTGAGCCATTGCCCCAGCTGAAAAATCTCTAAAATTTCTAACAGAACCAAGAAATTAAGACCACAGTCTCTGGAGTCAGATTGAGTTTGGACACCCAATCCTCAAATACTGGAGTTGTATATAATAGCCAGGTCACTTCCTGCACACACATGTAAAGTGGAGGGAGGGCAGAGGATGGAGTCAGTGTGCCAAGGGCTCAGATTAGTGCTAGGCATAGAACTATTACTATCTGTGAGCTGGGGTCCTATCACGTGCTCTTTAGATATTGAATCAACTGACATGGGTGCTTTCTCTTCACCACTTCACGTGTTTGAGCACAGAGGCCTTTACTGCGACAGGCCACGCCCACCCGCCCATCTCCTGTGAGTGTCCTATGAGCCACAGATTGGAGAGCACACCTCTGGACTAGAAAATGATGGACCTTCTATGGATGGAACTTCCTTGGGCAAAAGCCAGAACTAGAACCATAAAGACCACACTATCTTAACCACATAATAATTATGTATTAGAAATGTGGCAATTCCATTTAATGGGGATCCCCTGGGGCTTGTGTAGAGATGAAGTAGGCTGTCCCCCCAACATGTACTGCGTATGGATATAAGCGATAGACGCAGAAACGCCTGGGCTTTTAATGCAAAGGTGATAACAGGCTTCGGGTCACAAATGACTAGGTGGGATGATAAAGTGCACATGTGCACAGAGAGTTGACATCTCTCTCCCGACTGTCATCCCAGCCCTGGGACCCCGCCCACCACAGCCATCCGTTCAGTGGGGAATGAACTATGACTTACATTCTTTGATGAACAAGTAAGTAAGTGTCAGCACAACCGTATGACCGCTGAAGAGGAAGTCTCCACACAGGATGTGGGATCCCGTTATGGACAACCCACCGCCGGAAATCAACCGGAGAATCCGCTGTATTTTTGCCTGAGAGTCTCCATTGAGCTGAGTGACACAAAACACAGAAGAGAGTTTACAAGCCGCTCAAAGTCATGTTTCAGCTAGGAAAGCCATCAGCCTATGATTTTTATCTTCATTTCAAATTTTTCCTTTTAACATAAAAAGTCAAAAATATTCCAAGAGGCAACTCCTTCAAGTAGGTTCTCCTCATTATGTTGGTAGGGTTTATTGACATGTTTTAAATTATTCAGTCTGTTACTAATAATACGTTTTAGTGGTGATGTGTCCTTGGGCAAAGCTTTTAAAAATATTAATAACCAATGACTTCATCACTATGTGCTAAAAGGCAGATTGGAGCTACTTTGTTTCCTTTTGGCAGGAGAAGTGAGGATTTGGGGTCATTACCGTCCGACTAAGCTGTACGCCGCATCTGCTGGTACCTTGTGTTAAGTGGGCGGCCCTTATCAAGCCTGCGTACAGCCTCACTGGCGTATGCTGGAAACATGGTTACAAGAAACCCATCTCACAATTTAAAGGACACATTAGGGGCTGTACCAGCAAGCTGTCAAAGCTTTGGTCAGGAAAGCATATCACAAGGAATCGAAGCTCCATACTGGGGTCAAGGGTACAGAAGCCTCTCTAAACCACGATGATGTCATAAGAAACAATGACGGGCTAGGGCAGGAGTGTCCAGCAGCAGTTGAAAAATGTACATCCTATTAAAATGTAAGCACACAAGAAAGAGTCAATCGGAAGACGAGGCAGGACAACTTTGAAGAGATAGGCCCGGGCTGGGTGGACAGCTGCAGGGAAGCCTAATGTGGAGAAAGTCAGTGTTGGGGATCTAGTAATGGCACGCAGGAAGCAGAGCGTGACGGTCCGCAAGCAGAAGAACCGCAGGACTGGTACTGACTAGTCACTTGGGATCTTGGGGACAGGTTGGTGGCATGCCGGCCTTCTCGGTACTGAGTACTTCTTCCTCTGAGCCCTGGTCCCTGAAGCAGGGCAGCCCAGCCATAGCAGTGGTTAGGCTGGCAGGCGGAGCAAACGCTCATGTCTTGCCTGAGTAGACATTGTGAAGAAGGTGTGTACAGATGGATGGGGAGAGCCTCAAAGCAGGTGGAATACAACCCCGCCCAGGACAATAAGGAACCACCTTCAGAATCTTTGGCTAAAACATCTCCCTTTAGGAGACCAGAAAATGACCTGGTTTAGAGCACGCTGCTCTTGCAGGAAGTCACCTGGTTACCAAGAAACCCGTGTGAAAAGGCAAACACACGCAGTTGCTCAGCTTGTAATAAACTGCTATGTAGAAATGACGCAGAGCAGAATTAGTGTGTCCCAGGCAGGGGCTGAGGCTTCTGAGACATTTTACCTTAAAGTTTGCTACAAGCATGCCCAGCTGGCAAAAGAGTTCCCAGCAGTGGCCAGCCCTTACTAAGATGTGGGTAAGAGTCTCTCACACGCTTAAGCATCAGTTCCAGGGTAGCAGGGTGGTGCTATTAGCAGACAGCTATTAACTGCCTGGCAGGGTGGCACATGTCTTTGATCCCAGCACACACACTCCTGGAGGCAGAGGCAGGCAGATTTCTGGGAGTCTGAGACCACCTGGTTGGGGGTGACGGGACTATGGAACCTTCTGGGAGATCTTGGGCTAGCTGCGGTGAACCTCTTAGGGGTGCGGGGTCCACCCCTCTCTTTTCCCACGTCTCGTCTTCCCGGCTCACGGTGTGCGCAGGTGCTCTGTCAATAGCCCATAGGCTGCCTTCTCAAAGGCTCAAAGGCTTGTGGAGAGGACCAGAGTGCACACACTTGAGGAGGGCAAGAGGCTGCTGACAAACCCCACGGCTGACTTCCGGAACCCCTCAAAGGCATTCAACTGTATCGGATGAAGCAACATGCCCTTGACATGGAAGGTGCGGCACAGCCACTGGCGCTCTCAGCCGCCACCATCCTTCTCCAGCCATGAGACTGGTGTGGATGCCCACGATGAGCTCCAACAGAAAGGAGCACACACGATGCCCACGTGCTGCAGCCCGAGACCGCAAGGGCACGTCACCTCCATTGCCCTCCGTTCACCCCGCAGCTTCCATACTCTGAAGGTAGGAACACTTAAGGTCGTTTGTCTACTTGGGGTCAGACGCCCTGAGGGGTAAACAAAGCAGTTCCCCCTGGACCACACATTCTCTTCAGCATTCTCATTCACATTCTCCTGTCCCCTCCTCTCTTCAGCAGTGTTGGTATATGATCACCTCCCCCTACCCATCTACAGCTTGCTTTCGGGTCTCACAATCAACCACAGCCTGGAAAAAGTAAGTGGAAAGATTCCCCCCCTCAAAAAAAAATTAGTTTTTAAGTTTTAACTGTAATGTGTTGGGGTTTTTTTTATTTTGTTTTGTTTGTTTGTTTTTCAAGACGAGGTTTCTCTGTGTAGCTCCAGCTGTCCTGGAACTAGCTCTGTAGACCAGGTTAACCTCGAACTCACAGAGATCCACCTGCCTCTGCCCCCCCACACCCCCTGAGTGTTGGGGTTAAAGGTGTGCACCACCACCAGCTCGCTCTTTTCTTTATTTTTATTTTTAATTCCTCTTTTTTTAACCATACATGTTCTTTGTGCATACAGCATAACTTCCTGTTTTGTATTTTTATGATATTCCTGAGTGTTCAAGCAAGTGGGTCACTGTGTCTATATCTGTTTCTTGTGCCCTTTCTTGGGCTCCTTCCTTCTGTTTGTTTTGTCCTGTTCTGATGTATTTATTTTTGTTTTATCATATTATATCCATCATCTTATATTTCCTCAGGAGACCTGTTTGTTTTCTAATGAGAGATGGAAAGGGCATGGATCTGGATGGGAGGGGACGTGGGGAGGGGCTGGGAAGGGTAGAAGGAGGGGGTTATGTGAAAAAAAAAAACTATTTTCAATAAAAGAAAAAAAAACGCACAAAATATCCATGTATAAAATTTTCAAATAATAAAAAGGAAAAGAAAAGATTTTAAAAAAAGAAAGAAAAAGAAAAGCCCCTTGGTCAGCTCTAGCCGTGGTGAGGGAAAGCTAGCCCTAAAAAGATTCCATGGGAAAGGAACATGTCACTGTCGCTACAGAGAATGACTTAGAAAAATGAAAACATTTCACAACTAAGCCAACTTTTACTTAGACACACACTGAAGAAAATGGAGACTCTGGCTGTAAGCCAGAGCTTGGGTGGGTGTAGGAAGCCAACTGTAAGCAAAGGACGTAAAGAAGTCATAGGATAGATGAGGCCAAAGCTGATGGCCAAACTGGAAGAGCCCGGGGTGCCACTGTGAGAACTCTGTGAGTGACAAGCTGTGTGAGCCGTCGTTTCCAGACAGAGGCGCCTTCTCACAGAGAGAGAGGCTTGGGCATGTGGGGAGCTGTCATTGCTCACTCTGAAGGACATTCACCAGCCTTGCCAGCACAGGAAACAGGTAGATATCGAAGAGCTTTGTGGCCACAAGCATCGAGGCAGCGCTAGGAAGCAGCAGCTGGGCCAAATTTAGAATGCCATTTTGGCTCCTGCTCTCTATTCACCACATCTCCTTCAGCCGGACGGGGAGATGCATGTGTCCATTTACAGAACCGAGTCACAGGCAACTACAGCCTGCTTCCCAGGAGGAGGTCACGTTCACTGAACGTGGTGGGTGATTAGCCGGAACCTCCACCAGGCAGGTCTGCAGCTTGGTTCTCCCTCAGCATATTTACTTACGTGGCTTTGGGAAACTGCAGTTCTCCCACCAAGGGAGACCTTTGATCTGTCTTTTTCTAATCAGTGACCCTTCCATTCCCAGGAAGGGTTTGCCTTCCTCTGCAGTGGGTGGCCACCTCACCACTGCACACTGTAATACTGTTCAGTAGTGAAGTCTCAGACATTCTTGTTTGGCTTCTGAACTCTCACGTCTTAAATTAGTTTCAGTCAAACCCAGGCAGTGTTTAAATTCAATGTGTACACTGTTTTAATTACAGACACGTTCTGCTTTGATGGCTTTAGGAAATTACTGCCTCTCCAAACCACACCTATATTTGGTAAGGGAGATGACTGGCTTCTCCAGAGCAACCCTGTCCCGTTCCCTCCTGACATCTGCTTAGTGTTCAGTGAAGGCTAATGTTAGCCTTCGTCCCCTTGTCCAGGAAGCACATGATCTGTAAGTTTCCATTTCACGAGCCAGAGTGCACGGGGGTCTACGATGAGGAACAGCCAGCCTGTGCCTGGATGTTACGTGAAGAATCTGTCACTTCCCTGGGACAGCTTCCACAACAGCAAAGCCTACTCCATCTTTCCACTGGTTAATCATCTAGAGTGGCCCTTGACTTTCCTCTCTCAAACCCTATCCACACCATTAGTGTGTTCTGTCGATCTTCCCGGCAAGATGCGTCCTGGATTAAGAGACGTCAATTCCACGATCATGACCACCGAGGCTTACAACAGCAGCGAGAACTTTCGCAGTCTGTCGCCAGTACTGTGGACGCTCTCGCGGCCTGCTGTTCCTCGAACCCAAGGCGGCTAAACTCTTCTCCTGGCCTGTGGCTCTCACCTGACCCATGTGGCTAGTTCTCCCTTGCTTCCTGCCAAGTTTTTTTTTTTTTTTTTTTAAAAAAACATCTTTTCCTAACCTTGCCGTAAAAAAGTTCCTATTGCTTTCCTGTGATGATCACCTGACTTGGCCTCATGTGATACATTATGAATTTATTGTTTCTTGAAAGAATATAAGCTTCAGGGGAGGGCCTGTGCTTTGGTCACACTACAGTGCTTGGGACCGTAAGTACTATCCTTACAGAGTGAATGCCTGAGATAGATAAATAAGTGAAGAAACCAAAGAGTCAAACACTGGTGAATTTTTAATTAGCAGAAAGTCAATTCTTTATATGTGAAAATGGAAAGTTCTTAATGAGCACGTTTCCCCCAATCTACACCAGATTGCAGCTGACACCCATGAAAGTGCATGGAGGACTGTGGGAAAGAGTGAGTGCTCTGGGGTGGCTCTACAGAGTCCTCTCTGTGGGGCCCGGAGGCTTACCTTCGGAGCACACTGGAAGTGCATTCCAGGCACGGGTAACGTAGTGACATACATAGTGATGCAGCGATACAGGTACAACGTTCCGATGATGAAGAAGAATCTGCGGCCCACTATGGACCTAAAGGGAAGACAGGGATGGGAGAAACAGGTTTACCAGTTGTCCATCTTGTTTTTTTTTTTTTATTTTATTTTATTGGGGGCAGGGGAAGCAGGGTCTCACACTAGTCTAAGCTAGCCTGGACCATACTATATGCCTAGTCTTGCCTCACATTCATGATTCTCTGGCCTCAGGCTCCTGAGTGTGGGGATCACAGGTGCAAGCTACAATCCCTGGCTCCCTGTACTTCTAATGCAATACTGTAATTCAATGTTTAATTGGCTAAAAATAATAGACACAATGGAATTAACAAATAAACCTCAGTTTCATAGAATTTTAAGGCCTGTGAGCCACCCATCCCATAATTCTACAGTGAGACTGATCTCATCTCTATAAAGAAAGATTTATACACTGAAGTATATCTAAGTGATTTGGGACTGGAAAGGACCAAGAAAGTGGGAACAGGGGAAACTTAAGAACATGAAAAAATCTATAGTTTCCTTTCCTAAAAAATGTCTTCCTTTGCCAGGAAATTCAATAAGCCTCTCTCTGTTTTCAGTCAACTTGCCGATTAACAAAACCCTCTAGAGAACATACCAGAGGTGTAAGTGAGCTGTGGCCATAGAGGAATAATCTAATGGATCAGGTGACATTACATAATTGGATACTCAGGGAAATGTGACAATTCATTACACCCTAGTTAGGAAAGGAAGATTTTAATTGGGACCATCCAGAGCTAGACTGACAATTTCGGCATGAATTGGTTTCTTTGACTGCATAGGTTTTCAGAGCACTGTATTTTGAACATGTCCAAAGTAACTATTGGATTGATTTGCTATTCTCTTATTCACTATTGATTTTTAAATGGCAAAAGAAAATAAAAAGGGGGTACAGGGGTTAGAACTGTTTGCCTTTTTCTGAACAAGATTGCACTATCATTTACTGAAGCATTATTAAAGCATTATTTACAACAACCACAAAATGGCAACAGCCTAAGTGCCCACCAGCTGATGAACAGATAGAGAAGAGGCCATGTGTATGTACAGTATAGTACTATTTGGACATGAAAAAAGAGTTCAGCTGGGTGGTGGTGGTGCATGCCTTTAATCCCAGCACTCGGGAGGCAGAGCCAGGCAGATCTCTGTGAGTTCGAGGCCAGCCTGGGCTACAGAGTGAGTTCCAGGACAGGCTCCAAAACTACACAAAGATCCCTGTCTCGAAAAACCAAACCAAACCAAACAAACAAACAAACGAAAAAAAAAAAAAAAAAAAAGAAAAGAAAAGAAAGAAAGAAAGAAAAGAAAAGAAAAGAAAAGAAAAGAAAAGAAAAAAAGAGTTCAATCCTGTCATGTGACAGCTTGGATGGAACTAGAGATCATCACATTTAGTGAGCCAGACACAGAAAAAATGAACACAGAATAATTTCACCACTATACCAAATTGAAAGAAGTTGGTCTCAGAGAAGTTGAGCACAGGCTAGAGTTTACCAGAGAATGGGGCGACTCTGTATTTGGGAGGGGTCACGTGGGAAGGTTGGTCATGTGTACTAGGTTACAGTTAGGAACAAGACGTGCAGAGATGCTCCATATAGCAAGATGGCTACTATCAACAACGTGCCCTGCAGTTCAAAAATAAGTTGGAAGGACTTGAGATATTTTCCCATAAAGAAGTGAAAAGTAGGCTGGAGAGGCGGCTCAGTGGCTAACGGTATTGGCTGCTCTTACTGGGAACACAGGTTCGATTCTCAGCACCCACGCTGCAGCTCACAATCATGTGTAACTCCAGTTCCAAAGGATCTGATGGCCTTTGTGGGCCCCAGGCTTGCACATGGTGCGGAGAATACATGCATCAAAACATCCACATACATAAAATAAATAAATTTAAAAATGTCTTTAAAAGAAGTGTTCAAAGAGAGGCATGCTTAACTTGAATATCACATAGTACACACTCATATGAATTTATACATAATATCTCATTATGAAATCCAATTTTGCATGTTTTTATGTACTAGTTAAAAATTAAAAGGCCTGGGGGGATGTGGTATAGATGTTAGAATATTTGCCATGTGCACAAAGTCCTTGATTCGATTTATAATAGTGCATAAACCAATACCTTGCATTTGGGAACCAGCAGCAGAGGGATCAATAGTTTAAGATCAACACTAGCTACATAATGAATTTAAGGACAGTCTCTATCTCAAAGATTAAAATAAAATTTAATAAAATTAAAATGAAAAGAGAGAGAGATGGGTCAAGAAATAAAGGCAAAAAGTTTTTTCCCTGTTCAGCTTTTATGCGGATGGTGTCTTGACTGCAGCTATGAGCTCTTTTGAGTCTTCAGTCTAGCTGACTGAGATCGCTGACCTCCAAACCCCAGGGCTTTGCCCATGGCATGACTACCTTGTGGGCACCAGCATGGGTAGAAAGGGCCCGTGTGCTCTCAGTTCCAGCTCATGGTGACAGGCCACTTTCTGTTATGTCCAGAAGCGCTGGCTCTGAACTTGGGAATGAGTGGGGATGCATTGCCCGCCTCCAGGTTTTAAATTCTCTAGAACATACAGTGGATTCATCCCACTGGGTTTCTCACCCTAACAGCTCTCAAACTTTCCAAACCACCACTGACCAAAAGACTCTAGAGTAACAGGCAGCCTCAGAGATGAGGCATATTTTAGGTTTTCTCTAAGACACTGGTCCTCACATGGACCAATGTTAAATTCAGGCAACTGTTGGGACTTCTAGTTAAATAAATAAAATATGTATAAATATCTATTTTAGGCGCCTGCCACCGATAGCTATTTCAAGAACATTCTAGGGTTCCAGGTGAGGGGAGATTAAACAAGTAGTTCCAAGATAGTTGATGGAAGGTGCTGAGTTACCACAGACTCAGTAACCTAGCTTTGTTATCTCAGTACTGAAAAGGAACAGTCAACTGGACGAGCTGGCTTTCCCTGGTTCAATGTTAAATAAGAGGTCAGTGGTAGTGCCACAAGATCCCTTTTAGAACAGAGACTCAAGTTGACTACTGCTTTGTAATTACAAGAATTCAACCTACTTCACATTTTTTTTTAAACCCTAGATTGTGGGTATTTTGCTCAAACTTGTATTTTAGGGACTTAATTCATGGGATCCAGTAGAAAGCAAACATCCCAATGGCAAATTAGAGGACTGCGGAATTGAGCGGCCTCCCATTTTGTGGACCAGAAGTCAGAATTCACACAGAGAAGCAGAAATAACCATGTCAGAGCTATGTCCAGTTTTTCACATATCTTCAAGGGGAGAAGACTAGCTCACTGCTTCTGGGCAGCTACAGTTCTGAGAAGGAGTGAGGAATGCAGGGCCTGAACTACCGAGCCATGTCCTCCTCCGCAATGCCAAGGGAAAGGCAAGGAGGACAAGTTTACTTTGGAAATCTAAAACCCAAACCACCAAGACCTGGTTCCAAATCCAGCTTCTTAAACAAACACTGGTTACTTTGTGCCTGGCAGGAAAAGGACAAGAAAGGAAAGAACGCTTAAGAACTTCTGAACAGATGTAAACTCAAGGCAAGCTGTTGACGGCAGACCCATCATCCCCAAAGAAATTAAAGTGCCCTGGCTCCTCCCGACTGCATCTGCAGAGAGCCTAAATAACCATTAGTCCTTCCCTGGCATCTTTTTCTTTTTTTGAGACAGGGTCTTCCTATGTAATCCTGGCTGTCCTGAGCTCTCTATGTAGACCAGGCTGGCCTCAAACTCATACATATCCTTCTGCCTTTGCCTCCCGGGTGCTGGAATTAAAGGCATTTCCAAGCATCTTAATTTAGGGTGGGAACATGGCACCACACCAATGGAAACCAGGCACTGTACTGTTGATAAACTAAGTCACCCTCCACACACAAGACTACCGCAACTTCCTACTTTCACATGTGATCACTCAATGAACCCTTGTGGAACAGTGGCTGGATTTATTCAAGTATGTCCATCTACAACTTCTCTCCACAAATGTCCAGGTAAAACTAAATGCATCAGAAGAACCCAAGAAAGATAATTTCAACGACACATCATCTCTTTTTTCAAAACAAACCGAACCCAAACCCAAATACATTAGCAGTCCATACTTACTTGTATCTCAGAAAAAGCCACTGGGTGATCCATAACCCAACTAATACGATCCCATTTATTTCTGATACAGAAAAGGCCCATTTGACCCGGTCGACGTAATCAAAGAACTTGTCTGGAAGGGGAGGGCTGAGCTCCTTGGGAGGGACCCTCTCGTGTACGACGGTGATCATGACTGTTGTCAGGACAAGGTTGAAGAGAGCATACACGAAGGCAATGCCCGTTTTCCACCACTCCAGGGGAAACTTGTTCCTGGAGTCGGTGGGCATGGAGATCTGGATGTAGTCCGGGTACTTTTTGGCGCCCTTTCGCAGCCCGTTGGATAAGCTCTTGGGTTTACCACTGCCATTTTTGTTGCCGTCGTCTACGGCTTCACTGGGGCTTGTGTAAGTGTTGGCAGAGTTACTGGTTTGATTTTCCAAATGACCTTCAAGTTTTGCTGTCTCTATGATATCCATTGTCCGCCAGCCTTCAGAGCTAAAGGAGATGGTAAGGTTCTTGTTCTCTGGGGAAACTCAACTCTTTGAAATCCTTCTACTTCCGAGATCCACATGGACTCTTAGAATTGATGGTACGAGCTGATGTGAAATGTAGACGGTGGCTTTCTGGTTCTTAGTACTCTCATACAACCGTCTGCTGGGTGTTCACACAAGGAAGCCGAGTCTCGTTCCCACAGAAGATGTTGTTGTCCCTCCTAAGAACAAAAGAAGAGGGGGTCAGAGATGGCCCTTCTAATTACCAACCATTCGAAATGTAAACATTCTCAAACATATGGAAACCAATACCAAAGCCCCTGATCTACAGAGTTATCATCAGGACAAAGTCAGTGCCACTGAGACTGGATGTATTTATCCAGTGCTGGATTGTTTAATCTTGGGACTCTGGGCTCTCCTTGGGCTGAGGTCAGCATAGATAAGAATATTTTAACAATCAATTCCCTGTTAATTTCTTCCAATAAAGCCAGGACCCAACATTTCAAACACTTCACAAGTTGCTAACCATGAAGTCATAATACGCTAGAACCTGCCCAAAGACCACACCACTCCTTCCTGATATGGAAGGGGATAGATAGATATAGAACGGATCCTTTCTAAGAAAAACAGATCAAACTGCAGGGCATGGCGGCTCACACGTCTAATGACAGCATTCAAGAAGCTGAAGCTGGGGGATGACTGTGACTTTGAAGTCACCCTGGGCGACACAGTAAGTTCTAGGTTAGCACGAGTTAAAGTGTGAAAGCAAGGCACACACTACATACAAAGTCAACAACCGTTAACAAACTGGACAGCTCTCTAAAGCCTTTGCTGTGTCTCATTTGGAAAGGGGGCAGCAGGTGCCTCAGGGGAAACTCCCTAAAATCGCCCCAAAAACTGATAACAGTATTTTGCTATAATCACAATTTCTACCAAGCAACAGACACAGCATTCAAGTGGCCCAACTTGGGGCTCTCACCTACCGTGGCTGAGGAAAGGCACCTTTGGCTCAGGGGCCACAGGCTCCATCCAGGGAACAGAGACTTCTCACCACACTGAGAGAAGCCGGCAGCAGCGGCCACTCTTATACTAGGTCGCACTAAGGGCCAGCTGTTCCCAATTTAGGAAAGCCGCAATTCAGTCAGGCCACCAGCCCAGCCACCTGAGGGGTTCTGAGACCTTGTAATTAGTCTCCACCCTGAGTACACTGCACAACTTTAGCATACTTCTTCCAATTTTAAGGGCCTCCTTCTCAGGGTAAATATAGATTCGGTGTAGTGACAGCTAGGCCTGAATGCATGTAAAAGGAGGAAAAACGTTAAGTGGTACAGTTAATACATCCAGGTATTTCCTCGACACTAAGGTGGCGAAGAAAGAGATCAACTACAGGAGTTTATTGTACACTTACTGTCTCAACACTGAGGAACGCAGGGGCAGATGAAAGGGTTGTTTGTTTGTTTGCTTGTTGTTTTAAGACAACACAGCCTAGGAACTAGGGAGGTGGTTCAGCCGGTAAAAATGCATGCTGTGTGAGCACAAGGACCTGAGTTTGGATCCCAGGAACCCACTTAAAAAAACGAGGCAAGGTGGAGCATGTCAGGAACTCCAGTGCGCAGGTGGGAGTGGGCATGGCGGTTGGAGACGGACGGGTGAATCCCTGGGGCTTGCTGGCCAGCCAGTCTAGCTGAATTATTAGTAAGATGCAGACTGACAGCCCTGTCTCAAAAACTAAGGTGCAGGATGGCTAAGGAAGACATCTGACGTTGACCTTTGGCCTACACCCATGTGTGTGTATGTACACACACACACACACACACACACACACACACACACACACACACACATACACACACAGCCAACAGCACCTAGTTTAGTGGAAGAGCTGGAGCAAGAACACAGCTGTGCAAAGCAAGGGAATATTCCTATTGTGAAAGAAAGCCCCAAGATGAGCTGGCCACAAGATACAACGTTGGATTTATTTGTTGGGTATCCCTCTCCTCTGGCAAGTGGCATCCACTTGCAGACACAGCCCACTCTTGAGAAAGAAAAGCCATCAGGGAAGTTGACCTGGTAGAAAAAAGGATCACTGGAGGATGAGTAGTCACGAGGGGTCATCCACTTCCAACAGCTCACCTTCTCTTGTCCCTTTGAACAATCAGCCCGGCTACTGAGGCACTAGAGAGGGTGAGGGGGCCAGTGTTCCTCCAGCCTGACCAGTGTCCTCTGCAGTGCCTGTGGAAATGCTGAGGGAAGCATAAGTGTCTCTCTCAAAGAGGAGCCTCAGCAAGATGACTCCAACAGCAACTCTCTCCACCATGGACACCTCCTTCCAAGGAAGATATCCAGGCCCTCAAGCAGCGACGGCTGGTGTCTACCCACTTCAGCCTAGCTGACTAATATATTCAACATTCTACATCCTCGCCTGGTGTTTGTGCAGACAAGACGCTTCATCAGTGGACATACAGGCGGCCTTTGTAAGGTAGTCATCTAGTTCTAGAACATAGAATGTGGAGAAGAAAATCCAACCACTCTTCTCCCCCAAGAGAAAGAACTCCGGCACCTGCCTCAGGGGACTACTATGAACTTGACTGAAATAATGATCATGCAGAGTGTGAGCCCTTGGGAGGAACCAGGAGCCACTCTGTGAGTGCAGGACCCATGGATTGTCATTAGCAGAACTGATCCTTTCCTTGGGATTTCATGAAGGTTAAATACATTCATCTGTGCCATCCAACCGCCAGACTCAATGGTGTGAAGATGATGACTATGCCATATTCGTTCTTATAACTACCCCTTCCTCTCACCGCCTAGAAAGTGACAAAAGCCACAGCGGTGCCTCTTTGGGGTGGCAATTCATTAGTTCACCTGTGTGGGTTACCACACCAGAGCATAAACCAGCGCCAAGCTCTCCATGTACTTACCATGTGTTAACCTGGAGAATATCAAGACAGTCTAACGACTCTACAAACTTACTTTCCTTGTGAAAACAAATGCAAAATACTGAGATTTGGTTTTGGTACATCGATATGATTCTTTTAGTTTTTTTTTTTTTAACTACAAAGTGGGACATATTACAGAAATTTAAGTACTTTTTATAATTTTTGGAAGTGATTATAGGAAAATATGCCAGAAGTGTACTTTAAGAAGTGAGTATTAGTCTAGAGATATGGCTCTGCAGTTGAGAGCATCGGCTGCTCTTGTAGAGGACCTGGGTTTGTTTCCCAGCATCCATAATGGGTGACTCAAAACCTCCTGTAACTCCAGTTCCTGGAGATCCAACACCCTTGTCTGGGCATCTGCACACATATGGTGCACATGCAGAGAGAGACACATTTCCTCACAAACAAAAATATACCCTTTTTTTTTTTTTTTGGTTTTTCGAGACAGGGTTTGTCTGTGTAGCTTTGCGCCTTTCCTGGAACTCACTTGGTAGCCCAGGCTGGCCTCGAACTCACAGAGATCCGCCTGGCTCTCCCTCCCGAGTGCTGGGAAAATATACCATTTTTTAAAAGTAATTATCTTGAGTGGAGTAAAAGGGGCATTTGATAAATTCTGGTTTCTATTTTGCAGATAAAGTATCCAGGGCCAGCTAAGGACGGGAATAGCATTGCTTTGCTCCATGGGTGTCAATATCATGTTTAATTGTGTATTATGTGTACTGATGTCTTGTGTGAAACATTCCCACTGCTGCGTGCGTCCCTTTGCACTCTAAGGTTTAGAATCCTTTGTTGAATTACAGGAGATCACGTAATGTGTTCCTACATCCTATGTCTCTCATCTTTACTATTGAACAGTCTTCTACTCAGTAACCCAACTGTCTGCATTACGGTTTCTATTGCTGTGATAAAATACCATGACCAAAAAGCAAGCTGGAGAGGTAAGTGTTTCTTTGGCTTACACTTCCACATCACTGCTCATCACTTAAGGGAGTCAAGACAAAAGAAACTCAAGCAGGACAGGAACCTGGAGGCAGGAGCTGATGCAGAGGCCATGGAAGGGTGCTGCTTACTGGCTTGCTTCCCATGGCTTGCTCAGCCTGCTTTCTTACAGAACCCAGGACCATCAGCCAAGGGATGGCATTGCCCACCATAGGCTGGACCTGCACATCAATCACTAATTTAAAAAAATGACCTACAGGCTTGGCTACAGCCTGATCTTTTGGAGGCATTTTCTCAATTGAGGTTCCCTCCTCTCAGATGACTCCAGCTTGTGTCAAGTTGACATAAAACTAGCCAGCACTCCAAGACGAGTGAGGAGTCAAATAAACCAGCTTTCTCATGCATCCCATTGGACGGTCTACTTACAAATTAAACGCGCATGCATCTGTATGACAGAACCTAATCTAAATATGCTTCCTACCCGGCCACAAGCTACTGGATTAATGTACTCCCCATATCAAAGGACAAAACTGTCTTCAAATTCTAATAATTAATTAAAGGAAACTAGTTGGAATTTGTGTGAAGAAAATTATGAAACAGCAACAACATTGATGGGGAGGAAAGAAAACACAAAGATGCACACCCTCCTAGGAAGAAGGGTGAGACCGCACGTTACCAAGGGTTTGACAATATCATACCCATACATAATTTGTTACTGACTTTTAACAACCCCAGTGGGACTTCTCCCGTAATCTGACAAGGGCTCCAACACAGGGGTTAACCATGGACGTGGCAATGGATCTGCGCCATCACCCCACAGGACGCTGTTGCCATCATGACGGCGCTTTCACCCGGATTCCCACTTTGTGGGTGTACTCCCCAGTGAAATAGGAAGCATACAAAGAAAGTATTTAATCATGTTTTCAATTTCCACTCCTAAGAAAAATTTGTAAAAAAAAAACAAAAAAAAAAAAACAAAAAAAAACCCTCAATATCCAACAGAGGGCACTGATTCAGAGAACTGTGGATCTCTCACTGTTAAGAAATACTGTGTGGTGATGTAAATGGGCTGCCTGTTCCTAATATGAAATGCTGAAAAATCTAAATTTTTTTCAGCATTCACAGGATTCCATATCTCTCATGGTTCAATACATGCAAATTTGGTTCATGTTTAAAATACTGTATGAAATTACCCCCCCCCAGCTGCATATATAAGGTATATATGAAGGGTAAATAAGTTTTGAGTTAGGCTGGGATTCTATCCCTGAGAAATATCATCATGTATATGCTAATATTCCAAAATCAAAGAAGTTCCCAAATCCAAAACATTTTTTTATTTGTTTTGATTACTGTGTATGTGTATGCCATATGTGTGTAGGTGCCTGTAGAGGCCAGAAGAGGGCAGCAGATCCCCTGCAGCTGGAGTTACAAGCAGTGGTGAGTGGTTCAATATGAGCTGTCCTCAAGGGCAGCAAACATTCTTACACCCATCAGGAACCTTCCTGACTCCAGGCACTCAGGAATAAGGATATCAAACGTGTTTAATAACTGTAAGGCTACAAAAGAGATACATAACCACTAAAACAATACAGTATACAGCCAAGGGCAATTCAACCTGGACAGGCCGTAGGGCATCAACAATGTCTAGCAGAGGTTACAGTAAATGAAATGGAAAAAGGGTCATGGGATCCAGAGTCAAAAGGTTACAAGCTAAGGTAGGAGTTTGAAAGGCCACTCACTCCCGAGAAGCCTCCCTCTGTAGGGCTGATGGGAAGCTAGATAAACATCTTTACAGAGGTGATCGGGCATAAAGTCCGAGGCTCAGAAAAGCTTTATTAGACCTTCAAGTCTGCCCTGCTATGCATGTGACTCCTTGACTAAGATAAGATAAAATAAGTGATAAGATAAAATAAGATAAAAAAAAGAACTTACCTAAGTTTATGTGCGAGTTTTAATGTTTAGAAGAATTTAATCTATTCAAGATAGAAGCTAAACCCTGATCAAAGCAAATATTATCTTACTTGTACAAACTGGAATTAGAAACCAAGGAGATGTGCACACTGAGGTGGGGTGATTTTTTTTTTTGTTGTTGTTGTTGGTTTTTTGTTTTTCGAGACAGGGTTTTTCTGTGTAGTTTTGGTGCCTGTCCTGGATCTTGCTCTGTAGGCCAGGCTGGCCTCGAACTCACAGAGATCCACCAGCTTATGTCTCCCGAGTGCTGGGATTAAAGGCATGCACCACTACTGCCTGGCGGCAGCACACTGAGCTTTTATAATGCAGAAAAAGCTTCAGCTTAATATTAGGTCTTAAGACAGACTGTTAGGGAACTGAAAGAAATACCTGATGAGTTTGTTAACAGACCCCAAAGGTTTGTCAAACCTAAAAACCTATCAGGCACCATAAAGCCATGAAAAAAGCAAGTAGAATAAAAGAGCAACAGAATGCAATGGTTTGCCATAAATGTCACTTACCCGTCAGGTACTTCATTAGTGCCTCATTTAAGCACTCATAACAACCCTAGAAAATATTGTCAGCTCAATTGAAAAAAAAAAAGACACAGCTAGTTAGTTGTCCAAGGTCAGATAAGAAACACCAAGGTAAAGCAAGCTGCCCAAGGTCAGATAGGAAACAGCAAATCTTACATTTAAATCAGGACTCTGACCTCAAGAGGTTTCTGTTTTTAAATGACACACTGCTGACTTCAGGATATGACATTTTAATAGGTGAACAATACAGTCAATGCAAAGACCAAGAGAAAACGATCAGTTTCTTTTAAACAGAAAGAGACATAAACACATAGGGAAGTCCTCTATATAGCAAATAGCAATATGCACGTAGAGGGCTGGGCATGGAACTGAGGCGGAAAACTAGAACTCTTGCCAGGAATGTGGGAGACCCTGGGTCAACTTCAGCATCAGAAAAACAAAACAAAGCCAATAAAACACACATACACTCACAGACAGTCTGGTGTATACACACACACACACACACACACACACACACACACACACACACACACACACACGATATACCGAAGTAGGTAAATTTTAGTATATAAATTGTCCCTCATCTTGACAGAACAAAAGGAGCTTGCTAACAACTTGTCTATCATCTACATTCATCATATTAATTAAAGTTAGAATCACTAATAAATCATGTTAAGTTCATAACACAGGTCTATTACTCTATGTTAACAGGATTCAGCTAGACAGAAGACCATCTGCCTCGAAGCTTTTCTTAAAGACTAGACATCTTGACCTTGAACTTCATTTTCCTGTGAAACTCTTCCTTCCTCAAATATAACAATGTGCTCACAGATGCAAGGGTGCCTTGTGAGGGTGTATTCCACTTCAGAAGCGACCGCTAAGTTCTGTGTCTGTGTGTGGCTCAGTTACTAGAGCGCCTGTCTTGCATGCAAGAAGATGCCATGGGTTGGATTCTCCAGCACTTCACAGCCTATAATCCCAGCACTTGGGAGATGAAGACAGGAGAATTGAGAGTTCAAGGTCAACCCCAGCTACATAGCAAGTTCAAAGCCAGCCTGGGATGCATGAGAAACTATCTCAAAATAAAAATTTGATATTTTATCAACAAGTTCTTGAAAATTCTAAAGATGACCAACCAATTGCTTATCAAAAACTATCATGTATTAGAATGCTTTACCAACAAAAATAACCTGGTGAATATCCCTGCCAGATCTAAGACTATCTTAGTTGTGTGTGTGTGTGTGTGTGTGTGTGTGTGTGTGTGTGTGTGTGTGTGTTGTTTTGAAACACAGTCTCCCCATATTTCCCACACTAGCCTGGAACCCCATGTGTAGTCCAAGCTGGCCTTGAAGTAGTGGTCTTCTTGGCTTAGACTCCTGAGTGCTGGAATTACAGGCCTGTACCACCACTTCCAGCTTGGATCATAAATTTTAGACAGCCACAAGGTCCCACATCTTTTCAATAGAACAGAGTTCCAATTAGGGAAGTAGGTTCATAAAGTATCTTGGTGACTTGCAAAAAGTTTTTTTTAAAATATAAAAAAATAACTGAAAAGCCAACTTCAATTAATTCTATCTGTCCATATTAACTTGAGGTAAAATTCTTGGCAGAGATTAAAGTTTTTACTTTCTAGTACATACATCTTAAGGTAAATGGGCTATTTCATTTCTGCATCTATTTGTACGAGAGAAAGAGAAAGGCATTCAGTAGAGACAGGAAATCTGTTTATCTGGGGCCACAGGCAAGCCTGGAGAGAGGCTGCAAGTAGGCTGGTGTTTCTCTCTGGGCAGTTGACATGTTCTAAAACTAGATATTGATGATGTTCGCACACAATTTGTTCATTTGCTAAAAATCTTTTAACTTATACTTAAAACAATGGATTCTATGGTATTGAGCAACAACAAATTCACCTGTCAAAAACTGATCTAGCCCACCAGACTAACAATTTGTTAATTTGCTAAAAATCATTTAACTTATACTTAAATGAATCTTGTGGTATTGAGCTACAATATAACTCACCTGTTAAAAACTGATCTACGCCCCCCACCCCATGTTTTCTAAATAACTAGAAAATCTACCTTCTAGGATGCCATATCCTTTTATGGTGCTGGACCGAGCAGCTGGGCATTTTGTTAGCAGTGATTCAGAACTGTCACACATTTCTAAGTTTTCCACAGACCAAAGCAAAAAACTAGCCAATGATAAACAAACCTTTTAACTAAAATTATGTAGTCTGTGCTCCCTCACCCCCTACAAAGTATAACTAAACAATATGAAGTGATTCGGGAAAGATGAGCTTCCCAACAGAATTGATCAAAAGTCACTCTTGTATAACTGAGCTTTTTAAACATTTCTGCGGTAACAGAGACTGACCCTGGGGGGACCTTTCTACACCAGCAGAGCACTCTACCACTAAGGCACGCCCCAAGCACTACCAGTAAGATTAGGGACAAGTAAAGGTTGTTCCCACTGAAAACTGGTCACTTTAGTGGCTGAAATGAGTACTTACCCAGAGCAAATATTTGCTGTGCAGATTTGAAAACAATAAATCATAGTTATGAGGAGCGTTTTATAGGACGGGATCATCTACAGTTCAGGGTGCTGTGAAGGAGACTGGCAGCAACTGTCCTCTGCTTAGGAAATGACACCGTGAAGCCACTCATGGAGATCTCACTTGCAGAGCATTCCATGGGGTATTTTAAAGTTTGACGTCTTTTTGTAGACTATTTCCTGGCTGTGTATTGCTACTGGTGACTCGAGAATTCTGCCTGCTGGCTCTGGTTCTAGTCTGTGTTGTAAAGAGACTAACTGCACTTGGAATTGTGAGGGTGACAGTGTAGCCAGAGAAGAAATTAGTGAGAGTGTGTGTGTGAGTGTGTGTGTGTGTGTGTGAGAGAGAGAGTGTGTGTGTGTGTGTGTATGTGTGTGAGTGTGTGTGTGAGAGTGTGTGTGTGTGTGTGTGTGTGAGAGTGTGTGTGTGTGTGTGTGTGAGAGAGAGAGAGAGAGAGAGTGTGTGTGTGTGTGTGTGTGTGTTTTGCTGGCTATTTGATTGCACTGTGAAACACCAAGACTGTGTTAATAAAATCAACGTTGAATCAGGGGGCGGCACCAGCAACTAGTTGATAAGCATTAGCTATACATAGTATAGAGAAGCCAGGAAGACAGACAGGAGACACACGGGAAGAAGTAGGAAAGGACTTGGAGTTTCGTGGTCTTTTTTGGTTTGGGAGGTGGGAGATGCTCTTGCTGGTCTGCCAAAAGGTCAGCTGGATGCTTCTCAGCCCCTCTGAGCTAGCAGGTTTTCACCCCAACATCTGACTCCCAAGTCTTTATTGGTATATAGAACAATAGAGCCTTAGTTAACAACTACATTTGATGGCAGCAGCAGAGCCGGTGCCTATGGGACCAGAAATCCCACCATGCTGCTGCTTGACCGAGGGTTGATGGTAGTTAAAATATCAGTAGATTCAGGTCAGCCGCAAAGCTGATGGAAAAACAACATGTGGGTATGTGGGTATGTGGCCAAATCTCCTGGAGCTGGAGTTACAGGAAGTTGTGAGAAGAGAACCAAGCTCTCCAGCCCTAGGAGAAAAATCTTGATGGGAAGGGAAGACACAGAGAAGGACAATTTAACAAGCTGTGGTACAGCAGGGGCTATCAGTAAGGTGAATAAAGAAGTGAGTGATGGATAGATAGGGCAATTGGATAGATAAACAAGTGAGTAATGGATAGGTTGGTAGATTCAATACACAAGTAGACTGACAGAATTACCCTGACCCTGAAGATATAACTAGGCTATATAACTTGGGCTAAGGCTAAGGAATAGAATAGTCCAAACACTCCTTTAAGTTTCCATTCAGTCTAAATCAGAGGCTCTTAAAGTTCTTAAAGGAGGAATATAACACATTCAAGGAACTTTTTGAAAATGGTGGGAATCCTGGCTCATGTTTGGCTCAAACACTTTTTTCCATTCTCCCACATCAGTAGAATTTTGGAGGGTGAGATGGGAAGACTGCAGATGGTATTTTCATCCAACATCAAGATGTTCTTAGCAGTAGTATGAAGAACTGCCTAACTGCCTACTGTCTACCTTCTCTGCCTCTACAGCAAGAGAAGAACTACACCCATCGAGGCAGGCGATAAAACAGGGTTGACGGTGCGTCTTTAGGCTAAAGTACTTTCCTGCTTTAGCCCAAGGAAGCAGCCTTTCCATAATAAAAAAAGGTGTTTGTATTTTCAGTAATCTGAGTTATAATTGTGCATGAGACTGCTGTGGTGTTCCAGTAACTTAAAGTATAATTTTGTCAATGTATAAAATGCTGTATGGTGCAGATATTTGTTCTATAGATTCATCCCATTTAGCTAGCGCTTCTTGCTTCACATGCAATGATCAAACTAGTATTCAGTACATTAGTTAGAAATACTGGGGTAGGGGAGGGGCCGTCCCAGAAAGGTTAGTTCCGACAGTCTAACTGAACAACAGTGATAGTTATCTGTTCGTATGATCCAACTTCTCTTATACACCAGAATTTACATACCTAGGAATTAATTCCTTCAGGTTGTAATATTTAATACTCTGTAAGAAGAGGCTATGAAAATCTACCTATTAAAATGGGAGGTACATACAAAGTACCCATTTACACGTGGGTGTAAATCTGGAGTAAAAACATAGGGCTAATGTTTTTTCCTAAGAAAGTGGCTGGTCCACGAGAGAAAGTGAAGCAGATGCTTAAACATGCTATGATGCAAACCTCTCTTTCTGTGTGGCAGTAGAGGGGAGCCGGGGTCACAACCAGAGGAGCATTTCCTGGGCAACAACAACAAATTTTACAATTGGAAACATTATCTTATTGCAAGAAAATCAGTGGAAAAAAACGAGAGAGGCAAAAGGATCAGTGCCTTTCAACTAACTTTATAGTTCTCTAATATAACCAACCCCTTTATCTTATGCCCTTCAGAGCACTTTAGAAGCCTATTACTGATTTCTCTCTCCACCACACGGTGACCAAACTGTGTATTTGTCACACTCCTGCAAAATGGTAGTGTACAA
The DNA here is from genome assembly GCF_004664715.2 of Peromyscus leucopus. Classification (NCBI taxonomy): domain Eukaryota; kingdom Metazoa; phylum Chordata; class Mammalia; order Rodentia; family Cricetidae; genus Peromyscus; species Peromyscus leucopus. Next base: position 104,065,778 of record NC_051068.1, read on the forward strand.
AATGGCTGCACAGGAGAGTGTACAAATGCTAGTGAGGTGAGTGTTAAAATAACTCCCTGAAGCCTTGTCTTGCACTACTACTGTGCCTCTTTTACAAGGGAGGCAAAAGTTACCTTTAAGCAAGAATCTACAGAAAGGAGTTTGACAATCGTACACTCCTGGGGATGAAGGCCGAGATCTGAGGAGCAAGCACACTGAACCCGGCCCATCGTTAGGATGTCAGGAGCCAGCAGCAGGCACACGCTTAGCCACAGGGAACCGATCACCCGTCACACTGCCGCAGAGGGGCTACATGGACAGACACAGCCTAGCGTCATTTCTTTGTGGAGGCCTAAAGCCCAGAATTAGACATATGGATGGATGCTCATCGAAAATGCAATGGCCATAGCTTAACACTATGGCCAACAAAACGGGTTCAAGGGCTAGTTTAACATATAGCTTTCTAGCTACAGGGATGTCCTCCGTAGTGGCAAGGATTAACTACACGCTGGAATGTTATGGTGATGGAAGGTCCCAGAACCTGCTCTCATTATCAGGTTAGTCCTCTCACTTTGTGATTTATTTGTGATGTTGTCTGGGCCTGATTAGGGAAGGATATAGGCCACATCCAGTAAGAAATACATAGGCTCAACAGCTCTGTACATGGTAAGGTCTATGCTTCTGCCCACCTGGGCTCCTCAGCGAAGAGACCTCTAGCTATTTCCTATAAATTGAAACATTCCCTCCTAATGGGAAAAAGGAAACTTAGACTTAGGAAGCTAATATAAATTACAAGGCTTGGTTACCTCATAAAGTTAAAGGTTCATGAGGCCTTCCTCAAGGTGATACAAACAGCAACTGATGCGTGGGAGAGAAGATGGCGGAGTTGCCTGCAAGTGGTACAGGGAGCCCAGAGATGCAGTTTTCTTGATGTATCACCACATGAGGGTGGGCTTTGTGGTGAGGCGGCTGCCCTTGAGTCAGCCATGCTGCCAAAAGGAACCCCAACAAACTCATTGGTTCCCTAAGAACTGGAGGGAAAGGTTTCTTCAGGCTGTCATTGGTGCCTGGTCTGGAGTAAACGTGGGTGTAAATCTGGAGTAAAAATGATGTCTGCTTACGTTTCCCCAGGAAACTTCACACAGCAGTAAGGAATGGTTTTCCTGACAGGGGAAAGAAGACTTTGGAAACAAAAGAGACCACGGGAGACTCAGGAAGGATGGGAGAGCTTCCTTTTTCATTTGATGGTGTCAACTAAAAACATCTTCCACAAATGAAACAGTAACAAATGCAGATCACTCACACAGTCTGCTAGTTTCAATGTCCTCTAGAAGATGCAGGACTGTGGGATATCTAAAGACTCGTATGCATGGCCGGTTAGGCAAGCTCTGCCTTTGCAATGGTCCGGGTTCTAAAAAGTACCAGCTTCTCTAAGCCCTAGTTTCCCCTAGAATTTCAATTATCCCACCACAATAAACAGTTCTTGTTGCTGGAGAATTTCTCTCCAGCTCTGGCCAAGCCTTGCCAGTCCCGGAGCCCACTTATAAAAGAAACACACCGACTCTTATATTATTTAAACTGCTGGGCCATTAGCTCAGGCTTACCATTGTCTAGCTCTTACTCTTATACTCAGCCCATTTCTGTTAATCAGGCTTTACCTGTTGCCTCTACATGATGCTCCCTGAACAGCAGCTGGTGTCTCCTCCCCCTGCCTTCCTCTCCTTTTCTTCTCTCCTCTCTGTTAGTCCCACCTATACTTCCTGTCTGGCTACTGGCCAATCAGGGTTTTATTTATACAGAGCGATATCCACAGCAAGTTCTCTCTCAGAAACGCTATCTTGACCAATCTAGGTTTTAGACATTAGTTTCTTTGAGTGACCTAATAATGACTAATTTATCTGTGTTCCTCAAATTTGGATCCCTAAAGGAATGGCACATAAAAGGAAAAGAACAGAAAATAACATTAGAAATAAATTTTAGTCAAGAGATTAAATCTCAAGTCTAGCAGAATGCTATTTAAACAATTTTAATGAATATAAGTATTAGTTACATTGGTATTTGAAATGTAGTCACAAAATACTTTTCTACTGATTTTTCTTTGCTAAATGAAGAAAACTCAGAATCTCAATGTTGTTTTAGTGGTTAAGTATAGTATTCCGGATCACTGCCAACAGACATATGTCCCTTAGGGGAAGATGCTCACGGAAACAGAGCCTTTAGGGGCTGAAGAGAGAGCTCGGCAGTCAAGGGCACTTACTGATCTTGCAGAGAGAGGACTAGGCAACTCACAACCCTCTGTAACTCCAGTTCCAAGGGAATCCGATGCCTCTTCTGAATTCCAAGGGCTCGTGCACACATGTGGAGCACATACGCATGTTCAGGCACACACACACAAACAGAATAACGAACTAAATCTTTTCTAAATCTAAGACAGAAAACACGGCCCTTATTTGGTATTTCAGTTCTAATATACTCAAGAGGTCCCTTTATGGGGTAATTAGACATTAAAAAAAAAAAGGGAAATGAGTTTGTGAAGGAAACCAGGAAACAGAATGAGAATAAATGGCTGGGCGACAGAAGCTTGGGCGTTTGCTAACACGGAAGAGCACAGACAAGCATCGGGGCTGTGATGACACGGCCCGGGAGGCCCACACAAGACAGGGACGCCGCATACACCTTACAGCCGAGGCTGCTGTGGAAGGTGAATGGGAAATCAAGCCGAACTAGGGTTTGTGGGGAGATGTCAAACAGCCACATGAAGCAGAACATTTAGAGACCATCCATCAGAGCAACAGATAGTCTAGAGACCATCTAAACTGAGGTCTTTCTGCTGTAGCAAAAGGAAACAGAACCACAGATGTACATGGGAAATGCTAGGTGCTTTAGTGAGCAGGGATGTTATTATATATGTAAATAAACATCTTTAGACACCAACACAGACCTGCCTATAAACAGCATATAAAATACAACTATGAACATTTGCTTGATGGAGTTTTTCACTTAGGGGCTCCCACCCCCCATTTATCTTTGCCTATTAAGGCGGTTTTTCATTGTCTTCTGGGGCTATTAACCTTAGAAGTCCACCCCTAACCATTGAGAAAGTGTGGTAGAAGATGGGAGGATAAGGTGATAACCACACATCAGTGCCATTAAGCTGTCATTCAAAAGGAGCATATAAACCACCTTGAACCAGGTATGGTAGTTTGTGCCTTTAATCTGGGGAGTCTGGATGTAGAAGGAAGAATATGGCGAATCCCAGGCCAGCTATACAGGGAGATTCTGTCTCAAAACCTACCACTCACTCACGCACCCACCCAGCCATCCAACCAATTAATCAACTAACCAACCCTCCAACCAGCCAGCTAACCAGCAACCAACTAACCAAACAGCCAACCAACTAACCAACCAACCAACCAGCTAACTAGCAACCAATTAACCAGCCAGCCAGCCAACTCAACAGCAACAAAAACCTCAACTAAACCAAACAATCACAAAAAGAATGTAACAGGAAAAGACACCAGTGAATTTTGGTAGCAACAGAAACTGGTACAACTCCTTTAAAAATATCTCTATTCATTTAAAAATATCTCTTTCTATTCATCTAACAAATACTGAAAATGCTTGTGTCTCTCAAAATAGCAACTCCACTGCTGAGAATTTATCTCACAGCAAATTCCAGAAACAAGAATCACAAGAAAAATTCAGTGAAATATGCAAAGGAACTCATGTTTACAGCTATGGAGAGAAGCATCCGTAAGATGCATTTTGCTTTAAAACAGGACCATATACTCATTTTAAAAAAAGTATATCTAAATACAAAAGTATTCAAAGATGCTAATGATGAGGAAATTTCAATAATGTAAATAATTTACACTGCATGTATAAAGAAAAAGTCAAGAATTATAAAATGTTTCTGCTTTTAAAAGGTACTCTGTACATTTTAAATATGTAAAAATGTACAAAAAGAAGATAAAATTTCTAAAAAGCTTAACAACAGTTGTTTAAGTGATAGGAGTATAAGATGTTTTTGTTCCAACAGTTTTGACTAGTCTATCTTGAAAAATTATTTTCATCGGCACGCCTTCCTCCCAAGGCTCGGGGATCATTGGGAAAGGGGGGGGGGCTGGGAAAGGGAGGCGGGCATAAAGAGTATAGAGGAGCCAGAGGTGGTGGGAGACTACAGGAAGGCATGCCTCTGGCCACAGCTGGGCGGCAGCACACAAGCACTCAACAGCAGCTGTGACAGCGTGCACATGGCCAGTGCAAGCCCAAGCCAGATCAAATCCCAGCACGGATAGGAGAATCCCACCCCCAGCCTTGTAGCTACTGGCAAGTCTTAGCTGCTGGAGAGGAAGGGTCGGTTTTCTCCAAGAGTGTCAGGCCTGGGATGCTGAGCACACTCTAGTGTAAAGCTACACACCCAAGGGCAGCACAGATTGGTCTTGACACCAGGGGTGGTGGTGGGGATTGGGGGGATGGCAGAGGTGTACACAAAGTTGAGTGGGAATGGAAGGGAGGGTGGTTCTGGGAAGAGTTGGGAGAAGGAACATGAATATGATCAAAACACATGAAATTCAAATATACACATATTATATATAATAAACATTTTTTCACTTATAAGCCTATTATATTGAAATGTATTCTGAGTAATGTACAGTTGCTGCTGCTGCTGCTGCTTATACGGGATCATCTGACTGAATCTTCATTCATTTATCTGACTGAATCTTCATTCATTTACCTTATGTCTTCCCACAGTTTCAATGGGAACCAAAAGTACATTCAGAATGTAATAGAGGAAAGTCTACAGTTCCCCTGCTGCTTGAGAAAGTCTGGGGAAAGTGCTGATTTGATGTCAGGATGTACCAGCCGGACAGTAGGGAACTGGGCAGAACCCAGTGTGATGGAGCAGACAGGGCAAAACCGGAACTTGCCAGCCCTTGTGTGTGTGTGTGTGTGTGTGTGTGTGTGTGTGTGTGTGTGTGTGTGTGTAATTTTTGAGGTACCGCATGTGAGTTTTCCATAAGATTATAAATAAGCATTTTACATGTATTTATTTATTATGATGTAGATGCATGTATGACGTGTGCTTGTGGAGAGCAAAGGATAATTTTCAGGAATGGCTTCTGTCCTTCATACCATGTATATTCCAGGGATGGAACTCACTCAGGCTCACTCAAGGTGGTCAGGCCCAATTTTATGAAATTTTTGTTTGTTTTTAAGACAAGCTTTCACTACGCAGACCTACTTGGCCTGAAACTTGCTATGTAGTAGACTGGCTGGCTTCAAACTCACTGGATTATTAAAAGTATGTACCACCCCACTCTGTTCAATACTAAGTATTTAAAAATTCCTTTCTCTGACTATCTGGTCAATTTTGCTTTATTGTATACATTATTGTACTGGATAGTCTTATGTCAACTTGACACAAGCTAGAGTCATGTGAGAGGAGGGCACCTCAATTAAGAAAATACCTCTAGGGGCTGGGGATTTAGCTCAGTGGTAGAGCACTTGCCTAGCAAGCGCAAGGCCCTGGGTTCAGTCCTCAGCTCTGGAAAAAAAAAAAAAAAGAAAGGAAGGAAGAAAATACCTCCATAAGGTCAGGCTGTAGGCAAGTCTGTAAGTTATTTTCTTAATTAGTGATTGATAGGGGAGGGCCCAGCCCATTGTGGGTGGTAGTCCTGAGTTCTCTAAGAAAGCAGGCTGAGCAAACCATGGGGAACAAGCCAGTAAGCAGCACCCCTCAATGGTCCCTACATCAGCTCTGCCTCCAGGTTCCTGTACTGTTTGAGTTCCTGTCTTGACTTACTTGAGTGCTAAACAGTGATGTGGAAATGTAAGCCAAATAAGCCCATTCCTCTTCAAGTTGCTTTTGGTCATGGTGTTTCATCACAGCAATAGTAACCCTAACTAAGACAATTATGATTTAATATTTATGTTGTTTAAAAATATTTTTCTATAATTCAAAGCCATATTTGACTTCATATCATTCTAGGACTTTATCTTAAAGGTACTCACACAAGCATAAAAAATGTTTCTCCTACAACCACAGATTAGACAACCTTAGCAAATTTTTTTTTTTAACTATTGAAATGGCTGTGGATACTTTAATATTCTCCCTTTTAAGAGATTTTTTTAGTTCATTTATTGTTGCACATATATGATTCCAGGGCTAACCACTGTGTATTAGATAACCAATTAGGGGGCTCCTTGGTGAGGTCACCCTGTGCTACACAGTGAGTCCCGATAAAAACAAAAGCACAAAGACAGGACTATTATCTTATAAGTGATGTATGTAGAAGCAGAAATGATTATGTTATGTATAAGTAAGTATATGGTTACCAGAAAAATCATACAAAAGATCTACTTTACTTTTTAACCTTTTTTGTATTGTAAAAAGTAAGTAAGCAGTGTATTTTAGTTCCACTACCTAGACAGACAAAAATGGCTGTTACTATATAGTAGACACCAAGAGCTTAGAACTGTTGTGGGCACACAGCAAGTCTGGGAATGCACAGGATGGCTAAAAGCGCATCTCTCACCTGGACATAATGCTTAGAGGGGGCCAAGAAATAATACAGAGCCAATGCTCAATTAACATCAGGAGGCTAAAAGATGTAATTTCATACTTAATCTTATTTCCATGAAATCTAATTTCCATTGATGATGCTACATAAATAAAAGTGCTTGACTATAAATAACCACTTGAAGATGTTTCAATGAAACTCTGCCTCATTCCTCTCTGTGGAACTAAGAGCCCAGAAAAATGAGCTTTTGGTTTTTATGCATTTGTTCTGAAAACATCTCTTAAAACACATGAAATGTTTAAGAAACCTTTGTAACAAGCACCTTACCAGATACCTGTGAAATATTGTACACTGTGTGAAGATGTATTTCTGTGGTTGGTTTAATAAAAAGTTGAATGGCCAATATCTAGGCAGGAGAGGATAGGCGGGATTTCTGGGGACAGAGAGGAGGAGGAAGAAAAGGAATCTAAGCATTTGGTAGACACCAATGAGACACAGAGGGAGACGAACAAACAGAATGGAAGAAAGATAAAAAGCCACATGGTAAAACATGGATTAATAAAAGCAGGTTAATTTAAGTAATAAGAGCTAGTTAGGAACAAGCCTAAGCTGAAGCCAAGCTTTCATAATTAATAACAAGTCTCCATGCTGACATTTGGGGGCTGGTGATCCAATGATAGTCCTATCATTGCTCCAGATACTGTAAGTCCATTGCCCGAGCTTATGCCCAGACAAAGGGAGGACATTCAGATTGTGTGTATGCATATTTCAGGGCATCTTAGCAACAGCAAAAAGGACTAGAGTGACACGATATGGAACATCTACTTTTGAGTCTTTATGCACTGAAGAAATAAACAGCATGTGTGAAATATTCCTTTACACAGTGTGAATATGTCACTGTGACTGGTTTAAGAAAGAAGCTGACTAGCCAATAGCTGAACAGAATAAGTTTAGGCAGGAGAGCCAAACTGAGAATGCCAGGGTGAGGGGGAAGGAGGGCAGAATCTAAAAAGTCCCCAGCAGACACAGAGAGAAGCAAGATGGGCGTGCCATACTGAGAAAAGGTAGCAAGTCACATAGCAAAGCATAGATAAGAAATATGAGTTAATTTAAATGTAAGAGTTGGCTAGTAACAAGCCTGAGCTATTGGCCAAGCATTTATAAATCATTAAGTCTCTGTGTTGGCTTTTGGGAATTGGTGCATGGGAAAGAAACATCCGTCTACAAGCGTGTTTTAAATCACTACCTAAACTGATGAAATTGGCTCAATTTGTATTTAGTGAGCACTGACTAAGCACCGGAAACGGCTGTAGGCATACAGCAGGTTTGAGGATGCATAGCATGGCTAAAAGGCATTCTCTCTAACCTTGGATACCATGCTTAGAGGGCTGAGAAATGTGAAGTCCATCCAAGAGCTCAGAGCGCTGAGAATGGAAAAGGCAAATGCTTACAACTTCTGCCCCAAACCACACTGCCATTTCTGCCCAACAGAAATGTATCTTCCTTGTTTCATTTCACAGTAAATTTTACCACCATCCACCTAGCTACTCAGAGTCAGTAAAACCATGGCTACTGCCTCAGCTTCACGCCTCTCCCTTGCTCCCCAACACTCCCTCTGAACCTTGGCATTTTTCATCTCCCCACTATCCAGGCATTGCTTCTCTCTCAAGCTGGGTTGAGTTCAGAAACAGTTCCTGCTCCCAGAGGGCCAGAGGTGCACACATAGCACATACTGAAAGGACACTTGGAACAAGCTGCTATGGTCCTTGAGCACCGGGCACTGGCACCATGGGTCCTTTGTACAAAGTATTGATAGGGGACAGACAACAGAGAACAGTTCATGGTGACAGAAAACACAGATGCCCTTGAACAAGATGCCTAAGGCAGCTTGCTCTGGAGCTCACAGCCCATCTCCTGCTTTCTGGCCCTCTCTAAATCCCTCTAATGGCTTCCTATGGCCCAAGAGTTCATTGCTTATTTTGACTACAGGAAAAAAATTAAAAAAATGTAAACATACAGAAAACGGAGCATAAGATGTTGAACTCTATTAGCTATGAAAATTATAGGAAATCTTCACTTAGTCTCTACCCTAGTTTCTTTTAAAGCAATCTCTTATACCAGCTGGAAGCTTTTATCTATGTTAATCTCACCAGAGTGGACATCATGTCCTTAATAATAAGCCCCAGCCAGGTAATCATTTTCCTCAAGCTTGTTTCTTTGGAGGATGGTGTTTTTTCTGACTTTCATCATTTCCTAGAATTGTGCACGAGGCTCTTCATGATCTGACCTCCACCTTCCTTTCCAGTCTTTGATTTTAAGATTTGATTCTTCCTTTTCCCTAAATTCTATCCTCCCTGCTCTGTTTCCTTGGTATTTTTGTTCGCCTCACCAGCACGGTCCCCTCTTACCATGCCTTCTTACTTACTACACGGCCTGTCCTGCCTCAGGTCTCGGCAGATAGAGGCCACAACCTCCAAGGAACACCTCCATCACAGCCCACGAGGAATGTTCTGAGACCCCGAAACACAGCACAGGTGTCTCGGTGGGCTTCAAGAAGGCCCCCCCTCCTTATGTTCCAGCTTGAAAACGAGCGCTGGTTTACAGCTTTCTTCTTGTTAGAGACTGCCTCCCCTCGTGGGCACGGTGTTCAAGTTTTAGTGATGGGGTGACCATTCCTCAGCATGACTCCTGGCTCCTATCTGTATGTGTAACTGTCACACGGCTGTGTTAGAAACGTCCCAGCAGGGTGTGATGGCGTGTATCTATGTACAATCCCGGCACTCAGGAGGATGAGGTAGGAAGATGGTGAGCTGGAGGGCAGCCCGGGCTACACAGGAAGCCCTGTCTCAAAGATATCACAACAAACAAACAAAACCCCAGGGGTTCTATGGGTGGAAAGGAGGTTCAAAGATTATTTGTGACATTGTTTTAAGTACACCTTGTCTGGAAGGCTTAGGAAATGGCCAGAAGTATTTCAAATTTCTGTTGTTCTTTTGAAATTTTTGGAACATCTTCATATATACAAAGAGGTATCCTAAAGATGAGATCCAAACCTAAACACAAATTCATTTTTCTAACTGCAGGGAATTCATAAAATATCCACACACAAAAAAAAGTATTGATCTGAAAGAGGCATCACTTTGCAAAACAAAACAAAACAAAGCAAACCAAACTGCATTCAAGGCCACCGAACTTTCCAGGAGGTGGCCTTGCACATGGGCTGCCTCTGCATGTCTTTCCCTGACACACAGTCTGAACCTGTATTTGCAGACTGACTGTGAGAAAGCTTTAGAGGAAATGTTGGTGGAACACTCTGAAGGCTCCCTTCTTTACAAGTGCAGGCATTACTCACTAGGTGGAAGAAAAAGAATTCCCTATGCCAACAAATTTAATTTAGGTTGTAAAATGCATTTTAAGAAAGCTTCTGTTTATTAATACTGCTTGTACATTAGATGATTTTTATCACCATTGTGGTCATGCAAACCCCCCTGGAATTGATTACTTTTTATAAATATTTTGTTTTTTTAAATAATGGATCTTTTAAGTGTGCACACGCTTGTGTGTGTGTGTGTGTGTGTGTGTGTGTGTGTGTGTTGCACATACCTGTGTGTGGGTTAATAGAAGCCTGAGGAAAGTGTTGTCTCCTTTTTTAGCAGTCTGTCTTATTTCTTTGAGGCAGGATCTCTCCCCACACCCAGAACGCACATTTTTCTGCTAGGCTAGGCTAGCAGCCAGCATGTCTCTGCAAACCTCACCTCTGTCTCCTCCAGTGCTGGGGATAGAGCTGTGCACAAGACAAGGCCCAGCTTGTTACCTGGTGCTGGATTTGCTCAGGTCCTTATGGTTGCACAGCATGTGTTCTAACCCACTGAGGTATCGCTCTAGCTCTGAAATTTCTAAATCATATGTTCTATTCTCCCCACCAAACCTTTTTTTTTTTTTAATTGGAAAATTTCACTACGCCTCAAGCAATTCTCCTTCCTCAGTCTCCCAAGTAGTTCAAACTACAGGTGTAAGTCACAGCACCAAGCTTAAACTACTTTTAGCTTAACAAAACTAGGCTGGAATATGTGTGTGAAGGGTTCTAGCCAGCCCAAGCATGGCAAAAGGGCTCTGGCAGGCTTTGCCCTTCCCCCACCCCCACCCCCCACCCCCCCACCCCGCCATACTAAACCGTTCCATTCCATTCCTGAAGCTAGCCACCAAGCTCTAGTCCCTTATTCGGCCACTTCCCCTAAGGCTGACCACCAAGGTCCAGCTACCAAAGTACTGAAATCTAGCAATCAAAAGCCCCCTTTTGACTACCCTAATTAACCTGCCCAATCAAAATTAAACACCTCATCCTAACATGGGGTTCCCCTCTTCCTTTATAAACTGTCATTTGCCTATGGGCCACATCTGCCTCCTCTCTATCCAGACAGTCCTTTGTCTCTCCAGGGCAAACATCCCTTCCCCCTCGCCCTGTTCCTTTCTCCTTCTCCCTCTAGCTCCTTTGTCTTTGTCCCTTATCCCTGCCCTCTGTCCCTCTGGGGTGAATCAATCTCCTTTGTGCTGAGAATTTGGTCTTAAGGTATCTTGTGCTGACATGGTGGTCCTTTCAGTGTGTGTGCATACATCTGTCTTTCTGAGACCAGGGCTCAGGGAGCCCTGGCCTTGAACTTGCTACATAGCTGGAGAGTGACCTTGAGCTCCGGATCTCCTTGCCTCTACCTCCATGTGCTCAGATTACCTGGCTACATTGGAATATATTTATTTCTAATTGTCAACTTCATAACTTATTAATGATTTCTATAACACAACTTCCTAATCACCGCTAACACTTTTGTGGTGCTTACTGCTTTTCAAAGACTCTTCCAAATTAAATTATTGGTTTGATCTTTACCACAAACCTGAAATACATATTGTTTTTTAATTTTTTAAATTACATTTATGTGCATCTGTGTGTTTGGGTGTGCATGCACTGCAGTACATGTGCTTGTGGGAATCACTTCTCTCCTCTGCCATGCGGGGCCATGGATCCCACTCGGGTTGTCAGGCCTGGTGACAGGCACCTTTACACACTGAGCCAGCTTCCTAGCCTGGTATGTATTTTCGTACTCCCTGAGTTTTGCATAGAGTTCCTATTGCTACAGTTCTGACAAAAGTACCTACAAACGCATACGTGCAAATCAGGCTGAGTTCTACAGTAAAGAGAAGGAAAAGAGGTACCTTGTCCTTGCTAGGCTGGAAGAATCAATGAGTAGGATCCCGGGGCCACTTGTCCCCGACAAGAGGAACAGGTTTGTGGCATTCCCCTGATGACAGGAGTCCCCAGGCTGGGGCAATTTACCTCCCCTCACTTCTCCACTTCCGTTTTCCAATGACAAAGCAGATGTGTTCCACAAAAGCAGAACTAGACAATGTTGAGTTCGCCGTGCTAGGGAGGTGAAGGAAGGCAGGAGGGATGGGCCAGACAGGGATCTTGTCCGGTGTTAAGAAGTTAATGGGATAAAACTGTCTGAGGGAGACCACACTGGTATGCCTTCAGCTCCCATCCTGCAAGAACTTGTAGGTAAGTCTGTCATTCCCGTTTCGGAAGAGGTATCCGCAATCTCATCCGACATAGGCCTTTTGTGGCTAAAGATATTTAAGAACTAACATAACAGTGTCACTGAAGGGTCAGAAGATACACACCAGCATCCTGATCTCAGTTGACAGCGGGCAAACCATGACCAAGTCAGGCTAGGTCATCTAAACGCTTTGAGCTTCAGTTTTCTCATTTAGTACTGCTTCATGACTTGACAGTTTTCCTGGACTCCAAGCCATGTGCACAGATTAGCGAATGTATAAAATTCCACTCTAGAAGGAAAGGTATGGTAATGATTACACCAAAGACAGCTAAAGAGGGCAATGAAAACCTCACTTCTCATGGAGAGAAAAAGAAGCAGGATAGGGCAATAAAGTCAGCTAACAATTAGGTGCTCCAGGTAGGTGTGATAGGAGACATTGATAGCCCCCAAAGATTTTTTTAATGGTAGAATCATTTAGCTTGCTATCAGTGTATGCGGACAACAGGTTCAAATGGGTTTATTACACTCAGAAGCAAAGAAAACAAACCTATTTGCATGGTAGCACATTAGAACTCTATTATCTGGTTTCCAGTCCAGACTTTGCCCTTTGATAGAACTAAACCATCTCCCTAGATCTTGAATTTCTTCTGCCCTACTCTAAAGAATGGATGATGTTAAGTGATAAATTCCTGTCGATTTAAAACACAATTTGCCTTTTATCTGTATTCTTCAGGTAATCACACAGAATAAGCCACAGAAGTAGGGAAATAAACTATGAAAAAAAATCACCCACTGAGTTCCATTTATTACTAGTTCCTGAATGGAACGAAGGTGGGGGGGGGGGGGGACCTGATGTGGAATATCCTATCATACTGGGAATGAATCTGATTAAATAAGATATGATTATCAGTTGTGGTTGCCCAGGCTAGCCTCAAACATTCCTCCCCCTTCTAAAGCATGCTCTCCCACACCTGCTTCTAATTAAGTAAGATTTTAATAGACTTCTTGATTCAGGCCCGTCAGTGAAAAGAGTTAATCATTAATACCAAAGAACATTACTAAGTGGAAGCTAACGGCTGAAATTTTCCCAAACAAGGCAGGGTTAACAAGCAAGTTCAACAGTGTGGAGTTAATGGGTGAGCTCAGAGGCCAGCCACAAGGGAGCAGAGTAAGCATTGTGCTGCCAAGTGAGCATCATATGGCTGCAGACACAGTCCCAGTCCCTAGTGCTAATTAGCATATGTAAGTTTAACGCAGTTGATAGTTAAGAAGCCTTTCCTAAAGTACTGAAAATCGAGGTTGGAGAAACAGCTCAGTGGTTTAGAGCATAGGTTTCAAGTTCAGTTCGTAGCGCCTACAAGGCATTTTACAACTGTCATTAATTTGAGTTCCAGAGGATCTGGCACCCTCTTCTCCAGGCACCAGCACACATTGAACACATACACATACATGCAGACAAGACACACATATACATCAAAGGAAAATAAGATTTTTTTTTCTTTTCTCCCGAGACAGGGTTTCTCTGTGTAGCTTTGGAGCTTGTCTTGGAGTTTGCTCAGTAGACCAGGCTAGCCTCAAACTCACAGAGATCCACCTGCCTCTGGCTCCTGAGTGCTGGGATTAAAGGCATGCACCACCACTGCCTGACTGAAAATCAGATTTTTAAAATACTAACAATTCCATGGGGGCTCCTCAGCCATTGGTCCAAAGTTCATATGTTTCCTAGTTTGGCTATTTGTCCCTGTGCTTTTTCCAATCATGGTCTCAACATCTCTCACACATACAATCCCTTCTCTCTCTTGCCAATTGGACTCCCGGAGCTCCACCTGGGGCTTGGCCATGGGTCCTGCATCTGCTTCCAGACACTGGATGAGAGTTCTATCATGACAGTTAGGGTGTTCAGATCCGATCACCCATGGAACTGGACCAGGCCCTCTGGATAAGTGAGAGAGTTGATTAGCTTCAACTGTTTGGGAGGCCCCCAGGCAGTGGGACCAGGACCTGTCCTTGGTGCTTTCTGGAGCCTGGGGCCTATGCTGGGACACTTTGCTCAGCCTTGGTGCAGGGAGGAGGGGACTGGACTTGCCTAGGCCGAGCCGAGGCTGAGTCTACCAGGCTGGGCTGACTCCCCAGGGGAGATCTTGCCTTGGAAGAGATGGGAATGGGGGTGGATTGGAAGGGAGGGCTGGAGAGTGGGAGGACGGAGGATGGGGGAATCCGTGGCTGATATGTGAAATTAAGTTAATTATAAAATAAAAATACTATTAAAAAAAAGAAAAGAAAATATGAAATTGAGACACACACACACACACACACACACACACAAATACTAACAAATGAAGGCAAGCAAGATGGCTGCACAGGGGGAGATTCCTGCTGCCAGGCTCAGCCCGCGACCTGAGTTTCATCCCACGACCCAGAGAGCAGCCTCCTGCTGTGTGTTCTCTGACCACCACATACGTGGCGTGTGAATGTATGAAATGTAACACGCAGTATTTAAAGTCGGATAATGAAATCTGTCGAGTGCCTTTCACAGCTGGGGAGCCAAGTTGGGGCCTGCACCCAGTAGATGTGTGCCGCACTACTGCTAAATGCTGGCCGCTGACACTGCAAGCCTCCATATACAGAGTCCGTCCACTCGCACTAACAGTCATGGTCAGTTTTACCAACTAGAACAGAACTCTCTGGTAATGAATTTTCAATCTTATATTTGATTTTACCCCCTATAGATAGCACACCATTCCAGTTTCAACCTAGACATCACATCCATGTGTGCATGCATGTGTGTGTACACACACACACACACACATCTGAGCTACATAGTGCAGCTGTTAATAGAAATACAATGTGTATTATATATATTATATACACGAACACACACATATATACGCAGCATAATATCAAGATTTATCAGCAAAATAACATCCATCTATGTATGCATGTGTATAAAATCTAGAATCCACATGAGAGAAAATGTGTGATATTGTCTGATTCTGGCTAATTTGCCTTTTCTTTCATTTGTCTGTAATCCCAGCACTCAGGAAGTAGTGGTAGAAAAATGAGGCGCTCAGGGCTATCCCGGGCTAGATGAGACCCTGTCTCAAAACAAAACAGAAAGAGAAAAGTCTGCATAGTTACTGGACAGAAAGGTATGTGCTTCTGTGCTGTACAGTTGAGCAAGATTTTTGGTTAATTTAACTAATAAAGACTGGCTTGGGGCAGCTCCCAGAAGCCGGTTCCTTGATGGACTTTTGGGTCCTACCACTTCCTTAAGAAACTTTTACCTACTTATCACTCCTGCCCAGACTTAATAGAACCTGACTGCAAGTTCAGTGGGAAGAAAGCTCCACCAACCCTTCCTCATTCTGCGTTGAAATGTCACAGCTCCCACGGGTCTGCAGACACACACCACCTTCCGGTCCAGTTGAACTCCTGGCCCAAGGTGAGTCACTGTCCCCACAGGATTTCCAAACATCTGACCTCCCTCTAAAAGTGAAATTCAGGAAGTCGGACCAACCTCTAAAGAGGTCAGGTGGGACTGTACTGCCACTGGCTTCCTAGCCTCATCCATGATCCCACAGACCTGTCCATAGTCGCATAAAATGTTCCAGTTCACTACTTCCCCGGGGTTCTCTCTTCTGCCAGGTCCGAGCTCAGAGGGTAAAGTCCACGTTCTATCACCATGCTGTCACTGGCCTCTAGCCAAACACCTCCATTCTGGACCTACAATGGCTGCTATATTTTGCCAAAACCCTGAAGTACCTGGAGCCAGTCACCTGTATGTATATTTGCATACCTCTGTCAGATAGAAGCTCCCGGAATTTCACATGACTTACTGTGGCTACTTTGTGCCACTCCATTTTTCATCATAAATTCTAGAAAAAAAAAGGGTGACGGAGCATAAGGTATAAAAACAGTAAGAACAAAAGCCAATTTCTTCCTTCAGCATGTTAAGGCAATCTTAGGAGTCACAAAACACGTGACTGCTCATGGTGCAACGCTCATGTAGCTTTTCAACATCCGATTTCCAAAGCATGGAAATTCTGGCGAGCCTTAGAAAGTTTGACGTGATTTAGTTACAATTTCTGTCGTCAGAGTTCTCAGAACCTCAACATACCTTGTGTCTTCTTTCCCTGCCTTTCTTCCTAATTCAGCCAGGCCTCCCTGGGGGCCAGCTGCCCCTTCCCCAGAGCAAGCACAATAAAAGCTGCTTGATTGTCCTAGCACTTCCTAAATAGTGATGCCAACACGCACAGACACTTCACATGGGAGGGAGGCACCATCACTGTCCACATCCGAGGAACAGCAAGCTAAAGTCAGAAATCAAGCAGAGTAACAGGCAATCTGGATCCAGAACCTCTCTCAGCCACTAAGTTACGGTGTGAGTTTCTGGGGTCTTACTCAGGCTATTTTAGTCATTAGGAATGTGTTATTTTCCCTCCCTCAAGGCAATGGATTTCGTTCCCTGTGAGTCATACCGTGGAAAGACTGGTTCACTGCACACTTTTCCACACCTCAACTCTTCCTTTTCATGGTTACCACATCTGTGTTTGTCCTAAGGTTACGTCTCTCAAACACTGACCATCGACAAGCTACGGGTCACCTGACAGCCCCGAGTGCAGTGTGAGTGTTCACCCCGGTCCCCGGTGACTTAAAAGAAGGGCATTTCCTGGAAATGTGGGGGTTGGACATTTCATTGTAGTGAAGCATTCAGAGTGTGCGAGTCACTGTTGTTGCCTAGTTACTGGTCTGTGTTTGGCAGCGGAAAAGGCAGCTCAGCCCAGGTACAGTTGAATGTGGGCTGATTATTTACTCAGTGTGACCTTCTCCCGGCTCCACACTCCCTGTTGGTTTAATGCTTAACCCTGGCACTTTCTGAAGTCAAGAGAATCCAAAGGGGTATATGGCGTACAGACCACACAGCCATTCCTCTGTAGCTGGAGGGAAGGCAAGACTGGAAGGTCACGACAGGACTCTCGCTCATCCAAGGGCGGTGGAATGCTATGAAGTCAGGAAGTGACTTATGTGTCATCCCTTACCAGTGAGTTTCTCCTCTGAACTCAGTTCATGTAACACACTCCCAAACAGCACTGAGTCATTGATTCTGACCTCATAATCAAAAGAGCTTTTTGTTTGTTTGTTTGCAAGAAGATTGACTCATTTGGCGGAACATATTCCAGAGCAGAAAAACTACTTCACTTTTTTTTTTCTTATATCAAAGAATTGTGGGCTACAAAATAAGCAGCTTCAGAATAGAGAGAATTCACCTGCAAATACCATGTAGATGGCACAGCTGGCCAAAGGCATTTTGCTATTTTTTTTCTTCAAATTCAGGAAAGTGTATATACTTGGGTTCCTGTAGAAGCTAAACATCAAAAGTGAACGATGTTAGCTGGGACAGAACAGAATGCTTACCTAGCACACAAAGCCTTGGGATGAATCTTTAGCTCCCCTGTCCCCAAACACTCTGAGCTGAAATCCCATATAAGGCTCCAGCAATATTAGCCTTTTTCTGTAAATTTTCTTTATTCTTTGAGAATTCCATACATAAATAACCATGAAATATGATAATACCTAAATATCACATCCATTCTGCCTCTTTTTTTTTTTTTGGATTCCCCATTTTCCGAGTTATTTCTATATATTAAATATTCAAAGGAAAAAAGGTAAATTTTTTTTTTAGCTGAAAACATACATATGTATCAGATACATGGATTTTTTCCCCCTCTTTTAAAGTTTCTGTTGAGTATTCTCTGTGAGCTCCATCTTTGTGGGAAGGACCTCTCCTGCATTTACTTAACAGTTTTAGATTGAAGAATGAAAAACTCACTTTAGAAACGTTTCTTCTTTCTTCTTGCCACATAATAGCCATTCCAATACTGTGTTTTCAGTATGCCTTACACCCATGGGCACTAACAAACTAAGGAGAATATGAAGTTTTTTAGTTTTGACGCTGTAGGCTTACTTTGCAATTTTTCTTAATTTATTTTTAAATAAAATATTAATCACACAAATTCCCCCTCTAACACCTCCCATGCCCCCTCCCCCTCCAATCATGGTCTCTTTTTAATTATTATTGTTGTTACACATAAACTGTAGCGGGCGGGGTGGCGCACCTTTAATCCAGCACTCGAGCAGACCAGGTGATCTGTGAGTCGAGCACTGGCTACAAGTGAGTTCCAGGAAAGGCGCAAAGCTACACAAGAGAAACTCTGTCTCAAAAAACCAAAATAAATAAATAAATAAATAAATAAATAAATAAATAAATAAATAGGTATGTAAATTCAGACTGCTAAATTTGTTTAGCATGGCTTGTATGCATATGTTTTTAGGCCTGACCATCTTAAACATCATATGCAATCTTCATTGTCTCCGAAACAGTGTTCTTTCAAAAGACGTATTTAAAAAAAAAAAAAATCGGCAAAAAATTCATAGAATATTTAAGAAAAAGGTAGCACCACGATCCAAAACTGGCTATGCTTATAATTACTGGCAAGATTTAAAGGGTGTGAATTACTTCCCAAATATTTTAAAGTCCTTAATCATGTACAAAGCAAGTTTTCTTTAAATAAGGTTCACAATTGATAGGTAGATTCCTTGTCACCCTAAAAATAATGTTTAGGTTCATGTATTATTGAAAGGTCAGGTCTTCAGATTGTCTGAGTTTGGACCTTGAGAAATAAGTCTGCCTGAGAATTTAAACTCAAGAATGTGTTGGTACCTGTTTCATAAAAACTCTAAAAGGATTTCATTCCTCTGATTGACTGAGGATCCCTGATCATCACTTGTACATAGTGCCCTATGTAAGACAGTAAGCAGTTTATTGTGTGTGCACCTTGGGATCTAAATGACCACTGACTGTCTCATATTTTGAAAAGGTATTTAACCTTCATTTATGGCCAGGTGAACAAGATAGCCTTTGCTCCCGGTTTCAGAGAGCCTGCAGAATAGTTGAGAAACTAAACAATTCCCTATCACAAGAGAGATAAATGTTCGGGTAATCAAAAGTTCAGGGCTATAGCAACACAAAGCCAAGGACACAACCTTGTCTGGAAAGTTCAGGGAAGGCTTCTGGGAAGAAAGGCTTTTTCAACTCAGAGCTGAAGGATAAAGAAGGGTCATGTTAGCTAGCGTGGGGTCATCTGAGAGAGAAGAGATGATATGTATAAGGAGAGGTTATTATGTCTACAAGCAGCAGGCAAGTTAGCTTGGCTGTAATGAGTAAGTCTGAACCTTAGGTAACCCAGTCAGGCCACACTAACACATTGGGATTTTACCCAAAGAATAATGGGGTCTGGGAGGGGTGTTCTCCATTTTGTATTTTTCAAAAATCCCAAATATGATTCTGGACACTCAGCGGCAAGTAATTAGACCACTGCCAAACTAAAGAATGAACATGTATGCTTATGTTTAACCAGTTTCCTGAGATACCAGGGAGATGCTACCATGTGTAGCTCAGGCTGCTGGCTAATGGTTCAGCGGGTAAATAAGGAAGACTTGAATTTAAATTCTATCCTGTCATATTCAAGCAGATCACTTAATATTAGGTAAAGTAATATAAGCCTCTAGCTCTGAAGTGGAACCAATAGTAGAATGGCTACTCAACAAGGTTGGCATGAAAACTATGGGGAAACACATGTGGGACACTGGGAATAGTGGCTGCCAACCATGTTACTCAGTGCTCAGGATCATCCTCGGAATGAGCAATAGCCGAATACCATTTGACGTCAGCTGCTGTGATTAATCTCCATTGTCAGCTTGACTGCATTTTGAATCACATTGGAAACAAGACTCTTGAGTGTGTCTATGATGATTATTTCCAGAACTGGGGAGGGAAGGCCCACTCTGAGGACACCACCACAGGAACTGGGGTCCCCAGACTGAAGAAAAAAGGAAAAAGTCAGTTGGGTATCAAAAGTTCTCTCTCTCTCCCTTCTGACTGCAGACACAATATGACCAGTCACCTCCTGCACCTGTGCCTTCCCAGGGCTAGCTCTTCTCAAACTAAAATCAACTCTTTCGTTAATGAGCTTCTAGTATGGCATTTGCTCTCAGCAACAAGAAAAGTAGCCAATCATCTGCAAAAACATGCTAATGAATGCCGAGCATTCAAAACCATTGCTCTTGACTACAGGAAACATAAATTCTTTGTTTGATCTTAGCCAAAAGGCTGAGAAATGATAAAACATATAAATTCTTGGGATTATGAATGCAGGTTAGTGGTAGAGTAATGTTTAGCATGTGTGGGGCCTGATGATCAATCCTCAGCATACATAAATAAAATAAACTTTAAAAAAGATAACTCTTTGGTGTAGTTTTTAATCTTTATTTTTTGTTGTTGTTGTTGTTGTTTTAATGGGTATTCTGCCTGCATATATGTCTGTACATTGGGTGCATGCAGTGCCTGTGGAGGCCAGAAGAGGTTACTGGATGGAACTGTAATTACAGATGGTTATAAGCCACCCTGGGGGTGCTAGGAATCAAACCTGAATGCTCTGGGACAGCAGCCAGTGTTCTTAGTCACTGAGTCATCTCTCCAGTCCTCAAGCTTCTTAGAACTATCTCAATTCCTTTAGGAGAAGCAGCTTAAAGAAATAAATGCTTAGCCGGGTGGTGGTGGTGCATGCTTTTAATCCCAGCACTTGAGAGGCAGAGCCAGGAGGATCTCTGTGAGTTTGAGGCCAGCCTGGTCTGGTCTACAGAAATAAATGCTTGACATCTTTATTGACTTCCTAGTTCATAATTTAAATGTGTTAAGTAGGATGCTAACAAAACATGGACTATACAACAATCTTATGTCAGGCTTTGGGCCTTAAAATCAAGGCAAAACTCTGCTGCCTTGAAAATGGGTGTGCACAGAGTGCAGAGGATCAAGATGTGAAGTTTCTAGAACTATGCATTGCAGATAAGCTTCAGAATCAAAGCATAACTAGAAAAAATCAGATTATTTAACTAAACTCCAAGGCTAGGGGTTACAAAAGGAATTATGTAAATGTAATTGCTCAGCAATAAAATTATAGGAAACTAAGGAAAGTTATAAGCCCCAGTGCAAACACTGATGACCAAACACTCAGTTGTGGACGTCGCGGAACTAAAACCATCCAACACCTGGGCAGACTCTTCTCTCCATTTCTCAGGTGTAAAGACTAAATCACCATTCAGGATCTGCAAAGGGACATACTCTATAATAAACCAGACTGCAAGTCAAGACATGGTGCTAAAGTCAATAGCTTATGATAAAACATGTGTGTCACTTGCCAGTAACACAGCGGGCAGATAGATTATCTTAGCAACATTGACCGGTCCTGAGCCTTTACAAGCAGCCTCAGTCCACTGACTTACAGGGGCTTGGCAGAACTCAGTCATCAGGAATATTCACACCTTTGGTTGACTACAGCAATAAGGATATGAAGGAAAATCAGCAAAGGCTAAGACAGAGAGGGGGCCTCTCCAAGTGGCCTCATCAAGCACACATGTCAATCCTTCAGCCACAGATGAGAGATGTTATCAGCCAGGGGAGACCCAGCTGGTCAGTTACACACTTTCTCCAGGCACAAACGCGAGTCCCACCCTCCCATCAGGAAAGCACGTGTCCAATATCAACCTTGTTCTTGGCACAGACAGTGTAGACCCAGAGAACCACACTTGTCAGCGTGTGGTGGAAACCTCCCCCAAGTCCAAGTTCTACGCTGCTCACGGCTGTGGTTGCTTGGATGGTAAATGTAACAGAAAAGGCCCTTTGTGTTAACTCAGGTTTATACGCTGATTAATTTCAGTTAGCTACAACAACAACAAGAGCAATAAAAACAAAGCCCCAAAACAGCGAAGAAATACAGTCCTTTACAGGGCTGGGGGCCGTGGTGCAACAATCCCAGCGCTCAAGAGGCAAAGGAGAGAAGGATCCACGTCTGTCTGTGTAACACAGTGAGTCTACCATCAGCATGGGGTAAACAGTGAAAGCCTTCATCAAAAAACCACAGCGGGGGCGAGGGTGGGGAGGGGAGGGAGAGATGGCTCGGCTGTTAAAAGCACGTGCTATTCCTGTAGAATACCAAGGTTCGGCTCCCAGCACCCATGTAGCTGCTCATAACCATCTGCAACTACAGTTCCAGGGATGCCAATGGCCTTTTCTGACCTCCATGGGTACCAGGCACACATGGTACACATACAAACAGGCAAAACACCCCTAACACTCATTCATCTATAATAAAATTTAGAAATCTAAAACACAAAGAAAAAAAAAAAAACAAAAAAACCAAACCCCCCAATGGGCTGGAGAGGAGCCAAGTTGGGTTCCCAGCATCCATGATAGATAGATGACAACTCCCTATACCTCCACTTTAAGGGATCTGACACCAAAGGTACCTACACCCATATGGCACTCATGTACACACACACACACACACACACACACACAAACTAAATATATAATCTACTCAGTCTGTATATATTACACTTCTCTTTTTAAAAATTACTCTCTGGCAGCATGTATGGTTTTAAAAGCATAGTTCTAGTCTTGCTTCCTTATCCAAGCATTTTCTTTTTAAAACGCCACTGGAAACTGAATAAACAGTACTCCTAAACTGAAGTAAGTTTGAGAAATCACTAATTGATTGTACTACCAGATACTCTCACAAATCCCTAGTAGAGATAAAGTAAAACACACATATACACATACCCCAGGGGCAGGTTAAACCCGTTAAAAAAGCCGGGCGGTGGTGGCGCATGCCTTTAATCCTAGCACTCGGGAGGCAGAGCCAGGCAGATCTCTGTGAGTTCGAGGCCAGCCTGGGCTACAGAGTGAGTTCCAGGAAAGGCGCAAAGCTGCACAGAGAAAGCCTGTTTCAAAAAAAAGAAAAAGAAAACCCAAAGGGGGAAAAACCCAGTCAAACTGCACACACATATCATTGTAAGTTTATACAGCTATAACTGCACATATGAAAAGTAATTTATATACAGTTACTTATTCCAGCACTGTTTAAAGCCAACTGGCCACAACCTACATGTCCATCAAAAGGTCACTACATTGTGGTACACCTGTACAATGATGATTCTGTGGCTGCTTTTAGGAAGTTTTATCAGCATTAATTTGTCAAATTTCCAGCTGGGCGGTGGGGTGGCACACACCTTTAATCCCAGTACTCAGAAGGCAGAGGCAAGTGTATCTCTGTGAGTTCAAGGCCAGCCTGGGCTACAGAGTGAGTTTCAGGACAAGCTCCAAAGCTACGCAGAGAAACCCTGTCTCAAAAAAAAAAAAAACAAACAAACAAAAAAAAAAAACCAAAACAACAAAAAAACTGTCAAACTCACTCCACATATAGTTAGGAGAAAGTTACAGTATAGTATGCTCTACTACACATTTTTTATGTTATGAAGGAGGTAAATTTAAATTCATTTGCTTGTTCAGGCATTCTAGAAAGGATGGTGACGACACTGACAGAGGCTGAGGTAGAGGCAAACTTTAGGCAAATTCTGTGAATCCCACCCCCAAAAAGGAATGAAAATAGTATACTTGAAAGGTAACCTTTCTTTTTCCGGCCCAGGTTGTTTCAGTGCAGCCCCGTCTTTCTGCTTGTGGTTTTAATGAACTTCTGAAACTCTGCAGTGTTGAGAGCACAGGAATGCATTATTTTCCAAAGCGGATGCCAACAACCCCTTCCTTCTCCATCCGGTTCACCTGCCACATTGAAGGGACTGTTCCCCGATACCTGAGGCTGCAGCATCAACTCTCTGTGCCTCCCTGCTCCCAGCTGGGGATGGAGGCGACATGGGAGCTTTTTGTTTTGTGCCCTGCCTTATTCACCGCCTGGCAAACAGACGCTGCTCAGGAAGGGTCTCTAGAATAGATGGATTCTTTTCTTTACTCAGCTTCCATGGGACAGACTGACGCTAGCATTCAGATAGAAAAGTAGCACTGTCGTATTCAGAAATACTGACATTCCTAATCTCAGTGCAGTATGGGTATTCTTACCCTAGCAACATTCCTAGAATGATTCTGAGTTTTACAGAAGACAAACCAGCCTACAGAATGTTGTGTAGGACAGGGAACCCTAACTAATGAGAAAAAAAAAAAACCTTTAATGACTTTTCTTGTTGCTAATTTATTTGTTTTTTAAAGTGTGGGCGTTTTGTCTGCATGTCTGTCTGTGCACTGTGTGAAGGCCAGAAGAGGACATCAAGTCTGGAACTAGAGTTATAGAAGGTTGTGAGCCACAAGGTGGGTGCTGAGAATCAAACCCAGGTCCTCTGGAAGAGCAGCCAGTGCTCTTAACCACTGAGACATCGCTCTAGCCCCAAGAAAATGGTGTTACGTTACCTTCTGATTACACGGCCCAGTGAGGGCTGAATTCCACCGCCCCCCACCCCCAGGTCAATACTACATATTTGTAGCAATAAAAACCACACAGGTGGTACATGCCTTTCATCCCAGCCCTGAGGAGGCAGAGGCAGAGGCAGAGGCATCTGTGCCCAATGTTCCAGACAGCAAACAGAAAGATGTCTGTACCAATTTTTACTTTCAAGAAGAGAATTACCCCTCATTTCAAAGACATCCAGGCAGGGAGCCGAGCTTCAAGGCGTTGCAGGGCCTTGTGTTGTGTGCAGAACTGGCTGAGACCAGAGGGTCTTAGCCACAAGCCGTTCCTAAGACTCGGCTGGAGCAGACAACCGGGTGCTCCATTGGAGTAGTAACACAAACAAGCTCGGGTGCTGGCTGCTCTGTCCCTTTCTGTCATTTGAAACATCAATGAGTCAGGGATCGGCCACTTACCTGAAAGAGCTGAAGATTCACTTGAGGGTAAAGTAAGACCTTACAGAGTTTGGGTACCTACATATTTACACCAGGCCCTCGGCAGAGCCACACCAGGCCCTCGGCAGAGCCACACCAGGCCCTCGGCAGAGCCACACCAGGCCCTCACCACAGTTATACCAGGCCCTCGGCAGAGCCACACCAGGCCATCACCACAGTTATACCAGGCCCTCACCACAGTTACACTGGGCCTTCTTGACTCCCAAGTCCACACTGATCTTTCTAAAAATTCAGGTTTCCACTTTCAACCCTTCAGAGGTTCCTCACACTTCACAGAGATTTCTAGGGTGCAGAGACGATACACAGTGCATTTTATTTCTTAGGCAGCAAAGGCAAGTCAAACAAAAGCGAATGATTGCTCTTGTGCTGTGGACAAAACAGTCAGTCCGTAATTAAAAGTGTGTATGACACAGTATTTGCTAGGAGTAACATTATCAGCTAGTTCAACAGATTACTATCAGAGTCTGTTCAACAACACAGCTATGCACGACACTGTCTAGTCAAACTGGGTGTGTGGATCCAGACCAAAATCATGTCCATCCCAATGTACACTGTCACAGTGAGAAAAGACACAGTGTCACAGAACTTGGAGACATTTTCTTTTGAAGACGATGTGCCACAGTCAACTTCACACAGGAGTAAGGAAGGTTCTAGAACTAGAACTTTACTGATTTGAATCAGTAAAGAATTTTTACCAAGTAGGAATGTAGAAACTGAGCTGGTCGGACAGACAGAGAACAGGAGTGTGGCTCACATAGGCAGTGCAGGGGGATCCGAGTCTGAGAAGGGCAAAGCTATGGCCATGGGCCTCCCTGGATTTCAGTGTCCTCCTCCATCAACATTTGACAAGGTCCTTCAATGATTTCTTTTAAGGGGAGAATCTCATATTAAGGGGATAGCATTGAGCATGTTCTAAGGATCATATGCATCCGGCAAATGAATAAAATCAAATATAAAGAGTCCCAAGGCAGTTTACTCCTAAAGTCTTACAAAATGGCTACAATTTGGACTCTCGGCTCTTCTGTTTCTATTGGCAAAAACCAAAACAGTTTTTCAAACACAGATATCGAGAGAGATCCAGTTGAGCTGTGTGACTATCTCTATACAGTTCAGAGGAGCCTTGTCTACACTTGGGGTTAACACGTTCCTGCAGATCTCAACGCAAGAGGTGCGAGGAACAGTGAAGACCACGTGGCCATGTTAAGACACCATCGTAGTCTTCATTTTGATGAAGGAGAAGCCAAGGGCAGTCATACTCAGCACTACACAGGGAATCCGGCCCATCCTCACCTCCGTTCCCACAGCTTTGTTCTTGCACAGCCAGAGCAGAAGCAGATGGTACTACATTAGAGGGACAAGTCCCCACAGATGGGGAGACGGTGGAAATACAGCCATGGGAAAACACTCCGTGCCTCGATGCAGTGGAGCGCTCTAGATCCAGATCTAATGGATTGGAGAGGCACCCTCTGGAAAAGAAGCATCTCGGGATGGAAGGACTCAGAAGCGTATTCCTACTTGTCACGGTCACGGTCACTTGGGCTCTAAGCTCTTGTGGTTAAAACATACTTTACTGTAAATCAGATGATAGGTGAGTTTTCTGTTAATTTCTTCCTGTAATCATTAGAGAAAAAAAAAAAACCTCAGCTTTTAAAAAGGGATTTGCGCTGGCTAATTTTATATCAATTTGATACAAGCTAGAGTAGTCATTTTGATCTGAGGAAATGTGCCCACCAGACTGGCCTGTGGGCAGGTCTGTGGTGCGTATTTTAAAAGTGGTGATTGATGTGGGCAGTGCCACCTCTGGGGTGGTGGTCCTGGGTTCTATAAGACAGCAGGCTAAGCAAGCCACGGGGAGCAAGCCTGTCTGCAACACTCCTCCATGGCCTCTGCATCAGCTCCTGTCTCCAAGTTCCTGCCCTGTCTTCCCTCAGCAATGGAGAGTGACCTAAGAGTTATAAACTGAATAAATCCTTTGAGCAACAGAACCCTAACTAAGACAGGTAATGTCTTCCCTCAGACACCCCCAAACTGTATGTGTATGGACACCATGACATGTCGAAACTGTGGGGGGCCCAAGACAGCTTGACCATACAGCTGCCATGACAAGCTTAGAGGCCCAGACAGCTTCTTACTGGTAGGCAACACCCAGACCCAGGAAAAGCCATAAGCTGACCCCAGTCAGGTAAGGCTCTACATTTAAGGGGAAGCACCTGACATCCCAAACATTCCAACCATTAGATAAGGTTAGATAAGATGGCTAAATGGCCCTGAGTCTAGCACACACCTATTTCTATTTTACAGATACCCCTAGACAATTGTCAGCCAGTCAAGGTCCTGAACCCTGGAAATTCCCTCACCCCAACCTCTGCTATGATAAAAACTCTATCCCACCTGAGCTCAGGGCTCTCTGCTCTCACTGCTGCATCAGACAGACAGAGAGACCAAGCTCGGAGCTTGAAAATAAAGGTTCTTTGCTTTCACATATGGGATTCAGTCTCTGTGGTGGTCTTTTGGGGGTCCCCGAGATAGACATAACAAAACCCCATGATTACTTCACAGAGTTGGGAGTAAGCCCACCTTTCCCAGTTTAGGTGAATAAGCTCTGGAGGCTATTTAAGATTTTTTTTTCTTAAGGTAAAATGATGTTAATTTCTCTACTTAACTACAACATAATGACTGAACATATTTTTTTTTAACACGATGTGGTATTTCAATAGATATGGATAGTGTGCAATGATCAAACCAGGCTAGTCAGAATCCCTGTCCCCTTCTCCCTTTCTCCGTGTTCAGAAACATCCCAACCCTCTCCTAGTTATTCTGAAAGTGTTGATGGTAAACACTGCTGGGGTGTCAATGGACAGCTCACTTCGTGTGAGCCCATGTTGTATACTGCTATAGAAAGCAGGCCAGAGTATTGTACTTGCAGTTCGCAAGTACAATGTGCGGCAGTCGGCAATGGGGATGCCATTCTAAATTAACCCTGCACATCCCCGGACAAACTGCCTTCCTCAAAGCGGCCTTCTGGGAGCCCTTGCGATTGCTCCACCCTACCCTGCATTTTCTCCTCCATCAGTGTAGTTCTAGCACTTATCTAGTCAACTGGTAGACGAGACTGATTTATTTCCTTTCCGTGAGGCTGTAAGCGCCATGAGGGAAGAGCCACTGTTAGGCTTTTAACTGCCTTTTAGATGCAAGGCCTGGCAGAGTTGATGGTTATATCTAAGTATTTGTTCACTAACTCATGCTAGGAGTCACATGTTTAAAAATGGGCTTGGTGGCATATGCCTGTAACCCCAGCACTTGAGACACGAGCACGGGTGTCACTCACAAGAGCTGGCCACAAAGGGAGACCCTGTCTCAGTAAAATGAAGAAAAAGTGTCAGTTCTTTGCAAAAGAGATCACTGAGGTTAAGAGTAGAAAAGGAAGCCAGGCAGCAGTGGCGCACGCCTTCTTTAATCCCAGCTCTCGGGAGGCAGAGCCAGGCGGATCTCTGTGAGTTCGAGGCCAGCCTGGTCTACAGAGCAAGATCCAGGACATGTACCAAAACTATACATGGAAACCCTGTCTCAAAAAACCAAAAGGAAAAAAAGAGTAGAAAAGGAGAGATGACAGCATTTTACTGTTCAGAAGTGTGACAGGGTAAGTGTGACACTGCGAACCTTCAGGGCAGAGTATAGGGATGTGCCTACAGGTAGACGTCAACGAAGGGCAGAGCTGGGCATGGTGGCGCACACCTTTTTTGTCCTGGAACTCACTCTGTAGACCAGGCTAGCCTTCAACACAGAGATCCGCCTGGCTCTGCCTCCTGAGTGCAAGGCCAGCTTGGTCTACATAGTGAATTGTAGGCAGGGCTCCATAATGAGACCTTGATTTCTTTCTTTCTTTCTTTTTTTTCTTTTCTTTCTTTTCTTTCTTTCTCTCTCTCTCTCTCTCTCTCTCTCTCTCTTTCTGTTTCATTAAGAAAAGATAAGAAAAAAGGAAAGAAGAGGAAGGATGAGTCACTAACACAGACAGGTGTGATGGGGTAAAACTGAATAAAGAACTCAGTGTTTCCTGGTTACAGACTCTGGAATTTAACGTATCTTGGAAGGCCACCCCATACTCCCTCCTTCTGACTGCATCTGGACCATCCCAGGAACAGGAGGCCGCTCATCTCTTCATTTTTAAAGCCCAGGGAGAGGTTTTCGGAAGGACTGCAAGCCCAGGCCTTACAACCCCTGCATTCCAGTGTCTGTGCCTCTTCCCTGGCTCAATCTGGCTCTCTCCTCCATGACAGAGATATCTCACTGTTGCTACATCCAAACTTCTAAAATGGAGGGGGAAAAAAATAGAAGCCGCAAAAATGTCCCACAGTATACCAGTGAAAATTAAACCACTTTTAATTTTAACAAATGCCTGTAAATGTTCATAAAAGACAGGAAAAAAAACCTTCATATTTCAACACTGGAACTGAAAAAAGTATTTAACCTGACTAGTGAGCCAAGAAATGCAAATTTTAAAAATTACTATTTTTTTCACTTATTAATTAACCTTAAAAAAAACCAAAATTATCATACTGCTATACAGCTGCAAAATAAAACATGTCTCAGATTTTACAAATATGAACAAATTGTACCTGAACATATTAACCAGGACACTGTTAATAACAATGAAAATCCAAAAACTTCAGTGTGGAATAGTTAAGGCACTGCTGTGTGGTAAACAGAATGGAATAATTAAATACTCCTCTACCATGTATCATTGCGAGGTGTAAGAGGTTCATGGCCACAGAACCGTGGTAGGTGTTTCCCTCACCCTGCTC
Organism: Peromyscus leucopus; assembly: GCF_004664715.2. Lineage (NCBI taxonomy): Eukaryota > Metazoa > Chordata > Mammalia > Rodentia > Cricetidae > Peromyscus > Peromyscus leucopus. The sequence goes on from NC_051068.1 coordinate 104,095,440, forward strand.
CCTTTCCTTGTTTTAGATTTAGTTATTTTATTTTATTGTGTGGACTTGAGTGTTCTGCCTGCATGTACGTATGCACACCACATGCGTGCCTGGTGCCTGTGCTGATCAGAAGAGGACTTCAGAGTCCCTGGAACTGGAGTTATTACGAACTGGATGGTTATGAGCCAAGATGGAAATTGAACCTGGGTCCTCTGCAAGAGCAACAAGTGCTCTTTAACCACACGGCAGCTCACCACTGTCTCTAACTCCAAGATCTGACACCTTCACACAGACATACATGCAGGCTAAACACTGATACGCATAAAATAAAAATAAATGATTAAGAAAAAATAAAATACTCAACACATCCACAAAAGAAGAAAAGTAAGAAAAAGAAAAGAATAAGAAATATGGGCAGTGGTAGTGCATGCCTTTAATCCCAGCACATGGGAGGCAGAGCTTGAAAACAAAAAAAAAAAAAAAAAAGAATAAGAAGATTGGCCAAAATTTTCTCAGATTTCCAAAAAGCAGCTTCTATAACAAGAAGTGTACTATGATAAGCCTACCTAATTATCATCATACACTGAAGACAGAAACAGTAAGCCTCATTTTTCCTTGTGTTCATCATATATTAGGGGATGGGTGTTGGTGAAGAAATAAAATTATTCAGTCATAGTTTATTAAAAGCTTTCTTTAAAGCAAGATGCCACTTGTGGTCATACCACCAAGTAGCAAGGTGGCCTACGTCTCTGATTAAATATAGCTTAATTATATAGCTGATAGATTTAAAGTACAACTCACATATTTACTACGATTACTACCCTTACTTGAATAAAAATAAATCCCATCTTTGAAAACAGCGGTGAAACTGGGCACAGAGGCGCACGCCCGCCATCTTAGCACTCGGAAGGTAGAGGCGGAAGGACCAGGAGTTCAAGGTTAAAAGGCCAACCTCTGCTACACAGTAAACTCAAGGCTAGCCTGGGTTATATAATTCTGCCTTTAAAAATCAAAACAGAAAAGAGAAATGAAGCTCAGAATAAAAATGAATCAAGAAAGAATTACTAAATATGAAGAGAGAAACAAATTTAGTCTGTGGGTGGAGCTGATTTAGCTTGTAGGTGGAACTATGTGAAGGTCCCCTCTGTTCAGGTAGAGGAGACCTTTGGTAGGGGACAGAGTGATGCTAGTGAATCTGGAATGAAGGATCACGGGATCCTGTAGTGTATGTACCCCAGTAGGTAAATAAGTGTGGTGCTAAGTATCTCAGCAGGGTTAACACTGTCCTCACCAAGAAAGAGGGCTCTAGATTCCCATTCATTATGGAGGTCTCTCTCCCTGGTAATCAAATTACAGTAAAAACAAATGTTAAAACAGGGAGGGTATTAAATGGTAAAACAGAGGAAGGTAAATAAAAGGGCTAGCAGCTGGGTACGATAGCCGAGCTGAGCAGATAAGAGGAAAGACTAATGTGTGGCTATAATTCAAGTGGCCTTGACCCGTGACAGTAGGAGTTGGCAGGACTTCCCAGGAGCTGTGTGCTTAGGGCCTTAAGGGCCTGGATGCTCTAACACTCACCTCATGCACATTCATAAAACCTTAGAGTCCTCAGGAAGAACCCCCTGGGTTGCTATCTTGGGTAGTCCATGGCTCGCTCTCTTTGGAGTGCTCTGCTTCTCCTCTTAACCTCTCCTGCACTACACAAACTTCCGTCAAACTGCCTCTTGATGGAATCCAGTCCTTCAAGAAGATAAGAGCTGGAGTCCTGCTCCCCAGCTGTACCTGCAGCAGTGACTCGGTGAGCAATCCATTTCCTGTAGCTACTCACACCCCAGTCCCAGTCCCAGCCCTGTTCTGTTGTTTATGCTTGCGAGGTTTCCGAGGTGTTCCCTGCTCTGGCCTTCTCGGTACTTTACAGCAGTTTGCTGCTTCTGGAGAGACTGCCTTAGTTTGGTCTTTGTTCTTGTAGCCTGTCTTGTAAATGACAGCATTAACAGAGCTTTAGCAACATCCATCTCAGACATCTATGCCCTGCAAGGCTCCAACATGCCTTCAGAGGCGTCCCAGAACAAACTGCGTCATGGCAGATTTATATCAACTTACTTCACACAGAAAACTGTTCCACGTCCTAAGTTCTGGAGGAAGGATGTGTGTCAGAGAACAAAATGCAAGTCAAGAAATTGAGCTCTCCGGACCTTAGAGTTACTTGCTGTCCACCAGGAAATAAGAATTTGAATACCAGGAATAACTGGGGGAAAAGGGAAGAAGAAAAACAGAAGTTGAGTTAGGGGTAGCTGAAGTTCTTGCAACGGAATCTTGAGTAAGATAAAAAAAAAAAAAGGAAGACAGTGTAATGCACTCAGCAGCCTGGCGCTATGACCGCTTAGGGGTGGGCAGGCTCATCAGGATGTGAAGAAGACCTGCTGGTGGAGCTGAGGTACCCCTCAAGTTCCAACGGGCTGTCCCAATGGTGACTGGACATAACTGGGCTGTCACAAAGATGGCATAAATCAGACCACTGCTTTTGCCCTGAGCCCCCAAGTCATTCATACACAGCCGGGCCCTACCCTACCCCTTAGATCTGAGAAGGGCCGGTGAAAGGAGGTAAGGTTGAGACTGTTATTTAACTGGGGGTTACAACTTGTAATCTGCCCTCAGTAAGCCAATTAAAATAATCAGGAAAGCAGAGAGGGGCTGGAGCGACGGCTCAGCTGTTAAAGCTTACTGCTCTTGTAGAGTACCTGGGCTGTTCCCAGCATCTCCATCAGGCAGCTCACAACTGCCCGCAACTCCAGTGCCAGGAGAGCTACACCACCCTCTGGGGGATCCTGCACGCACATGGTGCACATAAACTCATGCAGACACACACACATGCACACAGATAATAGAATAGATTTTTTAAAAATCATCTACAAAACGGTAGAAAGCAGAAAAAGGAGATTTCCTCAGTAAGGCCACATTGGGAGGAGGGACAAAGAGAACCAGTGAACTATCTCCCCCCTCTCACCTCCCCCCCTCCCGCCCCCAATTTTGTCTTTAGGCTCCTGAAGTGAGGTTGATGTTTAGATAAAGGACTTGCAAATCTAAGATGTCTCAGTCAAGGTGTGCTCCCACCCACCCACCTGTGGTGGTATTCTAATTGTACTGAAATGTGATTTTGATTGTATGTTAATAAATAAAGTTGCCCGGGGGTCAGAGCTATTAAAGCCATAGACAGAGTGTGGCGATGGTGGCGCACGCCTTTAACCCCATAGATCTCTGTGTGTTCAGGGATACAGTCAGCATTGGAGACATATGCCTTTAAGACCTGGGGGGCTGTACATACAGACAGTGACGAGGCAGTCACGTGTTTGGGTTTACAACCAATGAGAAGGCAGAATGACTATGAAACGACTTACACACAGGAAATAGCTCTCTTTCGGGAAGCTAAGACCACCGCAGGAGGAAGGGTGAGATTTTAGCTCTGAGCTCTGACCTCTTGGCTTTCTCTTTTACATTGGTTCTGTGTTTCTTATTTAATAAGACGGTTGGTTACATCTACACCCACCACTTCTCATTGTTTGAACTTCAGGCTCATTCTATAATGTGGTCTGAGAAGTTGTTAAAGCTGGGGGAAATGTCTTTCAGGGGGATAGCGCTCCCCTCTGGCTGGGCCTTTTCCTTCTCCCAGCACTGAGCTTCCTGGAGAAATCCCATTTCTTTGGGTCCATTGTTTCAGTAGTCTGGTTGTCAGTCTGAGACCACGTGGTCTCTTGACGTCATTCCTGCCAGACCCATTAAGTGACGTCATGATCAGTGAACGGACTTCAGTCACCTTGGATGCTATCTTGTGAGAAACAGCTCATCAAATGTGGCGAATCCACCAAAGATCGATACTCCATACATCTTCCCCACCTTGGTGTGTGTGTGTGTGTGTGTGTGTGTGTGTGTGTGTGTGTGTGTGTCTTTCACCCCCCCCCACCTGGTTAAACTTTCATTTGCATAAAGGCCTTCTGCTTTATTCCCAGGAACTTGATGACCCAGAGCAGCCTGACCCTTCCCCCTTTCTTCACCTCCTTTGCATAATTATGAATGAGCCCTCAGCATCAGAGACACAGCCTCCACCTGCATTAGAATAAAAATTAAGTGAATTCCCTCCGCCAACTCCCATGTGCTGCTAGCCCAAACAGGGCTGTGGTGTATGTACCCTTTCTACAAAAAGAAATTGCCTTGCTGGGTTACTTTTGCTGTGTTCTGGTGTTTCTTTGTGTGATGCCAAAAATATCATTTTCCAACAATCCTCAAGAATACTATTTTCCAACAATCTCTTATCTGATAATAAAGACTCCATTGGGACAGGCATGAGATTTTGCCCATGGAAAATGCCCCACGGCTTCATCTCACCTCTCTAAAGTGTCTAACACTTGTCATAGGACAAAGTAAAGAAGATCTGTATTAATCTTTGTTGAAAGTTTGCAGACAGTAAACGATCACAGTTCCAAATGAGCAAAGAAATGTGTGCATGTGCGCTCTTTCCAGCAAAGGTAGACCATCTGTTCACACACACCCTCGCCATCTCTCTTCCTGTGGTGCTAAGGACTGCACGAGAAGCTCACACATGCAAAACCCCTCCCTCTGGCCTCCCAGTCTTTATTTTCTGTCATCACACTTTGGCGACATGGAATAACATACTAATTGGTGAGCCACCTTCTAATGGTGAATGCTGAGGGTTGGGGTAACACCGAAGGGGCTTCCTAAGGGAAACAGTATGGGCAGAGAGTATCTTATTACCATCAGAAGACCTAGACTCTGATGCTGTTCTCTGTCACCTTCAGAAAGCCACTTGGATTCCTGAAGACCTCAGAGAACCTAACCTTGCTGCATGTCCAACCTTGTTTACCCAGTACCCAGGATTCTGCCTGACCTCCTAGAGGTTCACCAAGGACGCTGAAGGAGACAGGGGAGCCGAGGGGACTAGCAGCCTTTCTAACCTGTCCTAACTTTCTGCTGCCATGCTGCTTACTGTGACAGCCATAAGCTACACGAGGCTGCTGAATTAACTGAAACTTACTTCATGTCTTTGGTCCCACTGACCTTATTTCAAGTGCCCAATGATCACTATGGCTGCTGTAATGGATGGCGCAGGACAATGGAACCCTCATCACTGAAAAGTTCTGGGCACCTCGGAGAGTGACGGGAGCACACTGCGCCCATGAAAACCCAGTCCTGCAGTCTAGAAACAAGGAGAAGGTAACAGGAGAATATTTATGTGACCGTGATTCTGGCGATGGGATACATTTTAGATTTTCAATACAACTTCAAAAGCATAAACAATTAAAGAAAATGGTGGGTAAGCTGAATTTAATTAACTTCTGTCTGCAAAAAGATAGTTAAGAGAATTAGGACAATTCACAGGCGAGGGGAAATTCTTCCTTTCAAAAGACATAACTAGCAGAGGGACTTAAACCCCCAGTACAGACGCTGGAAAGTGCTGTGGGATGGTCTGTATGTCAAATTACTCTGATTGGTCAATAAATAAAACACTGATTGGCCAGGGGTTAGGCAGGAAGTATAGGCGGGACTAACAGAGAGGAGAAAAGAAAGAACAGGAAGGCAGAAGGAGTCACTGCCAGCCACCGCCATGACAAGCAGCATGTGAAGATGCCGGTAAGCCACGAGCCACGTGGCAAGGTATAGATTTATGGAAATGGATTAATTTAAGCTATAAGAACAGTAAGCAAGAAGCCTGCCATGGCCATACAGTTTGTAAGCAATATAAGTCTCTGTGTTTACTTTGTTGGGTCTGAGCAGCTGTGGGACTGGTGGGTGACAAAGATTTGTCCTGACTGTCGGCCAGGCAGGAAAACTCTAGCTACAGGAAAGACAGCTCAATGATTAAGAGCACTTGCTGCCATTGCCGAGGATCCAGATTCCATTCCCAGCACCCACATGGTGGTTTACAACCATTAGTAACTCTAGCTTTGGGGACCCAATGCCTTCTTCTGACCTCCACTGGCACCAAGCACACACAAGGGACATATACATACATGCAGCCAAAACATTCACATATAAAATAAACAAATCTAATTAAAAAATTTAGCAATACTCACAGAATTCTTACAACTTAAGAAAACAAAGAGCCCAGTTAAAAAGTGCAGGAGATCTGAACACCTCTGGGTGTGGTGGTACAAATCTGTTATCTAAGCACACAGGAAGCTGAAACTCAAGGATGCATGTGAGTGTGAGCTCAGCCTGGGCTATGGAGCAAGGCTATGTCTGAAGAACCAAAACCAAGCACCAAACAACATCAGAACAGATATTTCATCAGAGAACACACCCAGATAGCACCCAAGCAGTGTAAACGATGTTCAATACTGTATGTCATTGGGGGCTGCCATTTAAGACAACAAAACAGACCAGCCAACATCTAAAACCAACATCACCAAACTCTGGGAGGATGAGAAGTTCCTGGCTCTCTCACACATTGATGCTGAAAATACAAAACCATATATCCTCATTAGGTGACATTTTGGACAAATTCTTACAAAGCTAAATACACTTGCCATGTTGGACAAACCCAGAGAACTCCTTGGCATTAGAGTTCAGCTCTAGATGCCTCCTGACTGTAGCTACAATAACCAGCTACCATTAAAACCATGAGCCTGAATAAAACCAACCTTGCTTCCTTCCTTCCTTGCTTCTTTTCTTCCTCCCTTCCTTCCTTAAGTTCTATTTGACAGGTAGTTGATCACAACACCTAGAGAAGGAACCACACTGCTCCTAAAATTAAAGTCCATAAACGTGCTTAATGTATTCAGAATTGACCGTAAACTCAGCAAATACTTATGACTGTAATTTTTTACAATACCAAAACATTATAAATACTTTTAGCTGAAAAGCAATACTTTAATAGTAAGGAAAACAGCCCCCAGTTACATCCTTGAAGAACAACAGCAATTTACTCAAATACTATCAGATGCGAGTTGCCCTTATAATCCAAAGCACTCACAGCTTCTAACCACACTTTCTAAATATAGTCCAACATTAATAAAATCACCACTGTGGTCAAGGCCAAGTTATAGCTTGTGACTTGACAACTTTAGATCTGTATCTGTATCATCAATGTTGCCTTCTGCAGGTTTTCATATTCAACACACACCTCATGCAGGGGATGCTTCGGGTCCCAGTGGCAGGGTCTGTCTGCCTCAGTCCTGCTGAAGTGAGCAGCTTCAGTCAGTAAACAATGTAAGTGTACAGGGGTGGGGGTGGGGGGTGGGGGCTTAGCAATGGACCTGTAAGGGGGCCCTGAAACATTAACTGGATGAAACTAACCCTCAGAAGACTCGCTTTGCTTCCAAAACAGCACCTTAGGCTATCTGGAAAGAACATTGTTGCTGTTTGCTTATTTTAGTTTTCTGTCTGGTTGCTTGGGTGTGTGTGGGTATGTGTTTGTGTGGGGCGTGCCAGGTACTGAACCCAGCGCCTTGTGAATGTGAGGCGAGTACTCTGTTGCTGGGCTACATTCCCCCAGCCTCTAGTAAGAACGTTCTTGTAAGGCTGGCGATATGGCTCATCAGGTAAAGGTGCTTGCCACCAAGCCTGATGACCTGCCAGTGATCCTTACAGACACCCGCCTCCATCAGAAATCAGATTGTGATGACCCGTTCAAGAGACACTGTGTCCCTCCCATGGGCTGCCAGACTATCGACACAATGGTCTCCGAGAAGCTGGAATTTCCTCGGGAATCTCATGCTGAGAGGAAGAAAAGGTTGAAGGCTGGTGCCAGCCAGAGCAGCAACCTGCCTCCTGGACAGAGTTCTGACCAGTGGCCTGAGGACCTTGCAGGAGAGACTGACTCTGGGACAAGGGTGACCAGGGCTGGGCTGCAGCAGGACAGCTTAGTTATGGACACTCCCTGTCTTCTATTTCAACCTCAGCTTCAAGTCAAGGCCCAGAGCAAGAAGTCCGGGGGAGGCGGGATAGCCACTGAACCTCTAATTTGGTCTTCTCCGCAAGGTGGCAACACAGAATACCCCTTCCTCGGCTCTTTACCATTACTTGTCTGTCTGATGGGCATACTGAAGGAGAATGTGTGGCAGAGCCCAGTAAGTCAGGGCACAAGGGCTTAAGCTCTGACCATAACAAAAACTCAGGTAACAAACCAGAGCAGTGGCTATACAAATCAGCAGCCAAGTAAGTATGAGTACTTAATCTGCATCTGAGACAGCTAAATTCCATTTAAACATGTGCTATTTCAAATGACAGACTGCATTTTTCCCCCCTCTTTTCGGTATTGAAGAATCATGTCTTGATAAGAGTAGGCACTCACCTTTTAAAAGCACTTCTTTATGGTTACATGTCCCCATCTCTACAATGATACAAATTCTTGAGTATTTTAATCAGTTCTTAAAAAATTGGCAATCTATATTCCTTCTCAATAGATAATCCACATTTTTTTCTTTTTGTTGTTGTTGTTGTTGTTGTTTTTTCGAGACAGGGTTTCTCTGTATAGTTTTGGTGCCTGTCCTGGATCTCGCTCTGTAGACCAGACTGGCCTTGAACTCACAGAGATCTGCCTGCTCTGCCTCCTGAGTGCTGGGATTAAAGGCGTGTGCCACCGCCACCCGACAATAGTCCACATTTTATACTCGACTACCACACAGAAACTACCTACAGAAATGACAGCCATGTACCCGAAGCTATTTCCCAGCAGTTTTCAAAATTCCACGCAAGCCCTACACTATAATTTCAAATACAAACAGTTCATCTTGAAAGACCTTTCTTGTGGCTTCCAGGAACCACATTCACAGCAACAAATTACACACGGAACGTAGTCAGCTATCCTGAATGCCCTTTAAAAAGCAGCATTGGGGCACAGTGAATTTACTCTGCAATCCTAGCCCTCAGGACGGGAGACCATGGAGCCTCCTCAGGCACTAGGCAACCTCAGAGGGAGGCTAACCTGAGGACTGGCCTCAGGGCTCCACGTCCAATCTCCTGTTGCCATGACACCCTGGGCTAACAGCTCCTGTTGACAAGTGTGTCTATGGCAACTCGAAACCGACACCACACTTTCCACTTCTGCTTCCAAATCCAGGGCTGAGCGATGATGGGCAACACTGAAGCGCTTATATGAATGGGGAAGGCACACCCCACGGCTCTATGTGCTAAATCCTGGATGCAATAAAGGACTGGGCTGGGCTCTCTTTGCGGATACTCTTAAATTAAAAATCTGGGGTGGGGTGGGGGACAACGACAAAAGACTTTTAAAGGGAATTTCTTTCTTTTAAACTCCACATTGAAACGATTAAACGTGTCTTAGGATGCAAACACGGCTATCATCGCGAGTATGTGCTCAACCTTTAGACCATTCACAAGTAACACTTTAGTGAAAGCAAGGTTCCAAGGGTCCTCTTGTTTATGGAGGAAAATTGGAGTTTACTAAGAACAGGTTTTAATAAAAACTAAAGCATGCAAATTGAGATGGGTGGGGTATGGGAGAGGACAGTTGTCCATGCCCTAGAGTGAGCAGGAGGTTCTCAAGTGTATCATTTGAAAGATAAAATTCAAGTCTGGCATCCTGGCGCACGCCTTTAATCTCAGCACTCTGGAAGCAAAGGCAGATGGATCTCTGTGAGTTTGAGGCTAGCCTGGTCTACACAGTGAGTTCCAGCACAGCCAGGGCTAACACATAGAAACCCTGTTTCGAAAAACAAAACAGTAACAACAAAAAAGCCAGTCTTTTATAAAAAAGTAAGCAAATATCACACAGCTGTTTCTATATCTTAGTCTGAAGTAAAGTTAATTATTTCTGTTACTAGGAAACATTTGCAGAAAAACAAGGTTCCCCCCTCCCCGCCCCATCTCTCTACCTAAAGGAATATCCACTTAGAGTACATTTACTGTCTCCATAGCAACTAGTATAATTGGGGTGCTGCAAAGGAGGATAATGAAGAGAAAAACAAGGTAATTGGGCAGAAAGGAAAAAACAAACAAACAACAACAACAAAACCCAAATATACCACACAAAAATCAGTGGTGAGAAAAGTAACAATCAAAAGAGAAAAATAAAAACAGGGGGCTTTCCAAAGAGAAGCTTGTGACATGCTGTGGTCACCTCCTGCCCAGGCAGTGAATCCCAGACCTTCTCGGACTCAAGGTACTTACGAGTATATTGGGACGCATAAACCTTTGAAAAAAGGTGAGGCTAGCCGTACAGAGTGGTGAATGGTTATAATCCCAGCATTCAGGAGGCAGAGACAGGAGGACCAGGGGTTCAAAGCTAGCTTGGGCGACAAGGGGACCTTGTTTCAAAAAACAAACAAAAATGGTAATTCTGGTAATGGTGGCTCACATATGTAATGTAGTGGGTGGCCATTCCAGCTTTGACCTGGAAGTTCCAACCCCCATTGAGGCTTCAGCAATGGTCATGCCTATAAGGCGGGCCTGAAGACCCAGGATCCTGATGCCGGCTCTCTTGGTTCCTGGACCCTAGACGCTGGAGGTAGACTGAGCAGAGTTCTCCAGAGAACACTACTGGACTGTGCCACACCTTTCCCAGACCTTGTAAACTATCCCTTTACTTGTAAGTTACCCCACAAAATAAACCTCCCTTTTAACTATGTGGAGTGGCCATAATAATTTCACCAATAATGTAACCTCAGCATTTTGGAGGTGGAGGCTAGCTAGCCTGGGCTACATAGCAAGACTCCGATGAAAATACCAAAGAAAAGAATTGTGTCAAATGACTTAAGAGATAACCTCACTCACAGAACACAGAGGAAGGTGGGGGGATGAGGCTTTTGAAATGGGCAGATGGTTTTCATAAGGTTTCAGTGAAAATGCCCACACAAGTGCAGGATGCGAATGAAACACACTGGAAAGAGATGAGGAGAGAGCTGCCATCCTGGACAAAAGACAGCCTCAGTCCAGGCAAGACAGAGGCGACTTGGGGCAGGTGGCCAGACAGAGAACACCAGAGCAAGGGGAGAGGATACAGCCTGGTCCTGCATTTGCTATATGGTGTTAGAGTGACAGAAAGGTCCAGAAGCTTTGGGACAAGAGCACCCATAACCCAGGCAGTCAAGAGAGAGAGAGAAGTTTTCCACTGTGCATACTGGAGGTGAATGCATTTGTGTTTTAAATCCTGCCTCCGAACTGCTCTACCATAACCCCTACCCACCGCACGCATTGCTAAACCCGATGGTGGTGGTGTCCCCATCTGACGCAACTCACCTACCACTTGCAACACGGCTGATTACCCCACCCTCTCATCAACAGTCAACTGCATCTGCGAGGTGGCCTTCCTGGGCGGCCCCCTTGCCTGCCTGGTGACTCTGTCGTCCACCTTGACCTACTCACATTGCTATGCGTCAGGAGTTCCCTGTTCACAGAAATCTCCCCAAGTGATTCTTAGAACCATCATGCCGCTCCTGGGTTGACAACTCCGGCCCTAAGTACGTCTCAATCACAACTGACATCAATCTCCACGAATGGCCAACTAAAACTAGCTAATTACCGAATAGAAATGCCAGCCATTAAACCACTCCCAACCTCTGAAGAATCTCCTACTAGTTCGTGTTTATATACCACACCCACGCCTCACAAACTCACCTGTCATTTTCCGTCTCCAATCCCATCCCCTACTCCAAGTCACATCATTTTTTCCATAGAATGCTCCAGTTGCTTCATATTGGAGTTCACGCCACTCTCTGCCAGCAGCTAGGAGGCTATGCCACAAATATAAGTCAATCATTCCTTTTCCCTTATGTACTTCCTGTTGATTTCTCGTGGCATTTGGAATAATAATAATAATAATAACAACTATCTTGCTTCTTAGCAAAAATGCAAGACCTATCCACTAGCAGACCTGCTGGCCATCCAGCCATCTCTCTCTCTCCATCTCCCCATCTCTCTCTCTCCCCAACTCCCACTCCTCACATACTACAGCTGGTCTCCTATCCCTTGCATCTCCTGCCCTACTCCACAGGCTGGTGGGCACGATGCCCTCTGCTGAGCCTTGAGATCCTGACCTCTTCTGACAAACCCAGTCCTGTTGCAGACACGGGCCTCTCCACAGCTCTCTTAATTCCTTCGGAGAACCAGTCCAAATCTAAGTGGCCTTTCTTATCAGCTTCACTTCCTTATCGCCCTGTCGATCCCTCTGAGAACCTGGCTTCTCAACACACACACAGACTCTGCATTCGAGGAGAAATCTTGACTCACACTCCCTGCTGCATCCCGGAATGGAGAAAGACGCTTAAAGCTGGGCATGAGGGGCACACCTGCAATCCCGGCACTGAGACATGACAATCTTGAGTTAGTGAGAGCCTAAGGAATTAAAAAGGCTGGGGATCTAGCTCAGTGGTAGAGCACTTGCCTAGCATATGGAAAGCCACAGGGGAGATGCAGCACATATAGCAGGTACTCAAAAGATGGTGTACAAGGCATCAACTTTAGAAGGAAACGAAAAGGGCTATTCTTAGTCACTACACTCCAAACACTTATGAATCCCAGGCAATTTCTCCTGAGAACCAAGTGAGAGCAGCAAGTGAATCCTTAGTTTCTCCCACCTCCACCCTCTCTCTCAAGCTCCACTATGCCACGTCTTAGCTCCTCATCTTACCACTTCCAGGTAGACCAACATTCGATATCAAGTAATGATTTCTCTGGTCCATATTCTAATGTGGCTACGCTTCCCCAACTGCCACGATAGGCCCGGAGACACAATTACAACTAAAAACAGGGAAGGCCAGAGCGACAGTCAACTGCCAGGTGAGTTGAGGAATTTCATATGGTTCCGTCCTATGGGGTCATTTCAGTATACACTTGGCCAGTCAGTCACATTAACAAGAGACCAAACCCAGCTTTCTGTGAGACTCACTGAGTAGCTGATAAAATTCAATAAAAATACAATATTCTATCACATGAGGTGGCAAGTATCTGTAAAGCCCGGTGCTTGGGAGACTAACCCAAAAGCACTTCATGTTCAAGGCCATCCTGGGCCACATAGTGAGGTCCTGACTCAAAGACGGGAGAGGGACAGAAATATTCCTATCCTCTTGGACCTCAGAAGCTGTGAGCTATTAAAAAAAACTCCCTTGAAGTGCTTAGGTCCCAGGTAGTTTGTTCGCCAACATAAAAGAGACAAGACAACAAGTATTTAGGTTATTTGTAGATGCAGGCAGACTCCCTAAGGTGAGCTGAATTCAGTTGCCTTGCACAGTACAGTAGCTGTTAGACCCAAGTTAATATTGCACACTTGACCTTCAGGCAACTCGGTATGAGTGTAGAGTATACACCACACTTCAAAGAGTTGGGAAAAATGTAAAAACTGCAAAAACTTTTAGGCTGACTATAATGGATAATGTTATATTTTGACATACTGGGTTATATATAAAAGGCTGTTCAAATTAATTTCACCAGCTTCCTCTTACTTTTCATACTGTGGCTGTTGGGACAGTTGAGCTGCCTGTGTGGCCATTGTGGCGGGCTCACGGTCTATTTCCACTGGCCAGACCTGGGTTCTTGTGCTACACCCAGGGGGCAGTCACTACCCTGGTCTAGGGTCTGGTTTTTGCAAGCCTGGACACAACTGATTGCAGCGGTTCACCCAGAAGAAATAGTAAAAGTCAACTTAATAAGAGATGCCCAGGTGGGCATGGTGGTGCATGCCTTTAATTTCAATACTCAGGAGGCAGGTGAATGGTTCTGAATTTGAAACTACCCTAGTCTACATAGTGAGTTCCAGGCTGAGTGCCAGGGCTGCATAAGTGAGACTTTGTCTCAAAAAAAAAAAGTGATAGTATCATATCAATCTTTTCATTTCATTTATCAATGACAGGAGACAGAACAGCCACCCATCCAATGCCTACCTAGATCAAGTCAAGAAACTATAAAAGTTAGTTTCTTCTATGTCTAAAGATAGCCTCATTCTGCTATGGTGGGTACTGAATGCTTCCCAAAGCTCCCTGTGTTAGGCTTGGTTTCCACAGCGGTGCTCCAGGGGAGCAGTGGAAGTTTCGTGGGGTGAGGTCCAGTGAGGAGCCCCTGGAGTTATGTCAGCAGGATCTGGACGGGCGGTAAAGACAGCAGCCCCAGCTCCACCCCCCCACTGACCATGAGGCTGATTAAACCACAATGCTCACACCCAGCCAGCACAGTCTCACATGACCTCTGAAATGGGAAGCCAAAGCAAACCTTTGCTCTTTATAAATGGATTAGACTGTGCATTTCATTATAGGAAGGAAACCTAACCCTAGAGCTAGTCCCAGGAAGAAGCAAACTATTAACCAAGACTTCCTACAGGGCTCTAAACCCCTAAGCAGGGCAAGGTGTCTCTGAACTAACCAGTAAAGGCTGAGAAAATTCAACAAAGGTGTTTTAGAGAACAGACCAAAACATCCCTCTCTATGAAGATTTTCCCCAAATCACCTCATCTTTTATGCACATGAACACACACACACACATACCCTAAACTGACAGTGACTCTAAATTTAATGAGAATGCATTTGATAGACCTGAAAATGTAGCAGGTTACAAAAATGGCTCAGTTACAACCCCCAGGATTTGCATAAGAAAGCCTGCCGGGAGCTTGCACTTGGGATCCCAGGGCCAAGAAAGCAGAAAAGACAAGATCTCCGGAGAACCTAGCCAAACTGGTGAGCTTCAGGATCAGCGAGAGACGCCTCCCCCATCTCAGAAAACACAGTGAACAGTGAGTGCAGGCACCAGGATCTGCTCTACTTCATATATATAGTATTATCAGTCTAGAAAAATTCAAAACAAGATAATATCACTTACTTATTTTATTTATGTATTTTTGTATGTAGTACTCTGGAGACTTGAACGACGCCATGGGTGTTCTAAAGGGATAGTACTCATTTCATTACCAGAACTTGAGAGACTGCCTTCGGCCCCATGACATGAACTGCTGCAGCTCCTTCAGGAGACTGAATGGAGTCAAACAGCAGTCTAGGGGCTGGAGAGATGGCTCAGCAGTTAAGAACACGTCTTGCTGAGGACCTGGGTTCAATTCCCAGCACCCACTCCTAATTCCAGTTCCAGGGGATCTGACACCCTCTTCTGCCATGCACACATATGGTGCAGGCATACATGCAAGCCAAACACAGATACACATAAAGGAAAACAAATACATCTTAAAGGAAAATAAAAAGCAATCTTTTGGAGTCGTTCTGCAATAGCTTCCCATTGCTGCCCACCCAAGTTACAATGCATTTAATGGCTTAAGGCATTACATCTCTTTCTTGGGCATCCTGGAGATGAGATGTCTCAATGAGCTACAGCCAAGGTGCAAGCAGGGCTATCTGCCTCCGGAGTGGAGGCATGGGGTGGGATTGCTGAATAAAATTTCTATAGACTGTATGTGTTCTTGACTCCTGGTCTCCTTCCACTTTTAAGGCCAGCTGTGGCCACTGAAATTGTTCTAATGGTGCCAACTACCTTGTTCTAATCTGCTTCTCCTGTGAGCTCACAAGCTCCTGTGATAAAACTGTGTATCTAGATGATCCAGGATGCCTCGGGATAGCTCAGCCATGATGACTGAGTTTGATTTCTGGAACTCACATAAAGGTGAGAGGAAATAACTGACTCCACAAAGTTGTCCTCTGAGCTACACACACACACACACACACACACACACACACACACACACACACACACACACAGACCATGCACACACGTGTGAAATGAAATGATGAAAAAATAATCATACTGACTTGTTTTAGGAGTCAATGAACAACAGTTCTAAGGCCTGAGGACAAACCCTGGGACCTAGTAAGAACTTTAAATTTTTGTTCAATTTTAAATGTTCCTGATTGTTGCTTATAACTCGCCAATCTCCATTCTCTGGGAAATGTACTACTTTAACCAAAACACCATCCTGGGTTGCAATTAAGCTTGCTAGAACAGGGGCAGTCCACCAGGATGGTTAAAGAACCTGCTGAGCAAATGAAACTCACAGAAGACAGTAGGGCAGCTGTTGAACAGCTGTCTCCGGCCTCCTAGAGAAAGACGCACAGCATCTCGAGGACAGTAGGGTTTGTGATTCTTAACGGCCCTGCAGTTTCAGGGACAGTGGTGCCCATGGTACAGCATTTCCCAGAAGGCAATGCTCTGAGAGGGGCCGGCACCAGCTGTGATAGACACTGATTCCCCCATCTGCATATCGGCAGGGGAGGACAGGCATATTGTGACTTCACGAGCTGTCCTAGCATCCACAGAAGCACTTCCATTCAACCAAGGTGCACCTTCCCATCATTCATCATACTTTAACACCAAAGGGGATGGGACAGTGGGGAGTTGGACTCAGACTCCACCGACTCATCAGACAAGCTACGTCACTGAAGACTCGAGCTACCTTGGTGAGAGACATGCAATTTTTGAGGCAATAGGATTGAAACCTCTGTTTAAATTAGAAATGTAGTTTCTATATAAAAAAGAAAGAAAGAAAAAGAAAAGAACAGCAAGCATGCGTTCCTCAAATGGCTTCTACACAGTGGGTCACATAATTCACATGATTTACCCTCTGACATAAATACTATTTCATTCCCATTTCACAGCCGGGAAGTGGAGGGCGTTCTTGAAAGTCACCAGCAGCAAGCAGGGTTAACACTCCTGTCTGCCAGCCAAAGCCTAGCTGGGCTCACTTTGGGCACAGCTTCATGGCCTTAGGCACTGAGAGCGGAGAACCATTCTAGGAAGTTATGGGTAACAGTTCTTTGTCAGAATATGGTTCCCTAAACCCAACACATCTCTGAAGCTCCTGAAGGATGACAGGAAGCTGGAGCAGACCCAGAAGCCCATGGAGGATGGGGGCGGGGCTGCCTTCAAATCCCTGCTCCTTCCTCTCCCCTCTGTCTCTGCAGCTTTTGGTTCCTGAGTCTTGCTAAATTGCCCGGCTCCTCCACTTGCAGAGCAGAGATGGCAACTTCTATTTTGTAGGATTATCTGAAGACACAATACCACTTCAGGGGATCTCAGTAGTACTTCAGTACCTACTATTATTTAACCTGCTCCGTTTTGCCATGGCATCTCTGTCTTCCGGGTGGCAAGGCTTGCAGCCAACACAATTCCTTGGCCTCTCTTTTTCCAAGACTCCACACTTAACTAATGTGCTTCTTCTTGGTAGGCCCCCACTTCTTTCTGGGGACTGGCCACTGTGGCAACACAGCTGATTAATGGTCCACGACTTGAGACCACTTTTTCTACTTTTGACTCTCTTCCCTACCCCTCAAGGAAGCTCTTCCTCTCACATCTGTCAGCCTTAGATCAGATGAACGACTGAGGCAGTCCTTTACAACCACTAGAGTCTTTCCGACGTCGAGGTGGCGTGAAGGCACCCTGTCAACAGCTGGCTTCCCAGCATGGTTCTCTGTAGTAGACGGAGCAGGAGAACTCTGTGATCCCATCTTCCCTCTGCTAGACCAGGCCCAAAGGATCACAGAAGAATACAGGCCCAATAGGAAGAGGAGACTCCAGCAGGCTGGGGCGGGGTACTACCCTAAGGAGGGATGAGAACCTGCCTTTGGCACAATACCATCTCTCCTTTCTCCTGTTCCCCACCTCAAGGCTATCTCTCCCCTTCAATACATAGAAAAGGTTTTTTTTAATTCTTGTCATTCTTTACATGTCTACTTATCTTGCTCAGGTGATGGAGGCACACACCTTTAATCCTAGTACTCAGGAGGCAGAGGCAGGAAAATCTGAGTTCAAGGTCAGCCTGGTTTACAGAGTGAGTTCCAGGGCAGGCAGAACTACACAGAGAAACTCTGTCTCAAAACAAACAAAAACCACAATAAAATAGAGAATGCTACAAAGATGGGATTCAAAGACGAGGCTCGGTGGTTAAGAGTACTTGCTTCTTCAATTTCTTTCTTTACCATCCCTGACCTCAAACTCTACTATAGAGCTATAGTAATAAAAACAGCTTGGTACTGGTATAAAAACTGACATACGGACCAATGGAATCGAATTGAAGACCCTGACATTAATCCATGCACATATGAACACCTGGTTTTTGACAAAGGAGCCAAAACTATACAATGGAAAAAAGAAAGTATCTTCAACAAATGGTGCTGGCATAACTGGATGTCAATATGTAAAAGATTACAAATAGATCCATATCTGTCACCATGCACAAAACTCAAGTCCAAGTGGATCAAAGACTTGAACATAAATCCAGTTACACTAAACTTAATAGAAAAGAAAGTAGGAAGCACTCTTGAATGCATTGGCACCGGAGACCATTTCCTAAATAAAACACCAACAGCACAGACCCTGAGCACAACAATTAATAAATGGGACCTCTCGAAATTGAGAAGCTTCTGCAGGGCAAAAGACACAGTCAATAAGACAAAAAGACAGCCAACAGAATGGGAAAAGATCTTCACCAACCCCACATCTGACAGAGGATTGATCTCCACAATATATAAAGAACTCAAGAAACTAGACATCAAAATACTGAACAGTCCAATTAAAAAATGGGCTAAAGAGCTAAACAGAGAATTCACAAAACAAGAACACAAATGGCTGAAAGACATTTAAAGAAATGCTCAACATCCTTAATCATCAGAGAAATGCAAATCAAAACGACTCTGAGATACCACCTTACACCTGTCAGAATGGCTACGATCAAAAACACCAATGACAGCCAATGTTGGAGAGGATGTGGAGCAAAGGGAACACTCCTCCACTGTTGGTGGGAATGTAAACTTGTACAACCACTGTGGAAATCAGTATGGCGGTTTCTCAGAAAATTAGAATCGAACTACCTCAAGACCCAGCCATCCCACTCTTGGGCATATACCCAAGGAATGTTGATTCATACCATAAAGATACATGCTCAGCTATGTTCATAGCAGCACTATTTGTAATAGCCAGAACCTGGAAACAACCTAGATGCCCATCAACGGAAGAATGGATGAAAAAAATGTGGTACATATACACAATGGAGTACTACTCAGCAGAGAAAAACAATGAAAGCATGAAATTTGCAGGCAAATGAATGGAACTAGAAAAAATCATCCTGAGTGAGGTAACCCAAACCCAAAAAGACAGTCATGGTATATACTTACTCATAAGTGGATTCTAGATATAAAATAAAGAACAATCAGACCACAACCCATAGAACCATGGAGGCTAAATATATAGCATGGAGGTCCCCAGGATGACTGTGGCTTATAATAAATTTCGGTTTTACTCAATTATTGAAAAAAAATAGGCAAATGAATGGAATCACATGAACTATGAACCAAAGGCTGAGGGGCCCCCAGCTGGATCAGGCCCTCTGAATAGGTGAGACAGTTGATTGGCTTGATCTGTTTGGGAGGCAACTAGGTAGTGGGACTGAGTCCTGTGCTCATTGCATGAGTTAGCTGTTTGAAACCTGGGACTTATGCAGGGACGCTTGGCTCAGTCTGGGAGGAGGGACTGGACCTGTCTGGACTGAGTCTACCAGGTTGATTGCAGTCCTCGGGGGAGGATTTGCCCTGGAGGAGGTGGGAATGGAGGGTGGCTGGGGAAGGGAGGGGTGGGAGGGGGGAGAATAGGGGAACCCATGGCTGATATGTAGAACTGAATGGTATTGTAAAATAAAATAAAATAAAATAAAAACTGGAAAAAAAAAAAAGAGGTCTTGCTTCTTTTCCAAGACCTGAGTTCAATTCCCAGCACCCATAATGAGAGACATACAACTGCCCGTAACTCTAGCTCCAGGGGATCTGACACATACACAAGGAAAAATAAAAATAAGTCTTTAAAAGAAAGAATGTGCATAAAGTTTTGGCATAAAAAATTATGTGATATCAATTTAAATACAACTCATATAAACAAATTAGAAGGCTACATTTCAAGCTGTGATAAGCAAAGGTTGGGCAAAGGAAAACCCCCACATTCAGTATCCCATTTACACTTGAAATCTATTTATTGTCCCTTTACAGTTTCCTTTGACTCACAGGCCACAGTAGAAAGTATTTACTGAACTGAACTGAATTAGGTATCTAAAAGAAGCTGAATTCCACACTCCTTACATCTTAATATGCTTTACAAAACCATACGGATAAATCAACTAATAATTTTTTTGAGACAGGGTTTCACTATGTAGCCAAAGTTAACCTGGCACTCACTATGAAGGCAGGGCTTGCCTTGAACTCACAGCTGGGACTAAGAATGTGTACCACCATGCCCAGCTAACATAGGTTTATAGTAAGCAGAATTAGAAATAAAAACAGAAGCCCAAGGCAACCGTTGAAAACTTGACTCAGTAGCAAATAAGGCTGGGTACACTTGTAAAACTCGAGAACCTTTATACGAAGAAATGTACTGTACTCAACGAAAACAATGGACATGTCTTGCATTTTCATTAAATCAACCTGACAATGTCATATGGATGACACACCAACTTTTTGAAAAAGTGACCTACTTAATCCCAGCACTCAGGAAGCAGAGGTAGGTGGATCTCTGAGTTGAGGGGCCACCTGGGCTACATAGTGAGTTCTAGAACACCCAGAGCTACATAGTGAAACCCTGTCTCAAAAATATAAATAGATGGATGGATGGATAGACAGACAGATAGATAAAAAAAATTGATGCAATTTATCCTAAAGCTAATCTACTAATTATAATAATATAAACACACTATCTGAAAATATTTACTGTTATCTCACTGGTACTGATGGTGTGACTGCAGAAATGAAATTTCTTTTTCAGAGCTGCCTGGCAAAATTAACACGGTTCTTCCCTGCTATGTTTCCTTAAAAAATAGGGTTAGCTTCATGACTAATAATAAAAACACAGACAGTTCTTTCAGAAAGCTGGAATGTTCTCTTTTCGTCAGATAATCCCCAGAGTAAAGAACCAGTACCCCGCTGGGCAGCTCAGCCAAGGCTGATCCTCAAGCCCAAAGCGTTGAGGAACATGCAAGGGAGATTTAAAAGAAAGGAGAGGGACTAGGGATGTATGCTGATAATAAAAGCACGTGCCTCGCATGTTGTAAGCCCTTGGGTTTGATCTTCAGCAAAGATTCAAAAGTAAACAACAGAACATTTTTCTAATTCCAAAAATGGCCTTTTGAGAAAACAGTTAAGTTAAATAGATTTCACTTTTTAAAAAGCAAAGCAACTGAAAAATAACCATGTTATATATCAGTGTTTAATGCAAAGCTTCTAAAAAAAAATAGTGAAAACGTGGGATTCAGCAGTTAAGAGTAGGTATACAAAGTGTGATTGCTAGCACCCACATTAGGAGGCTCACAACCAACTCTAGCTCCAGGGGGATTTGATGCCTTTGGCCAGAGGGCATCAGTACTCATGTGCATATACACCCACACAGACCCACATACAAACACGTAATTAAAAAGAAAGAAGTCTTTAGAAACAGTGAAAACTGGAAACATACTTGGTGTCCCACAATAGGAGATTGATTCAGAAACTAAAAAAGACGTCTGTTATATGAGGATTTTTCAGTGACATAAGAGATGTTTATAACTGAGTTTGGGGGGAAAGTTAAAATCTGTAGAAAATAAACCTAGTTTTGTAGAGAATAGCTTTCCAGTTGTGCAACTTTGGGAAGTTAAGTAACTGCTACAGAACCCTTTTTCCCTAATACAAGGTTAAAGAATGTCTACCTTGGGGCTGGAGAGGCAGCTCAGAGGTTAGGAGCACTGGCTGCTCTTCCAGAGAACCCGGGTTTGCTTCCCAGCAACCACATGAAGGAAGGTTTACAACCATCTGTAACTCTAAATTCTAGGGGATCCTTCTTCCTCTTCTGGCATGCATGCGGTGCCCAGCCATTCACGCAAGCAAAACACGCATACACAAGAGTACCACCTCACAAGGCTGTCGTGGGGAGCAGTTACCGAAATCAGCTCATCTCAATGCACATTAACACTTGCTGTTACACATGCACACCGTAAAACACTGGAAGGCACAGTGGTAAGTGGTTTGCAGGGTAATAGGTTTACTCTGCCCATTTTTCTAAATATTTAACATTACTTCTAATATGAGGGAAACCAGGATGTGGGGAAACTGACACACAATGGCAATCCTTTTGAAGCTCTACTTTAGGGCTTTGTTAAAAGGAAATAAATCAACCAGGTGGTTGCGCATGCCTTTGATCCCAGCACTCGGGAGGCAGAGGCAGGCAGATCTCTGTAAGTTCAAGGCAGCCTGGTCTTCAGCACAGGACAGGCTCCAAAGCTACAGAGAAACCCTGTCTCGAAAAAAAAACAAAAAAAAAGGGGCGAGGGGATATATCTTGGTTGAGCTAACTTACCCTTCATATTTCCTTTTTTAAATTATTTTACATTATTTAAATTAATTTGTCAATACTACTTTTATTAGGTAAAGCAAGATATCTGCATAGTTGCCCAGCCACACGAGAATGTAGCGGCCCAACTCAAGAACCATCCGAAGGCCACGAGGAAGGCAGCCCAGCATTGCTCAGTCATTTCTTGCTTCCTCCCGGCCCCCAACCCTCCTGCTTTTTGACCCCATAATACTTGGGTTGTAGTCTACTGGACTAAGTCACAAGGCAGTAACAGAATCTCCATGATCTCAGCATTGTTATATACACCAGTGGTGGCATATATTAAGCTGAATGACTTAATAAATCTGAGTTGAATGACTACCCGATACCAGTAGTTCAGGATTTGATCCCACCAGAAGATGAAAGAAAGCTTCTCTTTCTTTAGTCCAGAATTCTTAGGAATTGTTTGGGGGGGGGGCAGAGGGCATGGCAGTGCATACCTGAAATCCCAGCACTGAGGAGACTGAGGCGGGAGGATCTCAAGTTCAAGGCCAGGTAGCCCTACACAGTAAGACTGACTCTTTACTTACACACTCTCTCTCCCTTCCTCCTTCCTCCTCCCTCCCTTCTTCTCCTCCCCTCCCTCCTTTTCCCTCCAAATACAGCCTCAAGGTATCACTTCAGAAAAAGGTCACAATCTGTATGTCACTGTCTATTTTAACAAATGCAAGGCAATTTCTGTATAGTTTGTTTGAAGTCCCCCAGCACGTGAGAGTGTGACTCTCAGAGTAGCGGAGCGGGCCCGGGCCTGGCAACCACCTTGGTCTTCTGCTTCCCCAGGGCCACGGCCCCCTCCCCAGCCTCAGTGTTATATAGATTTCAGGGCAAACATTTCAGGTCCTTCCAAATACCTCCTAGGGCTTTTACTAAGCTCTGGGAAAAAGAAACTCCGAACACAGTCAAACAGCCTACTTACAGGTGTTCCTGAGTTTCTCTACAGGTTCAGAGGTCAACCAGCTTGATTTAAAAATGAAACTAACAACAGCAAATTAAATATTAACTTGCTTTAAAAAAAAAAACAACAACAAACCAAAAACTCTTCAGCTGGGAGAGCAGTATGAAATAAGACCATCAGTGGACCAAGGAAGTGGGCTATAAACAAAACAAACAAAAAACGAATTTTGCTTGCTTCTTATTAAGAAAGAAAGAAATGCTACAGAGTTCTTTACAAATACCTTCTTCCTGCAAAGTCCAGGTGTCTCATTCTGTCTGCCCGGCGGCTTTGACGTCTCTTAAACAACTTACTAGCTCTCACAACAGAGGGTGGGGACAAAACCTTCTTAGGTATCCACCCTGAAACATTTGACTTCCTGAAAACCTCGCTTCCTACTCCAAGGGAGGAGACACAGCATTTCACGTGCTAACCCGGGCCCGACAGGTTCGTCAGAGGGAAACTGGCGTTTACCTAAGCCACCTGGAACTTGCCATTATTTACAAGTCAACAGTTAGAGCTAGTGGAGTCTGCTTTGGAGAGGACGTTTATGATCCGACTTTTGTGCCTGCATCCTCAATCACTAACCTCATTAATCCTTATTTAATACTCGTTACTGTTTGAAGTAGTCCTAATCTCATTTTACAGGTTCCGGATGGTCAATGTAACCGAGGGTTCGGGGTTAGTAGATGAAGCTAGGAGTGAAACCAAAGAACGGAACAGTTAAAGTAAGATTCAAAGTCCACGTGAACCCACTGACGAGTAGAGTTGAACCTCTCCAGAATTTCAAAAACATGTCAAAATTATTTTAAGGTCATTTTAGAATAAGCAGGTCTTGAAATAGAGGAACGGCATATTAATAAAAGCTTACAGGAAATAACATTTGAAGTATTTGCTTTTGAGACGGAACGATCACCGGACCCACAGATTGTGACGGGGTAGGTCCACTCCCACCTCTCTGTGCGGACAAACCCTTGGTCGAGGGGCGCGGGTCTGAACGCCAAAGGCAGAGAGGTCCCCTTGGGCAGCCCGGAGCTGGTCTTGTGCACAGATCTTCAGCAAGTGACAGTCTCTCCTTCGCCACCTGAACTTCAACCCTGACCTCCAGAGTGGCACTGCACAATCAACGGTTTAACCTGTGCCATTTCAACGCCACCACCAAGTACCCGAAAATGGGTTACAAATGAATGAGCAGCAGGCTGGGAGAAGAGACAGCCACCAGCTGACCCCCAGCAGATGAACACTGAGGAAGGATGCCCGGGGCGGGGCGGCCTGGGGGAGGCGGTGGCGGTCAGAGCCACGTCCCCGCTGGAGCCACGTCCCCCACGCGCTCCGCAGGACGCGCAGCCCCGCAGCCCATCCTCCTCCCGGCCCGGCGCTCACCGCTCGCAGCCGGTGCTCGCACGCCGGGGGCGCTCGCTGGGCGCGGAGGACCCGGGGGACCGGGCCCGAGAGCTGCAAACTTTGCGCGGGTCTCGCTGGCTTTAGAAGCCGCTCCGCCCCAGGCCGCAGTCCCCGCGCTGCAGCGAACCGGGCTCCGGGCGGCTCCAGCGGCGCCGAGGGCGGGGTCTCCGGCCGGCGGAGCCCGGGGCAGCGCGCAGCTCTGTTTACCGCGGGCCCGCCCTCCCCAGCTCGCGCCCTCCTCCCTCCCTCCCTCCCTCCCTCTCCATCCCGCGCCCTCCCTCCTTCCCTCCCTCCCTCCCCAGCCCGTGCCCTGCGCGCTCCTGACATCATTCATTCTCGCACTCTCGCCTGCCCTCCCCTGCTCCCAGTCGTGACTCACCCCGGGCCCGAAGCTCCCGCGGGCTCCCGCGGTCGTGTCTCTTCCCGGCGTCCAGCCCAGCACGAAAAACCGGTGCGACTTCTTCGGGAGGCGATTCTAGCCGACCCTCCCCTCTGCGGCCCTAGAAGATGCAGCGAAGGAGGGGCTTGGCAGGCAGCGCGAGGTGGCTCCCGGCCGCAGGCTGAGAGCGCAGAGCCGGGCAGACCTCCCCGAACGCGGGCGGGGATCGATCTGGGAAAGTTCTCTGGGTGCCGCTCCCAGTAACTTTCAGGGGTGGGGCTCGGGAAGGGATAAGCCACCTCCGCACCTCCTCGGGTTTCGGAAACTGCTTCCCGACTGCGACGTGTGCTGGTCGGGGGCACCCGCGCTGACTCAAGGGGTGGTGCCCCGCCTAGGTCAAGGAGGTGGGTTTCCAAACATCACAAGACCGCTTGGCGAGGTTAGTCACCACGCCTGGTGGCACCTCTAGGTGAGCTGGAAGGGTGCTTGCTCCTAATGAGGCTAATGATGCTAACTAACCACCTTGTCATTTGCCCCGTTAGGTGAATTGCGTTTTGGCAAGGACGAGAAACCGGAACCAGAATGATCACTGAAAGAGTGACTCTCTACTTAAATGGACTTGTGCGTTTCTGTTGCCTTGGGGGCACAAGTGGCTATAAGCGGTTTCTCTGATGACCTCGGCAGTTAGGTTGTAGGAAGGGTTGTCTCTGGCTAAAATTGGTCAAAGCTTGGCATTTCCCTGGAGTTATCATTTCCACACCTGGTGATAGTTTTCAAAGTCAACCGTGGTCTCGAGAAGAGGGTCTAACTAGGATAGGAATCCAGGGAACCGGCTAAACCTTTAATGAGTTTAACTGATATAAATGCTTTTTTTTATGACAATATCTACTTCCCTTCGTGTTTGGGGTGCATCTGTGTAGGATTGCACAGACTGCCCTATGGAGATTAACATATAATCAACAAAAATAATTATAAACATTTCTGGTATTTAGTGTGGATATCATTTGTGTCAATAATCATTAAACCTAATGGTAGCATAGTAGAACTCCTGTGAGGGAGGTCCCAAGCTGACAGCTCTGAGATGATGTCACAATAGAGAAGTTTAAATGAGATGTTCCCGCAATTAACCACAGGCTAGACATCTTTGTTGTGGAAAAAGCGCTTGTTTTTAAGCCCCAGGAAGCTAGGAATCCAGAAAAGAGCATCAGCAATGAACTTTCTTTTCCTTGGGTTTATTTTTCCTTTTCAATAAGGAGTTCCTTTTTACATTTACAAAGCCCAGGCATTTTGCCCAGAAGGCAATGGAAATGGATTGGTTTGCTAGCATGCTGTCCGAGTAAATGGAAATTTGAACCAACAATTTTTTTTTTTCTGGACAACCACAGAAGTAATGCAGAAGCTTAGTGCCTGATCCATGGGTGACACAGAGGGTCTCGATTCTATGTAGGTGAATTTGGGTGACCAGCCCACCGACTCCCTACTTCATGGCTCAAATATCTGTACAACAGGGAGGTAGAGATACATAAACATTTCTACAGAACTCAGAAAAAAATGACATGCTGGGGTTTTTTGAACTATGTACCTGGATGAAGTTTTGAAAGCCGAAAAGCCTTCAGTCCTGTGTGCACTGTTGCAGGGTTTGAAGTCTGCATGGGCCTCTGTGCGGAAGGCTGTTTAACAGGCGGCTTGGGACATTCGGTCCTCTTGTGCTTCAGGTGGCTGTCCTGTCTTGACTCTTCCAAAAAATAAAGCTGGGTGTGGTGGGACACCCCCATAGTCCCAGCTCTTGAGAGGCAGAGTCAGAAGGAGCAGGACTTCAAGACCAAACTCCTTCATAGATAGGGACTTCAGGCCAACCTGGGCTACATGAGACCCTGACTCTAAAAGTTTTAAAAACAAAGAGAGCCTGGCGGTGGTGACGCACACCTTTAATCCCAGCACTCGGGAGGCAGAGCCAGGCAGATCTCTGTGAGTTCGAGGCCAGCCTGGTCTACAGAGTGAGTTCCAGGAAAGGCCCAAAGCTACACAGAGAAACCCTGTCTCGAAAAACCAAAAAAAAAAAAAAAAAAAAAAAAAAGACAAAGGAGTAAGAGTGTATTTATGAATGAGCGTTGTATAGTTTCTCTGTGATACTCACAGACTAAAAAAACCTCGAAGTGTGCAGCTGACGAGATGGCTCAGCGGTGAAGAGTGAGCACTGGCTGCTCTTACAGGGAAGAAGAGGGGTTCAGTTCCCAGCACCCACATGGCAGCTCACAGCTGTCTGTAACTCCAGCCCTAGGGGCTCCAGTGGCCTCTTCTGGCTTCTGTGGGCCCTGCATACGAGTGACGCACAGATATACATGAGGGCAAACACTCGTACACATAAAAACAAACGAACTTTTAAAAAGAAAGCGGATTGTTTGACAATGACTTTACACCAAAGAGGTGACTTCTTTTTCTTTCTTTCAATTTACCTTTTCTTGCAGTGCATCAAGTTAGCTAAATCATGGTTTATCGACTTTCAAAAATGTTGCTTGTTTGGGCTGGAGAGATGGCTTAGAGGTTAAGAGCACTGGATGCTTTAACAGAGGACCCAGGTTCCGTTCCCAGCACCTGTAAGGTGGGCCATCAACCATCTGTGACTCCAGTTCCAGGGGACCCGACACCCTCTTCTGGCCTCCATAGGCACCAGGCAAAACACCCATTCACATAAAATAAATAACTCTTTAAACATAAAGGATGTTGATGATCTTTCTAAAGGAGGGTCAGGAGCTGGAAATCAAGCTCAGTGATACAGTGTTTACTAGATTTGAGAGCCGGAGGCCTCCCACAGGGGGGTGGGGTGGGGTGGGGGCAGGGGACCGGTGTCTCTGAGAGAAAGGTGTGGTAGGGTTTGTTTGGTAGGGCTGGGTGTGGTGGTACATACTTGTAATCCAAGTCCTGAGTAGGATTACATAAGAGGACCAGGAGGTCAGAGTCAGCCTGGACTGCACTCGGAGACCCTGTTTCAGAAGAAGGTCGGGGAAGGACAGCTTGTAGGTAATGGTTCATGTCGGTTGCCTTTTCTAAACTGCACCACACTGTAAATCAGCGTCTACAACTATTTCTTTGGTTTGATAAAACAAACTGATTGAGGCAGGAGAAAATAGATCTATAATACTTATCTTTTTAATCTGCTTTTAATTTACCTGAAGTCAGGTATTTAACCAGTAAATTTTATCAAGTTTCCACTTGGTTGTTTATCTAAGGATCACCCTATGTCCTTTCTAAGCGTGCCTAAGCAATAGGAAAAGGTGTTTTCTTCCTTTTTTTTCTTTTTTGAATTATATGAGGATGTTTGTGGAAGTGTCTTTTGTGACTTCCCTCATGTCATGTATTCGGCCTGGAGTAATTATTAAGGGAATAAAGGAATGCACAAACAGGAACAATAAGAAAATTCTGTGTTATGGAATGTCACATAACCAGTGAGTGGGGGGATAATATAGTTCTACCTTGTACATTGTTCTGAGGGGGTAAACAGTGAGGCCACTTTAGAAAGTGGGATAGAAGTTAAAAACAAAAACAAAAAACTCTAAAGCCTGGTGAGATAGCTTAGTAAATAAAGATTCTTGCTCCTGGCCAGATAATGAGGTCAATCCCTGGGATTCACATAGTTGTGGAAATTCATTCTGCCAATAGTTTTGGGGTACAAGCCTCTTGTCTTGCGGTACTTGACTGCTTAGTAGGAGAGAGAGAAGGGGTGACACTCTCTCTTGGGGTGAGCAGACTGGGTCAGGCGGCAGGGAGTGGCTTGTTGTTGGTCCCCACCGGCCTTGAGGAAGCTGGATCAGCAGCGGATCCGCAGCACGTCCACCTTGCTTTGTATCAGTGAGCCTGTTTCCCCATCCCATCCCTTAATAAATTGATATATATACACACCTCTGTGGGCTCTCACATCACATAGTGGAAGCAAAGAGTTGCCCTCTGACCTCCACATGTGCCCTATGCTACATACATACACATCTACAACACAACACACCACACATACACTAAATAAATGAAATTTAGAAAGTTAAATGGGGTTATTTTAAGTTACTAAAAACATCAGATGGCTCTGAGCCCTGTTTTGACTAAATCATGATAATGAATATTTGGGTGGGGACTAAGGAAGGAGAGGGCAGACAATGATGGGGAGAACTTTGTTTTGTTTTTGTTTGTCGAGACACGGTTTCTCTGTAGCTTTGGAGCCTGTCCTGGAACTCTGTAGCCTCGAACTCACAGAGATCCGCCTGGCTCTGCCTCTCGAGTACTGAGATTTAAGGTGTGCGCCACCACCGCCGAAGGGGAGAACTTTTTTGTGGATTTTGTATTGTACACTTTCTACAACATGTAACCAACCTGGATCTTGTCAATAGAGTCGGCTGATTGGTGAACCAAAGGAAAAGAATCAGAACGCCATGTGAGGGTGCAACCGAAAATGAGGAGAAGACTGACCACCGTATCCATCTCACCTTGGGAATTTGATCTGTACACCATCCGTCCTGTTCTTGGGATCATGTTAGCGGCTCTTTGGTACGTGAAAATGCGTGTGCTTTCAATCGCCTCATGCTGAGTCTCTCTAAACCTGGTAGTTTAGTTCTTCATTTGAGAACGCTTAGGGCAATTGTTTTGCATCCTTCTGTTTAGTATTTCTTATTGGATGATCTTTATAGTCAGAACCTGCTACACTGTGACTAAAATGGTTGCGTATTGAGTAACTGTATTTCGGGCGTTCAGAAAAGAAACCCAGAGGCTGTGTACCACCTTTTGCTGGCGTTACCACCCATGTCACTTCCTGACTGGAGAGGATGAGGGGCGGGGCAGAATGAGAGCAGTGAAGCCTTGCCCCCTTCCAGCAGCGATGGCAGCAGGGAACACGAGTGGTCTTGAAAGGAAATGGACAGCAACTGCCAATCAGTCGGATGGAGAGATGGAGCCAGCGGGGCTCCTCCTCTTGTCTGAGCACTTACAGGGTGCTGGTGCAGGGCAGGGGATGCTGAGTAGTCCACATTGTGAGGGGAGATGATGTATTTGAAGTGCGAAGTGTATGAACCGAGATGTCACACGAGAAGTTGGTATTCGTCTGGGACTCAGAAAAGAAGCATGAGGTAGAGATATACATTTAACAACAGTCAGCAAATAATAGCAATGAATGTCCCTGGGGGAAAATGACATACTGGAAGGAGTGAGAGGAGGTCCACAGGAGAACCAAATGTTACAAGTGAGGCAAGAGGGACCCACGGCAGACGAGGCTAAAATACATATCCACGGAGAGATGAAAGCCGGAAGGTATGTCAGGGAGCCCAGGAAGAGCCTCCTTCCAAGGAAGATGTTCCTGAGAGAACAAGGAAAATAAACAGTGACGGACGAAGATGATTCTCAGACTTGGTGACACTGAGGTCTTGGCTGGGCCGTGATTGAGTGGAATCCCGATTCAATGTGGAGACCTCCTGTAGACTGATCAATAAGGAATGTGAGTGCATTTCTAAGATAAATTTATGCAATGCGGCTGATGGAAAATGAGGAGTGACTGCTAATGAGCACAGGTTTTTGGAGATGGTGAAAAGGTTCTGAATTGGATGGATTGAGGGCTGGGGGTGCATCTGAGTTGGGAAGGCGCTTGCCTGACATTCACAAGGCCTTGGGTTTGATCCCCAGGGCCGCATAAACTGGGTGATCTTACACACTTCTGTAATCCCAGAAGGTGGAGGCTGGAGGATTAGGAGCTCAAGGTCATTTTTGCTACATAGCAAATTCAAGGGTAGTGTGGGCTCCTGGAGACCCTTTGTAAAAAACAAACAAACAAACAAAAAAAAAAAAAAAACAAAAAAAAAAACCAGGGCCAAAAAAAAAAAAACGGTGGAATGCTGAAGGGAGGGAGGGAATGAGAAAGGAAGGTGTGGGGAGAAATAATGGCAGGGTGACGGGGTAGCCAATGGGAACACAACAAGAAGGAGTTGGGAAGCAGGAACATTGCCTTTGCTTAGGTCGCTGTTATGTGTAGCGGTAACGCCCGCATTACCGATACCCGTTTACCATGTCTGAGCAAAGGGCTGCGGATTAATCCCAGCAATCAGCATACCTGGAGAACTTATCGACGTCGTCGTTCCTGGCGAACTTACCGACGTCACTGTTCCTGAAGAACTTACCGACGTCACCGTTCCTGGAGAACTCACCGACGTCACCGCTCCGTGTGTTGAGTTCTGAATCCTCTTCGACCCCTCACCTGGTGTCCGAAGTTACCTTTCCCGGGTTTCGGCACCAGCTGCTGTCTGAAGTTTCCTTCCCGGGTTTCGGCACCAGTTGCGGCGCGCTCCTCGGCCAGCGAGGAAGAACGACTCGAGGATTCTTCTCAGAACACACTTTATTGGAGCGCCTCTTGGTTAAGGGAGAGCGGGAGGTGAGGGGCCCCGAGGACTAAACTGCAGCTGCTTATATAGGGAATCAGGCAAACGTGCCGTACTGTGATTGGGTCCCGCCAGAATGCTAGCACGGGGAGCCACGGGATAGGCTGAGGACATAAGGCCAACTACCATACTCGTGCATCATAGCCAAATATGGAGTTGTTTACAGCTAGGCTACCAGGAAGCCAGCGCCATCTTTGAATAGCGGCTCCCTACAGTTATGGGCTGAGTTGTGATTCTCCCCAATTTACATAGTGAAGCCCTTGCCCCAGACACCAGAATGTGACCATACAGCTGTTCCTTGGCTCATTAGGGCCTTATCTGATAACCCATCGTAGTCTGGAAATACAAGTTGAAAATGCATTTCAAACACTTACCTACTAAAACTGACACCTTAACAGCATAGTAGTACCCTGTGCATCGCTGGCCGGTGGCCATTATAATCTCATGGCTATCTGGGAGCTGCTGCGATGGACTGCTGCCGCCTGGTTTCAGAAACTAGGATCACGTTACTTATTGCTGGCTCGGGAAATGATCCTTATTGGAGAAGTATGTTTTCTAAGTTGTGCAGATTGATTTTGAGCCACTGTAAAGTCAGAAAGAGTAAGCAGGGCCCTGAAGGGACGGTCCTGTGTGTGTTTGAAGGCAATGCCTTTCTAGGGGAGGTTTAGTGAGGCTGTTAGGGGCGCCTAGCTGGTGGCATTCTTATAGGCAGAGGGCATGGAAACCTACAGAGTTAACAGGGACGGGTGCGCATGGAGGAAAGACCACAGAGGATGTAGTCCTAAGAGGAACACTCACAAGGGCAGGAGAGAAGCCTCAATCTAAGACGTCTAGCACCCAATGTTTGAAAACAAATTTTAGTTGATTAAGCCACTTCATCTGCGACATTTTACCGACATTTTACCGTAACACCCCTGTCCTGGTTGCTTTTTCCTGTTGCCATGTTAAAATATTCCAACAAAAGCAACTTAAAGGGGAGCGAGATTAATCTGGACCACAGATCAAGGGTATAATGAGATGAGAAAGCTTGTGATCGTGAGATAGGATCTTGGAGGATGCACCAGAAGGGTGTGGGAGCAATGGGTGGGGTGGGGTATGGCCAGCAAAAATCGATTCTAACAGTATGGAAACAGTGGGTGAAGGGGATATGTAGGAGAAGCTCGTGAGTGTGTGTGCTGACTAGTTTTATGTCAACCTGACACAAGCTAGAGTCCTCTGAAATGATGGAACCTCAATTGAGAAAATGCCTCCATAAGATCTGCCTGTGGGGCACTTTCTTAATTAGTAATTGATGAGGAGGGCCCAGTGCATTGTGGGTGGTGCCACCCCTGGGCTGGTGGTCTTGAGTTCTATAAGAAAGCAGGCTGAGCAAGCCATGTTGAACAAGCCAGGAAGCAGCAGTCCTCCATGGCTTCTGCATCAGCTCCTGTTCCCAGGTTCCAGCCCTGCTTAAGTGCCTGTCCCAACTTCCTTCAGTGATGGACTACAATGTGGAAGTGTAAGCCAGATAAACCCTTTCCTCCCCAACTTGCTTTTGATCATGATGTTTCATCATAGCAATAGTAACCCTAACTAGGACAGTGGCATTGGAGAGGGACTTCCAGAAGTTATTCCTGACTTCTCTGGAACCAGCAGCCTGAAACCAACTCCCACTCCAACAGGTGGGAGTCCTGTGGGACTAAAGTGGAGACAGACTTAGCGTAAGTTGAGGAGCACTGTCTCAAGGAGGATCATTGCACCAGTACAAACGGTCTTATTTTCTATTTCCCGTTTCATTCAGAGGCCAAACCGCTATGACTAATCTGTTTGTCATTCTTCACTCAGGATCCAAGGACCACTAACCTTGTGTACTTTGATATGCTTGGTAGTGAAGGACAAGTATCATGGGGATCATCAGGAGCCACTTCTGGGAGAAGAGAAAGAGTGCAATTGATTCCAATAGGGCAGAAGTCGGGGCTCCACTCCCTATTGATCAGAAGAGGAAGCCTGGGGTCCACTGTGATTGCTCATAGCTGAGGAGAGAGCAGGAGTGGTTAGGGTAGAGGGTGGTACACATCGCCTCACTCAGGGGACTCTGGCTGGCTGAACCCCAGTGATTGAGGAGGAAATGGGGCGCTGTGATTGACTAACAAATTGCTTTGCTCTTCTTGGATGGCCTCACTTCCGCTACAGTGGAAGAGTATGGAGTTCCTATGGCACAGGGCAGACCCCCTTTAGAGCCTACTGCAGGATGGTGGGGGAAACATGCCTCCTTCCATTCAGCAGGAGCAAAGGAGGCCATATTTTGATAATGACATGATTCCCAGGAAGGTTAATCTGAGACAGCATTGTCTAAACTTGTTGGTTTCCTCGGACTTATCATGAAGTCCATCTGTGACTTAATGAATCTTTAGAGGAGAGAGTCCAAGCACTGATCTAGGGAAGTGCCCAAGATGACTCTTACACGAAGAACACTCTGGAACGTTTTCACCTAAAATAATGATCCTCTACCTTTTTGACTGTCAATGTGGTAAATTATACCATGCTAAATAAACATTAACCATGATTTCCATCAGGGGCCATGCCTTCTTGAGAGGGACTTTCCAACCCTCTCCTAAAGAGTGAAGGTCACCCCCACCACCCCACTGTTGATGGTTTTCTGTTTGACAGTCGCTGGTATAAACTCTAGGCTAGAGGACAAGAAGTCACTAACCAGTTAAATAGTTATATTCTGGTTTTTTTAAAGAGAATTATTTTTCAAGGTGTTAGCGTGCCCGTGCATGTGTGTATGGTGCACATTTGTAGAGAGGCCAGCAAAGGACTCCAGCTGTCATCCTCAGGAATGCTGTGCACCTCTTTGGAGGTAGGGTCTCTCCTTGGCCTGGAGTTATGCTAGACTAGGTGACCAGGGAGCCCAGGAGAATCCTCCTGTGTCCTCTTCCCCAGTGCTGGGGTTACAAGTGTCCATCGCCATGCCTAGATTTTCCGATGTGGACTCTGGGAATCACGCTAAGTCTACAGTGCTTGCAAGGTAAGCACTCTACTGACAGGAACCCTTGCAGCTCATGTTTCTCAGAGGCTTCTGTTACTAGTTGTAAATCTGTCTATAGGAGGCCAGTCACCTGGCGCAGCAGCGTCTCCAGCTATAAAACTGAAGTCAGCCTTCAGATCCTGCTGTGTCCACCAGGAGAGCAAATCCCCGTAGGGCTCCTGAGGACAGCCTGCCAGAATTCTCCTCTTTGCTTCAGAGCTGGTTTCTAGTCATCTCCCTAGCTTTGTTTCAACTAGAAATTCTCACACGTACCCTTCCTCCACAGAGTTTATTACGCCACGATTGATGACCTCCCTCCACCCTTGATGACCTCTCCACACGACCTTTCCTAAAGAGACTGGAGATGCAAATTAAAGCAGGCTTTTTTAAAAGTGTGTGAAGATGGACGGCCTTCCTGGAAGATTCTAACGTAGATACCCAGACCTGAGGGTCCCGCTCGTTGCCGAAGTGGAAATACCTAACGAGAAGTGTGCCAAGTTGGTCTGTGCATCCACACTGGTTCTGTAATGAAGGGGTGGTAATAATTACACAGTGCTGTGCTTTCCATAAGAAGGAGTCCAGGCGATGGCCTCAAGCATGTAATAAATCCTCCATCAATTATCTTTACAGCTTCCTAGTACTGTACTTAAATATGATCGAGGATAAAAAGTCGATAAAGGGTGAGTAATAACGGGTTAAGTCTTTGCCTTCTCTGCAGCCTCTTCAGCAGTCTTAGTCCGTCCTGTGTCTTCAAACAGTGGCCATTACAGTCTGTGTCACAAATATGGTCTATAAATTCAGCATGGAACAACACCTTGCATTTATACTAATGGTGTTGCTGAAAAGAATCCAGAGCCTTTCAGGGGCCATTAACTCATTTATCATATCTATACATGTCTTCTTGAATTAAGCTTCTATGGCTCCCTAGTTTGTGTTTGGTATTTAGTGTCAAGTGCTTATAGATTCAGGAGAAAGTAGTTGTCTATCATCCTTTTAAAAGTATTTTCTTTTATGCTCTTAAAATTCAATGTTTTCAATTTAATTTCCCAATCCCATGCTCCACCCACTGCATAATCCCAGATGACAGGCTTCACTGTTTCCCTTGTTTGCCACTGTATACGGTACACCAGGATGAATGGAACGTACGGTCCCACGAGTCTCCTGTTCCTCCCTCCCATCTCTCCACAGATGCACTGGGACCACAGATTCACAAATGTTTACCTTCTGTGGGCTCTGGGGATGCAAACTCGGGTCCTCCAGCTCACATGGCGAGTCCCTTACCCACCCCAGCCTCTTCCGTTGGGTCTTGGGGACAATTAATCTTGTCCTTCTTTTAGTTTTGGCTGTCTTCCTTTGTCTGGTTTTATTTGATATATTTACTTTTCCTCTAGTTAAACTCAAAGGAAAGAACTACCTTTATTTTCATACTTTATATTTAAGTGTTTTTAGTAGCAGCCTACTTACTATTTACATGTGACTATCTGTACTTTTCACCCACTTGTGAAGGCATCAGTCCTACAGGCATATAGCAAGTAGCCACTACATGCTGAGTTTTAAAAGGGAGAGAAAGGGCGAGAACATATTCTTGTAATCAGGGTTTCCAATACAATTGAAAAAAATAAGATAAATAATAAGGATTACAATTATCATAATGTGATCATGTTTTATACATTTTTTTTTTTTGAGCTGAGGATCAAACCCAGGGCCTGTGCTTGCTAGGCAAGTGCTCTACCACTGAACTAAATCCCCAACCCCCATGTGATCATGTTTTAATGTATTTGTTTTCAAAGTTTTGTCATCTTCACCCCGAACCCCCACACCTACCCCAAGCTATGGGCAACATACCAGTCTGCTTTTCATTGGTTTTAACTTCTTTGGTAATCCCAACAGGCTAATTTCTGGCTTCCCACTGCCTCTCCTACATGGTAAGTAATTTAAGCTATAGACAACCATATAAATAGGAGAGGATAAGAAAATTCTAGGCTAACAGTGGTGCTTAGGATTACTGAAATAAGTGTACTCATATAGTCAGGATCATGGCAGGAGAAAAATTCATATTCAATTTAACCAAAATGAGGTTTTTGTTTGTTTGTTTGTTTTTGTTTTTCGAGACAGGGTTTCTCTGTGTAGCTTTGCTCCTTTCCTGGACCTCGTTTTGTAGACCAGGCTGGCTTCGAACTCACAGAGATCCGCCTGTCTCTGCCTCCCAAGGGCTGGGATTAAAGGCGCGCGCCACCACCGCCTGGCCAAAATGAGTTTAATGCAGATTCTATTTACATGTCTTCAAAGAGACCAGAATAAGGATACAGTAATAAATGTCAGAAAATGGCATCCCATAGATGCTGGGAAGTCATTCTCACCTGTACACTTGAAGGGGAGCGAGGGAAAATTCCAGAGACAGGGAGGTTGGAACTATGGGATCGGGAGAGCTAGGCTATCTTAAGTGAAGAGTGTAGTAGCCATACAGAACTACAGCAGAAGGGAGAATTGAAGTTCTCCAATTCTTCTCAGTCCTCCTGCCCTCCCCACTGTCCTCTTCTAGAGGCCTAAGGAAGAGGAAATTCAGGGGATGGTGCTGGTGAAGGCTAAGTGTCCAGCCTGGGGGACCAGGCTGAGAAAATGACTCAGGAGGGACAAGTGTTAGTTAAATAGCCGGTCAGCGCTGGGGCTTGTCGCTCTCTGGGATCTGCGGTAGAGCAGCGTGTGCATCACTGAGGCAGCCACTTGGGCATCTCCAACACAAAAAACAGACAAGGGGCAAATAGAGGAGACCATGACCTCAGGGTGCACCTCAGCCAGGCTGTCTCTCACCACACCAGCTCCTAGACACTGCAAACACACAGCTGTGGCCACGCTGTTAGCCTTTATCCTCTTATTTTGGTGAGAAAATGGCTTTCTGTCCAAAGATTTTCTTTTTAGTAAGTGCCAATTAGGGAAGAAACAAAAAGCCATCGTCAAAGTAAGATAAGAGGCTGTGCAGGCTTTACCAACTCCATTCCAACATCATACACAGACAGACAGACAGACACACACACACATACACACACACACACTCACATACACACACACACACACACACACAGCCCAGGTCATCATAAGATTTGTGATCCATGAACTCCTCAGAAGACTCCTCCCCCAAAACATCCAGACAACTATCTGTGTCCAGGATCTATCTTACTTAGAATTCATTTATGACTTATCCTAGGGGTGTGGCAATTAAAAAAAAAGGTATTTTTTAAAGGCAGGGTCTCACTTAGCCCAAGCTAGCCTTAAATTCACTGTCATTGAGGATAACCTTACACTCTGCTCCTTCTGTCTCTACGTTGTAAATATCAGGATTACAGGCACATGCTGCTAGGCATGGCCTTATATAAATTATTGTTTGGGCATCACCATTCACCAGTTGCTTAGTCAGTGAGAGCTCTAGGCTCCTTTGCCCACAGTGGTTACCTTCTCTGGTAACATAATCTGACTAGAGATTCCCAGACATTGCCTTCGATAGAAGAGTTCTCCTAAACAACTAGAGTTTAATTAAGAAGACAGCAAAACACAAAGTAGTCTGCTTTTACCTACCTTCTGGCCTCCAATTCCAAATGAGCTTGACCGATATTATCAACTAAGGACTCTTCATGCTCGATAAAGTCTGCTAAAAAGCAGAAACAGACTGGAGAAGGTGTCCTCACTTGTCACCGAGACCCCTGGTTTCCCTTGCCAGAGCAGTTCAGTGCAGGCTTCCCCATCTGGACTGCCAAGACTGGCTGGGCAGCCATGAACAATCACAGGGGAGTTAAAGCTGAGCCTCCGCGCCTGATGGGGCAGGGGTGCTGGGTGACCTTTTGCGCTGTCTCAGGATGCTAAAGAAGAGCACTCAGCTGTGGGTGCCATGCAGGAAAGTTGGGAAGCATTGCTTTAGGGCGATGGTGTGGACATCTAATTGCAGCTCCGGGGGTCAAATGGAGAAACAGAGGTGCTGGCTGTCACCGTAGAAAACTCTTCCAGGGGACATCAGTGAAGCGACGGAGGACAGACTGCTTCTAAACACAGTTCAGAGGCAGGTTCTGGAGTTACGTGTGGAAAATGGGAAAGGGAGAGAATGAAATAAGAGATGGAACGGAGGTAAATGGCGCGTGCTGATAAAGTAGGAAGGAAGAACACCCAGGGACTTCATGCCTACACCTGCTATTTTCTTTGATAATTCAGAGGAGGTTGAATCATCAGCTTGGAAAAGTGAGGCAGGATCTGGTTAGGGGTCTGAGGAAAGATTTGAATATCTACTGTCCAAAAGGAGAAAGGGAGCTGACAGGAGATAAAACTGCCAATGGTGAAGGCCAACCTGAGGGTGGAGCTGTAGTGTGTGTGTGTGTGTGTGTGTGTGTGTGTGTGTGTGTGTGTGTGTGTGTGAACCTGAGGGTGGAGCTGTAGTGTGTGTGTGTGTGTGTGTGTGTGTGTGTGTGTGTGAACCTGAGGGTGGAGCTGTAGTGTGTGTGTGTGTGTGTGTGTACTGAGGTGGAGCTATGTGTGTGGTGTGTGTGTGTGTGTGTGTGTGATGAACCTGAAGGGTGGAGCTGTAGTGTGTGTGTGTGTGTGTGTGTGTGTGTGTGTGTACCTGAGAGTGGAGCTATAGTGTGTGAGTGTGTGTGTGTGTGTGTGTGTGTGTGAACCTGAGGGTGGAGCTGTAGTGTGTGTGTGTGTGTGTGTGTGTGTGTGTGTGTGAACCTGAGGTGGAGCTGTAGTGTGTGTGTGTGGTGTGTGTGTGTGTGTGTGTGTGTGTGTGTGAACCTGAGGTGGAGCTGTAGTGTGTGTGTGTGTGTGTGTGTGTGTGTGTGTGTGTGAACCTGAGGGTGGAGCTGTAGTGTGTGAGTGTGTGTGTGTGTGTGTGTGTGTGTGTGTGTGTGTGACCTGAGGGTGGAGCTGTAGTGTGTGTGTGTGTGTTGTGTGTGTGTGTGTGTGTGTGTGTGAACCTGAGGGTGGAGCTGTAGTGTTGTGTGTGTGTGTGTGTGTGTGTGTGTGTGAACCTGAGGGGGAGTGGTGTGTGTGTGTGTGTGTGTGTGTGTGTGTGTGTGTGAGAACCTGAAGGTGGAGCTGTAGTGTGTGTGTGTGTGTGTGTGGTGTGTGTGTGTGTGTGAACCTGAGGGTGGAGCTGTAGTGTGTGTGTGTGTGTGTGTGTGTGTGTGTGTGTGAGAGAGAGAGAGAGAGGGGGGGGGGAACCATGTGACTGTGTGGCCCTGGCTTCACAGTGAATTTGAATTTACTAGAACATACACCCTTTCTGGATTCCTGGCTCTCTCATTCCTGCAGAAATGCATTAGATGGCTATAGAGCCTTAGAGTCCCACGGTCTAAACTTCACTCCGAACTGGTCCAGTTAGATAGACTCTCTGGGGGTCCAGGACACAATGATTTTTCAGAAGCTCCCCAAATGATTCCAATGTCCAGCCAGCCGTGAGAGCAATAGGTCTGAGTAGAAACTCACTGACTTTAGTTACTGAGGGAATGGAATTCAGGCTGCACCACAGAAGCCCCGAAGCTAGGAAAGCCTGCGTTTCATCCTTAGGAAGTGTGAGTTTGGGACATGGTTATCAGGGAGAGATTTAGAAGATCCTTAGTTTAGAGTGGGCACAGTGGTTATAAGATTGGACCCAGTCATGGTCAATGGGGCCCTTTTAAGTACTGCAGGGAACAAGCTATGGTATGGCAGTTAAGGGTTTGAAGCTACAGTGTTGGGAGGTGGAGAAGGGCACCGTTGGAGCTGTCTGTGGTTGGACTTGTTCATAGCTTCAGATGGAACATTCTTCTAGGCTAGGCAGGTTCTGACTCACACCTTTTCCAGATCCTTTTATGACCCCCACATCCATGTTTCCCAGGAAATGTCTCTTGTCTTTGGAGCCTGAGCTTACCTTTGCTTCCCTGGACAAAGAAACACATGCTGTTGGGGGCTGTGGACCACACCTGTGCTCCCAGCTCCTGGGCAGGATGAGGCAGGAGAATCACGAGTTCAAGGTAGGCAACCTAATGAGACCCTATCTTAGAAAAAAATTTACCCAACACACACATGTCTTATTGTGAATGTTTATTCATTTTCCTTCTTGTTTAAAGAGAATGTGGGGTCGGAGCACTGAAGGCTGAGAATGAAAAAAAAAATCATTAGTGAAGTGAAAGGCTAACCTCTCTTATTAATTTTTCTTGAGACTATTTACCTAGGTTCTCTACTCAGAAAAAAATATTACTACAAAAGTGACCCCTCTGTGTGTCTGCCTGTCCTGTAATGTTCCAGGAGGAAAACAGTCAAGGAGAATGGCTGTGCTGAATAAGGACTATATTTATTACTCATTTAACTTATCACATCCCATAGCTCTAAAAGAGTGATGCCATGTAGCATTGCAAAACTGTGATGGTGGATTAGGTAGAGTGTGGGGGACACCCCTTCCCCAACAGCAGAGTCATTTCTGATGGATTATTTTGAGATAGCTGAAGGTCAGGTGATCCGGTGGCGAAGGAGTTTGTACCTTGTGATTTATTAAGAAGTGGGTGTACTTCCCTCCAGCAAGGGAAACATTAACCTTCTAGAAGGAACACTGCAGTCCTGATAATCTGTGGAACATCGATGGTCACACGGCGTATCTGAGGGCATCATGTAGACCCTGGAGCAATACCTGGCTAAGACTTGATCTATTTCTGAGAAATAATCAGTATTCAGAGATCCTGGTGATTGAGGCTGTAGTGCCTGCTGCTGCGGCCCTGTGGGCCCCACGTCGGAGGAAATTACAAGAGGATCACGAGGTCTACATTACCGTAGAGAAAGAAGGTGGACAGGAGAGCTCGGCCTGGGAAGTGAACACAGATGGGCTGGGAGTTGTGGGTCATGCCTGTCATCCCAACATGTGGGAGACAGAGGCATGGAGATCAAGACCAGCCTTGAATACATAGGGAGTTCAAGGCCTGGGCTACATCAGACCTGGTCTCAAAAGACAAAAAGAAAAAGAAAAAAAAAAAAGGAAATCTGAGTATCCTGACTAGATTACATGTATATGTACCAGATTACATGTATATGTATACACACACACACACACATACACACACACACACACACACACACACACACACACACACACACACTTATGGGAGTCAGAGAACAGCTTTCCAGAGTTACTTCTTTTTTTCCTCCGTGGGTTCCAGGGATAGGACTCAGTTTGTGAGGCTTGTTCAGCAAATGCTTTCCCCTGCCGAGCCATGTCTCTGGTACCAGGCCAGCACAATTGCAGGAGAGGTGGTACAGAGCAGAAAGACATAGACTACCTCCCAAGGTATTCTCTCCACGTTTCTTAGCCAGTGTCCCTTGGGAGACTTGTCCTGAGACCAGCTCCTTGCTCCTTATAAAGAGCCCCGAGGCCACATGCTCTGTTCCACATCCTGAAGGAAAACCCACAAAGCACATGGCAATGTCAGGGGTCTGAGGAGACCCGGGGTGAGGGGGTGGGGTGGGGATGGAAGAGGAGGTTTTATCTTGTTTTTGTAGCAAGTTCTTTTCATGTCTTTGACCACGGAGTCCCATGTAGCCGGTCATTCCCTGGATTGCCACCTCTAAGTGGCAGTATCCCATGGTGGGCAAGGACCCTCAGCTCTCCTTGTTCCTGGCTCAGTCAGAGAACAACTTCATGCCCAAGCTTTTGGCTTTACAAAATGGACCCAAGAGCAGGAGGCGGCAGTGTCTCTCCCCAAGCAGAAGTCATCACTTGTTTATCACTGAACTAACCTACCAGTGCAGGTCAGGTGCCCAATAAAGCGTGTTCACCTGTCCAGACAGTAGCGGCATTTCAGCTTAACAGGTGAGATGGCAGTGACCCTGATCTAGCATGTCAATGCCATGTGGTTCCAGTAGGTGCTCCTCCAACTGCTTCTCTTGAATGAAGCACCTGGCTTCATTACTGGTTTGCTCTGAGTCCACGCGGAAGTGATTTGGCTTTTGTTTCTTGGACTCGGCATGCTGGGTGCCGTGTCTTGTGAGTTGAATGCTTGGGTACCACAGTCGAGGGGGAGGAGACACCTTATTACGGGGCTGGTCGGAAGACGAAACGTTAATGCAAGCACTGTGTACCTCAGTCTGGTTTAGAGGTTTATGTTGGAAAACCAGCCCTCCTCCCGCTCCCATCTCTGCCCTAATCTAGAAACAACCGAGAAATAGGATACTGACCAAACTTTTGGCGTTGCTTTCGATAAAATCTGTGGAGAGAAGCGAAGTCTCATCACTTCCCAGCCCTCACGGCCACTTCACACCCTTCCAACTCAACACTCTCGGTGATTACATGTGGAGAAACACACCAGGCTTCCTTTGCTTTTTTAATTTAAAATCTTTATGTATAATAATAGCTATTATTATTGTTGTGGTTGTTATTGGGTATGTGTGCACGCATACATGCGTCCCACGGTCAGAGAACATCCTTCCAGAATCACTTTTTTTTTTCCACCATGGCTTCCAGGGATAGGGACTCAGTCTGCGAGGCTTGTTCAGCAAATGCTGTCCCCTGCCCAGCCATCTCACTGGTACCAGGCCAGCACCACTGCAGAGAAGGTGGTACTGGGCAGAAAGACCGGTTATCTTGTGGGTTAGCTTGCTAGGGCTGAGTGTAACAGCAATTTATGGGCTCATAGTTCCAGGGGCTAGACAGAAGCCTGAAGGTAAGCCTTTGCAGGGCCATGTCCCTCGGAAGCCTCTAGGGCACTGCTTCTCCTCTGGCCCTTCCAGCCTCACCTCTGGAGCCCCAAATAGCCTTCGGCTTGTGACCACATCACCCTAATTGCTGCTTCCACCATTGTATTGTGTTCTCTCTACATCTGCACGCTGCCTGCCCTCTGGTCATGCCTGGGTCTGTGTCCAAATGTTTTCATTTTGTAAGAACATCAGTCATACAGGATTTGGAACCATCCAAACCACACCACAGTATTTCCAATGTCATTATATTCTGAGACGTTCGGGGTTAGGACTTCAACATATCCCTTTTAGGAGAACATAGTTCAACTCATAATATCCTGGAAACCGTGCCCTCTAAAATGAGGAGCCAGGGAGCTAAAGATATGCACTATTCCATCTTTCCTCATTGCCAGGCAGGGCATCATTTTTGCTTTCCTGGGGGAGAAGACACAGAAGCCAAGCATGTCCAGATTATTTCTAGCTCTTCCTTTTCTCCAAGGGTTGGAATTTAGAGATTACCCACACCTCCCTCTTGAAGATGAGGAGTTAGAAATAGGCTGCCCCATTCCCAAAACATCACCCAGTGGTGGCTGTGGGGCCAATTAGCTCTTTGGAACTGCTAGAGGTCCTGGCTTAAAATGGTCTGTTGGAGTATTCTGTCTCTCCTGGGCCCAAATGTGTACCTGTGTGCACTGATAAACCTGGTTACCTAGACACCAGAAACCAGAGTGCTCCTTGGTGCACGTGGGGCCACCTCCAGTTGGCCATCCCCTAGGGAGTTGGTCCTTTCAGGCCTGAACTTGGTTGTTGTCAACGTTCTCGCTGGTCTTAGAAATAGCTAGCTGTTAGCAACTAATGTATGACAACATGTACTTAGATTTTCAA
The DNA here is from genome assembly GCF_004664715.2 of Peromyscus leucopus. Lineage (NCBI taxonomy): Eukaryota > Metazoa > Chordata > Mammalia > Rodentia > Cricetidae > Peromyscus > Peromyscus leucopus. The sequence goes on from NC_051068.1 coordinate 104,139,425, forward strand.
TTAAGATTTTGGAGAGAGGAGTGAATATTTAATATTGAAAAAAAATGGAGTGGTACACGAAGCAAAGATACTATCTTAAGCAACAGTGGAGGAGGCTGGAGAGATGGCTCAGTTGGTAAGGTGCTTATCATGCAAGCCTGGGTACCTGAGTTCAGATCCCCAGGACCCCTGTGAAAAATGGGGCACAGCAACACATACTTATATTTCCAGAGCTGAGACAGGCAGATCCTTGGGCCTTGCTAATAAGCCACCCTAGCCTAATTGGTGAGCTCTTGGCCAGTGAGAGACCCGGTCTCAAAGAAAGTGAATGACATTCCTGAGGATGACACTTGAGGTTGTCTTCTGGTTTCCACATGCACAATTACTCACACATAACACACACACACACACATACACACACACACACACACACACACACACACACACACACACACACACACACACACAATCATGGAGAGATGGCCCAGCAGCTAAGAGCACTGTCTGCTCTTGCAGAGGATCCAGGTTCAATTCCTATCACACATACGATGGCTAATAACCACCTAAAAGTCCAGTAAAGGAGTCCAGTGCCCTCTTCTGGCTTCCACAGACACCAAGCATGCATGTGTTGCACAGACATTCATTCAGGCAAAACACCTACCCACATTAAATAAAAATAAATAAATAAACCTTAAAACAAAAGAAAGGAAGAAATAAAAAGAGATATCATCTGGCTGAGCAAGCTTGACACCTTCATGAACGAAGAAAAGCTAACCTGGTTGAACATTTACATGACCTTGATTGGTGAGGGCCACGGGCAGGAGAATCTATCTCTAAGGTATGTATTTCTCAAACACAAGTTCAGAGCAGAACCTCCGATAGAGGAACTTTCATTTGAGAAGGAAAAACTGGGAATGTAATGTGGAACATGCGTACAGAGGCCTGGAGAACGGAAGTCAAGTTGAGGCTTTACTAGGACAGAGAAGTTTATGCAAGTTGTCTTAGGGATCTGGCAAACTCTGATTAGAGAACATAGCAAGGACTGTGTAAAGTTTAAGGTCACAGTTGGCAGTTCATTGACAGTTGTTAAGAAGAAAAAATATAGTAAGAAGATAAAGCAGGCTCTAGAAGTTCCTGAAACAGTCATTTGTGACCAGGAACATTTTCCCCTGAGACCTCTTGGCTCTGTTTTTATGGGCATGACAAGAATAATTTCCTGTGTTCTCAATTTCCACACTGGTAACCACAGGGTTCCATGGGAGCGGGGGAGGGGTGTGTGTGGGGGAAGGGACTGTCTTTCCCTCTTTGTCCGGAGAGCAGATTGGCTAAGTTCTCCCCCAGCACTACTTAGCACCTTTGGAATCACTACCCTCCACCACACATCCTGTTATCCTAGATTATAAATCCTACATTATCACCTCTCAGGAGGTAAACTGGTCCACAGGCAACTTTGTTGCTTAGTTTTCTGCCTATGACTTTGTGGTGGAATTTTTAGTTAAGTAGATGGATGATACTCTCACCAAAGAGTTGATTCGTGACTTTCCTGGTATACACAAATTCAGTCTTGAAAGTTGTATGTTTTATGCACCATGATTGTTTCAAACACAGAAACAAAAATACCCAGGCCGATCGTCTGTACTCAGAAATGTGACAGTATGTTGGCCATCCTTTTTCTTTTAATTAGTTTTTAGATTTACTTAATTTATTGTATATGTATGAGTGTTTTTCCTGCACGTATATCCACCATGTGTGTATCTGGTGCTGTAGAGTTCAAAAGGGGGCAGCGGATCTTCTGAAACTGGAGTTACACGTGGTTGTGAGCCACCATGTGGGTGTAGGGACTAGAACTTGGGTTCTCTGCAAGAGAAAAAGTGCTCCAAAACACCAAGCTCTCTCCAGTTTCCCATTCTTTTTTTCCTTCCTTCCTTCCTTCCTTCCTTCCTTCCTTCCTTCCTTCCTTCCTTCCTCCCTCCTCCCTCCCTCCCTCCCTCCCTTCCTTCTTTCTTTCTTTCCTTCTTTTCTCTCTTTTTTTTTTTTTTTTTTAACTTTTTTTGGTGTGTGTGTGTGTGTGTGTGTGTGTGTGTGTGTGTGTAGGTAGGTCAGAGGACAACATGCAGGAGTCCGTTCTCTCTTTCCACTTTGTGGGTCTTCACGATTGAACTCAGGTCCTGAGGCTTGGTGACAAGGCCCTGGAAGCCCCGTTCTTTTGCACTAACTGGCACTTTCTTTACAGTTTCCATCGACAAACCCAGCTTCCCCACATGGAAGTGGTGTTTCATGCCAGGTACTCAAGTGTTTCCAGGAATCCTGCTAAACAGTCACCTAAAAGTCTCCCTCTAGACTCCTTGTGACTCGTTGGGCTGTTGCTAACAGGGAGCCATACACCGCTCTGGTGCCACCACTCAAGACAGAGAAGGTGTACTGTCTAGTTTTGTGTCAACTTGACACAAGCTAGAGTTATCTGAAAGGAGACTGAGAAACTGACATAAGATCTGACCATAGGGCATTTTCTTAGTGATTGATGGAGGAAGACTCAGCCCATGGTGGGTGGTACCATCCCTGGGCTGGTGGTCCTGGGGTTTATAAGAAAGCAGGCTGAGCAAGCCATGGGGAGCAAGCCAGTAAGCAGCACCCCTCCATGGCCTCTGTGTCAGCCCTGTCTCCAGGTTCCTGCACTGAAGGAGGTCCTGCCCTCACTGCCTTTGATGACAAACTGCTCTATGGAACTGTGAGTGAAGTAAACCCTTTGCTCCCCAAGTTTCATCACAGCAATAGTAACCCTAACCTAGCTGGAAGGGAATGCCTTTTTGCTGTATTGTAATGTTCACAAGGTGCCCTGTTTCTGAGACCCTTGAAGCCCAGTCATGGTCTACTAAACTCAAAGAAAATTATATATTAGAAGGTTATTCAATTAGAATCTGATGCCAACTGATCATGTGACCTGCCTGGGGAGCTGAGACGAGAAGCCCTAGTTAATTAGTTCTTTATTAAACCAAAGCAGCTGGTCCTTGTGCTGCTCTGGCCATTTTGTTCCTTAAAGGACAGAAGAGCGAGCAAGGGGGATGGTATATCAACTGGAAAACGGCAAGTCCTGGATGCTGAGTGGTGTCAAAAGGTAGGCATGGGGCAAAGACTAGGTATGTTCTGTTTCCTAAACTCAAAGAAGAGCGATAACAATCGTGCTCCAGGTTTGATGGTGCATATCGATAATGCTGGCCTGGATAGCATAGCAAGACCCTGTCTAAAAGAAAGAAAGAAAGACTTGAAAGAACAAGAAGAAAGAGGAGAAAAGAAAGAAAATTAGAGGGGTGTTGGTGTTGGTGGTGGTGGTGTTGGCACATACCATTAACCCAAACATTCAGGAGGCAGAGGTAGGCAGATCTCTGTGAGTCTGAATCTAGCAGAGTCTGCATAGTGAATTCCAGGCCATGCAGGGCTACAAGTGAAACCTTGTTAGAGACAGAGACAGAGACAGAAAGAGAGACACAGAGACAGACACAGGGACACAGAGAGAACTAAGAGAGACAGACAGACAGAAAGGCAGAGGGTGCAGACAGACACACCACCTCTTGCTTTCTGGCCCAGTGTCCTCTGGTCTGACTGGATCTTTAAATAGTTGTTCAGTAAGCTTCTGTTTCTTGATTCTCTAGTCTGTTTCTTGGCTCACTCAGGAAGCTTTCAGTGATACATGATTTGCAAGGCACTCAGTGGAAGCCTGAGACACAGATGAAGTAGACTGAGAACACCTTAAAGGCAGGAAGGGAGACCTTTCCATCACTGTAGCATCAATACCTACCGCAGCAAGGCGGCTGGCACACTGTACGGATTTAATGACTGTTTATTGAATAACTTAATGAAGTTCTTAGCCATATGTTAACAAAACAATGATCATCCTGTAGGGTTTTTTTGTTTGTTTGTTTGTTTGGTTTTTTTTTTTGTTTGTTTGGTTTTTTTTTGGTTTTTAAAGACAGGGTTTCTCTGTGTGCCTTTCCTGGAACTCACTCTGTAGCCCAGGCTGGCCTTGAACTCATAGAGATCTGCCTGCCTCTGCCTCCTGAGTGCTGGGATTAAAGGCGTGCGCCACCACTGCCCAAGGCCATCCTGTAGTTTTAACTTTTCAAATACATGTAATGTAGTCAAAGATTTCAATAAATATTATACTGTGAGTTGCATGGTAGAAATTTCAATAGGATTTTGTTAGCTAGAGAGCATCCCATAATAACCTGTAGAGTAGATAGTCTTTAACATCTGAACCTCAGCTTCACTACAGCACCATTGTGTTCCCATGCTGCCTCAGATGGCTCATCCAAACTTACAGTTCCAAAGTAACACGTTCTTCCTTATTGCTACTGAATATTTCATTCGACCACAGCTCAACCTGCATGAAATAACCGGCATTAAGAGGGTGCCATTTGTTCTGGTTACCTCTGTGAAAAGGGTAGCATGGCCCAGGATGATGATTGTTTCGAGGACATTTATAACAGCGGGTGTGTTCATGGTCTTATTGATTTCTCATTGCACTTTAAAAATAGAAGCCATAAATTATGCATGGCCAAAGCCACTTAGGAATTGTAGGGAACGACACTTAAAGGAAATGGCCCAAGAACTGAAGAGTCAGCTGGCTCAGAGGAAGAATTTCTAACAATAATCCTATGGAAGGCTCCCAGCCATGCTCTCGGCCTTGGAGACCACTAAGGGCCATCTCTGATGTGAGCACAGCCGTGGGTGAGAAGTTGGCTGTGGGGAGGGAACACAGCACTCAGGGGCCACCTAGAGGTGGGGTAGTAAAGTGACCACATCCGAGACCACAGGTGAGACTATCCTCGCAGCCATTTGTCCCTTAGCTGCTGAAGGAAGCCATGAGGCCAAGGCTACCCTGCCGCAAAGCAGGGCCAGGCACTCCAGCTCCCTCACAGGTGGGATCGGAATGGACTGGCATTTATGTGAGACGGTCTCCACGGAGTCCAGACTTAAGTAACAACTTAAGTAAAACATAGCTCTCTGAACAGATGAAGATAGGTTTCTTCTGTATCCCAGAATCTAATCAATATTTATATGTATAATCCAGCTATTATTTGTCTTAAAAGGGCTTACTGGGAAATGTTATCATTTTTACTATTTTCTACAGAGAAAATATTTTCCAGTTTCAAATAACCCTGAACTTTTAATTATAACCTGTTTTTATGTTCAAGCTATCTGTGTATTATTTCTCCTGCAGTTATACATAAAATGTTTTTACATTTAAAAAAAAAGGGACAAAAACTAAAAAAAAAAAAAAAAAAGTAACATGTGGCAATTTGATCTGAAGCAGTAAAAGGTCTCTTCAACTCCACCTGATGACATTTGAAGACAGACAGCTAACTGGGGTGCTTTAAGGCCCTCTAGGTCTTATGATGAAGGCATGGAGAAGAGTGAGTCCAATTCTGATTACTATTTAAAATCCAAATGATTCAAAGTTTCAACATAAATTATTTTTTCCCCAGTTGCTTCAGTAACGTTTCACCGAAGCAGCATCTCAATCTCCTAAGGAATGGCCACAAGAGGGTTGACTCCAGGGTTTACTGATATTTGGGAAGTGTGCTAATAAAGGGGGAAATGATCATCTTGCTTCTAACAAACACCACTTTAATTAAAACTGTAGAGGGAGCCGCTCCAGTTTCCTGATTTGGCAGCTTGTCTGGCATTACAGCTCAAGTAGATTAGTGGTATACTACCAAGATGGAAAATATGCCTTAAATCTCCTGTCTTATTAACATTCTCATATAAACATTCTTTGTAATCTCCCAATAAGTTGTGAAGTCCTTAAAAATGAGAACAAGTAAACACTGAGCGCAGCAAGCTAGAAACAGTTTCTCAGCAAACGGAGCTTGTGATCTTCCTATCAAGAAGAGAAGAATCTCAATAGTAAATACAAATTAACTTTGTGTATTGTTATAGTTTGGACAGGAAATGTTCCTCCAAAGGCCCATGTATGAGGCAGAGGCAAGCAGGTCTCTGGGTTCGAGGCCAGCCTGGTCTGCAGAGCGAGTTTCAGGATGGCCAGGGCTACACAGAGAAACCCTGTCTGGAAAAACAAAAGAAAACAACAGAGTTCAGTTGCCAGTCTATGGTCCTACAAAGAGGCGGTGAGACCTCTAAGATGCGGCACCTGATGGATAGAAGTTCCGGCCCTGGGGTGCCCTTGTAGGGTATCAGGACCCCGCCACTTCCTGTCTTCCTTTGCTGTCACGAACTTGTCAGCTTTGCCCTCCCATGCTCTCCCCTGCCACAATGTACGTCTCATAGACCCCAAAGTCGTGGGCCACCAACCATGGGTTGAACCTCCTGACACTGTGAACCTGACTAACCCTTCCTAAAGGTTGGTTATCTCAGGTGAACACAATAGTGAGAGCCTCTTATCCCAGCACTCGGGAGGCTGATGCAGGGCACTGTGAGCTAAAGACCAGCCAGGGCTGCATGGTGAGAGCCTTTTTCAATAAACAGGCTGGTTATCTTTGGGTTTTGTCACAGTGACCGGAAGCTGACAGATACACATATCCTGTCCATTGACTTTCCATGGGTTTATAAGTTATGTCAGATGCTTCCAGGAATTTTCAGAGGAACAGGTTGGAGATGACACATGGAAGCTGACCTTTTACAATACTTGAGATATTGGTTTGTGTTGAGACTAGGTTTCTCTGTGTAGCCCTGTCCATCCTGAAACTCACTCTGTAGATCAGACTGGCCTGGAACTCAGACATCCGCCTGCCTCTACCTCCCAAGTGCTCAGATTAAAGGCATGCACCACCACCTGGCTGAGATACTGGTTTTAAGGGTACAATTGAGCTATCCCATCTCCCTCCCTAGAACTCACACATTGCATTTGTTTGGATACCCTTAAGACAGACAGCTGCAGGAAATGATGGCCATTGTAACTGAGGATTTTTTGAGACAGGGTTTCTCTGTGTAGTTTTGGTGTTTGTCCTGGATCTCGCTCTGTAGACCAGGCTGGCCTCAAACTCACAGAGATCCGCCTGGCTCTGCCTCCCAAGTGCTGGGATTAAAGTTGTGGGCCACCACTGCCTGGCATAACTGAGGTTTTAAAGGTGCAAATTCTCTGGCTAAAATATCATAAACTCTTTGTGGAGCAGACTGCTCACTTAGCCATCCTGAAGGAAAATGAAAGAAAAATGGACTTTATTAAGAAGTCTGGTGAGTGCCGGGAGGTGGTAGTGCACGCCTTTAATCCCAGCACTCAGGAGGCAGAGGCAGACAGATCTCTGTGAGTTCGAGGCCAGCCTGGTCTATAGATCGAGATCTAGGACAGGCACCAAAACTACACAGAGAAACACTGTCTCAAAAAAACAAAAACAAAAACAAAAAAACAAAACAAACAAACAAAAAAAGAAGTCTAGTGAAGTATTGAGTCTCTTTACACAATTTTAAACTTTTGTAATAACCCCAGGCAAATAGTGAATGCTACCTCCAGACAGATCTCTAACAACCAAATTAATATGACAAAAAATACTTTATTTGAGATAGGGTCTCATGTAACCCAGGTGACTTCATACTGCTATGTAGCCAGAGATGACCTTTAACTCCTGATCTACCTGGCTCTACCTTCAAAGTACTAGGATTATAGATGTGAGCAACACACCTGTTTTGTGCAGTGCTGGGAGTTGAACCCAGGGCTTTGTGCTGAGGTGAAGCCATATATACACAGCCAAGAAGAATGGACAGCTGAATTAAAAAAAACATCAACAATTTCCAGAATTTAAAATCCTGAATCATGACAGGACACTAGTGGAATTCAGGTGTTTCTGGTACATGGACTGCTCTCACCCAATGTTGAGGTTGAACTGTTGACCTTGTGTACATCCTACTTCACAAATGAGTCTGTCAATACGCTAAGCCTATAGGCTGAAGATGATGCCCCAACACTGCGGAGGAATCTCAGGTGACTGTCCAGGCAGCTGGCTGTTTCTGTCAACTCACAATTTTTTGGAAGTTGCTTGCATGTACTTCCTGTTTTTATTTTTATTAGGTAATATTGTTTCCTTCTTGGGTCTCTGAGGGAGTTGAAGATTAGTTAGTTATAGTTGAAGATTAGTTATAGTTGAAGATTAATTAGGATAGAAAGTGAATTAGATACATTTTGGACTTACCAAAATAGGATAGATAATGGAATTATTTTCTCTGGACTAGACATTGTTTAGGTATTTATTACTTGTATATATTGTATATAGTTATTGTACTTTTGTATATAGTTTTTCTTATGTTAATTATAAGCTTTTTCCTTTTTTCTTTTTATTAAAATAGAAAAGGGGAAGTATGGTGGTATTTTATTTGTACTGAAAGGTGATTTTATTTGTATGTTAATAAATAAACTTGCCTGGGGGTCAGAGCTAATAGCAAGCCATAGCAGAGCTGGGTGTTCGTGGCGCATGCCTTAATCCCAGCACTTGGAAGTCAGAGCTAGGTAGATCTCTGTGTGTTCAAGGATACAGCCAGCATTGGAGACACACGCCTTTAATCTCAATACCATAGAAGACCTGGAGGGCTGTACATACAGGCAGAGACGAGGCAGTCATGTGTTTGGGTTTATAACCAATGAGAAGGCAGAACAGAAAGACTATATAAAGACAAACACACAGGAAGTAGGTCCTTTTGGAGAGGTCTTTTGGCTGAAGAGGCTAGCTGCAGCAGGCGGTAAGGCTCTTAGTTCTGATCTCTTGGCTTTCTTCTTTGCATTGGTTCTGTGTTTCTTATTTAATAAGACGGTTGTTTACATCTACAGCTTTGTTCTTCCTAGGTAAGTATAGTATCAACTGAGCTACACCAAACACATTAAAAATTCTTAAATGAAGCCGGGTGTTGGTGGCGCACGCCTTTAATCCCAGCACTCGGGAGGCAGAGCCAGGCGGATCTCTGTGAGTTTGAGGCCAGCCTGGGCTACCAAGTGAGTTCCAGGAAAGGCGCAAAGCTACACAGAGAAACCCTGTCTCGAAAAACCAAAAAAAAAAAAAAAAAAAATTCTTAAATGAGCAGAGAAATGTAGTGTGTGTGTGTGTGTGTGTGTGTGTGTGTGTGTGTGCTGAGGAGTGTGTGGTGCAAGAAGGTGTGTGGGTGCCAAGGGAAGGTGTGTGGGTGTGTGGTGAATGCCCCAGCACTCACTCAGAGGTAAAGGACAATTTAGTTATTTCTATTCACCATGTGGGATCTGGGAATCAAACTCAGATCTTTAAGCTTGGTGGCAAGTGCCCTTACCTGCTGAGATCCTGAAAAATTGTTTAAACATATAATTTGAAATTTATGACTACTTTTGGTTTAGAGAAGGCCTTGTTTTGAGGCAAAAGTAATATACGTATTATATTTACATGTAATACAAATTAATTATATTTTATATAAAACAAGTGATTGGGGGCATGTAGAGATAATGAGGTCTTATTTGAAGCCTCTTTTCTGACCTTTGACCTAGTTATCCTATGGTTCTGTCGTGTTTAATTCTCTTGATTTTCAAAGACCAAGACGTTACTCCTCAAAGAAGCTTGAATCATTCTGCCTGAAGGGAAAGAGCAAGTGCAGATGGACTCATTTGGATACTCACGGATATGTTGTTTCCAAATTTGGGTTGCTGCCCAGATTCACAAGCTAGTGAGGAAACGCTTCACGGGGAAGCCACTCTCAGGATCATTAGACAAAGCCTGTTTGCTGTCATCCCTTCCTCCAGGATCCTATTAGCTCACACCCTAAAGAATCTGAAGATCTTGGCCACCAGTCAAGAGCAGTGATGACTTTTTCTGCGCCCGTAACCTTCCCTTTTAGGCAAATGGTGTCTGGCACTGTCAGTGTTTTGCAAGGTCTAAATGCTATTAAGGGCTCTTTTGAAAAGATTACAGCGAATGCAAAAACTGCAAAACCAGAACAGAGCGAAGCTGCTCATGCCAGCTGACTTCATCAAGAGCCCATCTTTACCCGCTCCTGAGTGGATATGCAATCCCGAGTGGGAGCCACACCTTTAGATCTGGCCCCAAAAAGGTCTCAACTCAGAAAGTAACTGACCAGGAGACTGCCAAGTGTCTTTACGTATGAATAGCAGGTTTCTAGAGTTAAAATGTCGCCATCTATCACTAGCTAGAAAGCCTGGGCTCCAGCTTGAATACACAGATGTGGGCTGTGGTTTTGTGAGACACCAAAACCAAGGGAGTGAGCACCACTGAGGGCCAGGAAAGAATATTTAGCAGCGTGGTTGCCTGTCCTGAACATTCAGGCAATATTCAGGTTGCCACTCCCGAAGGGCCGAAGCATTGCTCATAGCTCAGCTTATGTAACCAGAGACACAAAAGCCAGGAGAACTGACCTGGAGGAAGAGAGGAGCGAGTTGATGGTTGAGGAGAGGATGTTCCAGGGAACTTATGGATCAATTGTGGGAAGATTGCTTCTCTCTCTCTCATATTCGCATGTGTGTGTATGGGTGGGGACCAGGAGATATTGTTAGCGGGTTTTTTTCTCAATTAACTCTTTCGTTTGTTTGTTTGTTTATTTATTTATTCATTCATTCGTTTTTCAGACAGAGTTATGAGATAGGCCTGGCTGGCCTGGAACTCACTATGTGGACCAGGCTGGCCTTGAACTCACAGAGATCTACCTGCTTCTGTTTCCAGCCAGTGCTGGGATTAAAGGTGTGCCCCACCATGCCTGGATCCATGCTAGCTTTTTGTGACCAGGACTCTCACTGAACTTGAAGCTCACCATTCAGGTAGTCTAACTGGTCATTAGGTTCCTGGGATCAACCTGTCTTCCCAGCTCTCCTGGTGGGCTGCGGTTACAGACACCGGCAGCCGTGCCTGGCTGTGGTGTGAGTGGGGTGGGCTGCAGTTACAGACACCCGCGGCCATGCCTGGCGTGGTGTGAGTGCTGGGGATTTGAACTCAGGTCCTCTAGCTTTCACAGCCAGTGAGTGTTTCTTACCTTACCGAGCTCTCTCCCCAGCCTCACTGTGCTCTTTATAGGAGACAGTAGCAGGGTGTGTTCCACCAGCATTGTTTGCCTCTCCCTCCGCTTCTACATGTATTCCTTCACTCAGTCACAAACAGTTCCACGACAGTTCCATGCAGAAGGTGAAGCTAAGCACGAGGCATAAAATGCTAAGCAGAGCGGACATGATTCTTGTCCTCACAGAGCTCAGAGCTCGGTGGAAAACAGATTTTTCTATTAGGTTATATATACATAAGACTCGCTGTTGGACAGTTAAAACGTCCTAAGGAATCTGTAAATATTGTTATTGACATTTATAGTCATCTGTGAGGTGGGTATCACTGTCGCTCTATCACTGAAGACACTGAGCTATAGAAAGTGTGGCTAAGCTCATTCATCTACTCCATACTGTGCCAAGGTCTGAAGCCTACGTGTTTGGCAGCAAGACCCAAGCTCTTAAGTATTTGTTTATACACTCTAGCAAGTGTTCTGTAGGAAAGTATAGGCTGTCATAACAGCATCTGACGGGGTAACTATCTAATTTAAAGAGAAAAAAATTTAATTAGGCTTCAAGTTAAATACACATTGCAGCCATTAGTGTCAAATGTTCCAATTATTCCAGTGATGGGAAATAAAAATGGGACATTTAAAAGAGAAAAAAGGCCAGTGAAGTGGTTCAGCAGGTTAAGCTGCTTGCTGCCAAGCCTGATGGCCTGAGTTTGATTCCCAGAACCCACGTAGTAGAAGAGAACCGACTTCCACAAATCTTCTCACTTCTCTACATGTACATATGCATACACACACACACACACACACACACACACACACACACACACACATGCACACATGCACACACACACAAATAAATGTGATGAAATGTATTACACATTGAAAAAAGAAGAGAAAAAAGAGGCAGGTATGGTGGTGCACACCTGTAGTCCTAGTACTTCAGGGCACCGAATCTTTCAATTTTGCAATCAGAAGGTCAGCAGTGGGTGTGGTCATAGCAGAGGGGACAAGCAGAAGGGGAGTGGCCATCATCAGTTCAGCGTTGATTGCTGGAACTTCTTCTGTTCAGGGATAGTGGGACATTCCTTCCTTTGGAGACTTTCCTCAGAAAACCTGGAAAGGACCCAGTATGGGCTGGAACATAGTATGCCCTTCATGCATGCATGCATGCTCGCTGGTGGACATGTTAACAGAGTCCAATAGTTAGAACTGACCTCAAGATTTCCTCCAGCCTTAAGGATCTGCCATTTGCTTCTGCAGTGGATTTCTGAATTTCCTCCAGTGTTAAGGATATACCATTTGCTTCTGCAGTGAACTTCTGAATTTCCAAATCTGGAGCTTCTGATATTATGATGGATTTGGTTCTGATGAAGTTTCCCTCTACAATGTCAAAATGGCTTGATCTGGAAATGAATAATGGATCCAAGTTTCTCCAGACTAACATAATTTGTTTTTTACCTTGACAAATCTGATTTGCATGTAGTTTAACATATGTTGCTCTAACATAGGATTCTCTACCCTTTATTAAAACTTGCCACACTCATTATCGCTGTTACCAATTATCATTTGGGTAATCAAATAGAATCCAAGAGGTGTTGAGCTTTGTGAAAGCGCCCTCTTGTGCTTCAAATCTCCAGGCCATCCCTATCACAACTCTAGTTTAAATGTTTAAATCTACAGGGGATTTCACTTTGGAGATTTTCCTTTTCATAGTTAAATATGCATATCGAAGTAGAAAAACTCAATTTTCGTCTGAGGAGGCTGGAGAGGTGGTCAGCTCTGTGACGTCTCGTTGTCTCAAGTCTACCCACCATCCATTCTTCTGCTGCCTCTTTACTCTGTCCCAAAGCGCTGGCCTAAGCGTGGTCCATAGACTTGTCGGGCTTAGAGAAAGATTGGATTTATTTATTTATTTGAGCCACGATCTCACTATACCGCCTCGGCTGACCTGAAGCTCACTATGTAGACCAGACTGGCCTGGAACTCACAGACAGCCTTAGATTCTGCCTCCCCGTGCTGGGATTAAAGGTGTGTGCTACCACACTCGGCTCTGTTCCCTTTGATTGTGTGTATGTGTGTGGAAGCCTATTCCTGTAGGTGCAGTCACTCCAGGAGTTGAGAAGAGGCCATGGGATCCCATGGAACTAGAGTTACCGGCAGTTGTGAGCTGCCCTGTTGGGTGCTACGAACTGAGCAGCAGTGTTCTTAACCACTGAGTCATCTCTCTAGCCCTGTCCTGTTTGTTTGTCTGTGTTTTTGTCTTTTTATTTTTTTCTTGCTATTCGTGACTTCAATTTCCTTAGGATTTTAGAAAGCATATTCACAGTCAAAATGATGGACATTACTCCTGGGAGGTTTTTTTGTTACAGGCTACTTACAGGGTTGTGGATGTAGCTCAGTTAATGGAGTGTTTATCTAGGATGCATTGGACCCTGGGTTTGACCTCAAGTATTGCATAAAACAGATATGGTGGTGCATACCTGTAATCTAGCATTTGAGAAAGAAGGAAAGCATTTAATTGGAAATGGCTTACAGGCTCAGAGGTTTAGTTCTTTATCATCATGGCGGGAAGCATGGCAGACCACAGGTAGACATAGTACAGGAGAAGGAGACGAGAGTTCTACACCCAGGCTGGCAGGCAGCAGGAAGAGAGAGAGACACTGGGCCTGGCTTGAGCATGTGAACCCTCAAAGCCCACCCCCAGTGACACACTTCCTCCTACCACTTCCAACAAGGCCACGCCTCCTACTAGTGCCCCTCCCTACGAGCATTCAAACCACCACACTTTCTATGGAAAGTGGGCTGACCCCCCCCATACCTGTTTCTGCCTCCCAGGCAATGGGATTAAAGGCATGAACCACCATGCCCAGTCCCATATTTTTCAAATATTGATTTAATTTCAAATCAAGCTTGGTGATTGTAATGAGTTTATTTGCTTCATCAGAAATACTTGCTGTAATATATTCCTATCCTAGTAAAAATGAGGAAAATTTTTCTTTAAAACTTATTACTTTTGTAGAAATTTGAATAACAGGTATGTTATACAGTCTTCAATTTTCAGATATTTGTGTGTGCTTGGAGCCCAGCACAGCATCTAACCATGTCCAGGGCCTGAGCAGATGTTGGTTGGTGCTACAGCATCTGGCTCCTTAAGTCTATCAAAGGTTCAGTTAGAGAGAGTGGACTTGTGGGCTTGGCCATGGCTGCATATTAAAGTCACCTTGCTAGATTATAAATGCAGCTCGAGAAGAGCTAAAATGGAGAAGAGCTAAAATGGGGTCTCAGGCCCAGTGCCCAGGAGCCAGCAATGGGAACCACTGACACGGGCCAAACTCTTTTGAATGTTATTTCAACGTTTACCTGATTACATTTTCTCATCTGTGATGGTGACAAGAGCTAATAACCCAGGATTGATACAAGAATGCAGGGAGACATTTCCCAGGTATGTGGATTGGAAAGTAAAATAGCCCTCCCTTTTCCTTCCTTCCTCCGCTTTTACTGCATGGGAGAGTTCAGCTCCAGAAAGAAAAAAAAAAAAGGACAGTGACCAGGGAGGCTGCAGTTGGCTGGTGTAGCCCTTGTTCCCCCCTGGAGCGCTTTGGTCTGGAGCAGCAATTAGCTCGGAATGGTAGCTGGCGAGTTAGTACATGAGCAGTGGTCGCGAGGGGCCATCTTTCACATGCCCTCTGTAGTCAAACAGTGGCTTGTGGACCTGGAAACCTCGATGAGAGAGCAGAGTTAAAATTGGAGCTATTTAAAGTTCAAGGAGGTTTTGTCCTTTAAAGGCAAAGCAAAGTTAAATTAAGGGGTTTAAATCGTAGTTCTCAGTGTGATGTTTTCAAAACATGTTATTTTTGTAGCTGGTTTGGATGACAGTTGTGCGTACAACTACAGACAGGGTCTTCTAATCTTTATTTCCCATAATGTTAACCTGTTTTTATAACCCAAGGGTAGAAGCCACCAGAATTAAAGGGCTCTTTGTGTTCTTTTGTAGTAAAACACTGGTATCCATTCCACAGTGAATGAGACAGACAGACAGACAGACACACACATGCACACATACACATACATAAAGACAGTACCCATTGTAAGGTAGATAGATGGATAATTAGGAGCTGATGTTATTTTCTAAGTTGGAAATCTCAGGTGGAGAGTTGGAAAACTCAGTGAAGAGTTTTAATAGTATGACTTATAATAGTATTAAGAATGATTAATTACTTTAATGCTATATTATTAATTACAATAGTCGTAAGGATTATTACTTTATAATCTTATGAATCCAGTAATATTAATAACTATTAATTACTATTATTGTACTATAAAACTACTATTAGGCTGGGAACGGTGGCACATGCCTCTAATCTCAGCACCCAGGTCAGAGGTAGGCCGATCTCTGTGAGTTCGAAGCCATCCTGGTTGACATAGTAAGTTCCAGGCCAGCCAGGGCTCCATAGTGAAACTTTGTCTTAAGACAATAATGACAACAAAGAACTAGTACTGTGATTTATTGCTACTATTAATAATACTGTGAGCAGAGGTGTTTGTTCTACGTGCCAGACACGGGTGTAATATTCTATCTGCATTATCTAACGTATGCTCACAACCATCCTGTTACATGATGGCATCCCCTCATTTACAAGCGTGGGTAAGGCCTGAAGAAGTTTAAGGATGTGGTCAGAAGCGCAGCATTGGAGGGGGTTGGAAGTGGTACCCAAATGCTGAGAGTCTGGTCCCAGAACCTGCATACCCCCTGAGCTGCTCTGAACAATGGGAAATTCTTTTGGCTGCAGAGAAGGTAACAGATTAAATATCTTGTTTGTTTTGGGTGGTAAAAATAGTTTTCTGTGCCTTTTATATAAACGTAATTTGGAGTGTATTTTCATTTCAATTGTGTTCCTATTAGTGTTTTTTCCAAGGGTCGGTTCCTCTTTGTCTTTTCATGTCTGAGATCCAGGTCTGCTTGCTTTGTACTCTGGATTTTGATTACAGGACAGGAAGGTGCCTTGGCTGCAAACTAGATTGATCAAAAACCCTTCCAAATGAATGGCTTTCAAATGGGTTTGGCAAAGGATCTGTGGCTAGTGAAGATAAATTTCATGTCTAAGCCCTGGTAGAGTGTTCCCTCAGGAAAAGGTGGTTAATATTGCACAACCAGCATTTCCCATGGCCATTTTTCAGATAGATAAAGGAATCCCTCTGCCTGGGAACTGATGTGCTATCTATACACAAAGCCCTATCTGAACATTCATGTTTCAGACTATAAAGCTGGCTACTTCAGTTTCTCTGCGTGTTTGTGTGTTTGTGTGTGGGTGTGTGTCTATGTGTACCATGACAGGACTTACTGTGAGAAAAACGCATCTGATTTGTGTACCAATACTGTGCTAGCTGTGGGAATATGAGTGAGAGAGATCTAACCTCTCCTATGACAGCAACTTAATATTCTGTGTTGGAAGACTTAGTTGTAAATTTGAAAAGTAAACAAAGAGTTATCGTAGTGTGACAATAACAGCAATAAAAATGATTATGAAGTTACTGCTTATTTGAAGCTATGAGCCAGGACTTCTGTTAAGCGAAGCTATAGAAGAAAAAAAAATGAGATTTAATAAAAGACACTTAGTGCTACAAGGAGATCATGTTATGCCCAGATCGTGGGGACCCCCAAAAGACCACCACAGAAACTGAATCCCATATGTGAAAGCAAAGAGCCTTTATTATTTTCAAGCTCTGAGCTTGGTCTCTCTGTCTGTCTGACGCAGCAGTGAGAGCAGAGAGCCCTGAGCTCAGGCAGAGTAGAGTTTTTATCATAGCAGAGGTTGGTGTGAGGGGATTTCAGGGTTTAGGACCCCAATTGGCTGACTTTTTTTCTAGGCATCTCTGTAAAACAAAAATAAGTGTGTGCTAAACTCAGGGACATCTGGCCACCTTATCTAATGGTTGGAATGTTTGGGATGTCAGGTACTTACCCTTGGATGCAGGCTCTCCCTGGGTGGAGTCAGCTTATGGCTTTTTCTGGGTCTGGATGTTGCCTGCCAGTAAGCCTGTCACAGAAACTGTGACTGGGCCTCTAAGCCTGTCATGGCAGCTGTGTGGTCAAGCTGTTTGGGGCCCCTCTATAGTCAGTGATACACCAACACTTTTTTTAGTGTCTGAAGATCTCAGTGCCATAGGTGTGAAGGGAAAGGGGTGGGGTGGGATGTGGAGTAGCTGATCAACCTAAAACACTTGGGCCATTCTTGCCTGGAATTTCTAAGTCCTGCTGTCCCTCTCACTAAGGCAGCCAATGCCTTGCTTATATAGTGTCCAAGGACGCTGCCTGAATACACATCTCTCTTCCATGGTACAAGGACTCTGAAGACTCTCGTAACCGAGATGAGGGGTAGAGGATCTTCATTGTCTGAACAGAAGGGAGGGTTGGTTGGGAGTAGGAGGAGACTGACACAATCTGAGGGTGAATTGGGATGGCTGCTGTGGGATAATGCTTTTGTATACTGGTTTAATAAAATGCTGATTGGCCAGTAGCCAGGCAGGAAATAAAGGTGGGATAAGCAGACAAGAAGAATTCTGGGAAGGGGAAGGCTGAATCAGGAGAGGTCAGCCGCCCCACCCCCATCCGTCCAGGGAGCAGCATGTAATGGCACACAGGTAAAGCCACAGAACACGTGGCGACATATAGATTAACAGAAATGGGCTGAGTTTAAGTGCAAGAGCTAGTCAGTAGTAAGCCTGAGCTAATGGCCGAGCCGTTTTAATTAATATAAGCCTCTGTGTGTTTACTTGGGTCTGAGTGGCTGCAGACTGGGTAGAGCACAGGAAAATTTTCAGCTACAGATGGCTGCCTGTGTATTTATTGAAAAAGAATACACCTTTTATATTCTATAGTTGCATATAGGGTTAAATGGGAGAAAACAGGCATGTGAGCTGGGGTGTGGCTCATGATCAGGGGTTAAGGAAGCATTGACCTTGACAAGTTAATAGGCAGCAGTCATATGTTAAGGGAGGGCCCCAAGTTCCTTCTGCCAGGGATAGGAACCCCCCTTTTAAGCAAGCAGGAACTTTCTTTCAAGACCCTGAGGGAATGGGGACTTTGGTCTAAGCGACCAAACATTCCATTATATATATTATATATGTATAAACTAAGCCATACAAGAAACTGTCTGTCCTGTAGACTCACTCTGTAGACTAGGCTGGCCTCAAACTCACAGAGCTCCACCTGGCTCTGCCTCCCGAGTGCTGGGATTAAAGGTGTGTTCCAAAAATTTCAAAAGAACAATAGAAATTTGAAATACTTCTGGCCATTTCCTAAGCCTTCCAGATAAGGTGTACTTAACCATGTCACAAATAATCTTTGAACCTCCTTTCCACCCATAGAACCCCTGGGGTTTTGTTTGTTTGTTGTGGTATCTTTGAGACAGGGCTTCCTGCGTAGCCCGGGCTGCCCTCCAGCTCACCATCTTCCTACCTCATCCTCCTGAGTGCCGGGATTGTACATAGATACACGCCATCACACCCTGCTGGGACGTTTCTAACACAGCCGTGTGACAGTTACACATACAGATAGGAGCCAGGAGTCATGCTGAGGAATGGTAACCCATCACTAAAACTTGAACACCGAGCCCACGAGGGGAGGCCAGTCTCTAACAAGAAGAAAGCTGTAAACCAGCGCTCATTTTCAAGCTGGAACATAAGGAGGGGTGGGCCTTCTTGAAGCCCACCGAGACACCTGTGCTGTGTTTCGGGGTCACAGAACATTCCTCGTGGGCTGTGATGGAGGTGTTCCTTGGAGGTTGTGGCCTCTATCTGCCAAGACCTGAGGCAGGACAGGCCATGTGTGTAAGTAAGAAGACCTGGTAAGAGGGGACCATGCTGGTGAGGCGAACAAAAATACCAAGGAAACAGGGCAGGGAGAATAGAATTTAGGGAAAAGGAAGAATTAAATCTTAAAATCAAAGACTGGAAAGGAAGGTGGAGGTCAGATCATGAAGAGCCTTGTTCACAATTCTAGGAAATGATGGAAGTCGGAGAAAACACCATCCTCCAAAGAAGCAAGCTTGAGGAAAATGATTACCTGACTGGGGCTTATTATTAAGGACATGATGTCCACTCTGGTGAGATTAACATAGATAAAAGACCCCTGGGGATCTGGCCAATATGCAAGCAATAAATACCTTGGCTGGCTCAAGGTCCTGGCTATGTCATGCGCTCATTGCTACGTGGTATCTCTGCCCATGCTTGAAGTCCCCTCATAAAAGGTGGGCCCTGCCCACCACCTTCTCTCTTTTTCTACTCAGTCTTCTCTCTCTCTCTCTCTCTCTCTCTCTCTCTCTCTCTCTCTCTCTCTCTCTCTCCCCACAAGGCAGCTCTGCACTTCCTTTCCCTCTCCATTCCCCCTTTACCACTAATAAAACTCGCCATGTGAGCACTGTCTGCATGGTGTGTCTCTGTCTTACCACCATGGGTCACCTTGGCTCCAGCCCACCAAAGTCTCTCTCTTGCTATTTTCCAAATCTAAACTTCTTATATCCTGGACAGAGATCCAGATCTCCCCACTAACTTTGGTTCTTCCACAGGATAGAGGACTGACTGAGTGTGCTTAACCCTGTGGTTTTTAATCCTTGGTTTATTTCTTGTAGTTCCTGAGAATGCTCTTGTAGTTATAAACACTGTAAATAGATGTTGTGAGAGCCAAACTTACATTTTAAGTTTTAATTACTATACCTAAGAGATCCATGAAACAAAAATGCCTCTGATCTGCAAGCCCCTTGCCCAAGGACAGATAGTTTCTGAAATGCTGGAGGCTATTGTTTATGGGAGATAACAAGCCACATGATTTCACTCCCCTGAACAAGTTTTTTTGACTCATCTGCACCGATGTGCTTGATCACATGTGGGCGGGAGGTTCACCAGCAGGAAATACATCAGGATGTGTGCTTGCCCCTGATTGGACCTGATGGGAAATACATAAGCCTCTGCAAACCACGACTTGGGGCCATTTTTCTGAGAAACCAGAGATGGACCTGGCCAGAAAGTCCATCAACTTGGCCAGTATTTAATTAAAGTATGCTTCGAATGTGGCTTTAAATTGTGGTACTGATCTTATTCTTGACCTGTGGGATTAACAATGTCTCCCTGTCACTCATAATACTGGGTGTGCTGATAAACTGCTACCATGCCATACTAAACTCAGTCCCAGCATTTGTCAATTAGAATTATGTTTGTGTAGATATTTACATTGATGAGACACACTCAAATCCAAATAAGCACACAATCCACACCATAGGTTATACATTCTTTTAAACCATTTGAAAGTTTGTCTGCTTATTTCTGTAAGCATTGAGCTCAATCCAAAACAAAATATTTATCCAGTAAGAAAAAGTGACTGGGAATGAAACACAATGGACTATTAGTTGTTCTCTACCAACAAGCACCTTTGCGTTATAGTAGTAAGAGAGCAAAATAGCTACTCAGAAATTTCAAAGTGCATTTACAAAGGAATATAGGCTTATATACCTTCTTTAAGCCAAATTATCTTTTTGAAGTTGTCTGAATAGTTAATACTAGAAAAACTCAAACTGTACCAAAGAGTATCCAATATAGAATACATGTCCCCTACTCACTCAGCCATTCCATTGCCTGGAGATCATTTCTGTCACATGTCTTTCCAGAGATATTCTATGAACACTGTGATGATACACATTCACATGTGATGATACAGTATGATGGTCACACACTATAACATCTATGCTAGACACTCTCCTGGGGACTTTACCCAAGTCACCTCACATAATCCTCACACCAGATTTATCCACTGTCCTTAATTATAAATCCTTTTAAACAAAGGAATCTAGTAACTGTCTAAGCAACTCACCTAACTGGTTTGAAAGATCCAAGATTTTATTCCAGGCAACTTGGCTCCAAAGCCCAGGCCTTTAATCATTACAATATTGGCATAAAATAATGCAATTTTCTATTTTTCACTGTTTATATATTGTTTTATCTTAGAAATTGTTTTATAAATGATTATAGAAATAACCCATCCTTTGGCAGCTGAATATTATTCCATTACAGTTTGCTCCCAACAGGGGCCCCTTTTGTCCTCCAAGGGATATTAGGCAATTTCAGAAGATATCTTTTGGTTGTCATATGGGATAGGGAGCTGCTTCTGGCATCTAGGGCATAGAATTCAGAGGCCTAACCTTACAACAAAGCATTATTTGCCTCTCAATATCAAGAGTTGAATATTGGGAAATCTTACTATATACTTGCATTTATTTCATACTTTTCTAAAAATTTTAACAAAAAATTTCAGTTAGGAATTTTATTGTGTCTTTGTTTACATTCTAATTTCTATAAAGTAATAGAATTTTTTTTTTTTTAAAAAGGCCACAAAATCTAACTTGAGAGGTCAGGATGACTATGGGGATTCTGCCTATCTGTAAAATCCTGAGAAGGGAGAAGCTGGAGAAGGCTAGAGTTTTGATTGATCTTTTCACCCCTGCTTACATAGAGCACTTCCAGACTGGGACAGCACACAGTTCTCATTCTTAAGGAACACACTGAATGCAGAATGCGGTCAGCCTCAGAGAACACTGCACTCTGTTTTTCCTTAAGAGCGGACTCCTGGCTGGGCTGCGAGTCTCCTGATGATCTGGCGCTGCTAGGGTGGGGGTCTTTGGAGATGAGCAACAATTCCCTCAAGAGTTTTGCTCATAGGACTTACACTTTTTCTGTTTAAAAAACAAAACAACCAAACAAAAAAACAATAGCAACATAGTTGTGCCTGGCCAGCACTGAAACAGAAAAAGTAAACAGTGAATTTCTCTCCCTGCCTGACGTCACACCCTTTCCTATGGAGAGCTGACTCGGGGCAGGGGTTGTGGCTCATTTTGTAGAGTGCTTGTGAAGCATCCATGAGGTCTTAGATTCAGTCCCCCAGCCTGGGTAAGTCAGCCAAGTGCGGTGTCACACGCTTGTAATCCCCACACTTGGGAAGCAGAGGGAAGAACCAGAAGTTCAAGATTATCCTGGGCTGGAGAGTGAGTGTGAGGCCAGTCTGGGGCACATGAGACTCTGTCTAAAGAAAAAAAGAGTTTATATATTTTATATATTATATAATAACTAGAGCAAAGGGATGAACTAGGCAGGGTAAAAGAGAGTATGGGGAGGAACAATTAACTAACACTAAAGGCCTTTTGAAAAGCCACATGGGAACCTACTACTGTAGAAGTATCCTAAAATAGATACATCAAAGATATTTAAAATGGGGTCACTGTATAATGGGGGAGGGGAACAATACCCCAACTAGACATCTTTTTTTGTTTGTTTGTTTTTGTTTTTTGAGACAGGGTTTCTCTGTGTAGCTCTGGCTGTCCTGGAACTCGCTCTGTAGCCCAGGCTGGCCTCAAACTCACAGAGATCTGCCTGCCTCTGCCTCCTGAGTGCTGGGATTAAAGACATGCGCCACCACCGCCTGGATCAACTAGACATCTTATGCCACCAAGTAAAACCTCCAGTGCCAGGAGAGGTATATCCTCTTAATTCATTGGTCAAAGGGGTCTGTAACACAAATTTTAAAAGGTCTTGCAATAAAAAGCCCAGAGCCAGATATTGGGGTGATAGCTGAGAGATCAGAGAGACAGAACAAGCCACACCCAACCTCACCTCACCAACTCCTCAGCCGATCCTGTTCCTCAGACTGAAAGCTTCTGAGTCCTCACCCGAATGGATCTCAGCTGAACTACTTAAAAGCCTAAAAGCGTAAAAGCTTCTAGTTCCTGGTCCTCATGCCTTATACACCTTTCTGCTTCCTGCCATCACTTCCTGGGATTAAAGGCATGTGTCTTTCCCAAGCAAGACACGAGATCTCAAATCCTGGGATTAAAAGTTTGTGTCATCATGCCTTGCTCTGTTTCCAGTGTGGCCTTGAACTCACAGAGATCCAGATGGATCTCTGCTTCTGGAATGCCTGGATTAAGGGTGTGTGCCACCACTGTCTGGCCTCTATGTCTAATCTAGTGGCTGCTCTGTTCTCTGACCCTAGGTAAGTTTTATTAGGGTACACAATATATTGGGGGACACAATATCTCACTACACTCCTTCCCCAGACACCACAGGCTCTGTTTTTCCCCATACCCTGATGCTCAAGGTCTTTTTGCTGAAAATAACACTTATTTATGTCATCAAACATGGAAAAGTTGAGCTGCTGCTGACCTAGAATTCATGCCGCTAGAAGTTACTCTGTACACTGTTGGAGGAGAAAGATAATCAGTATCACTCAGATAGAAACCCTGAAAGCTATAATAGTGACCTGCCGGCAAGCCACACTGGTATAATAGCGGCACAGATGTTATGGGAGTACGCAGTTACTTTTGATTGGGTGAGATGGGACACATACCTGAGACTGCTAAAGTGGAAACTAAGAAAACCAAGACTAGAGAGGGGATGGCCTCAGGGAAGACCTACTGTTAGTGTTCTGACAAAGGACCATAGCAATACAATGACTCCTAACGACATTGCCAAATTCATAGATCCTGCTAAACCCTCCTCAGAGAAGGTTCTTCCTGCAGTAGGTAGTAATTAACAGAGAAGACCCATAACTGGACAATGTGCAGAGAGTGAGAGACTTTGGAGCACTTCATGAGCACAGTCCTAAATGGGATGTCTTCATCAAAGGCCTCTCCTCAAGGCTCAGGGATCTATACAGAAGACAAGGTGGGAAGATTGTAACGGCCGGATGTGGTTGATGACTCCAAGGGAACAGTGTCTTCCAGAAACAACGGGACAGCCACACACATGAACTGGCAGAGACTGAGGCAGCCTGCACAGACACAAGTCTGACAGGGTCCTGGCACTGAGAGCAGAGAGTGGACACAGGGTTCTCTCTCTAACCAAGAAGCTATTTGAAATTGATGCCTTCTGGCAAAGGGAAAAGCAGGTTTCTTCAATGTAGTGTCACTGGGTACATCAGCCATACTCCAGGGCAAGCCCCAGGTGTAACTGGCCAACTCAAAATGAGCTCCATGACATTTTTTTGTTTGTGGGTTTTGTGTGTGTGTGTGTGTGTGTGTGTGTGTGTGTGTGTGTGTGTATAGTCAAGTGTGTACTTTTTGTTTTGGCTTCTTTTGGTCTCATTTTTTGGCTTTTTGCTTGTTTTGATTTTCATTTTTTTTTTTTTTGATTTTGACTAAAGAGAGGTGAGAAAGAAAGAGGAAGAACATGAAATTGGGTGGGTAGCGAGGTGAAGAGGACTTGTGGGGAGTTGGGAGGGGAAACATGATCAAACTCTATTGTACAAAGATTAATAAAAGTATTACATAATGAAATACGTATTCTAAAATGATTATAAATTATGCATGCCTATTATAAATACACACATATAGATCAGGCCTGGTGGTGCAGGCCTTTAATTCCAACTGGACAGGAGGATTGCAATTCCAAAGCTTACCTAAGCTACACAGTGAATTCCAAGCTAACCTGGGCAACTTAGCATGACTCTGTCTCAAACTCAAAAGTAGAAAAGGGGTCAGGGGTCAGATCATGATAGATCACCTTCCTGGCATGTGCAAAGCCCCGAGGTTCAGTTCTCAGTACTGTCTCTCACACACAGAGAAAGCAAAAGCACACACACATAATATTTTTCCTACAAAATGTCTACCTAAAGTTTATTTTTCTTCTCTGACTCTACTGCTCATTGATTTGTCATGGCCATCTTCCATGTCAACTTATTATTATAAGTAGGCGTCTAACACATTGAGTGATATAACACTCTATCTGCTCTCACCCTATGGTTGGTAATTTAGGCCTGCTTCAGACTTTTCCCTTAGATGATCCAGCAAAGAGAAACATGATACGTACAATCTACACATCTCTAAAATGATCCCGTAAGGATAGACTTTTCCGAGAGTAAGTGGCTAAGTCAGGGGTATGCATTTCTCCAGTTGCTGCCTAGGGAAATGCTGCTGTCTTGTGCCTGCCTCTGTCTGGTTCTTGCTCTGTAAGGAAGGAATCTGCAGCCTGGGCGTTTGGAAGACGATGCTGGGCTCTTCAGAGGCTATCTGCCTCTTTGGCAGCATCTCCAACTTCTCTCACGGCCGACTTCGAATGCCCTTCCTGCAGGCCTGGCTCACGGGTCTTTCCAGCTTCCTTCTCCCTCAGTGCTGAGTAACTGGCTCCTACTCCACAATACATGTGCATTGCCTCACATGCTGAGTTTTTTCTCCCGCTGTTCTGATCTTTTAGGCATGTTTATTTTTCAGTATTATTGTTATTATCATCATTTTAATAGGCATTTAAGAGAGAACGGAAGTGGTCCATCCATTCAGTTCACCATGTGAATCAGGAGTTCCCACTTCAAATATTGACAGTCTTGTGGTGGTAATGCACTAACATCTTCCTTTATCTGGTACTGTTATATTTGTTTCTTAAAGATAATTTGCCCAAAATAGAATTAGTGAACTGAGACATTATCTCTGTTTTCATTAATATGGGAATTGAAGAGAGATGAATTTTCATTCTTTGAGATGCTTTTGGACATGTGATCTTTTTAGTTGGTAACAAGTGCCTTTTTTTTTCTTTGTGGCTTTTTAAGACAGGGTTTCTCTGTGTAGCTCTGTCTGTCCTGGAACTCCCTTTGTAGACCAGGCTGGCCTCAAATTAATAGATCTGCCTGACCTCTGCCTCCTGAGTGCTGGGATTAAAGGCATGTACTACCACCCAGCCACAAAGTGACTTTTAAAAAATATTTATTTTTAATTATGTGTGTGTGTGTGTGGGCATGTACATGTGAGTGCTAGTGCCAGAGGAGAGTAGAGGTATCAGATCCTTGAATCTGGAATTATGATGAGTTGTAAGCCACCTGGTATGGGAACTGAACTTGGGTCCTACACAAGAGCAGTGCATACTCTTTTAACCACTGAACTAGCTCTCTAGCCGCACAGTGACTTTTTAATCCTTTCCTTGAAAACTACCTGCTGTTACTAATGCTTCTTCCTCAGCAGCCTGTTCTACAGACTCAAATGCAGCATTCATGGCTCTGAGCACGGTCCCCCACACTACCTGCAACCCCTCTATAATTACATCTCTCAGGACACTTATTCTAGTTGCTATGAGGGTTCTGCAGAGTCCACCATCTGCAGAGCATATGACCTGAGGCAAAGCCCTTAGAGTAAACACAGGACAACGGTTGGGTGTTTAATTCTTACACTTGTAGCTCTAAGGATTTGATAATGAATTTCCTTACAAGCCCCCCGCTGTACTATCTGCCATCATCTCTGAATTGCCTCCACTTGTATATAGAAAGCAACAAAGGACAAAGGAGGGGTAGAACTGTGTTAGTTAACACTCATCACAGTGATATGAAACAAGAGGGTGTGCAGCTGATATTGAATATTAATCACCAATACTGATGAAATTAAAAACTGAGGGCGGCGGCGGCGGCGGCGGCGCACGCCTTTAATCCCAGCACTTGGGAAGCAGAGCCAGGCAGATCTCTGAGAGTTCGAGGCCAGCCTGGGCTACAGAGTGAGAACTACACAGAGAAACCCTGTCTCAAAAAAAAAACCAAAACAAACAAACAAACAAAAAACTGAAACAAGTGACCACCAGTGTTTCCCACACAGCCGTGACTAGCACAGCAGTTCATCAGCAATCATTCCTAGTGTTTGGATAGAAAGGTTGCCTCTACTTTATGCCCGGGGGAAAATGCTTGGGATCTGCAATGCCAAACAGCTGGTATTGCTTATGTTCTTTAATGGCAGATTTGCTCTTCTGTTCGTACTGTCTTAAGTTCAACCAGCTCAGGTTAGCTGTCTGTGAACTCCGTTTTCATAAGACAAATGATTCAGAAGGACTAAATGTTCAGTCAGTTCTTCTAGATCCCTGACAGAAAACTGTCCTTGAATGAAGGGATTGCTCTTGAAAGGACCAAGCAGATGCCATAACAGGCTGCTCAGTCTTCTCTCAGAGATCAGGCCTCAATTTCAGTTTCCCGAGACTTGAGCAAGCAGTTTCTGGGAGGGTCATGAACAAAAGATAACTGTAACTCCCAACCAGTAAATTCAGAGGTTACACATCTTCACCCAATCATATGACAGAAAGGCTTGTACCACCCTGCTTGCGGTTTCTCCCTTTAAAACCCCTCAGTCTGAGAGCTCAGGGCCGTCCTCCTCCACCCACTGTGTCAGAGTGTTGGACATGGACCAAGCCTGGGCTTGCTTGTTATCAATAAACCCCTGTGTGTTTTTCGTCAGATATTGGCTCTGTGGTGGTCTTGCTCAGGGGTCTCATGACATGGGCACAATATTCTCTCTCTCTCTCTCTCTCTCTCTCTCTCTCTCTCTCTCTCTCTCTCTCGATGAGCTTTTTTTTTTTTGTTTTTTTTTTTTTGTTTTTCAAGACAGGGTTTCTCTGTAAAGCTTTGCACCTTTCCTGGAACTCACTTGGTAGCCCAGGCTGGCCTCGAACTCACAGAGATACGCCTGGCTCTGCCTCCTGAGTGCTGGGATTAAAGGCCTGCGCCACCACTGCCCGGCCTGAGAGATGAGCTTTTTAAAAAAATTTGTTTTATATAATAAAAACCTAAAGTAAATATACTCTAGGGAAATTGTTTAAGCAAGGTGGGCACATGTAAGATTCATTTTTTTCCTTCATGCCAAAATGGATTCACTTACTCTATGGTAGAAAATGATCCTGTCAGGCATGCTTTGAGACACTCCTAGTTAATCTAGGAAATTAGCACCCAACTATTGTGAAATATTAGTTTAAGATGTGTTACATTTGTTTATGCTGTGGAATATTTGTCTAGTGATAGAAAGATGTGATGCATTCTTTTATGTTGCATTTGTTTAACTCTGTAAAGCTGTGTTACTTTGCCTGCCCTAAACACCTGATTGGTCTAATAAAGAATTGAATGGCCAATAGCTAGGCAGGAGAGAAGATAGGTGAGGTTGGCAGGTAGAGAGAATAAATAGAAGGAGAAATCTAGAGAAGAGGGAGGAGTGAGAACAGGAGAAGGAAAGGAGGATGCCAGGGGCCAACCACCCAGCTACACAGCCAGCCAGTGAGTAAGAAGGAAAGAAAAATATATAGAATACAGAAAGGTAAAAAGCCCAGAGACAAAACACAGTTAAAGAGAAACAGGATAGTTTAAGTTAGAAAAGTTGGCTAGAAACAAGTTAAGCTAGACTGCATTTACCGATATGACTAGAACAGGGAGTTTGCTCAGGAGAAAAGCACTGTGTTTTCTAGTAACAGAGGCCAGGCTTTCATAACTAAGAATAGGCCTCAGTGTTTTTATTTGGGATCTGAGTGGTGGCCTCCCAAAGAGTGCAAAGAAAGGTGACGCCCGTGACAGCATCCCTGACTGGTTACATCCACCTCTTCTGAGGCAGTACTTCCTGCATGGTTCTCTTACTGTGGGGTGTTCCTCTGGACCTTTCCATAGAAATGTCTGTTTTTTTTTCTCCAAGTCTCTTCCTTCCAGGCTATGGAGTGAGTTGGGAAATGATACACAGAGCTTCTTGGTGCTATAACTATCTGATGATTTCAAACATTACATTAATTTTATTTCTAGATAACTTCCATACCAATTGACTATCAGAATTATTCTAAACCCTTATCACTTTCATCAAGCCCCATCTTTGTGGCTGTACAACACAGTTGTTTTCTGGGGGCTGGCTGTAACTGTTGCCATCTTGAATTAGAGCAGTAATGATCACCCACAGAAGACCATCAAGAGGTCAGACCTATTAATATTCTCCTGTGGGAGGAGGGCAGGTGCTCACAGGACTCCTGGGGCAGGCGGAGCTCCAGGTGCTCAGGAACTTTCTTTCCTCAAGGATCACCAGGTCCTTCCTCTCCTGGAGGTAAACAGTTGATGGAGCGGAAGTCTTCAGTAGTGTAGGTGCCTGAGAGTTGCCCTCGGCCTCTTCAGCGGTTATAGCATTTTCAAGAGACATCCACGCTGCTGGGGACTCTTTCCTAACCTAGCCACCTCAGTTCCTCAAGGTGCTTTTTGTGAGTCATGTCAGCTGGGCGTGGGACTCTTCCACAGTGTAACTACCTGCCTTTGAGTCATCCACGTTCCTATAAGTCACCGCAATAAACACCTAGGTTCACCAAGTTGCACATGGGTGCAGTCTTTTCTTAGGTCTATCCTGTTTTGTCTGTGGTGAACAGGAGTAGATGTTTCTTTATGCCTTCTTTGGAGAACTGCCTGGTAGAGAAAAGACAGTAATAACAATACCATTTAACATGTCCTTGCTGCCAAGCGCGTTCCAACAAAACTACACAGTAGACCGGTTTATTCCATTTTCCAGCTGAGAAACCTCAAGTACAGAGAGAGAAACATATTCAAGGCCAGATGCCTCAAGGGCACACAGCTCCTGAGATTCACCCCACCCTCTATGCCCAGTCTCATTCTCTTACAAGATACAGTATTTGATGTGTACGCAAATATGTATGCATAATAAAATAATAAATGTACGTCATCCCACCACTTAACTCAGGAAATCGAAGTTTCTACTGGTACAGCTAAATGTGTTTTTCTTTCTTTTCCCGCCAGTTTGCCTTTGGTTGAAGTTTTTCATTTAGGCTTTTGGCATATGAAAAAGAGGCAAACTATGGAGAAAATTATGCAAGCAAATGGTTACTATTTTTATTTTTTCTCATTTATTTCCTTCCTATTTTTAGCATTTAATTTCAAAATAATTCAAGGCATTAAAAAGGTTTAGATTGCATTACAAAGCATTCTTGGAGGCCCTTCACCAGTCCAGTTCAGTTATCATTTTAGCCACGTTGATATCTCATTCTCTCTTTTATGTATGTTATTTCTGGATCATTTGAGTTATGATCCAAATTTGCTTCAAATCCTTAAGCTATATTTTTTAAGAGTGAAGATATTCAATTATCAAAGTCAGAAAAGTTAACACTAACACAGCTTATTATATCTAATCAACAGTAAATTGTAAAATTCATCAATTGTCCCAGTGTCTTTTATAATCCTCCCTTTTCACCCTTTCCCGCCCCTCCCTGACCTAGCACAGAGCCCAGTCTAGGACCAGGCATTACGTTTAGCTGCCCCGTTTGTTTCTTTGATCTGGGATACTTCCACAGGCTCCTGCCACGATTCTTGATAATTTTTACAGTCTTGGTGAACTGTTTTATGAAATGTCTCTCAATATAGTTCTTATTCACAAGAAAATTATCTCGTCCATTCTATTTAGATGACTCATACTTAGCTAGAACACTAACGGGGGGGGGTGTTCTTTTGAGTGCCACATTCCAGGAACCATAAAATGTCAATTTTCTCCATTTTGAGTGATGCCAACTTTGCTTCTGCGGTTGTTTTCCAGGTCTCTCATGGTTCTGTTTCCCTCTCTGTAATAATCTGTGGAGAGATCTCTTGAGGCTATAGGACTATCCTGTTCTTCACCAAATTTCAAGCCAATAGTTTTAGCATAGGTTGGCAATTTTGTCCTAATGCATTATTTTTATGGAGGTTGCCAAATGGTGATGTTTTACTTCTATCGTTCCCTCTACACGAGAGGAGTATCTCTTCCCAATTCATTATGAATTCATTATAAATCAGAAACCCATCTATTCAATCTCAGTGTTTCCTCCCCGGCTGGTATTAATAATCCTGTCTTCTCACATGCTTTTTGACCTTCCTGGTATCTTTGTTTTGTCATTTTTTTTTCTGCTCAAAAACTTTATTTATTATAGATTAATCATTGGTTTTGATGTTGATTAGTCAAGTCTCCCCCATTTTTTTTTTCCCTTTTTGGAGACAGGGTCATGTTATTTAGCCCCTGATGGGAAACCTCTTACCTCAGTTTCTGAAGTCCTGGGATTAGAGGTATGAGATACTGTGGTAGTTTGACTGTAATTGGTCCCCATAAGCTTGAAGAAAGTGGCACTTTTAAGAGGTGTGTCTGTAGCTAGAGTTTTCCTGCCTTGCCCACAGTCAGGACAAATCTTTGTCACCCGCCAGTCCCACAGCCGCTCAGACCCAACCAAGTAAACACAGAGACTTATATTGCATACAAACTATATGGCCGTGGCAGGCTTCTTGCTAACGGTTCTTATATCTTAAAGTAACCCATTTCTAAAAATCTATACCTTGCCACGTGGCTCGTGGCTTACCAGCATCTTCACATGCTTCTTGTGCTGGCGGCATCTGGCAGTCAGTCCTTCTGCCTTCCTGTCCTTTTATTTCTCCTCTCTGTTAGTCCCGCCTATCCTTCCTGCCTAGCCACAGCTGATCAGGTTTTATTTATTGATCAATCAGAACAACTTGACATACAGACCATCCCCCAGCACAGCCAAGTGCAGACCATCTCAAACACCTGCACTCAGGCCCATGGTCCTAATCATCCTCTATGCGGACCTGCTGGGTAACGCCACAAAGAACCCAAGAAGGGCTCCCACAGGACATACAGAACATCCCACAGCATGTGTTTATTACTTGAGGTTAGGATTGTTATATAAACTATCATCTCTCTTTAATCTCGGCACTTGGCAGGCAGAGGCAGGCCTGGTCTATACAGAGGGACCCTGTCTCCGAAAACAGCAAAAAAGTCCCCTTTCTCTCCAAACTGTTGTCTGTGATCTACTTTTTCTTGACTTTAAAAACAAATTTGATATCTTGATAACACTTTTTTTCCACTGTCCAGTGGTCCTAAGTTTGGCTTGGCGCCATCTGGTGGTGGCTGTTCTCTAAATGAATTTCAGGAAAGTATCAATGATATTTGGGAATTCCTTGGTACATAACGTAGTGTTGTTGGCCCAGTTTGCGAAAATTGAGTATAGATATTGGGGTTTGTGGTGGACAGGAGGAAAACACCTACTCTGTGTCAGAATTCATGATATCCTAGGTGTATTTAGCAAGGCTTTACTGTATTTATGTACTTGTATATATTTCTGTCCCTCCATTATAATCTAGGCTTCAAAGAGTTGAGGGTTTTTATCATTCAGCCCGCAGGTACACTACCAATAATAATGATTCCTAGCAAGGAAACATACAGATATTGAAGGAAGTGAGTGAATAGATACTGAAATTTCTGTTTATATGGTATATTTGCCAGTTTCTTCTGGAACTCTATCAGCCAATGACTTGACAGTTTTGGACATTTTCATCAGATGGATACAAGATTAAAATCATTGTAGTTTCATTTCTGCTTTCATTTTGTGTTTGTGAATCAGGAGCTCACGGAACCCAGGTTGGCCTCAAATTCTCTATGTAGCTGAGGATGACCCTGAACTTGTGGTCTTCCTGCACCTACCTCCTAAGGATTATGGACATGCATCATCACATCAAATTTATAAAGCTTCTCAATGAACTCAGACTCCCATAATAAAGTTTTGAGATAGTCTGTTTTTGTTTGGGGCCATAACAATTATTTTAATATTGATATGTATCAAGATTTCTTTTGGCTAGTATCTATTAAGCATATATTTTCACTAATATGCAATATTTATCTGGATTTAATAAGATATAGTTGGACAATTGAGCACTTAACCGATGAGCTTAGTTCATTTGTGTTTATAATTACTGTTTTCTGATTTATTTATAGATATCTTTAATACATTAACCTGCTTGCTTAAAAATTAAAAAAAAATATGAACAGTGACTTGAGAGGAAGAAGCAGGTATGTTTGAGTCCATCCTGGTCTACACAGTGAGATCCTGTCTCAAAACAAACAACTTAAGCAATTAAGCATCTAGAAAGCCCTTTGTCTGTTTTTCAGACCATTTTTTCTGTTAGACTTTTATCTGCTTATCTTTATAGTTCTGTGATTCCTCTGACAACTACTCGGTCCTTCATTCTACTGGAAAAGTTAGACAGGTGACATCGTAGAGGTAGCGTTCACAAAGTGTTAGTATGACTGTTACATATAATAACTGTCTGTGTAAACGCATACGTGTTAATCTTTTTAAAAATACACAGCAGTGTGTTTTCTTTAACTTGTAAACCTCAAATACTGTCAGTTCAGTGAGTATTCTTAAGACCTTTGCTCACGTTAGTTCATTTTAGTCCGTTTTCCTGAAGAACCTCCGCTGTGGCTTGCGATAGTCTGTTTCCACACGGGATCAGACCCTAGAAACTTGCTCTGTGGTAGAATAATATTGAGAGGTGGGAGAAGCTTTTTGAGGTGAAGCTTTGTGGGAGACAACTGGATGACAGGATACCAGCCTTGGAAGGTACTCTTCATGCTCATCTCTAGGTACAGAGTTCTCAGCACTGGTTAGTCTTTGAGAATGACTTCTCAGGAATAGCAAGCCCGCCTCCTCCCTGGCCTCTGTCTTCTTGTATGGTTGTTTCCTGTTTCCTGTCCTCAGTGTCTTTCACAGTCCCTATCCAGCATGTGTTGCTATGAGCGGTCCTCCTCAGAAGCCACTGTGCCTTGGACCTTCAAGTTATAAACCAAAATGCCTTCTCTGGGAGTATTCTATTATATCAGAACAAGACGAACGAAGACAACATGATTTCAGATATTATAAAATCGTGTTACAGAAAAGCCCAAAAATCTGACCAAGGTCCTAAGGTCAATTTCTGAGTTGGGTTTGGCATATTTGTCTAAGAACTCTATATGACTTCTTATAATGAAAACTCTTTGGCTATTATAACTATATTTTATTTAATTGATTATATGTTTACTATGAACTAAATGCCAGTTGGCAGTTTAATTTCCCAAGAAAAATAGAAGATTCATGGAACAGTGACTTTATTGCTTTATTTGTTGATATAGTTGTCTTAACTATCTGGTTCAGGCTGGCCTTGCTCTGATGTCCTCTTGTCTCAACCTCTGGAGAGCCAGAATTCAAGGTGTATGTCCTTAAAATAATTGTGTTTCAGCCAGACATGGTGGTACACACCTTTAATCCCAGTACTTGGGAGGCAGAGGCAGGTGGATCTCTGTGAGTTTGAGGCCAGCCTGATCTAGAGTAAGTTCTTGACAGCCAGGGTTGTTACACAGAGAAACCCTGTCTCGAAAAAAAATTGCGTTTCAAAGAAGTATTCCATTTTATTTTCTAGTCTCTGTGTCCAAACTCTCATAATATAAATATATTAAATAAGGAAAAGCATGTCTTTCTATTATGTATATCATTTGGTTTCACTTTTGCACCTCTGTGATTTTAAATAAGAAAGCTTAGTTATTTCAAAGAAATAAATCTACTTAAAGTGCCATGAATTAAATTTATTTTTAAAAAGTGAGAAAATATTTAAATATTTAAATTAATGATCATACAAGATATAAAAAGAACTTACTTTTAAGAATGAAAGGTAGGGTTTCTTTGTCGACTAATAAAAATACGTCTTTTTCTAGGTTTGGTGACTTACACTTGCGATGCTTGAGCTCGGGAAGTCTAGGTAGGAGGAGGACTGTGAATTCAAGGATAATCTGGGTTATACAGGAAACTCCAGACTAGCTTGTGCTACACAGAGAGAAAATCTTGTTTCAAAAATGATTTGATTTTTTAAAAACAACATAAAAAATCTGAACAGCCTAAATAATCATCCATTTTTATACCCCACTAGAGTCAAAACTAAGCACAAACAGCCCATCCCCACAGGAAACCTAAACAGAGGAAACCATCGGACACCAACTCCCCGCAAAGAGCGTAGTTTACAGACATTGCCATCTAGTGTCCGACTTCAGAATTTATTTGTAAAATTCCTGCCGTCTAAACGGATTACTTCAAAATGTAGGTAGAGTCTTGACGGAAATTTGAAGTCAGAACCAGAAATCAAGAATTTCTTTCCTCTTCTCCTCCTCAGTTCCCTCTTCCCCCTCCTCCTCCATTCCCTCTGTTCTCCTCCCTTCTCATCTCCTCCCCTCACACTTTACTCCTCTCCTATCTTCTCCCTTCCTCTCTTTTCTTCCCCTCTCCTCCCCTCCTCCCTCTTCTCCTGGCCTCCTTCCTCCCCTCTCTTCTTCCCCTCCCCTCCCCCCTCCCCTCCCCTCCCCTCCCCTCCCCTCCCCCTCCCCTCCTCTCTCCCAGTTTTCTAACCTACCCTCTTGCCCTCCAGGAGACAGGGCCTCACTATGGAGACCAGACTGGCCTCAAGCTGTGATATCCCTGCCATATTCTTACTGATGTTGAGATTATTGGCATGCACCACCAAGCTTAGATAAAGGGAGAAACCATCAAAGTAGCTGAGCAGTGTTTTAAAAACTGAGGAAAGAAAACAGCAGGTTACTAAAGATGTATATTTCTAATTTGTAGGAGGACATAGAGAAAATACCAAACAGCCAGAATACTTGAGGATGAACAAATAACATGAGGAGTCCATCTTTTACTTTTCATCTTTGTGTGTGTTATGCATATGTTTGTGTATGTATGTGGGCATGTGTGCATGCTGGTATGTGTGTATGTATGTATGTACAATGTGGACGTGTCTTCCTCAGTCATTGTCCACCTTATCTTTTGAGACAGGGTCCCTTAGTGAACTTGGAGTTTATTATTGCTGGCCAGCAAGCTCTAGGGTTCCCCCTGTCTCTGCCTCCCCAGCACTGAGTTATGGACATATGGGGCTGCACTCAGCTTTTAAATGAGTACTGGGGATCCGAACTCATGTCCTCCTGGTTGTGTGGTACGCCAACACTCATTTTCCCAGCCTAGGAGTCAAGTCTTTTTTGTTGTTGTTGTTGTTGTTTCTCTGTGGAACAGTCCTGGCTATCCTGGAACTCCCTCTGTAGCCCAGGCTGGCCTTGAACTCAGAGATCAGCCTGCCTCTGCCTCCTAGGATTAATGGCATGTGCCACCACTGCCCAGCTGAGTCAAGTCTTTAATATGAAGCAAAAATGATGCTTTGGTCATTTAAGGGTTTTGTGTGAGGAAAAAAAAAATATTAGATGTTTATCACTTTTAAGGAATTTGTTTATTTTGACTTCTAGCTACCATTTGTTGAGCATTTAGTGAGCTTACCCATGAAGGTGTGTGCCTCCCTTAGCAGCCAGCACTAAGCATGCCCATGATGTTGCTAGTGATCACAAAGAGAGGGAAGACTTGAAGAGGACTGAAGAGTTGAAGGAATTCGCCATGGCTCCTGAAGGAGCTGATGCTCCCCTCTGCAGAGGAGAGCTGGCTGCTGTAGTATTTAGATGTACAGTGATTTCCAAGGGCAACGCCTATGCACGTGTCTGCAGAGAATGTGGGTCAAAGAGAAAAATGAACACCTGGAAGATGTCTTCCAGATCCTGATAATAAAAGTAATAACAAATAAAAGTAAGTAATAGTAATGTAATTTGATAAAACTTACTTGGACAATTGTCTAAACCTCTACCATAAGTACATATATGTTTTAGGGGCAAATTTATTAATGTAGCTTCACAGTATCCTTTCCTTTATTTTCAGTTTAAATGTTGGGACAAAAGCTGAGCATGTCTATCACCTTGAATCTTTTGTGAATAAGATTCTTATTACTTTGAGCTCTATTACCTTGAGCTAAGGATGCCCAAACTGTCTCTAACATCTTTCCTTTCTTCTTTTAAGATTAGAGGTTAAAAACATATTTTAAGGCTCACGTGTGTGTATGTGTGTGTGTGTGTGTATGTGTGTGTGTACACACGAGTGCACATATGCAGTGGCAAGTTTGGTGCCCACAGAGTCCAGAAGGTACTGGATCTCCTGAGGTGACACAGGAGCTTGTGAGAAGCCTGGAGTGGGTGCCAGGAACCAAACTTTGGTCACCTGGAAAAACAGTATGCAATCTTACTGGCTGGTTCATCTCTCCAGCCTTGTATTACCATTAATTAAAGCGTGTTG
Organism: Peromyscus leucopus; assembly: GCF_004664715.2. Lineage (NCBI taxonomy): Eukaryota > Metazoa > Chordata > Mammalia > Rodentia > Cricetidae > Peromyscus > Peromyscus leucopus. The sequence goes on from NC_051068.1 coordinate 104,176,133, forward strand.
GTTTTGATTTCCTTAGCTGAATTTCCATGCACTTCACACACCAGGCCCAGAGGCCCCTGAACTTGAACTGACCCAAATGCCTCCTCCTTGAGGACTAGCTCTCAGGATACCATGCGGTGGCATGCAAGTTTCTAAGGGATAGAAGCAACCGATAGTCTTACCCAGCTCTGACACCTATGAACCACATCAAGGGTCACATGACACAATTACCCTCAGGGCACAGGAGTGACAGACACGTATACCTGGGTAGTAACCAATAACTGTCCAATTGGACGTAAGACCTCCTCAACAAGTAGGAAATCATGCCTGATACTGGAAAACTTACCAAGTACCCAGGGATAGTTAATTCATGGATCTTGGAGAAGAACCTACCACCACCACCTCACCAAACCAGCATAATTGCTAACTACGTTCTAACGTTTGTCCTTACACCCACAGATGAATGTAGTCCTCACCCCTCGTCAAGGAAACTTCTCAACAGATGGAGACAATTACAGAAAACCACAACCAATCAAAGTGCAGAGTGTGGAGCTCAGTCCCAATGGACACATTTATACAGGGAACCATGGAGCTGGCCTGGCCTAGCTGCCTCGAGAGGTATGCATCACAGGGTTTGCAGGTTAGAGTCCGTGGCTCCTGGAGCACAATGTACCTTCCAGTTCCTGAGAGACCAATGCACTCCCGCGGGCAGCAAAGCACTGCTTTGTGTTTCTCTGTACGTTCCCTTAGTAGTCAAGGAAGCATGAAGGCTTGACAGGACAACTGATATTAGACATTAACCTTGTGTACCCTGTATGACTTGCAAACGTCACTGTATCCTGGCAACTACAGCTGTATGATCCTGGCAATTGTCATTATAGTCTGTATCTGATAAAGGTACAAATAGTCTGATTGCTCTCAATAAAATTGTCACAGGCTCAGTTGTGCTGTGGCCCCTCCAACTGGCCAGATTTTAATTCCTCGAGGCCATATCAGGTGACCTTGGTCCCGTGAGGAAGCATAGGTGCTCACACACCTACAACACAACTCCTTGCACCTAAGGCCCAGGGACCACCCCAGAAGAGACTGAGCAAAGACTGTAAGAGCCAGAGGCCCGGGGAGTTTGCTGTGAGACTGTCTTCTAGGGATGTCATGTCAGAAGCTACATCCATAAGGTCTTATTAACATGACTGCCTAAAGGATGACATCAGTAGACCTGCTAATGGGGACAGGAGAGAGTTCAGGAGGCCTCAACCCTACACAAAGAACTATAGGCAGCTAAGGAATGCTGGGATGGGTAGAAATAGTCTCTCACAGGGAAGACTACACCAGTTAGTTAAGCAATACCAAAGGATCAGCCCTGAAAACATACATACAGCATCCTTCAGACCAAGTAGGTTGTATTGGTGTATTTTGGAACACACACACACACACACACACACACACACACACACACACACACACACACACACGTACATATGCCAGTGTAGGTGTGTGCCAGAAGAGGGCACTGGGTCCTCTGGAAGAGTTAGTTATAGATGCTGTTAGCTGTCTATGGATGCTAAGCACTGAATTTGGAAAAGCAACAAGGGCTATTATCTACAGAGCTCTCTCTCCAGCCCAGCGATGACTTCTTATTGTGTTCCAGGATCCTATCTAGATCATTACCTTACCTTTTTCTCTTTTTCCTTTTTCTCTTTCTTGCTCTTCTTGTCTCCTTAGCCTTCTCCTGAGTGGGCTGGCTTCTGATTTTCCAATGTTTTGATGCCGTGAGAATTCTTTTTATTGTTAAGGAATTTTTTATGTATTTTACGTACCAACCACAGATTCCCTCTCTTCCCTCCTCCCGCCCCTCCCCCCTATTCCACCTCCTTTCCCTCCTCCAACAAGGTATGGCCTCCTATGCGGAGTCAGCAGAGCCTGGTACGCTCAGCAGAGATGCTGTGAGAATTCTGAGGACTATCTGTTAGTGATTCTGTAGCATATCCCACTATTTGGAATCTGATTTATAATTATTATAAGTTATATTAATAGTATTATGGTACTTCTTAGAAAGTGATTTGATAGCGGAGGAAGATCACAGGAGAAGTGTCATTTCCTCTACTGTATGAAGGCTACACACTTGCCCTGGCTCTGGGAGATTCTGACACTTTCGTCGCAGCCAAGTTGCTCTTTCCTGCGGATTCTATAATGTGCTCTTTGGAAGGAAACATGCACGGCCCATGATAAGGGCCAGTGTCTTGTGCTCCTGTGCCTTTACAGGCTCTACATCAACTATTTGAAACTCTGAATGGGAGGTTTCTTCCTTCTCCGTTAGCTTAGTCAGCCACCTGTGTGTGTATCAGCAGACTCACAGGAGTATTCCTGGTACTCCAGCATCACATTCAGCCACCTGTGTGTATATCAACAGACTCACAGGAGTATTCCTGGTACTCCAGCATCACATTCAGCCACCTGTGTGTATCAGCAGACTCACAGGAGTATTCCTGGTACTCCAGCATCACATTCAGCCACCTGTGTGTATCAGCAGACTCACAGGAGTATTCCTGGTACTCCAGCATCACATTCAGCCACCTGTGTGTATATCAGCAGACTCACAGGAGTATTCCTGGTACTCCAGCATCGCATTCAGCCACCTGTGTGTATATCAGCAGACTCATAGGAGTATTCCTGGTACTCTAGCATCACATTCAGCCACCTGTGTGTATCAGCATACTCACAGGAGTATTCTTGGTACTCCAACATCACATTCAGCCATCTGTGTGTGTATCAGCAGACTCACAGGAGTTTGTTCTACATTCTTTGTACTCCAACATCACATCATTTGTTGCTCAAATGTTTTCATTGTTGGCCACTGGGAGCTCTGTCAGTTGGCTCCTGTGTTTCTTTGACAGATACTTGTGAGATAATGCATTTATTTATTTTAACATCCTTCTCTTCCTTTCTCTCCCATTCCTTCTCTCTTTCTTTCTTGTTTCAATGTTTCTTGTATCCCAGGCTGACTCCTCATTTAGCTAAGGGTGACTTTGAATTTCTGATTCTCCTGCTTCCCCACCTGAGTGCTGAGATTATGGGCTTTTGCAGCATCACAGCCGGTTTACAAACGCTGGGATTGAATCTAGAGCTTCATGCATGCTAGCTGAGTACTCTGCCAATGGAACTATATGCCCAGTCCTGCATTTTTCTTATTTTCTGGGTAATAAATGCTTCAGCTCATCTTAGCTAGTTTCTGCCATACTCCCGGAACCAGCCATTTTTCCATGGAGCCCTGGATCTTTTTATTGAAAATGATATTAGAAAGCATCTTCTTGTTTGTAAACACTGGAAATCAAATATCTAAGTGTTAGGTACTTGTTCTGCGGGATGTCACTTCTTTTGAGCCCCTCCTCCAGCTGACAGATAAAGAAATACATTTGCATATTGTACTGATTGGTTTCTGTCAACTTTTGACACAAACCTAGACATACCTGGGAAGAGAAAATCTCTACTGAGGAACTGCCTCCATCAGATTGTCCTTTGTCAAGTCTCTGGGGAGCATTTTCTTCTTGTTAATGATTGATGTGGAGGGGCCCAGCTCCCTGTGGGAGGCGTCACCCTTGGGCAGGTGGTTCTGGGTTGTATAAGAAAGCAGGCTGTGCAAGCCTCGAGGAGCAAGCAGTGCTTCTCCATGGCCTCTGCTTCAGTTCCTGCCTCCAGGATCCTGCCCTGAGTTTCTGCCTTGGCTTCTGTTAATGGATTGTGACCTGGGAAATTTAGGCCAAATTAGGCCAAATAAAGCCCCTCTTCCCCAAGTTGCTTTTGGTCAGTATTTTATCACAGCAATAGAAAAGAGACCAAGACACATATACTGTTTACATACACATGCATAATGTACACACACACATATTTCTAGATATATTTATATTTAACTAAGAGTTCTCTCTTACCTGGCTTCAGTTTCAATTCCCATCAGTGCCATCCATCTGTCTACTTATTCAATTCTGTCAATTTCACAACGGGAGAACTGTTAGCTGGTACTCCTGTGGTGGTGAATGACTTTCCCACTCGGCTCCTTCTGTCTTAGTTTTCCTTTGTTTTTTCTAAGGTCTTACTATGTAACCTTGGCTGGCCTGGAACTCTCGATATATAGACTAGGCTGGCCTTAAACTTATGGAGATCCACTTGCCTATCTCCCGAGTGCTGGGATTAAAGCCATGTGCCACCATACCCAATTTCCACCTCTTTAATCTCAGAGAGTCCGTTCATTTCTATAGTAATTTAGGTTGGAACGTTTCCCCCGGCTTTTTGTGAGGCTGTGGGGAAATGAAAGTGATTAGAGGAGTGATTTACACATGAAAAGAGATGAGCACACTTGAAGATTAGCACACTTCAATTGGCAAGCTCCTACCATGTGGGAGACTTGGGTAGGGGGATTGGAATTTCAAGATCAGCCAGTACTTTGTGGCAAGATATAAGCCAGCCTGGGCTCAGGGTGAGACTTGATCCCCCCCCCCGTGCCAGAAAAGGTGGGGGGGCTGTTACATTGTATACAGAAGTACACTGAAATTGTAGACTTTAAAATTTAAAATGACAGTTATTACCATAAAGTATTACACACACACAAAAACACACCCATAATAATTTTAAAAAGCAACTTTGGTTTCTATGTAGATAAGGTAGCAGTGTCTAGATACCCTTTCACCTAAAACAGCTAGGAAAACCCAACACAGGTATGTGTGTTTGGGGGTTTCCATTGCTGTGAAGAGACACCATGACCACACCAACTCTTATAAAGGAGAACATTTAATGGAGTGGCTTACAGTTTCAGAGGTTCAGTTCATTATCGTCATGGTGGGACAAGGTGGCATGCAGGCAGACATGGTGCTGGAGAAGGAGCTGAGAGTTTTACATCTTGATCTGCAGGCAACAGGAAGTGGTCTGAGACACTGGGTATGGCTTGAGCATATATGAGACCTCAAAGTCTGCCTCCACAGTGACACACTTCCTCCAACAAGGCCATAAATATTTCAACAAAGTCACATCCCTGAGTAGTGCCACTCACTTTGGGGGTCTTTTAAACCACTACAGTCTGTATCAAACAATGGTTTTCTGAGCATGGGTGACAGGCAGGCCAGAGCAGTGATGTCAGACAGTGAACACTCATTTAGAAGCTGCTTTTGCCAAAAGGAAAGGACTCCTCACTTGGGCCTGCAGGGTAACTAAATGCAGGCTGAAAGCCTAGCATCTCTGTTTTCAGTTTGTGTCTGTCCCCTTTACAGTGTAGCCGGTTTAATGTCTGCATGTAGCCATGGTAATCACTCTAGGAATGCTCATTTAAACCCTTTTGAGATGTAGTCTATCTCATGTTCCTTGAAATCTGAAGGGACAAAGGTTAAGGGCCACTGTCCTAAACCTGAAGTCATCTAGGATGGAACAGTATCAAAGGATAGGTCACATTCCACATGCAAAAAATTATCTATGATGGGTAGGCACTACCCTGGAGCCAGAGCAATCATCTTATGGGTATCAGAATGTTCCCTTCAGGCAAGAAGAACTGCTCCTTGTCTCTTTGCAGAACCAGAACTGAGATAATGATCACCCAGACCACACTTTCCTGAACTACACACTCATCTTCTCCCCTGCCTCTAGCCCTTCCTCTATTTAAACTTGACGCTCATATCAATGTCCTGAAGATAAAACTTGGGGTCACCGGAACCTTTTATGTGTTCCCCTTCCCAATGTGCCACACTGATTTAATGTCCTTTGCTTTTCAGCATCACTTCTGTCTTAAATAGGTGTGTTGTGACAGGTGAGACTGAGGGCAGATCCTCACCCGCTGGGGCTGTGGGAGTCGGGGATTTGCCTTAAAACTCCCGTAACAATGGGAAAGTAAATGAAGTCCTATAATCGCCCCAGCTTGTTATCTGCAGAGACCATTGTCCAGGGAGGAGGAGCCAGGGGAGAGATCAACTTTGAACTAAAGAGATGGGGCTGGGAGCATGAGGCAGAAGCACAGCAGAGATGGAGGGAGAGCGCTGCACAGAGTGAGCTCCAGAGATTGTGGGGTCCACCTGAGGAAGAGCAGGCCAGGAGATCCCAAGTGAGTCAGGGAAATACCCCCCAGAAGGAGTTTGTGTTCCCACCAGTCCGAGTGGAAAACCTTGGCATGATCAAAGTATTCACAGGGCTTCTGAACAACTGGGAAGAATTAAGGTCAGGATACTTTATTAGCACCAAAGAAAACTTCCTCTCAGGTGTCTTTTTGGTGGGGAAAAGCTCTATTGACAGAGGTCTTAAAAAACGGATCTGAGAACCCATTAGGAAGCAGGACTCACTGTTTCTTAAACTACTGCCCAGGATATGAGTTAGTCACCTCCACCCTGTGCAGGGATCTGCTGTGACCACAGTGATTTGACAATCGTATTATGCTCAGTGGCTCAACGTACATACCAAGAAGCTCTTGCTTTATGGACACTTTTATTCTGCTTTCCCATTATTTTGTCTACTTTTTGCCAGCCACATAGCCCCGATTCCTTCTGAGCATTCAATGATGTGTGTAGTGGGTAGCCATTCCAGCTTGGTTCTGGAAGTTCCAACCCACATTGAGACTCTGGCAACTGTCACGCCTACGAGGCGGGGCGAGGGGAGGTGCCTGGGGACCCGGAGAGCTGGATGGGCGAGCGCTCGCTCTGGGTGCTCTCTCGGTGCCGGAACGCTGACCGGTGCAGATTGACTGTGCAGAGCTCCGGAGAACACCGCTGGACTGCATTACACCTTCCCCAGACCCTGCGACCTACCCATTACTTAATTTGTGAGTTGCGCCATTAAATAAATATCCTTTTAACTACGTGGAGTGGCCAAAATAATTTCTCCAATATCTGGCGCCCAACGTGGGGCACGAACCCACGACCCTGAGATTAAGAGTCTCATTCTCCATGCTTACTCTTGATTTCTCAGAATCCTTTCTTACATGCTATGTCCTCTTTAAATCCAAACCTCCCATTTTTGATAACAAATAAGTTCTTCCAATAGCAATCTCAGAAGTCACCAGAAGGAAGATGGGGCCCCAACAACAACAACTCTACCCAATCCAGAATGATGCCATGGTAATCATCATCATACTACAATTCTTGCCAGAATTTCAGACAATCTTACCCATTACTCTAAAACTTGCTGCAGAACCTACAGTTAGTCTAACTGAGATTTAACTATCTGAGCTTTCTCACAGTACCCAACAGAGATAACATCACCCCCTAAACGGCAGGAAGCAATTCTAAGAAAACGACGCCCCTTCTCCCTTAGGTTTCATAATTCTCAGGGTTATGGATGATGGTTATAGGGTTGGGGGTGGAAGAAAATATTAACTCGGGATTGTAAAAAAAAAAAAAAAAAAGGGGGTGGGGGGAGAAGAAATGGAACAGATAGGTATAAGATATGATGGTAAATCATTGTATATACTAGTAAACAAACTTAGTAAAATAGCAACCTTAGATAATTTGCACTGTAATTTGTACTGTTATAGATTCTTATATATTGATACAAATGTAAACTATTTTTATACTCCTGTTTAAGATAATTTGTATATTGATACAAATACAGAACTATATTTGTTATAATGTACATATATTTCTACTCTTATTTGAAACATTTTTATATTGATACAAATGTAAATTTATATCTGTCATACTTTATTTATGCTCTACTTCTGTTTAGGATATTCGGTATATTGATATATATTTAATATTATTGTCATATTGCATATCGCACTATATATTCCTACCTCTGTTATAAATATCTTGTGTATTGTCACAATTTTGAAGTCATCGTTCTTCACCATACATTTTCTTATAGACCGTTTACCTTATTTATGTGAAGCCTTAGTCCTTAGGTTATTTCGATAGATAAGATTTATAGATTTATAGTCGCCTATGCCTGTCATCTCTATAGTTACGTTAGTTAGGTTATCCAGATTTACAGATACATAGGTCAGATGGGCAGGTAATCTTCAAACACTTCATAGACCTGGAGAATATGGCATTTAAATAACTTAGAATTCTGTTGACGTGAGACACAATTGCTCCTGGCTGCACCAATTGATCCCGAGAGAATGTTGGGCTTCTAAGACATTTCCATTTGGAAGTTTGTCTTTTGGCACAAAATGGCCTACTGGGCAAAGAACTGCCCTTGCCTTGATGGCTGACAGTACAAATGCAATGCTCTCCTTTCTGGACAAGCGGGACACAAGGAAAGCGACCACTGTACTCTGCCAAGACAGGGTAAGATGGTCTTTCAGAAATCCTGCTTCTGAAAATGGTCTGTCAGATACTCTAGGCCTGTAGCCAATTTGAATGCACCAACAATGCTGAGAAATATTAGGTGACTGTCCAGGCTGCCAGCTGTCTTGGTCTACTCTTGCAAGATTCCCGAAAGTTGCTTGCATCCATCTACCATTTCTCAGGGACCATTATGTTCCTTCTCAGGTCTTTGATGGGATTGAAGACTAGCAGTTATAGTTACAACTTGGTATATATAATATCTTAGATAGAACATATTAAGTATTAGGTTCAGGTTCTTTAGGATAGGACACCTTTGAATGATCTTTATAACATGCTGTTTACCTATGCTCTATACTTCTCTGGATTTTAGTATGTGTTTCTTGCTTGATATTGTTTGCATTGGTTGTAGTTACATCTTATCTAGGTCATTATCTCTCATTATTTCTGGACAATATTTGATAACCATTCCTTTGTATATAGTCTTGTATTAGTTTAGAACCTTCTTATTTAGACAAAAAGGGGGAGATGTAGTGGGTAGCCATTCCAGCTTGGTTCTGGAAGTTCCAACCCCCATTGAGACTCTGGCAACTGTCACGCCTACGAGGCGGGGCGAGGGGAGGCGCCTGGGGACCCAGAGAGCTGGATGGGCGAGCGCTCGCTCTGGGCGCTCTCTCGGTGCCGGAACGCTGACCGGTGCAGATTGACTGTGCAGAGCTCCGGAGAACACCGCTGGACTGCATTACACCTTCACCAGACCCTGCGACCTACCCATTACTTAATTTGTGAGTTGCGCCATTAAATAAATATCCTTTTAACTACGTGGAGTGGCCAAAATAATTTCTCCAATAGATGTGCATTCAATTCTCCCCCCTGCCTTCCTCAGAACAGTGATTCAGAACTATCTGAGCTCTGTCTTCTGATCTGGAGCTCTGATGACCCTAAGTAAATTTTTGTTATTTTTTTGCAGTTTCTGAGTTTGGATTGACACCTCATATAGAGATAGCCCAGAAAAAAGAGAACAGATGTTTTCTTTTCTCCTCTACCAGTTTTCAAAATCAGTTGGCAGGCTGGAGTGATGGCCCAGCAGCTAAGACACTTGTTGCCCTTCCAGAGGACCTGGGTCCGATTCCCAGAGCCCACATGGCTATTGGGGGATATTATTTTAAGGTGTGTTACTTTTGTTTATGTTGCATTTGTTTAACTCTGTGAAGCTGTGTTACTGTGCCTGTCTAAAACACCTGATGGTCTAATAAAGAGCTGAGTGGCCAAAGGTGATGCAGGAGAAAGGACAGGTGGGGCTGGCAGGCAGAGAGAATAAATGGAGAAATCCGGGAGAAAAGGATCAAGGGACAAGAGGGGAAGGAGGAGGAGTTCAGGGGCCAGCCACGCAGCTACAGAGCCATACATGGAGTAAGAAGGAAAGAAAAGGTATACAGGAATAGAAAAAGACAAAAGCCCTGATGCCAAAGATAGACGGGATAATTTAAGAAAAGCTGGCAAGAAATAAGCCAAGCTAAGCCTGGGCATTTATATTAAGAATACGCCTCCATGTGTGGTTTATTTGGGAGCTGGGTAGCGAGCCCCCCAAAACAGCAGAAACAATCAACAACACACGGCAGCTCACAATTTTCTGTAACTCCAGTTCTCCTTGGGGCTCTGTGGGCATCAGGCACCCACATAGTGCACAATCATGCGTGCTGGCAAAACACTCATACACATAAAAATAAGAAGTTGGTTCAACAGCAGCACCCAAGGATCGCTAGTTCTTAAATTACGTTTAGAAACACTGGGCCTTAAACTTCATGTGAAGCTTGGAATCTTTTAAAAAGAAAACAATGATTTTTTTTCAGGTGCATACAAAAGAATAGTTTTCTTTATGACATTTTCATAAATATGTGCCTTTGGCCTTACACACATTTTCCTGTTCATTGTTGTCCTTATTTTGGAATCCTCTTTAAGTCTCATTCCTGTTACTGGCTGAATTTAGAATTGTACTGAAATTCGGTCCTACATCCAGACCCTTAGATTAAGAATCTTCTAGATAGAGCTACAGGGAAGCATTGACATTTTAAGCAATGGAGAAACAAGATCATAACTGCATTTTATAAGTACCAGTCTGACACAGTATTGGGAATGGAGAAAGTGGCAGAGGAGTGGATGGCAGTATATGTTGAACGTACGTGTGTGTGTGTGTGTGTGTGTGTGTGTGTGTGTGTGTGTGTAATGATGATTACAGTTAGATGTGGGAGAGGGACTAATTTGAGACCTTGTTAGTAAATAGGGGTTGACTGGCTAGCAAGAGCAAGAGGCAAGGCTAGCAAGCGTCAGGTGTTGATGACTGGTGTGCGTGTGTGTTTGTGTGTGTGGTGCTGGCGGTTATCGGGGCAGAGCTAACTGCTGTCTGTGCCAATGTGAAACCGGAGCGGAAGGTTATGGGGATGGGCTGGAGAGACCAACTCCTGGAGGAGGCCTCCCACTCCCAGCCCCATTCTTCTATGAACTGGTCTTGGAATAGATGAGGTTGAAAATGCCCTCTGTAGGTGATCATTCCGCTTTGCGTACCGGGGGACTTGGATTTCAGTCCTCTACGAGTCGCAAGTACTAGAGAAGGCCCTTTGGGGCTAGTCAGTGGCGACAAACTGCACAGAAATGTCCTGATATGAAGTGGGGGTCTCCAAGTGGCGAAGAAGGCACCTTACAAATACTTTCCCATCCTGGATGAGAAACTTGATGTCAGACGATGGGGAATTACCTTTTAAAACATTGTGCTCGGAGTAGAGTTTTAAATCGATGAGCAACGTGTGAACGAGCCACTCACTAAATTAATTCTGCCTTTGCAAGGCTGGGAAACACTTTTGGAAGGCGGCCTGGTTGACAAATGCCTGTGGAAGCCATAGGCTGGCCTAGCGGAAGAAAAGCTGAAGAGCAGCAGGAGTCCACGTCAGCGTCTTCCCCCAGCCTGGGTCCGGAGCGTCTCCCACGCCCCTCTGCAGGCGGCGCCCCTGCTGGCGCATTGCGCATGCTCAGCATCCGGAGCGGCGGAGGGGGTTTTCCCCCCGCCAGTAACCCTCAAACCCCGCCCCTTCCACTGGGTCAAGGCGGAGCTTCAAGCGTCGCCCCTGGTGATTGGACGTTAAGGTCCGGACCCCGCGCCTTCCGCTTCGCTCCGCCCTCCACGCCACAGAGACGCCGGGCTCTGGCCGAGGCCAGCGCTGTGCCGGGCGCCGCACGTCAGCGCGCGCCCAGAGCCCCGCGCTTAGGCCCCGCCCCTCCTCCCTGCGCCGCCCCGCCCCCGGCCTCTCGGCTTCTGCTCAGCTCCCCCGGCGCTCAGCAGCTGGGCATCCGCGCTTCGCGGCCATGGAGATCCCTGGGAGTCTGTGCAAGAAAGTCAAGCTGAGCAATAACGCGCAGAACTGGGTGAGTGGAGGCCGCAGGCGGGAGCGCGGGGAGCGGAGGGGCGGCTGTGGGAGCCGCGGGCTGCCCGGGCATCCTGGGGGAGCCGGGGGCGGGGACCCGGGCGGCGGCTGCCCGCGGAGGCGAGCCCCGGCCCCGGAGCTGTCTCCTAGGCTGGAGAGGCCGAGGGCTGCGGCAGAGGCGGAGGAAGGCGCCTCTCTGCATGTTCCCGGTCTTCTTGGCTCTGCCTGTGGGCCTGGCCCGGGTTTGGGTCGGTCTCCACGTCTTTACATTTCTGAGTTGCAGTGTGCTGGGTGCATACCCAACAATGTGGCCATTCATGAATCGGGACTGCTCTGAACTGAGGTTCTTTGTGCCTCGGTTTTAAATCAGAATGCCTGACACAGACATACTTTTAAAGACTCGACTCCTGGTGACAGTTAGGTGTGGGGAGATTAATGGTTTCTAAGATTGGGCAGCGAGTGCCAGTTGGCCTTGTTGGCCAAGTACTGTACCCTCAGAAGGTTGTTTTCCTTCTGTATTCATTGGTGGCCAAGGCTAAGATGGTAAGCGCGAAGGTGGAGACCGTCCAACTTTGGAGGCTGCAAAGGCACTGGTTTAATGTTTAGATGGAATTTTTTTTATTCCACAGCTAACAGGATCATGAGGTTTAAATTCAGTCTTGCAAATCATCACTTGCCTTTGGCAAGTTAGGGGGAAGAAAAAAACCGTTTCAGGCAAATGTTCTTTTGATGTCATTAATTTACCATGTCTTCTGTCAGGATCAAGAATTCTTACTGCCTCCTTTCATTCTTTTCCTTAATTTCTTAGAAGGTGAGGAGGGACGGGAGTTAAAAGGGAGATCAGGATCTTGGAAGGAGACCCGGACTTCTGGCATGGGCTCAAGTTCCAGCCTTGCCATTTGTAAGTTGGACGATCTTGAGGAAAGTCACTCTGCTTTGAATCTCAGATGACTGAGGGTGTAACAGTGTGTCCTTTACAGGATTGCTTTTATGAGTACAGAAGATAATGAACTTGAAAGGGCAATGAAACCTTTCAACGGGTATTTTGTGGGTAGGGAAGTAAGTTGGTTATTGGAGTATTTAAAAGTAATTTCAGTAACACTGTCTATAAGTCATGTATTTATTTAAAAATTACTTTATGTGTCTGAGTGTTTTGCCTGCGTGTATGTGTATGTACCATGTGTGTGCCTGGTGTCCAATGAGGTCAAAAGGGAGTGTTGAATCCCCTCAGACTTGAGTTACAGATGGTTGTGAGCCACCATGTGGGTGCTGGGAATTGAACCCAGAGCCTCTGCAAGAACAAGTCCTCTTAACTGTGGAGCCAATTTTCTAGCCCCAAATCAATTATATATTATACTCTTTGCTGAATTAGTGTGTATTTTATGTAGCTGGATATAAGAAAATGCGGGGCTTAGTGCTTTTCAGTTGTCCATTGCTGCTGATTGTAAGTGGCTTTTATCCCTTGAGATGTTTTATGGACCTCAGTGAGTGGCCCAAAGCAGGAGTTTTAGTGCAGGTTAGTTTGGCCCCCCGGTGATTTTATAAGTTTATGGATGACCTCATATTTCTGAGATGGGTGGGAGCCATTGCATCCCCGAGTGGAGACCTACCTGTTGGACTACTGCAGGGAGTTTTTGTTGGGGAGTAGAGATAATTGGGGTGGAGCAGGGTTGTGTGCTATAAATGTCTAGCTGAAGAGTTAGGATGATTTTTGTAGGGGCTTTTGAATGGAACTAGAATTTTTAGCTTTCTGAACTTTGTCTTTTCTCCCTCTAAATGAATAGCCTCCTCTAACACGCTTATACCAAGGGATGGGTGAGGGTGTAAAGAAGCCGTACACTGTTAATGTTCCCATCACATGAAGCTGGTAATCCAGGAAGACTGGTTTGCAGAAGAGATGCAGGCACTGACTGCGGGATCGTGAGATCTAGTAGACCGAAAGCATGCCTGGCATGGCAGCATTGTTTAAGGTGTTTTTGTTATTGGTTAATGCAGTGCTGGTTAATTGGTTAATAGGTGACTGGCTGGCTGAAAGGAGCAAGGAAGGGACAGGGGAGACCTGACTAGATGGTGGTGATGAAAAGGAGAGAAACTTTAGAAGAAGGTCCTGAAGTTTTGATATGAGACGTTGGGAAGAAGGTTGAATGTTGTATCTAAATTCACTGGTTGAGTATTTGGGGACATTTCCTTGGACTGGGTTTAAAACCCAGGACCCTGATTGTGTACGATGGTGAACATCTGCTCTCCCAGAACCGGAGTTATCACACTTAGTATCTCCATTTTATCAATGAAGAAGTTGAGGTGCTGAGTTATTAAGGTGTCAATTGGAATTTTAAGCCTGCATTTGAAGGACAGCATTAGTTAAGATACTTTGTAGAGTAATTATGTCTGAGAGAAATTGAACCACCTATGTAACAGCAACAAAAAATTAAAGACCACATTAAAATAGGTGAAAAATAGAAAGTAAATGCCAAGAATATACTTTGTTTAGCCTAACATAGCCCAAATGTTTTCATTTTATATATTTTTTCCACTACATACAAGCTCAGTACTATTTGTAATCAGTGTAAATTACCGATGTTTTGCTGCTTTTGTACATTAGGATCTGGCGGGTGTGTTGATTGATCACAGATCTTAGTTCAGGGTAGGCATTCCGCGTCTGCTCTCAGGTGCCTGTGCACATGTTGTTGCAGACATTGAGTTAGGTTAGGCTAGAAGTGGAGACCTAATGCTCATGAGTAGGACATAGAAAGGCTGTTAGTTAACGTCCTTTTCTAGTCTTCTGCTGGGGAATGGGTAAAAGAAGTAGCTTCATGGAAGTCAATAAGTAAGAGATAGGAAAACAGTGCCATGACGTTAGGAAGTGCTTTGTTCAGATGTCACCACATACCGATGGGTGTTGTGAAGAAAGGCCAAGAGTGTTTTCCACAGGAGCTGCCTTCTATGTCAGTCTGAACCGTAAGGAATGTCGGTCTTAGCTGATTCAATCTTTCTTGCCGTGGGGTCAGTTTCCACCTGCCTTTTGTAATGTGTCACTTGGGGTCATTTATTTGGGGCTCAGGTGTCACCCTTCTGTAGAATCATGTCCAGCTGAATGTCCTGCTCCGGTTAGCTCTATGATGGACTGGGTTGTACAAGCCGGTCTTGTTAGTGTTTGTTACTGTTCTGCCCAGAGACAAGTCGGAAGCTGGGCCTGAGGTTCTGAAGCGTAGATAGTCTCAGTCTGGGTTTTCTCGTTTCTTCTCCCACCGCCGCCCGTAGCTCAACTTCCTTTTTACACCTTGTGTCCGTTATATTTCCTCCGGTCTGGGCTGTCTATAACCCCTTAGTGAGAACTGGGATCCTCAGAGCCTTGGGCTGTTTCGCCTTACGTGTGTTCTTGCCCCTGGACGGAATTGCTTATACAGCTCTGCGTGTGGTACTGCTATCCCGTCTCTGTATACACATTTTACTAGAGATGTTTTGTATCTACTGAGCTCTTATGTGACATGAAGGGCAGAGGGGTAGAGTGCAGAGTAACCTGGGTGCTTGTGAGAATGTAAGGCCCTGGTCTGTTTAAGGGAATGAACGGTGCATATGGGAGGATTCAGGTTGCAGTTCTGTTCCTTAGCATCAACACGATCGTGGGCACATTCCCTTAACTCCCCTGGGCTTGCGAATCCTCAGCTCCAATAAGGACGTATAAACAGTCATCACCATCAGGCTAAATTATACATATGTCAAGGTACAGAGGTTTAATTAGTTAAACCTGTGGTTCCTGGTACGTGAGTACTATTCTTGCTATTACTTATTAATTAATCAAATATTTAATACCTGCTTTGTATATGTACATCCTGGGTGTGTAGAGGAAGAAGGGCCAAAAGGAATTCTGCTCTGGTGGATTTTACCTTCTGCTTGGGAGACAAACAACCAAATAAATGACCAATTCTTCCTTTCACCAACTTTACATTTGCCAGTCTGTTCTCCTGTGCTGTTAGATTTCTTTCATAGAAGGCCAGAGGCCCGGTCTGCAGGTGGGGGAAGACTAAGATGATACAGAGTGACTCAGGCTGAGATGGGACACGTAAAACATCGTCCTCCATCTAGGCTGGGAAAGGTATTTATTGGTCATCTTACTGTACAAGGGAAAGCTCAAAGTCTACCAAGAATTATATGCTTTGAATGCTGACTAATGGGGTTTGCATAAATATCCTCCAAAGGTCTGTGTGAGGCTGCTTACCAGTGCATGTGCTATTGGTAGGTGGTAGAACCGTTGAGAGGTTCTGGTTGGAGGAAGTCTGGTATTTGGGGGGCATTCTTGAAGGGCCAGTTGGAATCCTGCCCACTTCCTGTCACTTCCCAGCTGCCATGTGGTGAGCATCTTGTTCCCCATGTACTCACCATCACAAGATGTTGCCTCACAACATTCCCCAAAGTCGTGGGGCCGAGGGACCGTGGCCTGAAACTCCTGAATCTGAGTCTGCCTTGCTATTTTGTTATAGTCACGAAAAGCTGACTAATGTTTAACAAGATGATGGTAAAGTCTAGAAGGGTCTTTGTTGTCTAGTATGGTGCCCACTAGCCACACGTGACAACTTTATTGTTAAATAAACTCAGTTCCTTAGTTGTACTCACCACATGTCTAGTGCTGTAAGTGTAGTTGATGATCAGTACAGTGTAGAACATTCCATCTGTTGGAGGTCTAGGTCTAGCCTTGGAATCACTGCCCGTTTTCCTTTTTAATTGTACTTTTCTATGTATTTGCATATTCGTGTATTTTTACTTTCTTCCCAGGCAAGAGACAGTGACTGCTTTGCAGTTTTTTTTTTTGGGCAGCGTGGTGGGGTGTCTAGCTGTGTTGGCCTTCCTCTTAGCTCGGTTGCTTCTTTGCATTTGAAGTGTTAGTAAGTGCCCTACCTGTTTCTAACACATTCAGTTTTGATGATGCTGATTCTCTTCTCAGTGATTCTCAACTGGGTGAGATTTTTGCCACCTTTAGGCTGGTTGGCAGTTCTGGAGGTATTTTGGTTGTTTTTGTGGGATGGGGTGGTGGTGATGTTTTTGACATCTGTTGGATAGAGGCCAAGGCTGCTACTAAACATTTACCATGCACAAGGCAGCTTTCAAAAACCAAGATTACTAGCTCTAAAAACTCACTGATGCTGAAGTCAAGAAACCTTGACTTCAAAGTCAAAAGCTCTTTCCTTTGACTAAGAAAAAGAAAAAAAAAATCTTGAATTGGAGATGTAGAAGTAGTTACTGAGAATAAAGCCCCGGTTGGGGAGATGGATGTGGGTAAGAGCACTTGTTCTGCAGCATGAGGACCTGTGGCTAGATCCCCAGCACTGACATCATAAGCAGGTCCGTGTGTCCGTATGCTGATTTCAGTGTCTCTGGAATAACAATCACCTCTTCTGAGTTTAGGGACTATACTACAGAAGTAGAGAAAGACGTTTTCCCGTGGATGTGTCAGAGAGCGTTCGTTGGGTAGAATTCTTTAGTCTTGGTTCTGAGTGGACACAGAGCTAAGGTCTCCTGTGAATTCTTTATCTTAAAGCTACCTTACCAATATTTCTGGCTCTCTCAGTGGCTGAGACCACGGGTGTTTGTGGGATGACTGTAGTAGTGTGGTTTTGCAGTGGGTAGAGGATGCTATGGATGTTGAGTGCTGGCTGCTGGTAGTCAGGGACAGTACTGGGACTGTGTTCACAGGCCTCACAGGGTTGGGTACTGCTAGCAGTGTGCATCTCCAGCAATGGGAATCATGGCACCAGGGGCATGCATGCCCCTTAGAAGGCATGTCTTCAAGCCCTCCAGCAAGGAGCACTGGTGATAACAGTGGTGTGCTGGTTTCATAGTCCCCAGATCCCAGGGTACAAGATGCTGGGTTCTCCAGGTCTTAGAGGTGGCATATCATGCTGTGGGCCACCTGTCCACTTCTGATACGGGGACTACGTGGGCTTGGGTTCTGGGGTCACAAGTGTAGTCGGGTTAGTGAGGTTTCAGCCTTTTATGTGGGTGTGGTAGAGTGTCGGTGGAGCATTCATTTGCCCTTAGCAGAAGCAAAGGTATTCTAGTCTTTCTCTTTGTCTGTCAACTATTGAGTCATTGCACCCCAAGGAATTGGAATTGACCAGGGAATCCCATGCTGGCAATAAGAAAAAATAAAAATTTCCATCTAGCTTCATGCCAGCAAGAGGAAGAACTTCTCTCTCAGGAACAGATTTCACAGTTTTGATGCCATACCAGAATGCCTTGCAGGAGGGACTGGAGCCAGGACAGTGATAGATTAGTGATGGGCAAGACCACATCTTGACCTGGACCTATTAAGCTTATGTGTACCTCCTGCCCTTTATTTAATCGCAGATGTCATTTTAGCACCTGGAAAATGGACTCAGAGATCACTGGACCGCTTGTTCCCTTCCCATTGTGGCCACATTGAATAGATACCTTCCTCCTCTTTAATTCCTACATTGATGGGGAGTGGTGAAGCCTAGCTTCCTAGGCTTGTTGGACCCACACTTTCATCTTAGAAAGGCAAGTAACACTAGGGATGGCGAGATGCAGAAACTTCTATACCTAAGGCAGTGTATACTTCAGCAGTGGCTCTGCTTTCGGCCTGGCAGTGAGCAGTAGTGACTCTGGAGGTGGAGTAGGCAGACAGAGTGAGGGGCTTTTCTAAAGCATAGGTTGACTGTGGACTCCAGTTGTGTTCAAACCTATGATGACTGTGAAACCATCCTGTGGCTATGATTGCTGGCATCCTCACGATGGGGTCTATTGGATTCTCGGGTTCCCCCATTTCCCTGTGGTAGGGAGAGCCCTCGACAGAGCCAGCTTTACCTTAGGCTCTGTTCTGTATCCTGCCACCCCAGCTCTATGTCTTCCTGGGTTCCCACCTCTGCCTGGCTGAGTTCCTGGATTCCTCCTCAGTTACTGAAAAGACTGAGGGGCCCCCAACTGGATCAGGCCCTCTGAATAGGTGGGACAGTTGATTGTCTTGATCTGTTTGGGAGGCATCTAGGCAGTGGTACCAGGTCCTGTGCTCATTGCATGAGTTGGCTGTTTGAAACCTGGGACTTATGCAGGGTTGCTTGGCTCAATCTGGGAGGAGGGGACTGGACCTGCCTGGACTGAGTCTACCAGGTCGATCTCAGTCCTCTGGGGAGGCTTTGCCCTGGAGGAGGTGGAAATGGAGGGTGGGCTGGGGGAAGGGGAGGGGGGGCAGGAAGAGGGAGAACAAGGGAATCCGTGGCTGATATGTAGAACTGAATGGTATTGTAAAATAAAATAAAAGGAAAAACAAACAAACAAACACAAAAAGAAATTGAAGCTGTTCATTTGTTTATGATTTTGGTTCTTCCTTGAGGATGAGGTGAGCAATGGATATCTTTATTTGACTACTTTGGACTTCTCCAAATTAGATTTATTTTAATAGTTACTTACTATCTGTTTGCTTATTTTGATAAGGTCTGATACAGTCCATGCTGGTCTCAAACATTGCTGTGTAGCTGAGGCTTGCCTAACTTCTTGCCTCTACCTCCCAGTGCTGGGATTACAGGTGTGTGAACTGCCACCCCTGACTTCAGATTTATTTTTAAATGTTTCCTATACCCAGACCACCATGGTTTTCTGCCATATTCATTTTCAATGTAGTAAGCAAGAAATCGCCAGGGTACATCCTTTTTAGTGATTAAATGAGATAGTTTTTAAAGTATCTTGTATTTTCTCTCATCCGTAACTTCAGCAATTTATAGTTTATTGGGTAATTTTTATACAGTTGAACTCAGTTTAATAAGAAGAAGCAGGAAATATTTTATAGGAACAAAACAAATTAAAACATGTTAGATACAGGTTTCTTCTTGTCTAGGAGCGAAGTGACCTGGAAACATGTCCAAACAAAATGAGCAGGTTGAACAGGTTTGGCGAATAGAGGCCTTTTACCTTGTAGCACATTCTTCATCAATATCCAGCAAACCCTAGCTTCCTTCTGTGCAGGAGGATGGGAGCACACCCTGGACACGCTCTCTGCTTTCCACAAAGGGCCAGTGTCTGTGTCTGGAACCCTTTCAGGCTTGAAATGCACAGCTGCCAAGCTCTGTGTCCTTAAGAAATGGATCCAGCTTCCCATATTAGAGATTTTCACAAGCAATCATTCAATATACGTAGTATAATTTTGCTGGAAATATGTCCCGTCAGTGATCTTAGTGGAAGATGGGTGTAGCTCTTGTGGTGTGCGTATTAAAAGAATTGTCAGGTTGTCCCTTTGGCCTCTGAAGGTTTCATAGCCCAGGGCAATGAGTAGTGAAATGTGATTGGGCAGGAGGTGCTTTTCCTGTACATGATTGTGAAAGGGAAAGTGGGAAGAGAGCCTCCCTTCAGGCACTTCTACAGAGCAGAGCAGCTGGAGCAGGGTATGGCGGTGGACATCTGGATGGAAATTATTCCTTAAAAATAGTCTCGGGCTAGAGCGATGGCTTGACCGTTCAAGAGAGCTCAGTGCTCCTCCAGAGGGCCCGGGTCAGTTCCCAGCACCCACGCTGGGTGTTTCACAACTGCCCGGGACTCCAGCTCCAGGGGATCTAATGCCCTCTGCTTGTCTCTGCAGGGATCTGCACACACAGGGCACACACACAGAGATACACTCACATACGCATAAGTAAAAATAAAAAAAAAAAATACCTTCAGGTGGCTTATAGCCATCACCTCAGCATTTGGGAGGTGGAGGCAGGAGTATCAGGAGTTCAAGGTCATCCTTAGTTATCTAGTGAGTTCAGAGCCACCCTGGTGTACATATCCTGTCTCAGAAAGATAAGGAATATGGTTATTGGTGGACATCAGCTAGATAGCAGGAGTTCCAAGTGCTTGTTCTCTGGTAAAAGATTAACAACGCTGTACCCAAATTACCTCCAAGAGCCACGGAAGCCAGGTGAGGTATCATAGTATGTGGGTGCAGCACAGAAATAAGAACACATAAATTCATAAGGCAGGGAGATGATTTTGTATTGTGTATATCACCCTCTCCTGATTTGGGCGGCACAGCTTGGAGAGAGATACCATCTGCTTGAGACCAGGAGAGGGAGTGAGTACCCGACTTAGCCTTAGACTAACACTAAACTCATGCTGGTAAAATCCAACACTGGTTAAGTTCCCATGGCTGCAGTCTCCAGGTTGGTACCTGTAAGTGGCCTCCAAGACTGCCCTGGCACCATGTAGGATTCTGCAGTCTAGATTCCAAGCTTGCCACATTGTTAGGCTGACTATGGAAGCTTTTGTTAGTATGTATGCACCAGACATTGGGGCTTACAATCTCAGAAATGCTAATAGGTATAAAGAGTCAGATAGGTCTTGATAGAACAATAGTGGGTGATTTCGGTACCCACCCCATTCTCATCTCCAGATAGGTATTTCTGATGGCTAATCAAGAAGATACAAACAACTTAAGCAGCTCCTTAACAGTGAGTTTAAAGCAGTAATAAAAAACCTCCCAACAAAGACTATGTCTAGATGGAGTTACTGCTGAATCTTTAAAGAGCTAACCAGTGTTCCACAAACTGTTCCATCAAACAGAATGGAGCACTACCATACACACTCTGTGACTCTTGATTACCCAACTCCAAAATCAGAAAGAACATAAGCAAGAAAGAGAATTGTAGACCAGTTTATCTGATAAACAGATGAAAAAAATTCTCAACGAAATTCTTACCAAATCAAATTGAAGACTATATGAAGACATTCATATGCTATGACCAGGCTTTCATTTTAGAGTTACAGCATTCTTATACAAATCAGTAAGTGCAGCCAGCACATAGACTTTAGAACCTAAACCACGTAATCCTCTCCATCAGTACAGAAAAGGCCTTTGTCACTAAGCTCAGCCTCCCTTCATCATAAATGACCTCACATTAGGAATGGGGGGATTGTAAAGGCAGTATATAATAGACCTATAGCCAACATTCTACTAAGTGGAGAAAAACTGAAACATTTCCTGTCAAATCTGGAATGAGAAAAGGTACCCATTCTTTCCTGTCTTACTCAGCATTTTGCTTGAAACCTTATTAGTTAGAGCAGTAAGCCAAGAAAAATAAATAAAAGGGATACAGAGAGGAAGTCAAATTCTTTTTTTTTTTTTTTTTTTTTTTGTTTTTTTTTTCTTTTTTTTTTTTTTTTTTTTTTTTTTTTTTTGAGACAGGGTTTCTCTGTATAGTTTTGTGCCTTTCCTGGATCTCACTCTGTAGACCAGGCTAGCCCTGAACTCACAGAGGTCCGCCTGCCTCTGCCTACCGAGTTCTGGGATTAAAGGCATGCGCCACCACTGCCGGCCAAATTATTCTTATTTGCAGACCACACAATCCTTAAAAGACCCTAAAGATTCCATCAGAAAATGTAGAGCAGATATTTTCAGCAAAGTAACAGCATACAAAATCAACATTAAAATATCAGCAGCATTTTTATATATCAGTAACAAATTCTCAGCTGGACTTGTTGGCACAAGAACTTGTTAATCCCAGAACTTTGGAGGCAGAGGCAGGTGGATCTCTGAGTTCAAGGCCACCCTGTTCTACAAAGTGAGTTCCAGGATAGCCAGGTCTATGTAGAGAAACCCGGTCTCAGAAGACTAAAGAACTCATTGGGAAATTGGGGAGTTGGTGGGAGGAGATCCCCACTCACAGTAGCATCTCAAAACAAAACAACTGTAGGAGTAAACCCAACTAAGGTAGTGAAAGTCACCAACAGTGAAACTCTAGACAGAAACTGAAGAAGACACCAGAGGGTGGAGACACCTCCCTTGCCCCTGGATAGACAGGATTAGTACCGTGAAAATGGCCGTATTGGGGAGAGCAGTGTATAGACTTGGTACCGCCCTTATCAAAATCTCAGTGACGCTCACAGACCTAGAGAAAACAATCATAAAGTTCCCAGGGAAGCACAGAAGGCCCAGAACTAGCTAAAGTCGTCCTCAGAGGAAGAGTGTGGCTCTGTAGGTGTCCACACTGAGCTCATCCTGTATTCCAGAGCTGCAGTAACAGGGTAGCTGCCGACACACATCTGCAGGGCAGTGGAAGAGAATTGGAGATCAGAGATAAACAAAACTGAAAAATACACATCAGAGGAAAAGATACTCTCTGACAGTTGTTTCTGGGAGAACTGGATTTCCACATGAGAACAGCTAACTGAAACTAGATCCTTCTCTGACCCCACACAAAAGCAAATTCAAAATGGATCGGAGACCTTAATAGAAGACCTGGAACTTTGGAACTGTCAGAGGAAACTTAGACAAAACATTTCAAGATAACAAGGATTTCCTGAACTCCAGTGGCATAGGAAGTGATCGCAAGAATTGACAAACTGGGTTACAGTAATAAGATTCTGTGGGCTGCCCAGATGGCTCATGGTTGAAGGAAGTTGGTGCCAAGCCTGATGACCTGAGTTTGGTCCCTGGACCCCACACAGTGGACAATGAGAACCAATTCCTGCAAATTGTCCTCTGACCTCCACATGTGCAGAGCATCAAGTGTTTGCATGCCCCCCCCCCCCAATAAATACATGTGAAAAAAGGAAGATTCTGCATAGCGAAGGAAACCTCACTGGGGTGAAGAGAGCCTCCAGAACAGTCTTTGCCAACTGTGCGTCAGACAGGCTGCCGGTGCACATCTTTAATACCAGCACTTGGGAGGCAGAGGCAGGTGAATCTCTGTGAATATGAGACCAACCAGGTGTATATAGTAAGTTTCAGGACACTCAGGGCTTACATATTGAGACCCTGTTTCAAAAAGAAAAAACTCAACCCCCCACC
Organism: Peromyscus leucopus; assembly: GCF_004664715.2. NCBI lineage: Eukaryota > Metazoa > Chordata > Mammalia > Rodentia > Cricetidae > Peromyscus > Peromyscus leucopus. Next base: position 104,199,559 of record NC_051068.1, read on the forward strand.
CCCAAATAACAAGAAAAGAAGAGAAGCGAGAACAAGATGGCAGGGACTGCAGAAAGAGGAGCCTTTGTTGACTAGTGGGAACGTTAGCGCGTGTGGCCACTGTGTTCGGAGGTTCCTCAGCATTCTGAAAATGGAGCTACCATATGATGGCACTGCTATACCACTTGTCTTAGTTAGGGTTTCTGTGTGCTGTGATGAAACACCATGACCAAAAGCAACTTGGGGAGGAAAGGGTATCCATGTCATCACTGAAGGAAGTCAGGGCAGGAATTCCAACAGGGCACAGTCTTGAAGGAATTGATTCAGAAGACACGGAGGAGTACTACATACTGGAGTGTGGCTCTGCCTGCTTTCTTAGAGAACCCAGGGCCACCAGCCACTCTCTGGTACCACTCACAACGGCCTGACTCTCCCTCCCCCAACTTCTAATTAAGAAAATGCTCTACTGATGTGGCTACAGTTGGATAATAAGGGGAGACATTTTTTTTCAGTTGAGGTTTCTCTCTCTCAAATGACTCTAGGTTGTGTTAAATTGACATAAAACACACCGCTCTTGTTCATAGAGTTTCAGATCCTGAGTCAAGACACCACATAGATATTGGGCATTGTATGAATAGCTGTACTATCCACAATAGCCAGGAAATGGAACCAGCCTAGATGTTCATCAGCAGAGGAATGGATAAGGAAAGTGTTGTCCATATGAACAGTGGAATTTTATGCAGTCATAAAGAAAAATGTCACTCTTAAATTTGCAGAAAAATGGACAAAACTGAATCATTACCCTGAGTAAAAACAAGCCAGTTTCAGACAAATACTGCACATTTCCTCTTGCACCTAAATTTAAAATTGTAAGCACATTTGTATGTGTGTGTGTTTAGTTTACAAAACTAGAAAGTGGATCATAAGAGAGAAGGAAGAGATCTTAAGGGAGGGTGACGTTTCCAGGCAACAGCCAAGCAGAAGCAGTGTTAACTGGGGGGAAGAGAGGGAACCATCTGAAGGGCTGTGGTAGGAGGGTGGGTAGGGGGAGTGAGAACCAAGGGTTGGGGTCTACACTGTATGTGAAGATACATGAAGATGGATGGTGGTAGCTGTGAGGAGTTGGAGGGGATGTTAGGAGAGGGTGGATATGCTCTAAGTACACTGTAAGCATGCATGAAAATCCTAAAAAACATAATAAAAAACAGTCATGATAAAAAAATATTTCACTAACCCCCTTTCCCCACAGAACTAGAAAAACCAATCAGAAAATTGGTGAAGAACTTCAGAAAGTCTCAGATAACCAAAGCTGTCTTAGCAGAGGAGAACTGACCAGGATGCATTACACTGCTTGACTCCAAAGTATACTATAAGGCTGTAGTGATCCAGGCACACATAGAAAACCACAGGCGCAGAATAGTGAGTCCAGAATGAAACCCACGTGCAGTCTGCAGAGTGTTGACAGAGGTGCCCAGAGTACATCATACAGGAAAGTCATTTTTCAGTTGGTGCTGTTGGGAAAACGGAATATTCCCATGCAGGTGAAGGAGGCCTGTCACCCTCCCTTGGAGCAACTGTCTTTATCCTTCTACCGGAGGAAGCTCTCACCCTACACTTCCCGTCTCTCCTACTCGGCTTTCTTTTTAATGTGATGTGCCCTGCTATTCTCTTCTAATACGATCTTCTTGGCTTGACTTTCCAGTTGAATATAAGCTCATCAAGGGTGGAGATTTATTTACTTGACATACTAGATAGACCTCAGTAATAACTGGTTGAATGAATGATTGACTAAATAAGTGTGTGAAACAAATGAGGGCTGGAAGATTCCAGATTCTATTTCTAGTTAGGAGATCTTGGGCAAGTTATTTAATAATTTTTGTCAGGTTTAATGCCTACCATAAAACTACGGTAGTAAGAGAACCCATGTCATTGGGTTGCTATGAGGAGTCAGTTGGCTGGTAAATGTAAATGTAAAATGCTCCATGGTAAACATTATGGAAGTGTGTAAAAGAAAATGAAAGTTAGCTGTCTTAGCTTTTCCTTGCTTTGGCATCTTATATAGTATAGTCGGACTTTTTTGTTGGGACCATCAGCTCCCTAATAATGACACAGAGACTTATTATTAATTATGAAAACTCAGCCGATAGTTTAAGCTTGTTTCTAACTAGTTCTTATAGCTTAAATGAACCTATTCTATTCTATTAACTTACTTTCTGCCTCGTGGCTTTATTGCCTTATCTCTGTAGTGCCCATCCTGCTTGCTCTGCATCTCCTGGCGTCTCTGCCTCCTTCTTCCCGGCGTCCTCTGTGCCTGGAAATCCTGCCTAGCTATATTGGCCATTCAGCTTTTTATTAAACCCATCAGAGGGACACATCTTCACAGTGTACGAAAAGATTATTCCATGACAATACAGAGTACCAATTGTATGTTTATAAGGATATATGTTGGCATTTTAAAGGACTTGTGTGAACCGGAATTCTTGTTCATTTTCTTTTCTAGGGGATGCAGAGAGCAACTAATGTCACCTACCAAGCCCACCACGTCAGCAGGAACAAGAGAGGTCAGGTGGTGGGGACCAGAGGTGGCTTTCGTGGTTGTACAGTGTGGCTGACAGGTATGGTCAAGAGAGAAATGAGCGGGTGTGGTGGTGCATGCCTGGAATCCCAGATCTCGGGAGGCTGAGGTGGGGATTGCCTCTACTTTGAAGGCAGCCTGGGCTACATAGTGAGTTCAGGATCAGCCTGTGGCAAGACTGTCAAAACAACAGCAACAACAAGACACTGACGTGACCCCAGTGGGTGACTTGAAGCAGAACAGGGGTGTGGGTGCCTAGTACCGAGGTGCTAGTGTGCACAGAGGAGCCACCAAAGGGACAAGGAACGTCAGGAACCGTGAGGTGGGGTGCCAAATGCACGCTGTGCCCCTCCCATGAGGTGCCAGGGGTGCATTGCTTGGTTTTCCTAGGAAACTGAAGTCCACATTCCATGAAGATTTCTTCTGGCTTCCTCCTCAAACACTGTGGGGACATTGTGGTGGATGGAGGGCGTGCTCCTTCCCAAGTCCCACAAACCAGTGCATCGAAGCAAGTTGGCCGTGACTGGCCGGGGCTGGCAGGGGCCGTTCGTCCACACCCCAGAACGTCACACTGCTCTCCACGTGTGTGCAAATGCTCCACAGCCATCAGAAACAAAGCCATACTTTAAAAGAGACTACTTTCTTACACTTTAGGATATGCCCTGAACATTAATCACATCAGCTTCCTTTTTCTAGAGATATTTGTACTTCCAGATTGTACTTCCATGCTTCCTTGGAAGGTGTTTTTACATTGGTCGGCATATTAGTTCCTGGGGCCATTGTAACAAATCAACCAAAACCAGTGGCTTCAAGCAACAGCAGCCACTCTTGCACTCCTGCAGGCCAGCCACACTTCTGAGTGACGGGGTTGGGGTGATGGGGGTGGGGGGGATGAGGGGTGGTGAGGAGCGAGGGGAGAGAGTGGTGTAGGAGGAGGAGGGAACAGACAGGACACGGACACATCTGTCCACTCTTTTTTTTTTTTTTTTTTTTTTAAAGCATCTGGGGCTTTTAGAAATCACTGTCCTTCCATGGTTTATAGACACATTGCTCCAGTCTGTATAAGAACATCGGGTACTGGATTTGGGGTCTATTCTAACCAGCAAAGGTTGTATTCAGTTCAGGTCACAGTCTGAGGTCCTGGGTGGTGTCCAACCCAGAGCAGCCATTTTGTCTTCTTTAGCTTCTTTGTTGAAGCTTATGTCTTACGTATAGTGATTTTTGTTTCAACTTCTCAGTTTTCAACAATGTTCAGTCTTTATGCTTGTATATATTCAGAGAACATAGATGTGAGTCCATGACGGTGTAAACAGACTCTTCTGTCACGATTTTGGCTCGCTGTCTTGTATACAAAACTTAGCCTTTTACCTTTCATTTTTTCCCCCCTGCTGGCACTTGGTGTTCAACTGGTATTTAAAACTGATAACAAAGCTAAGTATAAACTCTGCTTTTAGTCCCCACAGCTAGGAGGCTGAGACAGGAGGCTTGCTCAGCATTCATTGCTGGTGTGGGCCTCATAGTGAGTTCAAGGCCATCCTGGGATGCATAGCAAAACTGTCTCAAAACAAAACAAACAACAACAACAACAACAACAGGAAAAAAACAAAACACCTGGAAGAGTAGTTGAGCTATGAGTCTTTGCTCCTGCTGCTCTTCCATCACAATTACCTGAAGCCTCACCAAGGGAAACAGCAGCCTTGTTGATTACTTAGCACCGAGAAAGCAGAATTCAAGGGACTCAGTGGGCCATCTCTGCCTGGATTTCCCGTGGTTGTAGTCAAGGTCCTTTGAGCTGCCAGGCTGGTGTCCTTGTCAGCTGGGACCTCAGCTGATGGACATGCTGTACTAGAACAAGTTAATGATTTTGGTTTCAGAGTGGTCCCAGGGTGTTTTGTAGCTGATGCCTCCAAGTTAAGTGAACACTGAGAAGTTATAGAGCCATTTCTAGGCTAGCCTTGGATGGCTGTCACTCACTTTATTTTTTGGCTTTCCGTGTCTGTCAACCAGCCCAGACTCAAGAGGGTGGCATTAGATACTTTGTGTGGAGGAGACAGTGTGAGGCCACACTGTAGAGGAGCTTGTAGGGCAGGCTGTGGTGTTGTAGGTCTCTTTGGGGAAACACAGCCTGTTAATGCGTTAAAGCAGCTAGCCCTCTACTGATCCTCTCAGTGTGTGACCCTCTTTTTTAGCCTTCTATACTGCTATGATTTTTGTTCTAGATCACTGGCTTATTAGACTTCCACACTCATCTCTTGCCTTATTGTTTTCTTGACTTTGATCTGTAATTATGGTCTTTAGGTTCGTGAAATGTTAGTATATAAATGGTTTTCTTTCTCCTAGTCGTTTCGTGAATAAACATGATTAGAAAGGAGAGTGAATGGAAATTAGAATTTTCTTGTCAGGTTAATTATATTATGAATTGACTCCCAGATAGTTTTATGATGATCTAGGAGAGACATAATCCTGGAATATGGAAGTAGCTTCATATTACCATAATTACTTTTCTCCTTCCTTTTTCTTCCCTTATTATATATATTTTGGCATTTGACTATAAAATGTGGCACGTGTCTTTCTTTTTTTTTTTTTTTTTTTTTTTTGGTTTTTCGAGACAGGGTTTCTCTGTGTAGCTTTGCGCCTTTCCTGGGACTCACTTGTTAGTCCAGGCTGACCTCGAACTCACAGAGATCCACCTGCCTCTGCCTCCCGAGTGCTGGGATTAAAGGCTTGTGCCACCACCGCCCGGCCGCATGTGTCTTTCAATAGTGTTAATGGTGACAAAGTGAACATGCCTATCCAACCATGACACTAAAATTGGTTAGTAATTTTTGGATCTGATTGGTGATTTCTGGGTTAAGTTATTAAAGAGAAATATTTAAGAAGAATACCCCCACATTCCCCCAAAACATAAAGAAACCCTAGATGCTTACAGATGTTTTGCGTAGATAAAAGGTCAATCTTAAAGGAATAATGGGTAAGAGTGTTCTGAGACTCTGGTGCTGTAAGTAGTGGAGGTAATTAATCTTCTTGTTAGACCTTGGTCCTAACTTCACAGGCGGAATTTGTTTGGACTCTTCCCTCTAGGATTGTCTGGGGCAGGGAAGACGACCGTGAGCATGGCTCTGGAGGAGTACCTGGTTTGCCATGGCATTCCATGCTACACTTTGGATGGTGACAACATCCGTCAAGGTCTCAATAAAAACCTTGGCTTCAGCCCCGAGGACAGAGAAGAGAATGTTCGACGCATTGCGGAGGTTGCGAAGCTGTTTGCAGATGCCGGCTTAGTGTGCATCACAAGCTTTATATCGCCTTACACACAGGTGTGTAGCTTGTGCGCCGTCAGGTGCTGCTTGCATAATTGAAAGGCAAAGCATGCAGTTAAACAATGGCCTGTGTTTGAGGCTACACCCAACTTTATTATTTCCCTGAAATCCAAAGAACTTACAAAAAAATTATGTGCTGTCATTTTTCTGAGTAAATCTAGTGTGTATAAAACTTGCTATTAAAACATCCTGAAGTATAGCAAAGTTGTTGAGGTGAAGCTATTGGCTGAATTATTTCAAGCTTCACAGACACATGTGTGTATACACATACACACACACACACACACACACACACACACTCACTCTTATGCAAATACACATATACACATATATAAACAAACTCAGGTGCAGAGTCCTTTTCAATGATCTTTGATGTCGAAACAACCAACTTTTTATTGTTCACTTTTTATTGATCACTTACTGTTTCTGTATGTGTCTTCTTCTTTTCTGAAGGATCGCAACAATGCAAGACAGATTCACGAGGGTGCAAGCCTACCTTTCTTTGAAGTTTTTGTTGATGCTCCTCTGCATGTTTGTGAACAGAGGGATGTCAAGGGACTCTACAAGAAAGCACGAGCAGGAGAAATAAAAGGCAAGGAGCATGTTCTTCACAATTTCTCTTTGTCTAGATATTTCATGCTTTTGGTATGGTTCTGACGCTCTTTTTTTTTTTTTTTTTAAAAATTGTGTTTACATGTGTGTGTCTGTCATGTCAGTGCAGGTGCCTCTGGAGGCGAGAGGCATTGGGTCCTCTGGAGCTAGAGTTCCAGACAGTTGAGAGCCACTGACATAGGTGTTAGGACCTGCACTCCGGCCCTGTACATGATCATCATATGCTCTTAATCACTGATCTCCGGCCCTTTACATGATCATTTTATGCTCTTAATCACTGATCTCCGGCCCTTTACATGAACATTATATGCTCTTAATCACTGATCCATCTCTCCAGCCCCCAGGACTGATACTCAGAAATTGGGAGTGAGTTGAGGAGGGTAAGTGGTGCTTATACTGTGCCCACTCTCAGGGTTAGAAGCAGCACCTGGGGCTGTGCCCCGGTGACCTTTGCTGGCTCTGTTGGAATTCTGCTCACAGGACAGAGCTGGGACTTTGAGAGGTGCTGTTGAAACCCAGTTCATAGAATTAGGTTGCCAGCCATCACTACCCCTAGTCTTCGTTGGAGCATGAAAGTGTAGGATGTCCCAGAGCTATTGGGAAAAATGCCTGAAGTATAAGCATTATGATGGAAGGAGAATGTCCTGTTTTTATTTCATAGTGCTTGATAGGGCTCTTATTCAACCTCTCTAAGTCTGCTGCATTTGAATTAGTGTATCGGTTCCATGAAAACATCCACACCTTGCTTAGGGTTCATGGCCTGCTCACAGTTTCATTGTGCTACACATTAGGCATTGAAGGGGACATACAGAGCCCACCTCTGCTGTTGTGTTTGATTCCAGTTGTGTTCATTTTATTGGCATTCCCGGAAACAGGACATATTGCATTCATACAACATCGAAGGTAGATTAAACTGTGAATATTCTTTAGGGGTGATGCATGCAGGTAACTTGCTTACCTTCCCAACAAAGTATGATAGCCTGGGACCATTGTGGGAGCTCCCAATTCTAGATTTGAGTATTCAGTTTTTGGTCCAGGAAAGGGAAAAGGAAATTGGGAAGGAGAATATTTGTTATTTGTTACTCATTTTCCCTCTGTATTTGGGCCTGGGAATAAACAGCTGGGACAAATTGTCCCTGTCCTGGTGACGTCTAGTCTTGTGTGCAGAGTTGATACCGGATCCCCCTGCTGTGGGGCTCAGCTCATTGACCATTGACGAGGCACTGCCTGTCATCCCCCTCACCCATTAGGCTGGTACCTTCTTGACTCAGAACAGGCTGTCTGCCTGGAGTAATTGATGATAGTGGGAAAGAAAGCGATTAGCTATTTCACATTTTCATGCTTTTTTTTGTGTGTGTGATGTTGTTTAAAATGACCCCCAGTGTTGAAAATGCTGTGTAGTGTTACTATTTTTTAATTACACTTACCATCAGGCATGTGTGTGTAGGCCAGAGGACAACTGTAGGAGTTGGCTCTCACCTTCCACCGCATGGGTCCTGGGCTTTGAACTCAGGTTGTTAGGCTTGGCGGCCAGCTCCTTTACTCACTGAGCCGTCTTCGTGGCCCTGTAGTGTCTGAGAGCAAGGATGTTGGGATGGGTCTCAGAGGGAAAGCTTGTTGGGAGCCATCCCGGTGGTGGACGGGTCCTGGCAGAGGATGTAAGGAGTTGGTGAGGGACGGAGGTGAGCCAGGCCATGGTGGTCAGGAGAATCTGCAGCCTGACTGACTAGTAGTCAGAGTGCTTTTTTATTCATACAGAATTTAGTAAGCAGGGCTACATTCATGATGTCCCAAAACATAGATCATATCATTTTTGTTTTTGGACACGTGTTTCACTTCCTTTTGCTCATCTTTTCATCATCATTAATAAACTCTGACAGAACAGAGTTATCATTTCCAATCATTTTCCCTCAAGTTTTGACATCATTGATTAAACAGTTATCTTTTATAACCATTTTTACTCATTAACCCCATAACCCAAATTTTAAGAATCTAGAGGCATATGACAACCTGTTCTCAGACTAGTAGCTCTGGTTGCTTCAAGGATGCTAGACCGGGGTTGGGGATTTAGCTCAGTGGTAGAGCACTTGCCTAGCAAGCACAAGGCCCTGAGTTCAGTCCTCAGCTCCAGAAAATTAAAAAAAAAAAAAAAAAGGATGCTAGACCAAAACAAAATCTTCAAGCCAGCCGGGGTAGATTGCCATGTCCCAAGCAGTGTATTAACTCTTAACGGTCAGAGTGCCCAAGAAAAGTCCTCAGAGTTCCTGCGGTTATTATTTAAATTTTGTACAGTACAATGTTTATAGTTTATATTTTTATAGAATTTTATAAGTCTAATACTAACATTCTTTTGTTCCTTGCTCATATGACACCACAGTGACTCTACATGAGCTAACTTTCCTAAGAAAGGGAGGTCCTGACACCTCATTCTCTTATCATCTTTCCACTCCATACTTTGTTCATCAATTTAAGTCTCTGTAGGGCAGAGGCGACTTCAGCTAGTCTAACTTTGTTGTTGTATGTGCCACATAATTGTCTCAGTATACAGTGGGAAGAGGCTTGCAATCTGATCTGTGGCCAACTCCTCTAGCCCACTGAATCTTGTTGACCTTTTAAAGTTTACTTTGTTTTGAGTATCTTGTCCTAAGTAAGTACAGGGACAGATGTTTCAAGAATGTCTCATAGCCTCATGAAGAGGCCTCTGGCTTCTTTATGTGTGTCACAACCTCCGAGGAATAACAAGACCTTCAAGTAGATAAGGATGTCTCCCTAAAAGTGGGAGGGGTAGTAAGTTCAGGGCTTTCGTGGGGGAAGCTTAGAAGCAGGACTCCTGGGAAATGCATAAATGATTCATAAGAAATTTTCCATCAATCCAACATCCCCAAATTGTACAAATATTAAAAGTGCCCCAAGTATGTAACAGGTGGAGATGAAAACCAAAGGTGGCATGGCAGCTGTCATGGGGCTCAGCTTTGCTGGATCTTTGTGAAGCCGCTGTGCTGGCTTTATGACTCCTGCCATTCCCATCAGATATGGCTGAGCCAGAGGCTTGTGTTAGTTTCATTGTACTGAGCTGTGCTGTGGCTGTGAGGTCAGTATAAATGAATCAATATGTTCGATAAGGTGTCTTCAGACAGAAATGCACATGACACCTGAGGCTGTCAGGAACCTGACCTTGTATTTCACCCAGGAGACATGATTCAGTGTTTACTTCGTTAGTATTTGTGACAGCTTTATTGAGCATAAGTGCAGTGAATAATGAGAACTGACTGTATGTGTAAGGAAGAAATCAAGATTAATTAGAAGTCTCCGGAGAAAGAGGCATCGGTACCATAACGCCATGACAGGGCAGTGTGAGCCTTAGTGGAGACCGGTGCAGATGAGATAACCCTTTACGTTTCTGCCCTCTCTGTTGTCTGCTGTCCTTTAAAGGCTTCACTGGGATTGATTCCGAGTATGAGAAACCAGAGGCCCCGGAACTGGTGCTGAAAACGGACTCCTGTGACGTCAATGACTGCGTCCAGCAGGTTGTGGAGCTTCTCCAGGAACGGGTGAGAGAAAGCAAGTGGAAAAAGAAAAGAAGAAAACTACCCGATAACCTGGCCTCTAAAACGTGACCTGATTGAGTAGCATGTATTTCAGGTTCCATAAAAACCAGTAACTTCCTGGAAGCTCCTCTTTTAGCATTGTGGGGCATACACAATACACGAAATACGCCAGTTACTGTAAATGTCAGAAAGGTTGGGAGTCTTAGAATTTTCTCATTAATTTGACCACACTAGTAATAGTGGAAACGTAGTGAATATCCTGCTGTATGACTTGGTGTTAGACCCTTTAAGTCGACTTATTAAATTTCCTTACATATTTGACAGGCGCACACACACCTGCTTCACCTTGGTGATGCACTTATGGCTGGATTTTAGAGAAGGGTCCTGTGGAGGGAGGCTTCCTGGACTTCAGCACCGCTCTCTGGCTCCTGGGCATATGAAGCCTAAGAGGCATTAGGGCTGAGTAACAGCTGCGTGGTTCCCTTGGGTTTTGTTCTGGTTTTAGAAATATTTTTTCTTTCCTCTACACTACCCATTACCTCTTCTTTCACTCCACTTTCCGTGGTTTACTTTGGCTGGAGAGAATCCGGCCTCTGTGTGGTGATGGAACTTGGCATGCTAGCGTTCATCTGCTTGTCGTGTGTCCTGTTTGCTGGCCACGAAGCAGGAGTGGATATACCATCATCCCCCATTCTTTTCTAACCAGGTGATGGTGTTTGGACTTCCTCTTTATGCACGACGTTCTGACCGGAGTTCCCTTTCATCTACCATCTCCCACAGCTTTATCTCCTCTGCCTAAATATGTATGTTTCCCTTTTGAAGTTTTCTGTATTATAAAACATATATCCCAGGTAGTTAGCACAAAGCTTTCCTTCTGAATTTATTTTTCTTATTCAAAATGTTATTTCTGAATAAATGGAAACAATAGGTGATCGTGACTTCACTGCTCTGACATTTTATGTGTACATGTTTTGTACACGCATGTGTGTGCCGCTGATGTCCTGACCACCGCCTTCGGGAACAGCATTATCTTAGGAGGGTTTTTTACTTCGTCTTCAGTTTCTAGGTTTCCTGTTAACTGACTTCCGGGCTCCAGTCTACTCCTCTGCCGTCGGCTTCCTTCTCAGCTCTCCACAGTGGTCCCAGCAGTCACTCCTCATCTTCTGCCAAGATGTAGTGATTAAAACCCATTACTGCAGCTAATGACTAACGTAGGCACTGGCAGTGCAGAGGTTAATCAGCCACGATCCTGTCCTTGGGGGTTTGCGTTGTGGGTCAGAGGAGAAGAAAAAGGAGCACAAGGCTCCTGGGAAACGTGTTAGAAATGTGACTCAGTGGTGCACGGTGTGTCTGGAGGCGGACAGGAGTGTTTGGAAAGGTTCGGTTTTGAGAGTCTTCCTCTGCTCGGTCTTCTTTAGAAGGTATTTTGGCCAAGCGGAGTGTCTTTCTTGCAGTCCTCTAAAGGGTCTCTCCCTCCACAGTCATTTCATTTGTCTGAGACAGGCTCTTGTCACAATGGAGCCCAGGCTGGTCTGGAACTCACTGTGTAGACCAGGCTAGCCTCTAACTTGCCTCTGCCTTCCCAATGCTGAGATTACAGGTGGGCGTGTGCCACCCTGCCTAGCACTTTATGGATTTTTGAAAATTCGTGGCCATTACATTGTTTTAAAGGGTGTCTTCGTTTTTAGTGACATGCAGTAGCTTTCATATGTATAGCTGCTGTGATTTCAGTGTGTGTGTCCAGTGTGTCATCATTAGCCTAGCCATTCTCTCTTTAAATGTTCCTTATACACCATCACCTCTTCCCCAACAGACTCCACCTCCCCATATGTTAAACAGTGAGCTAGCGTTCCACAGATGCCCCGCTTTTTTCAGTTAATAAATAACTTTGATTATTTGAATTAATTTATTGTTGAGTTTCTTGATTCTTTATTATACCCAGTATATAGACAAACATAGAAGGATTTTTTTTTTTTCTTAAATTTTTGAAACAGGGTCTCTCTGTGTATTTCTGGCTGTCCTGGTGCTTCCTATGTAGGTCAGGCTCGCCTGAAAAATCTCAGACACCTGCCTGCCCCCTGAGTGCTGGGTTTAAAGGTATGCATTACCATGCCTTGCCCAGAAGGAGCTTTTAAGCTGTGATAATCATTTACTAACAGTTTGGGGGCTGGAGAGTTGGCTCGGTGGTTAAGAACACTGGCTGCTCTTCTAGACAACCTGGTTTGATTGCCAGCACCTACAGAGAGGTCCACAGCTGCCTATAACTCCAGTGCCAGGGAGCCTGATGCCCTTTTCTGGCCCCCAAGGGGACCACGCATATGCATCATTCACAGATATGTATGCTGGGCAAAACACTCATACACATGAAAAAACAAACAACCCAAAACCAAAACCATTTTTTGCCATCATTTGGCTTTTTTTCCCTGTCATGTATATCTCTGTTGAAGTTCTCCAGGGATTCATGCATGCAGACCATATTCCACCCGATCCTGTGAATGGGTTTTCTTACTATTAGAGTCACTGTTTATGGGCCTGGTTGATGTTTGACCTCTGAGTAATTTCTGGATCTAGCTTTGATAGCATTGACACTTGACCGTGGGTGGTTTGCTCCCCCTTTTGGTTATCTCATAAATGTATTGAGTGCTGGATACTGTATCTAAGCAGATTGAGATAGTGTCTTTTTCTTAATTAATTGCATTATTTATTTAGCTTTGTGTGTGTGTGTGTGTGTGTGTGTGGGTAGGTGTGTGCCATGGAGCCCTTGTGGAGGTCAGAAGACAGCTTACTGTGTTTCAGTCTCTCCTTCTACTGTGTGGGTTCTGAGGATTGAACTCAGGTTGTCACCCTTACCAGCGAGTACCTTAATCTGCTGATCCATCCCACTGGCCTGAGATAATGCTTTATTCATTTGTAGTTCAGGCTGGCATTCTACATAACTGGGGATGACCTTGAACTTCCTGATGTTCCTCTGCCTCTTGTGCCCTGGGCTTACAGTTGTGCACCACCACCATGCCTGAGGTGTGCTCCTGGGACTGAACCCTGGGCTCTGTGTGTGATAGTCAGTCACTCTACCCCAAAGAGCTACATCACCAAGCTTCCCTCCCCTCTTTTTTTTAAATTTAAAAGACTAGGCTTGGCCGGGCGGTGGTGGCGCACGCCTTTAATCCCAGCACTCGGGAGGCAGAGGCAGGCGGATCTCTGTGAGTTCGAGGCCAGCCTGGGCTACCAAGTGAGTGCCAGGAAAGGCGCAAAGCTACACAGAGAAACCCTGTCTCGAAAAACCAAAAAAAAAAAAAAAAAAAAAAAAAAGACTAGGCTTGTCCAACCTATGGTTCAGGGTAGCTACAAATGTGACCCAACATAAAACTAAGCTTAGTAAAACATGATGAGGTTGTTTTTGTGGTTCATTATTATTATTACTGTTAGTATTTTGACTCATCACTTGGTTGCATGGTCCTCAAAGGCAGACTGCATAGCTAACGTGTGGGAATGTTAAAAGGCTGGGCATGCTTATGTTGTGGATGTATATTGATGTATCTGTCATGCCATTGGTACTGTAGAGGGTTGAGTTTAGTTAGTAACTACCTATAATGTACCATGGGCTCCAGTTTCTCCCGGGCCAGCTATTCTTCTTGGTCACTATAGGGCGTGTTTACATTTGTCTGCATTGAACTTACTTTGTTTTACTTGAATTTTGTCAGATGAAAGCTCAAAAGTTATACGCAGTCTGCTTTCATTATTTTTATCTTTTATGTCTAATCAGCAGTTCTTAAATGTTTTACAGAACCCTAGGAAACTGCAGAGGTACTCCTGTATGGACTACAGATAATACTAGAGTCAGCCACTTAGAGAGGATTGTTAAGTTGATTGTGTATGGGCTACTTCTGGTATCACCCCTCTTTCTTCCTTTCTTTGATTTCCTCATCACTTCTTTGGGCCGCTATTTAGAAAAGCATTCTTCGGATTTCATGCTTTGCCTGCAGACATCCACCTCATGCCTCTGCTGCCTCTGACTCCTCCCCCCTTTCATGCTTTGTGGTTGTTGATGATTTGTGTTGTTCCTTAAATGTTGATTCTGCGAAGGTACTGCAGTTAGTCTGTAAGTCTAGGAAGGCACAGTCCCATTCACCCTTCAGCCAAATCCCTCGTGTTACGTTTTCCACTAATGTCCTTTCTTATCCAACATCCAACGCAGGATCATACATGATATTCAGGGCTGCTTGGGGCTCCACTGTCGTTCTGCAAGGTGAGGCACAGACTTTGGGTACCTGTAATGCATGAGATTTACATGTCTTATTCCACTGGTCAGAGGACAGGGTCAGTACCACTCTGATTTTGTAACCATGTCTCCATTCTGTCCCTTTTATTTCATGATATGCCATTCACAGAATCATCTCTCTGAAGTTTAATCTAAGTATTTCCTTTTTCATTACTGATTTTCCCATTTTTTTTCATAGAATTAAGGTGGTGTGTATTGAGAATTCTTCATAGTTTGGTTCTAAGATGCATACCTTTGTATGTATTGTCATTATGTTTTCTATCATAGTATGTATTTCCTCCCAGTCCTCTTCCCTTCTCTTACTGTTGATCTTAATTTCTGTAGTCTTAGTTAATGCCTTCCTCCTAATTTATTTCATCTTAGAGATTGTATTAATTATCCTTTTTATCTTATACTTGCCAGACAATGTGATGATTGGACAGTTTACCCAATATCTCAAAAAGAGGCATAGAAATATATAATACTTAGCATCCTTTGACATTTGCTGAGTATTATAAAGGGCATACTTGTAGTGCTTTATGTCTTTCACAGTGATTCTTTCTGACCTTTAGAAACTGGGGCAATGGCTCATTTTCCCTCCCAGTTTATCTCCTAACACCCTTTCCTTGTATTTTTTTTTTTAATTAAAGATTTATTTATTTTTCTTTCATGTGTATGGGTGTTTTGCCTGCACATATATCTGGACTGTATGTGTACAATGCTCTTGGAAGCTAGAATCCCCTGGAATTAGAGTTACAGACAATTGTTAGCTGCCATGTGAGTGCTGGGATTCAAACCCAGGTCCTCTGGAAGAGCAGTGCTCTTAAACACCGAGCCTCTGTGTTGTCCCCCCCCCCCCCATTTCTGTGGCATTCCTAAGAGGTCTTTGCACTGGGTTCTTCCTGTGCGTGGTCTCATTTCATATACACAAAACCTTGGAAGTATTTCAGAGCAATTAGGAAATTTGCTTATAGTAGTGTTGGGTTCTGCCTCTGGGATTTCCCAATGATTCTTATGTATCTTTGGCCTGATTTTTAGGAGTCCTCTCATTACTACTTAGAAAGTGATTTTGGTTATATGGGCCTAGAACAGAGAAGTTTTCTTAGAAAGGTTGTTTTTATCACAAAGCAGGGTGATCCCAGAGAAGAAATCCAGTGCCCTGTTACTGTAATTTGTTCTCTGGGCATCATCCTTATTTGGGAAAGGATTTCAGTTGCATGCTTTCCTAAGCAAATGACTTCCCTGACAGCCCGTGAGTACTGTTCTGTTGTGCGTGGTGATTCTTGTTAACCGGAGAACCATTCAGTGCCATATGTGGTAGACACTAGAGCAAACACTGGGACCTGGCGGCCACCAGATAGTACGGTTGCTTTATGGACCTGCGTGTTCGGTCTTTGCCACTCTTGCTTAGTTAATAGTGTGTAGACAAGATGGCCATGCATACGTTAGTTTATGCTGCTGCTTTTGTAGCATGCTGGAGAATTCAAAATGACAGTTGGAGGAAGACACACAGACAACACTCCATCTGTTCTAACATGTATTCTCGTTGATTGTCTCCTAGTAAAGCTGACTCTCAGATAAGCCTCAGGGCACCTGGAGAAGCCAGTGAACAGATGCCCGGTCACAGTTGGTAGCTGATGGGATGCACTGCTTTCATGGAATGGCGACTTGGTACAAGGCACACTCTGTCCAGCTGGGCATAGGGAATGCAGTTCACTGTCATTGCTATTGCAGAGATAGATATCTGTGAGATTGTCCACAGGTGGTTTGGGGAAGCATGCCTGCTGGAGTCTTAAGTAGATTGGACGAGCAGGGGACAGATGAGTCCAACAGTGACTTAAGGCAAAGGCGACACCCTAATCACTTTACAGTATGTGCCTTCAGTGGCGATGTGAAGACAGGTTCTAATTAATCAGTGTCCCGTGTACGAATATAACTGTGCTGAAAGAGAGTCCCATGAACAAAGGTGGGAGCCACCAACAGCTTGCTAGGCCTATTGTTACTGTTAGACTGTGTTAGGTATGTTGGTAGTGTTGTGTACTTAATGTGTCTTAAAGCCCTGAGGAGTAATTATAACTGTCACCATTTTCTGATGAGAAGCAGCTTTGGGTTTGTGATGTATCTCAGAATAGTTCAGTCAGATGGGGCTGGCATTATCACAGGGTGGATTCTGCAGCCCATCCTTAGGTCTTTCTAATGTACCATCATTTCTGTCTTATAATTATTCCCTTTTCTAGTTTGTTATTGAAATATGAATCTTTTTATCCGATTCTCTTTCAGTTCATTCCTCCTGAGTGTAGAAGGGATTAAGAAATGGAAGAGAAAGGCACTTTATTGATCTTAGAAAGACTGAATATTTTTAGAATACTGTAAAATTACTCTGGAGAAAATCAAGGGCAATACTGCCTGGCTTGGAAAAGATGTTCATTATGCAGAGGAAGAAACTTCCCAGGTTTGTGTCTAGATAGTGTGAAATGTTCTACGTGGTGAGAAATCAGGTCTATTTTTGCTTAAAGGTGTGTGTGTGTGTGTGTGTGTGTGTGTGTGTGTGTGTGTGTGTGTGTGTTCAAGCATGCTTGTGTGCTCATGTGTATGCCCACATGCCAACAGAGGTCAGAAGAAGGCGTTGTGTCTCCCGGAGCTAGAGTTACAGGTGGTTGTAAGCTGCCCAGCATGGGTGTTAGGAACTGATTTGGGTCCTCTGAAGCAAGCATTCTTAACCACTGAGAAATGTCCCTGTGTGTTTTATCTATTATTATTATTATTACTACTACTATTATTTTAGATAAGGGCTCCATGACTGACCTGGAACTTGCTCTGTAGCCCAGGTTGGCCTCCACTCACAGAGATCTGCCTGCCTCTGTCTCTGTAGTGCTTGGGTTAAAGGTGTGCCCTGCATCAGGACAGGGATTTTTAAAGGTTAAGTGAGGAGGTTTTTCAAAGTTGGTTTGAAACAGTTGTCCTTGGCTGCAAGGATCATTACCACGGGTGGCATCCAGTCCAAGGCGAACAGGTAGGCTTGCACAAGGGTTTGGTCTGCAAGGTTGCTGGCTGTGTTCTGTGGCAGCTCTTGTTATCTCATGTGCATGAGCTCCTGTCCTCGATTGGGATCCTAAGAAAACCCAATGCTGCTTATAATGACAACTTTATTTCTGAAATAAACTAAGGAGAATTTGATCTCTGCTGCAGGTTCAGTTTTAAGGGTTTTTGTTTGTTTTTTCTTCACAGTGACCAATTCT
Source organism: Peromyscus leucopus (assembly GCF_004664715.2). Lineage (NCBI taxonomy): Eukaryota > Metazoa > Chordata > Mammalia > Rodentia > Cricetidae > Peromyscus > Peromyscus leucopus. The sequence goes on from NC_051068.1 coordinate 104,217,090, forward strand.
CTTACCTCTGACATCATTGGAGTACCCCAACAACTCAGTTCAATTCTTCTCCTTTGTGGAGTTAAGTCAGTTGAGTTCACAGGTTAAGGCCCCAATCTCAGAAGACTGCCTGTTCAGATATGAGTCATGAATGTAGTTTCCCAGGTCACCCACTTTTCTACCCAGCTGTTTATATAACTCAGGGTACTTCTCCTTAGGCTTTATCATTGGTCGGAAGGACTCAGGAAAACTCTTTATTGGTTGTTGTTGGTTTATTATCAGTTTAGGAACAGCTTGATGGAAGGGATGTATAGGGTAGTGTGGGGTATAGGGAACCAAGTTTCCATGTCTTCCTTAGGCTACCCCTCTCTTTAGCACCTGTACACGTATAGCAACCCAGAAGCCTTTGAACTCCATTGTTTAGGGGTTCTTATGGAGGCTTTCTGTAGACAATGATTGATTAAGTAGGCATGGGTTGAGGCTGAAAGTTACGAACCTGCAGTCAAAGTAATCCTTCTGGTGACAAAATTCCATCTTGGAGCTGTCCAGGACACATCAATCAAGAGTCTCTCCATATGAAAGACATTGTCACTTAGGACATTCAAAGCTTGTAGTTCTGTCTTAGGAACTGGGGATAAGGACCAAATATCTAATGCATTTCCCATTAGGCTGTGACTGTGTTAAGAGAGAAACTAGCGTGGTCTGAAGGAGCTTGAGTAGGCTGTGCCCATGGGAATAACAGTGGCCAATGGCATTTTCTTACCAGTTACTTTGTGGAGACCCTTCTGAAATGAACTCTACCTGGCATTCTTAACTTACGGTCAGCAAGGATGATGAATATTTATCTTGCGTGTTCAAGGAAGTGGATGCTGCAGCTGTGAGGTCTTTGGTTATATGGGTACTTTAGATCCTAAGTTCTCTTTCAGTCTGGCTGTGTGATACAGTCATTCAGATAAAGTGTACATGTCTCAGCATTTAGTCAGAGGACCTTTGTTTTCCTAACTTGCTTCATTTTGTATGCATTTATTCAAGAATATGGAAGACAAGCAAGCATGAAGTTTTGTCTTTTGTTTCCACCAACCCTGGAGCGGTCACTAGATGGCCTGCTAGTACTGCATTTTAACTTGGCCTGTTAGAACACAAGGGAGCAGGCTTCTTGCCTCTGGCTTTAATCTAAAGTGATATTTTAAATGCTGTTTTTAAATCTACCAGGAACTCTGGATTTACTAGTGCTATAAATTATTTAAAGGTTTGTCTTCTTACAAAATGGTGGTTTAGTACTCTAAATGGATTTTATACTGCACATAAAAACCAGACTTTGTAGCTCAGTTTTAAAGTGTTGCCAGAATGCCGTTTGCTCGTGCTTTGGATGCATGCAGTTGAGATAATGGAAACTTAATAGTTGCATGAAAATGTGATTGAGCCCCAGCCTTCAGTCTGTTGAGCAGCTCTGGGTCCAGAATAAGTGTAGCAGATATGTAGAGAAAGAATGTAGAGTGTGGAATCACTGTTTATTAACACGTTCAGGCTGCCACAGGAACATTCAAATGAGAGGACAAGAATTGCTAGGTTTAGATGGTGATTATTTGTCCTGCTCACCCGTTTCCAGGGAGAAGCAAACAGTTGCTCAAACTAGGATGTAGATGTCACATCCATCGGTCATGTATAGTGTTTAGTCAATTGAAAAAAGTTTGGGTATCCATCTTGTGTTTAAATCAAATTAGTATTTACATTTATAACATCTAATATTTCTGTACTTGGAGGTCTGGAACTCAGCCCTCATTAATGGTAATAAGTAAACTGTTCACTGACCTCTGCTCAGGACACTTAAACAGTTATTCTCACCTGGAACATTGGAGCCTCTCAGATGGGGTGAGGTGTCTAGTCATGTGAAGACTTCCTCTGGCCAGGGTTGTGATCTGTCTTTTGTTTGGAAGGAAGTTTGCTGAACTAAAAGGGGGTTATAGGAATGTAACAATGGCACAATGTTTCTGATTGCCAGGTGAGTCTGTGGAAATCCTAAGGAGTCCCAAATAAAACAATCACTTGATGTGACAGGGACTCTGCCTTCTGCTGTCTAAGTATCCACTCTGACTTTGAGGTGGTAGTGGTTCTTTTGGGTGTGTAGTGGTGGTTTATCATTAGAATGTGCTAGGAACTGGCTATGTCTACATTCAACATAAAAATATTTTTTATATGTATGGGTGTTTTGTCTACATGTATGTCTGTGTAGCACGTGTGTGCCTGTGCCTGCAGAGCTAAAAGGCATTGGAGCCTCTGAAACTGGAGTTACAGATGGTTGTGAGCTGCCATGTGGGTGCTTAGAATTGAATCCAGATCCTCTGGAAGAGCAGCCAGTGCTCTGAAGCACTGAGCCATCTCTCCAGCCCCGTGTCTGCATTTTTAAGGTTCCTTTTGTATTTCTGATAATCAGTTGTCTACACAGAGTTCTTTCCCACTGAGCAGATGTTTCATCTTCCCCTGACTCATGCCACTGTGCTTGTGTTAATTCCAGAAATACTAACTGTATCTTTCCAGAAGAAAACAACAGCAGACTCTTGACCTTTTACTTAGCACTGGTTACCCACCAGAAGGACTGCACACCCATATTTAAGGCTAAAATTTATTTTATGAATATTGTTAGATATGAATCTGCAAAGGGAGGGATTTTGTTGAATGCTTGTGATAAAAAGTTATTTTGACTTAAAAATAAAATCTGAAACTATTTCTTCTTGATCTTGAAAAGATGATTCTAGCCTCCATGTTGATATTTGAAAGCATCACATGACTAAACTTGCTTGTATGCCGAAGCCCAGAATTTGGAAATGGATTCCTTTAAGACATGGTTTGGACAAGCTTGTGTTCCCTCTCCTACCTCACACAGATCACCTTGAAGACACTCAGCTTTGCTCACAGGTCATTTGTACATTTGTGGGCTGATGTGGTCTGGTCAGAAGACACCCGTTGATATTATCTGTAGAAACACTGGCTCCTTTGCAAGGCTCTGGAGGGAAAGCAGAGTCAGAGAGCTATGGACGCCCTCTGAGTTGTGTTTCTGGGGAGTGCCGACTCCTGTTAGAGGGAAGTGTGGGTGGATTTTTTTGTCGGAACCACCTGCTCCCAAATAACCACACAGAGCTTTATTAATTGTGAATGTTTGGCCAACAGCTTAGGCTTGTTGCTAACTAGCTCTTACATCTTAAATTAATCCATATTTCATATCTCACGCTCTACCACGTGGTGGTATCTGTTTTCAGTATGAGATGTTCATCTTGCTTCTCTCAGAGTCTCCTCTCGAATCTGCCCTTCTTCATCCGGAACTCTCTCTTTCCCTGTCCGCAAGTCCCTCCTAACCTCTTCCTGCCTAGCTATTGGCCATGAGCTCTCTGTTAAACCATTGAGAGCAGCACCTTTACCGTGTACAAAGAGACTATTCCACAGCAGGGAAGAGCGCTGCTCCAACAGCTCCAGCCCTGTGCTCGGAGCATTGCAGTGGTCTGGTCATGCTGCTGCGATCCGTCAGTTTTGGGGAGCTGTTATCTTGGGGTGCTAGCCAAGGGAACCAGCTAAAAACGAAAAGTAACTTGTATCAGATGGCGTTGAAAAAGACTGTTCTATTGGGTGCTTGTCTTCTGACTTCTCCAGATGGTAGACAGTTACCAACAATAAATGTGGGAGAAAGGGAGAGCTCCAGTTCCCACCACCACCACCGAGTGTCCGCCCACTGTGATACAGCAGAGAAGGAAAGGACAGAATAAACAACGGGCAAGTAGCTCTTTGCAAAGTGGGCTGAGACAGGCGCCGTGGGCATGCCATGTCACTTGTTCCACATGTGTCTTCTGTGTATGCTGAGGTCCGGGGTGATGGAATGGGCAGGATTCTCTGCACTGCAGTGGGATTCGAAGAGGTGGGTTTGCAGGCGTTCACAGCTCATTAACAGAACTGTTTCAGGCCAATCAGAAATGTTGGCTATCTATTTTTGTGAAGAACAAGGTCGGTGCACTGAAAGATCATACACAAACTAGAAACCCTTAGAATTACAGATGCTTAACAGGATTTCTTTTTGAAAGTGAGCAATGTGTGCGACAAAGTTTCATAACTTTTTTTTATGGGGAAAACACTAAAGGACACTTTTGGAGTTGGAACTCCAATTCTGACACATATCAATTGTTTTTTTATGGCCTTGGGAAAATAACTTTGTTTCTGGCCTCATTTCTTTCATGTGTGAAATAGAACTAAATAATAGTACCCGCCTCGAGTTTTCGGAGAGTTCTGTGAGTGCATGGCTGACGTCAGGAGTTAGGGTGGCTCCTTCTGTGTAGCAAGCACAGCGAGTGTCGTCATTGCCATCCTTTGTTACCAGTGTGCCGAGTGCATTGGAGACAGTGTAGGGGGTTGTTCAGCTGCTGCACCTCAGCTCCCTCATATGTGGAGGGGGCGGGTAGCGATAGGCTCTTCTGCCCTGGCAGGTAGGTGTTTGGACAAACACACAGGCCACGTGAAGTGTGTTGAGGGAGTATCCCTGTTGGTCCCACAGTTCAGACACCATGCTGTTTCATGCGTGTCTGGATTTTTTTTAAGTGGTTGAGGAAGAGGAAGAACCAGGATGAGAGGCGAGGAAGCCTGTCAAGGCTGTATATTAAAACTGGAGAAACAGGCCAGGCAGTGGTGGTGCATGCCTTTAATCCCAGCACTTGGGAGACAGAGGCAGGTGGATCTCTATGAGTTCGAGGCCAACCTGGTCTACAGAGGGAGATCCAGGACAGGCACCAAAACTACACAGAGAAACCCTGTCTTGAAAAAAAAAGAATTGGAGGAATAGATGACAGAGTATTGGTAAAACAGTTCATGTCTTCCTTCCTTCTTTCACAGCAGTAAGGATATCAGAAATAACTGACGTACAGGCTCCTGCGGCCTTCTGTCTCATTTTGGTTTGAAAGTGTGTCCCTTAAATTTTGTGACTAGTTTACTGACTTCCATGTCCTTCTGTGAGCCTTACTGTACTCTTCCTTATAGAAGCCTGGTGAATACCTGGCCTTTCCTGCAGTTGGTCACTGTCAGCATTTATTTCCCTGTGTCGAGGATTTCAGTTCTTTATTTTGCAGCTGCTAAGGATATGTATGCCTTAGTGTGACTCTGAGGCCTTGGGTGTCCAGCTGATCGTGAGGGGTGTGTGCAGCTGCTGCTTGTGTGTCCTGCTGACCCTCAGGACAGTTGAAGTGTCATGGGCTTGGCCGAGACTGCTGACAGGCCGTCTGCCCTGTAGTGCACCACGGTGGAGAACAGTTGAGCGGGGTGCAGGGCATTTTGTTCTGCTCTTTCCCCAATCCTGCCACCTGCCCCTTTCCAACTAAAGTAACACACGGGAGCAGCGCCTAAGCGGCTTATCTGGCCAGATTGTTCTTTTCCTTCTGTATGTGATTTTCCTTTTTAGATGCGTTCTTAAAGTCAGGCATTTCATATAAACTGACTGCTGACCTGTCATGAGTCCCCCCCCTTTCCCATAAAGCTGACACGTACCCACCTTGGCGTGGGTTCATTTATGTGGGGAAGCCTACGTTAGGAATACATGGTTACATGTGAAATCCACCAAGTCATATTGGAGGAGCTGGAGCAGCTGGAGCAGCCGGAGGAGCTGGGCTGCCTTGGTTTACTTTTTTCTGTAATGACTTCAGATAGTATTTCTCCTCATTAAATACAACAATAACTTTCTACTATGAAGTATGGAAGGACTAGGGAGAGGGTTACGGAGAGTTGTGCTGGGCAGTTTGTGCCCTGTACACACGCTTCCCGTTTCCTCCTTGTTTAGTGGGGCGCTCAAGGGACGGAGGACTCTGAGAAATGCTGCTGTGTTCCAGGAATGGTGCCGTGGGGCCGGGCTGGCTGTGGTCCCTGGCTGTGGGGTTTGATTTGATTATTTCTCTTCCTGTATGTGTAGTCTTACTCACTCCTGGGTTATTATGAGAAGTCACGGGCCTTGACGATAACCCTAGCAGAAACCAGGTTTGCTACCTGATTTTGTGCTGGTCCTTTTTCCTCATTGTGGTTGCAGAGTGCCTGAGAAGACAGAGCTGTAGGCCACTAATTCTCGATTCTCAGACCCCCATAGGGATTGCTTAAACAGCTACCCCTGGTCTTCTGTGCCTCTTTTGGCATAGGCATGTGATTTAGCCTTATTATTTTCCTCTGTTGCTGTAGAACCACATACAGTCAGGTGCCACTTTGAGCTCTTCCCTTAGACGAGGCATGCTGTGCAAACATCCATAGATGGTGCTACCCAAGTAAGATGGCCGTGGAGTCACTAGGTCACAGATACTTATGGCCCTGCCGTCATACATCAGTCCACTGTTAGCTGTGGCAGGTAACTGTCAAAGGGTGTGTCCTTAAAGTTTTGATTTTTGGGCTGGGGAGATGGCTCATTCAGAAAAGTGCTTTCCACACAAGCATGAAGACTTACGTGTAGACCTTCAGTACCCACACAAAGTCAGCACGGCGGAAAAAGGGGGGTGCTGGCTGTTACCTGACAGGCAGTCTAGCAGAATGGCAAGCTCTCTGTTGAGTGACAGACCCTGTCTCAGAAAATAAGGTGGGGGCTGATAGAGGAAGACACCCAGTGTGGACCTCAGCACGCCCATGGGTGAGTACACACACACACACACACACACACACACCCACACACCCCCCGCATAAGATAGAGTGAGGAAGACGTCTGATGTTGGCCTCTGGCTTCCGTGTGTACGCTTACACATGTGCATACACATATGAGCATGTACACACATTCATATGCCCACAAAGAGAATTTGATTCTTCCATTAATGTTTTATTTTGAATTACGTTGATTATTGTTGCTTTGTGCTTTAAAGAAAATACTTCTTTTAATAGAAGTTTTAGCTTCCTAATAACATTGATGCTGTACAGTGGGCATCATGCCTTTGAACATGGACTTCCTCCTCCATCTCTTGTCCTGGCTTGATGTGTTTAGGTTTACGGAGTGTCTGTCCCCTTTTTGTATTCTCACCGGCTGTGGGTGGAAGTTCCTGCTCCGCCATCTGCTGTGGATTTGGTCATTTTGGCAGGGACAGTGTGATGCTGAGTATCTTCATAGGCTTCTATGCCATCTGTGTATCTTTGTGAGGTGTGGATTCAGGACTTGCTCTCTGGCTGTTGGTGATGTTTTTGGTTTGGAGTGTTTTTTAGATTTGTTTTCCTACCTCTGTGAAGGATGTCAGTGGCATTGTGGGGGCTGCATTGGATAGGATGGGCATTTTAATAACATTCTTCCAACCTATGAATATGAGATTCCCCCTCCCCCCTGTGTTTTAAGGTTCTTTGTGTATGTTAGATAACAGTCTAAACTTTTTTTTCCCCCAAAACTTTCCCCTGGGCTGCGGCTGTATCTTTTCATTTTCTTGAGAATTGTTTTATTTCGAATAACAAAGTATTGCCTGCACACATGTAGGAAAAGCCCACAATTGGTTCCATATCATGTGCTAGTAGAGATGACCTGGCGGATTTGGTATTAAAACAGAGTTAATGAGGTTGAGCCCATTTGGAATTCTTTAGGGCACGGTGATGTCTTGGGGGCCGGTCTTGCAAAGATCTAGTAGCGGTCTAAGTGGTTATGCTGTCTCTCACACACACTCCCATGTGCCTGCACCACCCCCCTCCTCTCCATGCTCACATGTGCAGCACACGTAGGATGAGCAGGAAGAAAGCCTGTCTTAGTGCCGTAGCTGAGAACCTAGAAATTGGACTGAAGTTCAGACTGTTCCATGTGGGATCAAAAAGTACTAGTTTTCGGCTGATATCCGTGGGAGGCCTGCCTGTATCCGAAGAGAAACAGTGGTGGAGAAAGTGTGGATGGGGTGGGGGGTGGTGGTGGGGTGGATGGAGAGGGTAGGGGAGAAACTGGGGGCAGAGGGGAAACTTTGAGATGTGAAAACAAAAAAAAAATTAAAGAAGTATTAGTTCTCAATGACCGTGGGAGGGAAGTTGACACATTCTGACACATTTGTGAGTAAAACGGTAGCGTTAGTGGCACTGAGGGTACATAGGGGAAATGGTGGTGTCTCACGTGGGTTCTTTTGTGTTTGAAATTCTTGTCGCAGTGCATCTGAGGTCAGCTCCATTTACAGTTACCTGTTCTGACACATAGAAGGTTCTAGGAATTTTTTCTTCCCTATTAGATAATGGGACATAATGCTGATTTCTTGAGTATGGGATCTTATTTAGGAGTAGACCAACTAACATGAGGATAATTGAAGCGGGAACATGGTGCTAAAGCCCCCTTTTCTGTTAGAAATGCTGATTTCTCTTCCTTAAGGTACCTTTTGGGGACGCCTGCATTGTTGGGTCAGATGTCTAATTACCCTCTTGTTGTTGTGAAGGACATCGTCCCTGTGGATGCCTCCTATGAAGTCAAAGAACTGTATGTGCCAGAGAATAAACTGCATTTGGCGAAAACTGATGCCGAAGCATTACCAGCACTGAAAATCAATAAAGTAAGTTCTCTGTTGCTTTAACAGAGTGCTGCAGCCTTCTGAGGAGCGGTTATTTGATGGATGTGGGCTTAGTGGCCGTGTTTGAAGTCAGGGTGGCAGGAGCAGGTCAGGGTGTTGTGGTGTATATCACAGTTCCCAGGGACGGAGAACGTGTTGAATGGGGAACAATATTCCCACATTATCGTGACTTTGATTTGCTTTTAGTCTCACATTTGTTTATTTTGAAATATCAAAGAACAAAGATTATGTGAGTTTTGGGGGGCATAAGAGAGAAAGGAGTGTTTCTAAAACATTAACAAATGCTAATCCATAATAATTAGAAGGAACTGTTACCACTTTAAACATGTTTCCCAATTTCCTGTCCAACACTTGACTCTCCCTTATATTAAGAAAAATAGACACATTAAGAATAGTTCTGTTGTATATCTGTGTCTAATGATATCATTAGGTGTCTTTCTCAATTAACAATTTCTGAGTTGAACAAGGCAGGATGAGAGTGGAAACTGACTTATTCTCAAATCTTAGGAAATTTTAAACTGTATAATTTATACACATTTTAAAAACAGATAAAAAGGAAAAAAAAAAAAACAAGCAAAATCCCACAAAGGGTAAGGAATAAGAATATGAAGTAGCAGTTGGCTTTTCCTTCAACTCTTCATTTATGATAAGAAGAACCTAGAACACTTGAGGAAGTGCTACCTCCCAGTACTGAGAGTGGGAAACTGAGCTTGGCCTGGATGGACTCCTTCCTAGTTGTTCAGATCTTTGGTAGGAGTTGATCTTAATGGCTGTGTGTGACCTGGTCTTAGGTGGGTAAGTGTCAAGGAGGGATGGTGTAAAATAAAGCAGTGCCGTTCCAGCTGGCCATGGAGAAGGAGCAGAGTTTGCACAGGCAAAGGGAAAGAGAGATTTATCTGTAGGTATACTGGACTGCAGAACCCTAAATGTGAACTTCCTTCAGTCCAGGAGTTCACAAATTCAGTGTATGGTACCCACAAGGCACACTGCCAGTCTGCCCATTCACAACACTTCCTCACAAGTTTTGTTTAGTCATGTTGAAGGCTAAGGCTTCAACAGAAGGAAGCTTGCAGGTATACATGCATTTAGCTTCTAACAGATGCCATCCAGAATAGAGATAAGCAGTAACTGTTATCATGGGTTTAGGAAATGTTCATGAATTGAGGCTGTATAATTCCTCATGTTCCTTCCTGTTTCCTTGCACACATTGGCCATTGTGCTTCAGGGATAAACGGGAGACCCTTTTGCTGCACACCATGGGCCATGTGCTTAGTCTTTTCTCATTTGGGAGCCATTGCTGTGTGATACATGCAGTTCACCAGTTCTTTACTCTTCTATTGGGATGTAACCACAGGTCCGGAGGTTTAAGCAAATAATGGTCTTTGTAAGATGAAGTTAGTCAATCTGGGAAAGAGATTTTCTGGTAAATATTTTGTGTAAAGTATCTTTTGGTTTAGGGTAGTGACCATCAGCCAGGTGGTGGCACACACCTTTGATCCCAGCACTCAGGAGGTAGAAGCAGGCGGATCTCTGTGAGTTTGAGGCCAGCCTGGTCTACAGAGTGAGTTCCAGGACAACCAGGCTACAAAACAAAAAACTGGCTTGAAAAACAAAACAAACAAAAAACTCAAACAACGACGAAAGGGGGATAGTGACTGTTAACATGGAGTTTCCAGATCTTCACTGACAGCAGTTCTAGGAACTTGGCAGAACTATAAAATTTCCACTTCCTTTGCCTTGGAAATTGAATGTGAAGCAATATGCATTTGTTTGTTTGCTTTGGACAGGCTCTCACCATATAGCCCGACTTGACCTGAAACTCACCAGGCTGCACTTAAACTCACCGAGATCTGCTTGCCTCTGCCTCCCGAGTGCTAAGATTAAGTTTGCACCACCCTGCTAGCAGTCTGTATTGCAGCACACCTCCCAGAGGTTGTCTGATGCACATTAACGGTTGAGAACCCCTGGCCTAGGTGAGGCTGTCCCTGGTGGAAGTATGTGGAGGGTAATGCATATAGATGTGCTGGAAGAAAAGCTTGTTCTCCCAGAGTTCTTCTTCTTCTTCAGTTTGTAGGAGCCACAGCCATTGCTGACATGTTTGTTTCCATTACTTTCAAAATTAAATGCATAAAACTTTTTGCTGCTTGGGTTCATAAATACATGAAATAAGTTTTTTTTTTTTTTTTATTTACTGTCTAATTACTAGGTGGATATGCAGTGGGTGCAGGTTTTGGCGGAAGGTTGGGCGACTCCTCTGAATGGCTTCATGAGAGAGCGGGAATATTTGCAGTGCCTTCATTTTGATTGTCTTCTGGATGGTAAGACAGTCTACATCTAACATTAAATTGGGTATGGAGGAAGCATGGCATGATTTCCAGTGTTTGTTACTTTTCATAAAGGTAGTCATGGCCTCTCATGAAGACTGAACTGATTTGGTTCTGAACACTTTAAATGAACCCTGGATCTTATTTCCACTCTTCCTTTTCCCTCCCTGGAGGAAGAAGAAAAACCTTCGATCAGGGCAGAAAGTGAGTCATAAAGCAGTTGTTCCCTGTGCCACGCCAGCCTTTCCACTGTGGAGCGCTTCTCCCTCGGTGCCTATCCTGTGGAGAGCTTCTCCTCCAGGGGTGTAACCCCCAGGGCCCTTACACCCCCAAACCATTCCTCTACGAAGCCTGGGAACTCAGAGTCTGTTTTGTTTGTTTTCTGTAGAGCTTAAACATTGTATTTTGACTTTCCTCCTTGGAGTCAGTGGTGGTCCTTAATTGCCCGGTCAGTAATGATTCAGCTTGGAGTTTAGTGCAAATTGACTTCCATCTTTAACTGTTCCTGGTCATTTCAGAAGTGCAGATAGATTTGTTGATGGTTGACAGCTTTGTCCAAAGATTTTTTTTTTTTGGTCCATGAATCCCTACGCAGTAGGATTTATTCCATATATAAATCCAAATAGGAATTTAAGAGTATATTCTAATTTTCTAGCTCATATATGTTATAGTGACTTACACACACACACACACACACACACACACACACACACACACACACAGCTGGATGTGATGGTACATACCTTTACTTTAATACTAGTACTCAGGCTGACAAAGGTAGATCTCTGTGAGTGTGAGGCTAACCTTGTCTATATAGCCAGTTCCAGGATAGCCAGGGCTATATAGAGATACCCTGTCTCGAAAAACAAAGAAAGCAAAGCAAAACATGTAGAGCGTCACAGTCTGGGAACTGAGACTGTGCCTTGGGCTCACTGATAACACACTTTAGATGAATCAGAGGCACTGGTTACTGCTTTTGTTTCTTGGCCAGTGACAGCTGACATTGGTTTGATTCTGACTATATTAAAAATGTAATTTAGCCGGGCGGTGGTGGCGGCGCACGCCTTTAATCCCAGCACTTGGGAGGCAGAGGCAGGCGGATTTCTGTGAGTTCGAGGCCAGCCTGGGCTACCAAGTGAGTTCCAGGAAAGGCGCAAAGCTACACAGAGAAACCCTGTCTCGAAAAACCAAAAAAAAAAAAAAAAAGTTTAATTAGTTAATAATTTATTGTGTGTATTTTTATGTGTGTGCATCTGTAGTCATTCAGGCCACAGCACACATGTTGAGGACAGAGGACAACTTGTGGCTGTCAGTTCATTCTTTTTTACCATGTGGGTTCCAGGGATTGAACTCCTATTTGTCAGGTTGGGTGGCAAGTGTCCTCAATTGCCCGGGTTCTGTAAACAGATTCTGTTGTTGTTGTTACTTGAATTGTGTCCTGAAGACGAAGGTGCCTGTACTGAGACCCACTGAGTAAGCTGTGCACTCTATACTCTGTGTCCTGCAGGAGGCGTCATCAACTTGTCAGTGCCTATAGTCCTGACAGCCACGCATGAGGACAAAGAGAGGCTGGATGGCTGTACAGCATTTGCTCTCGTGTATGAGGGCCGCCGTGTGGCCATTCTTCGAAATCCTGAATTTTTTGAGCACCGGAAAGAGGAGCGTTGTGCCAGACAGTGGGGGACAACATGCAAGAACCACCCCTACATTAAGGTCTTGACTCATCCGACAGTAACATTCGTGTTGAAATGTGGCCGTTGGCTGTGTGTTAATTGTTCCTCTGGGCTGTGAAGTTTTGCAGAATCGAGACTGGTTCTTCGATGAGTGTAATGAGCAGATGGTCTTGTCGTTTGGGCTCATGTAAACATTTATTCAGTGACTCTTTGTAGTTTTTTGAAACCATTGATGCTGGGGATTAACTCCAGAGTCCTGAGCATGCTGAGCCTGTGCTTAGCTGTATGTGTACTCCAGCTTGTAACACATAGCTTACAGTGTTTACTGTGCACCAGGTCCTGAGCTCAGGGCCGGCTTGGAACACAGGGCTTGGGCGTGTTGGGCAAAGGTTTGTTCTCTTAGAATGTAGTGGTAGGGAAAGGTATTAATTGTGTTCTTACAAGGAAGATGTGAGGGTAGGCTGCAGTGGGAGCCCACACCAGGGCGGCTTAATATTTTTTGGCCTCTTAACATTGTATTCTTGTGGAAAATCAGAGAAATATGATTCATTTCCTTAAAGTACCTCATTTGTGCATTGAGTGTGGAAATGTCAGTATTGAAGGCAAATATCTGTCAGTTGTTTAGTGTTTTAAAGTGGATTATTAGCTTTAGAAAAATGAGGTGCATTTAGGCACCAACCAACGCAGTGTAGGGAAGGGTGGGCTTCAGCTGCATTCTGTAAATGGGGGTCCTGAGGCTGTAGACCTCCAGATGTAGGGCAAGGTGAGTGAGTGAGGGCAGATGAAATTTGAGGACGTGTGCATGAATTTGGCAGTGAGCTTGGCAAAGCTCGATACATTTAATTATCAGTGATCATTAGTGTCAAAAGTTTGAGATTGGAGGACACACATGATGGGATACCCATGGGTTACAAGTCATTCTGTTAACCAACATCTAATAATAGTGGGAAGAACACCTTTTTTTTTAACTGAAAAAATAATAATCATTCACTTAGGTTTTGATTGTTTTTCATAAATTCATTCAAGCATTATATCACAATATTTCTTCAGCGTCTTTCATTCCAGTGATGTTCATAAGGCTAGCTTGGCCTTTAAGATGGAGACCAGCTTGCAGAAGCTGCACTTAGCTCATGTGAGAGGAATGTTCCTGCTTCTATTGTAGCAAATCATTTCCTCTTGCTTCCTGTTAGATGGTTATGGAACAAGGGGATTGGCTGATTGGAGGAGATCTTCAAGTCCTCGACCGAATTTACTGGAACGATGGTCTTGATCAGTATCGTCTTACTCCTACTGAGCTCAAGCAGAAGTTTAAAGATATGAATGCTGGTAAGATGTGGACCTACTCATCTGGTATGAAATGACTTGGAGAGAAAGTTCCAGAAGTTTTTCCCAATTCTGTCTCAAGTGTGCATAACAGGATGATAACGAAAGGTGCATGAGGCAATGGAATGGATAAAGAAGAGCAGCAATCAGGCCAGGCCTCCAGTTTTTTTTGTATTTTGCTACATTCTTAGAATTTGATCTAACAGTTTGCATATGGTACTATGGATATTAATAGCAAATTGGCTGTTTATTGTAAAACTCACATGTTAAAGCTGAGTAGAACTATATAAGAGAATTTATGTGAACTGTCCCCCACCATGGTACCTCATGGGACAAATGATGGAGCAATGCCACCTTACTGTGGCGCATCCATCACCCTTTTATGTCTTTGTCTGCTGGTGCCAAATGCCGAGGTTTCACAAGTTTACCCGAGAAGGGCTTTTATGCAGGTTTACCGAGAAGGGGTTTTATGGGTAAGGAAGACATTAAGCAGCAGCAGGCCGAAGTTGCTTTGAGAGCAGTTCTACAGTGCTGTCATCAGTTGGGGTTTGGGATGAGGTGGAGCAGTGTGTTCAGAAAGGCTGGGGTGCTGGTCTTTGCAGCCTTACACTCCCGAGTGCTCCAGGACAGGCTCTTCTCACCAAGTGAGATGCAAGGGTGTTGGTAAATGATGTGCTGCCGTGTGCGCCCGAGGTTTCTTCCCGTGCCCGGAAATTGAAGGTGCTTTGGTGGAAAGAGCGTGCGTCCCCTGTAGACTTGGCCCGACTGTTAAGAGGCTTAAGTGTTCTGCCGTTGCCACCGTCGTCTGTGTCAACCCAGCAGCAGAGGGCAGAGCCTAAGCCTCAGTGCCGCTCCTTAGTGCTCTCCGTGTGGAAGTCTGGATGTGGCCTGGAAGGGGCGGATGAACGTGGGTATGAATAACGTGGGGTGGGTTATGGAAGCTAGCTGACCACTCAGCTGTTCTTAGGAGCCTTCAGCCTCTGTCCCAGGAGGTGACGGAGTGTGGGGACAGGACAGCCCCACAGGACCCTGTAGCTAGAGTTTCTGCTTGCCACAGTCAGGACAATCTCTGTCACCCCCAGTCCCACAGCCGCTCAGACCCAACCAAGTAAAACAAACTTATATAGCTTACAAACTGTATGGCCGTGCAGCTTCTTGCTAACTGTTCTTATAGCTTAAATTATCCATTTCATAAATCTATACTTGCACGTGACTGTTTACCGCATCTTCACATGCTCTGGTCATGGCGGCGGCTGCAGTGTCTCTCCGCCTCAGCCTCTGCTTCCCAATTCTCCTCTCTCCTTGTCCCACCTACTTCCTGCCTGGCCACTGGCCATTCAGTGTTTTATTTTGACCAATCAGAGCAACAGATTTGAGATACAGACCATCCCACAGCAGGACCCCAGCAGTCATCTTGGCTTCAGCTTAGAGTCCTGAGTGCAGATAGTGTCCTGCTCTACCCTTTGGGGGTTTCATATCTTGTTTCCCTCTGTAAGGCTCATTGACAGCTGATGAGAACACTTATGGAACCTAACGCATATTTATTTGGAACAGGGTCTCACAGTGGCTCTGACTGGCCTGGAACTCACTATGCAGACCAGGCTGATCTCAAACTCACAGAGACTTGCCTGCCTCCTCTGCCTCCTGAGTGCCACCATGACCACCATAGGGTTTTACTTTAAAAATGGAAACGAGAGCAGATGAGTAACACACTGTGCACAGCACCGGGCACACCATAAGAGTAAGTTACCCTGATTTCTGTGTGTGAGCCGAAGCTAGTCTGCCTGGATTGGCATGGCGGTTAGAGAAGGGATGTCTGTTTCCTCTTGAGCCTGCTGCGCTTGGCTGCAGTCTGAACTCCTGTGCCCATAAAGGAGTGTAGACATAGAGGCTCCTGCGGGGCCACACACTGCAGTGCTCAGTGGCTTCTGCTCAGCCCGCCTCATTCACTGTTCGTTCACATTTCCTGCTTGGCTCCTTCAATTGCAGGGTAGGACCGCTCTTTGTCTTCTGAACTTCTCTGTGAATTTGAAGCAGATACTTGGTGTATGAGTCAGTACTTCTCTAGAGAAGTAGAACTCATGGAATGAATATCATCTTTCTGTCTG
This sequence comes from Peromyscus leucopus, assembly GCF_004664715.2. Taxonomy (NCBI): domain Eukaryota; kingdom Metazoa; phylum Chordata; class Mammalia; order Rodentia; family Cricetidae; genus Peromyscus; species Peromyscus leucopus. Next base: position 104,233,016 of record NC_051068.1, read on the forward strand.
TCTGTTTCTCTGTCTCTGTCTCTGTCTCTGTCTCTCTCTCTCTCCCCCTCTCTCCCCCTCTCCCCTCTCTCCCTCTCCCCTCCCTCCCTCCCTCTCTCTCCCTCCCTCCTCCCTCTCTCCCTCCCTCCTTCTCTCCCGCCCTCCCTCCCTATCTATCTAAAGGGGATTTATTTAAAATGGCTTATGGATTATAGTCCAGCTAGTCTGACAATGGAAGGTCAAGAATCCAGTAGTTATTCAGTCCATGGGGGTTTTAGTTAATTCTAGATGTAGCCAGGTTGACAGACAAGAATACCCATCACCCTGGCTTGAACATCCAGTGATTCCTGAGTGCTGCATACAGTGGCAGGCTAAGTACAGCTTCATCTCCTGCTTTCAGACACACTGTGGCTCATTTGGCAAGTGAGTAATGATTGCATCAGGTAGTAGTGGCATGCAGTTCCCTTATATCAGTGTGAGATTTAGGGACTCCGTGAAGGTTGCTTCTGGCCATTGTCCTGTAAAGGAGAGAAACAGCTTCCAGGAAAAAAAAAGTCCTTCTTGACAAGAAACTGCTTTATCACCAATGTAGAAAGAAACCATTTGCCTGTCCGTGTTCCCCCTCTGGGTGCTGTAAGTGAGGATAGAGTATTTGGAGTTCCTGCAGCCATTCTGTGTTCATGAGGATCCCAGACATGTGTTCTGTGTTGAGTCTCTGTCATTCATCTCCAGACTTTGTGTTTAAAGAGATACTACCTATTTAAATTACTGAAGACACTTCTGGTTGGGTCTTTTATTTATAATCAGCAATAATAGATAGTTCATTTCATTCCCTCCCTTTGGTGGTGAACAGAAACACATTTAGGACTGAAACACATTTAGGACTTGTTGAGACCACCTTAGTTTGTTTTTGCCAAAATCTGAATTTATATCTTGAACCGATGTTAGTCAGTTATTGACTCTGTTGAGACATCTTATCATGGAATTATTGTTCATAATTAGAGACTTTCCTCTTCCATCTGTTTTGTGCTCCTTGTGAGCCAAGCATTTTAAGTCGTTAGGGAGCTTGTTGCATAATGAGCGATTGCGACTTTGTTTACAGTAGCTGCGAGCCACTTATGAGCCTTGCGTCAGACAACAAAGATTTGTGGTGTTGTTTTGTTTACTTTTCCATTTTAGACCAAGGCAAATGAGCAACAGACCCGGGGAGTTTACTTTGTAGTCCTTGTCTACTCATTAGGAAGCCAGTGACAACCGGTCTACTGATGTGTTCAAGGGAGAGACAGCGGGAACACTCACCCATTCTTGTCTCTAGTGTGTGTTCATGCCTCTGTTTGCTCCTCTCCTCCTCATCTGAGTGTTCACCTGGTGTAGATTGTTGTCCTGGGAGCATGGATGTCACAGCTCAGCTGTTGGAGTCCCGTCTGTGACTGGAAGGACTGAGATGTCCCATTGCCTGCTTTGCTAAGTAGAAGGTGAGCTGTTGACTAGTGGAGGGTCTTGGTGTCCAGGTGACTGACTGGTAGGCTAGAGAGAAGCAAGGTTTCACTGAGCCAGCTAAGAGCCCGTTCGAACTTACTCTCCTCAGACTGTTGGTGTCCTGCTGCTTACAAAGTGAAACATTCACATCCTTTCTTTCGGACTAGCATGGTGCTGTACAGTACTGAGTCCATCTGTGAGGGCTTTTGTTGAGTTGTTGAATTATAGACCATTTAAAAAGAATGAGTAGAGCTGTCAGGATATTTTAGGCAAAGTTGGGGGCCATAGAGGAGGTTGGTGAGCCATTGAAGTTAGTGTGTTTTCTTACGGTAAAAGCAGTGAGCTAGAGATGCTGCAACCGGAACCCAGCTGAGGGGAATCCCTGTCTGGCAGGTCTAGCCGCAGGCAGAAGCACCCTTGGATAGGTCTAAAGTTAACCAAGTGAGCATCGAAGAAGAGATGGGTGCAGTCATGGGAACCCACAAGTAGTGCTGGGGGATCGAACTGGCAACATCAGGTAGGGGCAGGAGGCAATGCCTTGTCCGTCTGTCTCCCTCCCTCCCTCCCTCCCTCCCTCCCTCCCTGCCATTGTCTCTGGTCACTCCAGCGTGCAGAGCCTGGCCCATCTAGCTCTTTGCACTAGGTCATGGCAGTTCTTGCTGCCTGTGCCATTGGATGGGTCGTCACATGACCTGTCCTACACACCTCCAGGGAATTGTTGCTGTTTTTCCACCATCAGGAAATCCTGACAGCTGGCCTCTACTTCCCAAGTAGAGAAACACATTTTGAAAAGGGCCTTCCACACTCTTGTTCCCCTTTTACTTGCTGGAAGGAAAGGGCTCCAACTCCACTTGCTTCTTACCATGTTGCCTCTTGGCCTGGTGGAGAAAAGAGTCCAGAGTGCGAGGAAGGCGCACTGAGCGGTCCTCTTACACAGACAGGGTTACATAGGAGGTTGGGAAAGTGATGAGCAGTAGACTGAGTGGGATGTGGGTCAAGACAGTAATACCTAAAGTGGGGAAACAGAATGTAGTAAATACAGAGATGACGAGTTGGGAGGTCAGGCCGTGGAGATACGGCTGAGATATCCCATAGTAATCGAGTACAGATGATGGTGTGGGGTGATCGGGCAGTTCCTGAATGAGCATGTCCAAAGAGCTTCACACAGCCCAGCAGTGAACCCTGCTGCTCCAGGTTAACAGGGAGAAACAGGTGGCTAAATCCAGCTGGCCCAGCAGAGCCTGAAATTTCACGTTTGTTTGATTATGGTTGTATAAAATATGTGCACAAAAAATAATGAGACTAGGCAAATCAAGCGTTAAAACCAAAGACAGCGATACTGCAATAGTCTGTTTACGGACAGTTTCCCCTCAAGTTCTCTGCAGTGGTTCATGCTTTTTATTCTAAAGGAGTTAGTAGACATCCCTCAAGTTCTCTGCAGTGGTTCATGCTTTTTATTCTAAAGAGGAGTTAGGTAAAGAGGCAGGTGTTTGGAAGGCCAGGCCCTGCTTAGCTGACATGTAGGCTGGGAAGACAGTGGGAGATGCTCACGTAGAGACAGAAAGCAGGGCTGCCTTTGGGATTGGCAAGAGGTCCATGCTCACTGTGTGGCAGAGCAGGAAGCAACTGGTTGCCTGGGTGAGTGCGGTCCAAGAGTCGCACGTGGAGGTGAAGAAATGAAGCCATGTTCTTTCCTTCCATCACATCCTCTCCACGCTGTCACCACCCTTCTCTACAGACAGAGTTCTGATCCTTCCTGCTGGACTGGAAAGAACTGGATTTCTTTTACCAGACATTTTGGCTCTTTCCTTCTCTGAATAAACTGCAGACCCCCGAGGGCACGGGAGCCCCGCTGTTGCCTTGGGGAGAGCTTGTCTGAACTGGAGTTCTCCTCTGCAGACCTTCCCTGTCCCTGCCTGCTGCACTGTCAGATTGCAAAGGAGAGCACTCAGCACAGACTCTGCTGAGGTGATGGGGGTCTGAGCACAGGCGGGGGAGGAAGGAGTGTTCTGGACTCGGGATTGAGTACCGCGCTCCAGGGCTAGGGAGCGGACTGGAGATGGGGACGAGGTGGAGGACTTGAATCTTGGATGATACTGGGACACTAAGAGCCAGATGGAGAGGTGATCTGAGCTTGGGGTCAAGTTTTGATCAGTAAACAGAAATTTGCAAGTCGGTACTACAGAGTCCAGCCTGGTATCCTTGGCGCCTGTGACCTCATCACAGTATGCAGGGTATGTATAGGTCAGTCAGGTGAGTTGGCCCTGGGGGACACGTGGACTAAGGGAGGAGAGAAAGGGGAACAGTTGGCAGAGTTCTGTTGTATGTGGAGATGTGACAGCATTTTTATCTCTAGTGTCTGTCTCCACTTCCTGTGCTCCCCTGTGTCAAACCTGTGTAGCCTCACTGGGCTGATTCTCTACAGAAGATCTCAGGCCGTTTCTCGTTCCAGTCATAGCCCTTATGCGGTACCAACATCCTTTCTAAGGAGCATTCAGAATATGATGTGATTGTCCTGTGCCAGGTTTTACATCCAGCTACACATGCCCTCTGTCTTTGACAAAATAAAATCTTTGATTTTATGTTCCCATCCCTCTGGAAAGCAGGGATGCTTCCACACTTTTCCTCTTGGTTGGGGTTTTAGTTTACTTCCTCCTTCCTATTTGTAGGATGCTAAATCTGGCCGTCACAATGTCTGACTAGATAGCCAGGCTAATAGGTCCGGGTGCTGTCCCTGGATGCTTTTGCACTGTGGCATTTGGGGTGAGTGGCTGCAGCAGAGCCCCGTGGCTGGCCAAGCCCTGAATGCTTCAAGGCTTCTGAGGGGTCAGATTTGCTTTCATGTACCATCAGCAGTCGCATAGTAAACTTCGCAGAAGTGAGGGTTATATAGCTGAATTTAAAGGCAGTTCTGCCTCGGATCCCCCGCATGTGTCTTCCCTGTATAACATGCTGTTATGGGGAATTTAAAACATATGCAGAGATAACAGGGTAATGGCTCCCTGTGCTTCTGACCCAGTTTCAACACTGCCTGTTGGGGTCATTCTCCTCTCATCTGGCCCACTCTTGCCCTCTCTGAGTGCTCTCAGCACGTTCTGAATCAAGTCTCAGTTCTCATGTCATTGCAGCTAAATGTTTCAGTATGTATCTCTTTAACAGGAAGGCTTCCGAAGCGTGACCATGGTACCACTGTTTCACCCTGAGGAACAACAGCCTGAAAACTATCAAATGTTCAGTGTCTGGACTTGCAGTTTTTTTTCATTAAAAAAAGGAAAAGACAAGGGACTAATTTTTTAGTTCATTTGAAACATAGTAAGCTCCACAGACTGTGATTGGTTGACTTCTCTCCTATCTTAGTTTCTGCTTTGCTTTTTAATTTTAAAATAATGAAAAAGTTACGGAACTATTTCCAAGGCTAAACCGTCTACATACATTTAACCCAGATTCCACAGTTATTAACATCCTGCTCTTGTTGCTTTTACACTGTCTTCGTCTTCGAGAGCAGCTTTCGGCCAAAGCCCTCATAGCTCCTCGAAGCAGGGACGGTCTTTGCCGACCTGCATCATGCTCCTCCTCTCAGGAGAGTACCACTGATGCAGTACTCCTGGGGCTGCATTGCCATCCTAGTCATGCGGTTGTCCTTCCTAATGGGGTCCTTAGAAAAGGATTGTTCGGTTTATTTTCTGTGCGTGAGTATTTTGCTGCATGTCTGTAAGAGCACCGTGTGTGTGCCTGGTGGTGCCTGTGGAGCCTAGAAGGCCCGAATCCCCTAGAACTGGAGTTGAGTGTGGTTGTGAGCTGCCTTGTGGGTGCTGGGATTTGAACCCTGGTCCTTTGACAGACCAGCCGGTGCTCTTTAACCACGGAGCCATCTCTCCAGTTTCCCCCCTCCCCCAGGGGGGTCCTTTATTACTGTGATAATGTCGGCAATTCATCGTTGTCTGACTTCCGGTGTCCCTTCTGGTGCGGAATCCAGGGTAGGTGTTGTTAGTTTCCTGAAGTTCTATTTTATTGTCACCGAGATGTTTAGGATCTTGTATGTCTGTATGTATGTCTGGATTCCAAAAGATTAAAGCAGTGATCGGCCTGTGTGCCTCCTCCTTGTGAAACATAGCCAGACAGTGCTATGTGCTCATGTACTTCTGTCAAGACTGTTCTGTGCTTTGCATCTAATGTCACATCACATACATGTTCTGGCTAGAAAAGCCCTGTTGATGTTTGAAAGGTAACTTGAGAATGCCTAAAGATAATGATAATATTCCAAATACTGAATACTAAGGGACTTACAAAACAGAAACACCCAGATCCTAGTCATTTGTAACAGTTTTCTGTACTTCTGTCGTGGCGATAGAGGGGTCAGAATTGACAATAGATTGAAGATGATGTCCATTGTGATGGAGGGATTGGAGAGGTGGCTCCGGAGAGTTGTACTGCCCTTGGAAATGACCTGCGTTCGGTTCCCAGTGCCCACCCATGTCAGGGAGTTCACAACCGCCTGTAACTTCAGCTCTGAGGAGAGCCAACGCCTCTGGCCTCTGAGGACATCTGCATTCATGTGCATCCCCCCCCCACAGACACACATGAACGTATATAATTCAAAATAATAAGGGCAAATCACTTATTATTTGTAGTAAGAGTAAAAATAAATAAAAGCAAACCAGTTCTAAGACAGTCTCTGAGTCAAGTCATCATGGTGGGGTGATGTGGCAGGTGTTCGGAAAACAGTAAACACAGAGCTCCTGTGCCAGGTGGTTCTTCTGTGAAGTTACTCTATGTCCCAAGGAACCGCGGCTTCGGACAGAGGTCTCCTGGTGCAGGCGCAGAGGAATGAAACCAGGGCTGTAAGCACACAATGGCTAATCAGTTCAGTTAGCCTTGTAGCTTTCACCAGTTGAATTCCAGCCACGGTCCTCGTGAGAGATACTGTTGCTGCTACATCGCAGTCCTAAGTCCAGACCTCAGATGACAACACCATGGCTTTGTTCTCAGAGTCATCTGCGTGAATTTGGGCAAAAATTGAAAAGTGAAGCCGTAACTCTCTTCACACCGTGTCTCTTCTTGATAAAGCCCTGGGGATGACCTGAGTTTGCTTACCAGCTCGAGTCTCCGGGTCTCTGGAGGATTTGAGTGAGGAGTGTCACTGACACACTGGCCACGAATTTGTATTTGTTGTGAGTTCCTGACCCTCAGGACCGGAAAGAAAGCCCGACAGTTGTGCTCATTTCCCCCTGCACACAGGTGTAACATGAATTGCTAAACGGTCTTATTAATAAAAACCCAGAGCCAGATATTGGGGTGAAAGTGGAAAGATGAGAGAGGCAGAGCAGCCAGCCACTAGCTTACCTCTACGAAATCCTCTGCTGGAAGAGAGCGAGCTCCTCTCTCTCCGCCCAGCTCGATCACTTCCGGTCTGTCTGTACAGACCTCCGAACCTCTCTGGTTAACTCGTAGCTAGCTCCTCCTGATTTTCCGGCAGGCTTTATTTGTTAGAGCACAAATAAACTGTCAGCACACACAGGAGTAACCGCTTTATGTCTGTGGCTCCCGTATCACACTTCCTCGGGTGAACAAGGGCCGCTAACACTGCCTGGTAGCACTGGGGGTCACCAGTCCATGGCTTTCCCCGTTTCTGACTCTGAGCTGGCGTGTTTGTTACTTGTCACCCTCAGCTGGGAAAGAATGGTTTGCCCCATGCAGGGTGATGCTGGAAAGTCCTAACTCTGGAAATCCTCTTTTCAGATGCTGTCTTTGCATTTCAATTGCGCAACCCAGTGCACAACGGACATGCCCTGTTAATGCAGGACACCCACAGGCAGCTGCTGGAGAGGGGCTACCGGCGCCCCGTCCTGCTCCTGCATCCTCTTGGTGGCTGGACGAAGGACGATGATGTCCCTTTGATGTGGCGTATGAAGCAGCATGCTGCGGTGCTGGAGGAGGGTGTCCTGAACCCCGAAACAACAGTGGTGGCCATCTTTCCCTCTCCTATGATGTATGCTGGGCCAACTGAGGTAGGCTGCTTTTAGGACAGCGATGCAGTGCTAAAGGACCCTTGCGAACACTGTGGCATCACCAGCTGACCTGCGGACCGTTCCCGATGGCTCGGTGTGTTCCAAACATTCAGCACTGCTGAGTACTCTCCTGCCGTTGGGAGTGTCCTCTGGCTGCTGCACCCTGTGGGCATCCAGTTGTTGGGAAGGTTGGGGAGGTCTTTGGCTCTCTTTGTGGTTCTTGTCCAAGCCGTGAAGACGCTAGAACAGTATGGCAGCACGTAGTTGTTTTGTATCCAGCAGCCATGGTCCAGACACAGTTAGAACAACACTGATTTTGTTCTTTCCACGGAGTCCCAGAGCAGAGGACAGATGTAGTGTATCAGCCAGCTGTTTGCACTGTAACAAATACCTGAGGTAATCAACTATAAAGAGACAAGGTTTATCTGGCTCCTGACGTGAGTGCTTCATTACGTAACTGGTTGGTCTTGTTGCTTTTGGGCCTGTGGTAAAATGGCACATCGTGGTCGGAATGAATGGCCGAACGGAGTGTTTGCACCGTGGCCCGACAGTGAAGGAAAGAGGAAGAGCGGGAGTCCTCTGTTTGTGTCCAGGACCCTATGACTTCCCTTTAGTCCCTTCTCTTAGAGGGCCCACGTCTCCAGTTGTTCCAGCTAGATACGAAGCTTCCAGTACATGTGCATTAGGATAACTTTGCAGAACCAAATGATTGTTTTGTCCCTGGCCCATCTGAGTGTGAAATGCATTCAGTATTTTAGGGAAGTGTCCAGCGGGACATTCATTTTTTAAAAGGATTTATTTTATTTTTAACTGTGTATCTGTGTGTGTCTGTGTGAGGTTATGTGTGTGAGCACTTGCGTACAGGTGTCTGTGGAGGAGGTCAGTGGCATTGGATCCCCGGGAGCTGGTATTATAGGCAGTAGTCAGCTACCCAACATGGGCACTGGAAACCAGACTTGGGTCTAACCTTCTGGAAGAGTGGTACTGGATCTTAACTTCTGAGCCGTCTGTCCTGTCCCCAGATGATCTTCATCAGCTCTTTTGTGAAAAACTAGAATGTGATTGAATCAGGAAGTAAAATTGCTTCCTGATATGAGGGCAGGGTTTTGGAATTCTGCCTGTGGCCAAATAGAATGTTTGAGATCTTTTTATATCCATATGTAAAGATGATGAGAATTAGGTTTCAGTTTCAAGGTAGAGTAGAATAGGCTTTCAGAATATATTTGCTGAGTGAGTTAATAAATCAGTTGAGTGACCTCAGAAGTGGTGAGTGGGAAATTCCCAGCCAGCTTCTTGTGTTTTCAAGATAAAAATGGAATGCACATTATTACTCCACCATTTCATCCCTTCCATAGAGGAAGATGAACACACTTAGATTTATCTGAGAGTCAAACTCATTTTTTAAAAGAGCTAAGTAATTTAGTAATACAAAATCCTTCCAACATTTTAAAAGAGAATCCAAGACATATGACTATTTGGGATGGAGCCTATGAATCTTTATTGGAGAGGTGATGGGGTTGAATTCTGTTACCTCTTTATTCAAGAAAAGCTAACAAAAACAGCTGGTTAAAAGATGACAGTGTGACTGGCCCTTCTTTTGGGTCCCTGTCCACTAATATATAGAAACGTTGTGTGAGGTAAACACTCCATGTCGCTTCTTTTCTGTTGGGTTAAGGTGTTGGTTAGAGTCGGCCAGCAATGGCCCCTGGTGTTCACCATATGCTTCCATGACTTCTATCCAGTTCTTGCATTTCACATTTTGTTCAGTGGTTCCTCTAGCTGGTACTCACCATTGCTCTAGAGGCTGTGGAACCTGGGAGAATGGAGCCAATGAATGAGGTGGACTAAAGTCTCATGCAATAGCCAACTTTATTCAGAGCCCCAGACAGTTTATACTCTGAGGGTTAAGAAAGGTCACCTGAGTAGAGTTCTCATGAGTTCAAGCTGTATACAATCACAAGGACAAGCCACATGTGGCAAAAACATGTTTTTCCATAGAGGCATGTAAAGGATAGTTTAAACATTTAATTGAATAATTACAGCAAGCAATAATGAGTAATCTGAAGTAAACTCACTCTTATCCGCTACACCTGGGAGGAACATAAAAACGCATTCTAAGAACAGTTCCATGTTTCGAAGAAGCTGAGGTCACAAGGCTCTTGTCTTGTTTTCTTGGAGTGTTCTCACAAGCACTCAGAATTCTCACACCACTTTGTTTCTAGACATTAACCTCATCATTTTAAGCAAGTCATTTGATCTGAGTTTCTCTAAGATGTCATTTAATGTGAGAATGACCCAAATGATGTTAGGGCAGTGTGCTGGCTGCTTTTTTTTTTTTTTTTTTTTTTTTTTTGTCAACTTGACACAAGCTGTAGTCATTAGGAACAGGGAAACTTGATTAAGAAAAAGCCCCTACTAGATTGGCCCGTGGGCAAACCTGTGGGACATTTTCTTGAGTTATGACTTCTGTGGGAGGCTCTAGCTCACCATGGGCGGATGGGCTTGTATTATAGGAAAGCAGGATGAGCAAGCCTCAGTAAACCAAAATCCGGCATGATCTCTGTCTGCACCAGCTCCTGTCTCCAGGTTCCTGCCTTGAGTTCTTGCCCCGACTTCTCTGGATGATGGTCTACAGATTATGTAAGCTGTAAACCCTTACCTTCCCAAGATGCATGGCATTTATCACACCATAACTATGACAGGCAGGAATAGGTTTATGAACAGTGACCTTATCAAATTCCAGCTTGGAAAATGAGCCTCCTTCTTTGGGACCTGTCTTGTTTTCTTTGTGACTCTTATGCTCTGTCTGAAAGCGGGGTTGCTGTGAAATTTTATTCAGTCAGTTAACTAAGAATGTTTTTAAAAAATGAGAGTGGGAGGATTTGTAATGAAATAGCCATTGATAATAAGCAAAAAATTCATTTCTTGTGTTAGGAAGAGGTTTGGGGGCAAAGTCTCAAGTATCCCAAGCTGGCCTTAAACACAGTATGTAGCTCAGGCTGGCCTTGAGCTCCTGGTGTCCCTGCCCTTCCTTCCAGAGTACTGGGGTTCCCAGCCTCCCACACTGTGCCCAGCTTTAGATCAGTTGCGCTGCTGAAGGAAGATTCAAAAGGGAAAGCAGTGGCTGGAGAGATGGCTTGGAGATGTGAGTTTGGATCCCAGCACCTGTTTTAAAAAATGGGCTAACAACCTAGGCATGGTGGAGGGTGGAGGCAGGAAGATTGCTGTAGCCTACTAGATGCCTAGTTCTAGATTCAGTAAGAGACCTCATCACAAAGAATAGGGCACAGTGATAGAACAGACCATTTAGCGGCATCCTTCTCTGGCTTCTGTGTGCGCATGGGCTTCACAACCCCCACCCCCATCATAAGCACATACAACACGGACAGTCAGACAGACAGACAGAGACAGACACGGAAAGAGCGGTGAAGATACCTGAGGGCAGGCATCTCACTTTAGCAGTCTTCCTGTTCACAAGGCACAGTTGAGTAGCTGGTGGTGTATCCATCCCTTCACTCACTGTGGGGTCACGGCTGAGACATCGCCTACAAAGGGATTAGCATAAGGAGAGCATGCGTATTTATTGAATTCAAGTCTTCCACGACACAAGAATCTTTAGAAATAAAGATCCAATGAAGCTGTGTATTGTATGCCTGAATCTGATGATGGGTGGGCATTTGTGCAGGCTAAGTGGAAGAAAGGGAGTATGATTGGCTAGTGATAAATCTTAGGGGACTTAGATTCTTCTCTGTCTCCTTCTCTTTAGAGAAAGGGACATTTCTTTCCTGCATGTATAGAGAGCCTTATGGCCTGCTTTAGGGGAGGTCAGCTGGACTTAATGGCCGCCTTTGAGGGAGAGGGAGGAAGAAGGGAAGTGTGGCCTTTCTGCTTCTGGTCCTGAACTGGCAGGACCTCCCCCGGCCTCTGATTGGCTCTTGTCACTCCCCACAAGAACCAGTCCAGTGACCCTAATAATGATGCAGGAGTGCACTGAGGGCTGCAGCACGAGTCTGCACTGGCTTACCGCCAGCTCCTCTGTAACCCGTTACTCCTCTGAGCTGTGTTCACGTGCCCGAGTGCCTTTTATAGGAGGTAGACTGGGGTTAGGTATTCTCATAGTCAGCTGTGTCTATTTTCTAATTCACTTAATTAATGTCATAGTGAACTATACATAGGAAGAAAGGACACATTTCATAGATGTTCAGTGAAGCTAAGTTTTCCAGAATGAACATCCAGAAGCTCTTGTTTCTGCTCCTTCTGATCCACACCTGTCCTTACCACAGTAATCACTGTCCTCACAGCGATGATCCAGTTCCCTTGTGTTGAAGGTGTGAGCACTGGGTAGCAGATGGAGAACGAGGCTGGGGTTCAGGAGGTTCACGAGAGCCCTTGCCATCACACTTGGAAAAGGAGAAAGAAGGGAGCTGGACAGGGCACAGGGCGAAGCTGAGCCACACAGTTCAGTCTCAGGTGTTATGTATATTAACTAACTCAATCCTTGGCCACCACAAGAGGGAGGTGCTACAGCTCATCTTTAGGTGAGGGTAACCCATGTAGAAAGGTTACATAGCTTGCTCAGAATCACATAGTAGTAAATGATGGAGATGGAGTCTGAACTTGTGTGCCCTGGAGGGTTCTGGGAGATCTTTCAGAGATGCCCCAAGTCGCATAGAAATAGGCATCATAGCTGTATTGACTAGACATTGGATGCCAAGCACCTGCTGCTCTCTGCAATGGGGTCTGTTTCTGAAGAGAGCCAACAGCTGTGGGTGCCTGCTGGCTATCTTCCCTGAAGCAGATGCTTATCTCATCTTCCTGAAGTAACCTGGGCTGCCACAGTGTTCAGGCCAGCCTGGTGTGACACCTGTCTAACTAGAATCTGGCTTCTCTCACTTTACGCTTAACTCACCACAGTGTTTGGCATAGACTATTTGTTTAACTATGTAAAGATATCTTGCATTTGTTTATTCTGCATTTGTTTATGTAAAGATGTGTTGCTGTTTCACCTTTCCTGCCTAAGGCACCTGGTTGGTCTAGTAAAAAGCTGAACAGCCAATAGGTAGGCAGAGGAGGGATAGGCAGGGATGGTGGAGAGATAGAAAAGGGGGTGGCCAGCCTGCCAGGGGCCACAGCCAGACATGGAGAAATCAGAAAAGCAGGGTGGACAGTACATAGATGAGATAAATGAGCCTTGGGGCAGCATATAGATAAATAGAAATGGGTTAATTTAAGTTAGAAAAAAAAAAAGCTAGGTAAAAACAAGCCTAAGCTAAGGTCGAGCATTCATTATTAGTAATAAGTCTCTGTGTTATGATTTGGGGGCTGGCAGTCCAAGAAAGCCTGCTACACCACAGTTGGTGACAGACCACTCATTCTCAGAATTACTGTGTCCTCCTGTGTGACTTCGTGCATCATTGTTGAGGGCCATTTGGGCTGTGTTCTGATTTTTGCTGTGAACAGTATGCTGGTGTGGATTTTAGTACCTCCAAATGTCAATATGCCTATTGGTTATTGCTGAGTAGAATGGCTGGATATGGATGTGCATTTATTTAGTATTAGGAGAGGTTTCCAGTCTTTCTCATGAAGATGGGCCGATTCACATTGCACAGCATTTTGTTTCCTCACCAGTTCTGGATTGTCTTCTGTGTTACCCACTCTGGCCTTCTGATCCTGACTCTTTAGCCACATTCTGTTTAATACTGCCGTTTCTTAACCAGTCTTCAGAATCTTCTTATTGGATCAGTCTCACTGAAAAGGGAATAGAAATTGATTATAAATTAGTGTTGTTCTAGGTAGTGATTAAGAAATAAAATGCCTGCCAGGCGGTGGTGGCGCACGCCTTTAGTCCCAGCACTCGGGAAGCAGAGCCAGGTGGATCTCTGTGAGTTCAGGCACCAATTGAGTTCCAGGAAAGGCGCAAAGCTACACAGAGAAACCGTCTTGAAAAACTAAAAAAAAAAGAAAGAAAGAAAAAAAAAAGAAATAAAATGCCATAACCCACTAAAATTTTTTTTTAATGTGTATGGGTGTTTTGTCTGCATCTATGTGTGTGCACCACATGTGTGACTGGTGTTCACAGAGGCCAGAAGAGGGTGTCAAATCTCTTGGAACTAGAGTTCCCTGTGATTATAAGGTACCACATAGGTGCTGGGAATAGAACCTGGGTCATAGGGAAGAGCAGCCAGTGCTCTTAACCACTGAGCCGTCTCTCTAGCCTCTAGCAGCTCATTTTTATTGAGCTCTCATTGTATTTGCCAGACAGTATTCGTTGCAAGTGACTTACATATGTTAGCTTAGTCCTTATAACAGCACTAAGAGGGCAGGCACTGTTGTTATTCACAATTTATGGTGAAACCTGTGGTAGAGGTTAAACAGTTGCTCGAGGTCAGGTCGTAAGTAATGGAGATGGAATTTGCATCTAAGCAATCTGGTCCTAGAGCCATGCCTTGCAATTCCAGTCTCTGATGTCATTTAATGTTACAATAGTTGAACATGGTGCAAATGTGTATGTTTTGAAGGCAGACTTTAAGTACATTCATAGAATTCTAAAATAGTGAGTTGATGTGGTTCTGACAGATGTTCCTTAGAGATGGAATTCCTGTTGACTAGCTTCCTTCCATACCTGCTCATCATAGTCCAGAGTGATATTTTACACTTTCTCTGTACAAATCTTTATTCTTTCTTTTTCTAGGGATATCATCCTCTTATTAGTAATATCTTCCTGTGGGTTTTATTTGTTTTGTTTTTAGACAGGGTCTCAATATGTAGCTTTGGCTTAGCTTGAGACTCCCAATGTTGCTCTGTCATCCAGGTCGGCCTTGAACTCACAGAGTCTGCCTTTGCCTCCACAGTGCTGGGATTAAAGGCGTGCACCACCATACCTGGCCTGCCTGTGTTTTTGTTACTGGTTTTGTGAGGAGTAAATGGGGTAACAGTAAAACTTACCTCGCTGTCTGGCTGATACTAACATGTAAAAGTGTGTATTATTGGCTGGCTGAAAGCGAGTAATCACTTTACTTCAAGTTCTCACTGTCCCTGTCCTGATTCCACACAAAGACGCCGTCTGTATCTCATAAGGGTGCTTCGTAAATTTGTGTAAAAATCCTAGAACTTGGAATATGGCAGAGAGCCTGGGATGACTTGTCATTCGTGGACTTCATGTCAGAACACATGTCTGTGGCCTAATTTGGAAGGCCCTTGGTGTCTAACTATACAATGCTGATAATACGAAGAAGGTGGAAATAATGATCTTTGAGTGCCTGTGTATGACTCACACACTGGATTGATGCTCTGGGTACGTTATTGCCCACAGCTCTGTGAGATACGGATTTTATTCCCATTCTACCAGGCAAGCTGCTGAAGCTAAGTGTGTAACTTAGCTGAGGTGTGTCAGAGGAAGCTAGAGCTGAACAATAGTTTTTAACTTCTCATCCTTTGATGAATAAACCAAAAGTTCTAGCAATCGTTTTAATATTTTAAGTAGTTAAATATTTCAGTGTTTATGATCTGGCATGATTTAAGGCTTATGAAAAACTATCCATTCTTCTTGTGCTCCTCTCCCCCTTTCCTCCTACTTTGTGAGATGTAGGGTATTGCCGTGTAGCCCAGGCTGCTCTGGGACTCGCTGTGTAGCCCAGGTTGGTACAGTCCTCCTTCCTCTGTCTTCCAAGGGCTGGGATTTTAAGAGTGTGCGCCATGCCTGGCTCCATCTGTCCTTTTCTCTGTAGTGCCTTGATTTAAGTGAAGACTTTCCTTACAATAATAACAATAATAATACCCCCCCCCTCATTTTTGTAGTTTTTCCAGTGACATCAGGAACGAGTCTGCCAATAACACATATTTGCCAAATTGTCATAATAAAATACAAACAGTGGTTCTTCTTTAATCGTTCTCTGGGTTACTTAGAGAGCATTGGTACCAGATTTGTTTCCTTAGCACAAATGCATTTCAGAACAATGAGCAGCTGTTAAGGCTGTGTGGTTATCAACAGGATGTTCCTCGTTTTCCAGTCTATAAAGATTTTATGGCTCGATTCCGAAATTCCATCCTAGGAATGGAGTGGGAGCTGTGTGGGGAAGAATTTACTTTCTAATGCTTAAACTGGTGTTGTGAATGTAGAGTTTTATTATCTATATGAATAATTAGCTGGCAAGTTGAAAATGTTTGTCTTGTCGTTGAATTACTAAATCTATTTCCTAGAGAATAATTAATGCTTTCTAAGGTCTGTTATGTGAAAGTGTCAGAGATGAGATGGGTTTGAGAATATACAGCTGACAGCCATATCCCGAGCATATGAAGTTGTAGTGAGGATTACCATTTAGGTTTTTTTTCTTGGAGAGGGGAGGAGTGTAATGCATTGTTCGATGTGGGGACTTCCCTCAGGAAAGTTATTCGCCAGTTGCTCAATGATTCCGTGTTAGAAACAGAGTCTGTGTAAGTGAGCAGAGGCGTGTAAAAAGGAGCAGGCAAAACACACTGCTCTATGGATTCCTGTGCATTTCCTTAATTAGGTCATGTTTCACACCAGTAGCTGCAACAGTCAGTACAGTATCTGTGGGCACGTGAACCTGCCCTATCCATCCCTTTGAAAGACCCCATAGCCTTACTTACGGTCAAGGGTCAACCCCCACCCTAACTTCTTATGTATATGTAAAACCTTACACATGGATATATGCACATCCATATACCTCATAAACAGATAATCCATAAAGATAGGCACCTGTATATTTATGCCCTTTATGATCTTGGTTTGGGGGCCTGCTTTTATTCTGGCTTCCCAAGAAGGTACATTAAATTTGTCGGGACTTCCTACTATTAGGTAGCGATGAAGTGAGACATAAAGGAGGCGCAGCTCAGTGGGAAAGAGTTGCACACAAATGCATATGCGCTTATTATCCATTTGCTGTTTCCCAGTCGTCAGAGTGTGGTTGTCTAATATGTAGACATCTTTTCTAGGTCCAGTGGCATTGCAGAGCACGGATGGTAGCAGGAGCCAATTTTTATATTGTTGGACGAGACCCTGCTGGCATGCCTCATCCAGAGACAGGGAAGGACCTCTATGAGCCAACCCATGGTGCCAAAGTGCTGACGATGGCCCCCGGCCTGATCACCTTGGAAATAGTTCCCTTCCGAGTTGCAGCTTACAACAAGAAAAAGAAGCGGATGGACTACTATGATTCTGAGCAGTAAGTTTCACACTGTCGCAGCCAGTGGCAGCACTCTGTTTTCTGAGCTATTTCTGGGGATTCAGCATATCGTCTGCTCTTTATAATTTCTGATGGGAGGCTTTGTTGGCTCCAGCTTAGGAAAAGTCAAGTCAAGAAAACTCATTATTCTATAGTTAGAAGTGAAAGTAAAATGGATCTGAGCTGGATGTGGTAGTATACTCTTTTAATCTAAGCACTTGGGAGGCGGAGGCAGGTAGAGCTCTATGATTTGAGGCCAACTCAGTCTACATAGTGGATTCCAGGCCAAGCAAACAAACACGCAACCACAATCCCCCTCCCCACAAACACACACTGGATCTAGTTTCAGAGTTGGTAGTTTGGGGGATTTTGTTGTGTGGTCCTTAAGGGCAGTGTTAATATTCATATGTCTGTATGACTGTTATTAAATTTCAGAATAAATGATTGGAGTGCTGGGCCTGGTTGTTCAAGAATAGCCTGGGCAAAGTAGGGAGACCCTATCTCAGAATAAAAAGTAGAGTGTGCTGGGGATAGAGTTGAATGATAGTTTCTAGCACACACAAGGCTTTGGTTCAATTCTGGTATTGCCAAGACTTACATACATATGTATGTACATACTTGCATACATACATATGTACATACATGGTAATATTAAGTATGTGTCTATTTCTTCTAGAATTGTAATCATTTCTGTCTGTGGATGATAGCTGTGTAAGTTCACAGTGGCAGTGTGAGGTTGGGTTACAGGGTCTAGTCCTGTCTTTGCTCTGTGACCTGAATCATCTTGGAATGATGGCAGGGGATGAGGCACTTCCCTCCCAGGTCTTTCCACAGTGCCCCCCATGATCTGCAGCACCAAGTTATTTTCTTAAGGTAGGGTCTCACTATGCAGCCCCAGCTGGCCTGGTACCTACTGTGTAGATCAGGCTGGCCTCGAACTCAGAGATCCATTTGCCTCTGCCTCCTGAGTGCTGGGATTAAGGACACACGCCACTGGCTGATTTTTATATATAATGTATACATATGAGTTGTTTTGTTGACCAACTCCTAGTTTATCTGCTTTTTAGTACACGTTACAATTCATGTTCAGCAGGTCAAACAGATAATTCATGTAGAATATAACCCTTTTTAACTTACGTTTTATCAGTTTCAGTTCTGCTGACAGCACTAACTGAAAACTGACGCTGGCCTAGACACATCCAGTCCAGCCATCAGTGCCTCCTTCCCCTGACTCTTCAGATTGGCTCGTGTTTAGGAATAATGTGGAGCCTGACCCAGGACCCTCATTTGGTGTGACCCATTTTGTCACAGAGGGGACAGGAAAGGGAAAAAAAAATCTTGTGAAAAATGAAAACAACACATTCTTGTTTCTAAAAGGCACATCAACACCCACTTCCAGTGCCAGCACCTGGAAGGTAGAGACAGGAGGGTCCGTGGTTCAGGGTCATCCTTGTTGCATAGAGAATTGGAGGCCAGCCTGGGCTACATGAAACCCCGTCTCAAAAAGTTAAAAATAAACAATAAGCAAATAAAGTAGGCTGTGAGCCGACTCAACAGGTAAAGTTGCTTGCTGCCAAGTCTGCAGATCTGAGCTCAATCCCTGGGATCCACAGAATAGAAAAAGAGAATCGACTCCTTCACATTGTCTTCTGATCTCCACATGTGTGCCATGACATGAGCGCATGCCCACACAGACACGCAGAGAGATAAATGTAATTGAGAAATGAGTTAAAGGGACATAAGGCTTTGAATTTCTTTGAGTTAAGTAAACATCATCTGGATTCAGAGCTGTCGTTACCACTGGAGACTGGAGGATGTCCTGGTTTCACATGCGTGCTGACAGCATTCTAAAGACGT
Organism: Peromyscus leucopus; assembly: GCF_004664715.2. Classification (NCBI taxonomy): domain Eukaryota; kingdom Metazoa; phylum Chordata; class Mammalia; order Rodentia; family Cricetidae; genus Peromyscus; species Peromyscus leucopus. The sequence goes on from NC_051068.1 coordinate 104,251,524, forward strand.
TGCACCTGCAGTGAGTGATGAACTGTAGCTGAAAGTCAAGAAAGCCTAAAAAAGCCTGTAGGCAGAAAGGTTGTCCCAGCAGGCACAGGGAAGAATAGAAGGACTCCTAATGGCTGCCGGTGGCCGCTTGTGGAAGTCAAGATGGGAAGCTGTTCTGTTCTCTGAAGGCCTCAAATGTGGTGCAAATGGAGGATACTCTGAGCCCCTCAGAAGAATTTGCAGCCAACAGCCTGTTTTTACCCTTGTTACAGAATTATGTTCCTAACCACGTGGGCTTGTTCTTTAACCTTAAAGATGTCTGTGTATGCACGTACACATTTGCACATGCACATAGATGTATGTATGAGTTGTCCCATCCCAAAGTACAGCTCCAAGGAGATGGCTTAGAATCTTTTAAAAGAAGAATGTTATCAATTATGATAAATGGTATCACCTCAAAAGGTGATTGAAATCTAAGTAGAAAGGACAAAGGAAGGTGAAAGCAGTCTGGGTACAGTCTTAACCTTTCGTGGTTAAATTTATGTAGACCGCCAATCAAAGAGCCCGACTTAGTCTGTGGGGAGACCTGCCTGTCAGCAGTTCTTTTGAAGACCCCCCTGTCTCAGGCTCCTAGGACAAGGGCCTTCCTACAGACCTGTAAGCCGCTTGGTGTCAGAGGCAGATGGTGGGGTGTGGTACTTTTTGCTTCTTACTCCAAGTGCAGTTTGTTCAGTTTGTGTACAGCAGTCTCAACCTCCCTTTTCTGAGAACGGTGGTGGACTTTGTTTAGTGAGTTACACAGAGGCAAGGGCGAGCAAGGAGAGAGAAGCAGAGCCGTTTTGCCAGTCTGTATTCTTTTAGTTTAGAAGAGTTTCTGTGTTATGGCATTAAGAACTGAGCAGGGGCCTGCAGTTGGTTCCATGGGAAAGTCCTTGCTGTGCAAACCCAGGACTGGACTTGGATCCCCAGCACCATGTGCAGAGCCTGGTGTGGCGAGGCTGCATGGACGGCTCAGCATTTTAAGGACGGGCACTGCTCTTGCGGAGGACTCGACTGTGGTTCTCCTCACCAACAGCAGGGGCCTCATAACCATCTATAGCTCCAGCTTCAGGGGATAGCTGACACTTCGGGCTTCCATAGGCACCTGCATTCCAAGCACATACCCACATACGGATACACATTCACACCCATAATTAAAAATAAATCATAAACAAAAGCCTGGCACGGTTGCATGTACTTGTAACCTCAGCCTCGGGGAGAGACACAGTCAGACCCCTTGTGTTTCCCGACCAGCTCAGCCTTTTCTTCAATCAGTCCCAGGCCAGCAGGAGTGCTCATTTCAATCAGCAAGGTGGATGGCTCCTGAGGAATGACATCTGTGCTTGATCTCTGGCCTCTGTGGCCTTGCGCACATCCTCATGTATCCGCACCTGCAGCTGCATACACACTAGTGCCCCTGACACGTGCACACACAGATGTGTGCACATGAAGAAAACCAAGCAAAATAAAAAAGCGCCGTGTTTATTCCTTTCCAGCTCCTGGGCTGATGTGTTCTGTCCCTGTGGTCCCTCTGCGTGGCCAGCTGCTTTCATCACACACAGGGACCCTAGATCCATCTGTATGCAGTTGATTAATGTGCTTCTAAGACCCTTGATAACTTTGATGTTTGCCTAAATCTGCCTAGTGCTGCTTTAAGTCTCTCTTTTAATCATTTAAAAGCTAAATAATTACATCATTTCTCATAAGATTTTCCAGAGATGAATTCTATGTTAGTCACATGAGTGGCTCATTTCCTTGGAATTTTATTTTTTTTTTTTTGAGTTACCAAATCTTAATAAGTTGTAACTTGGGAAGCTTTAAAAATGCCTTAGTTTTTCAATTTTCTGTATTTGTGTTCAAATATAATTAAGTTGATGGGAATATGTTGGAAAGTGATTAAAATTTTGTGGAAAGGCGATCGTCTTTGATGTAGCGAGAAAACAGTTATTAATTATGCACATATGAACTTGTCCATGTTTGATTAATGGACATTACTCAATGCCAGCTTTTATGTAATTAATGATTTTGTAGCTTTTGGTTTGATTGAATACTAGTGTAAGACAAGGCTTAGGAAGGAAAATTCCCTGAAGATTTCCGGCAAGATAATTATTGATAGGAATTATGATAGAGTCATCTGTTTACATTTAGGAAGTCGAGGAAGCTGTGTTAGCTTTAGAAGTGACTCAGAGAGTCTGAGCTGTCGGATTTCAGTCCCATTACAGATATTAACAACTATTAGGGAATCTTTTCTTTTTTTTCTCTTTTAAAGTAAATATTTGTATTCTGGGTAGACGAATGCAAAATTATTTAGAGTATAGAAACAAGATGCTCAATAGAAGAAGAGGGCAGGAGTGAAAAGTGCCCATGGGGCTGAGTAAATGAAGCCATTGGAGGGTAAATGTGCCTGCTCTGGCATCATCACATCTTAACAGGTCTCTGCTGTTTTCAATGGTAGAGTATACATTCTTTAACTTGTGTACTGCCAGAGAGAGTATTTAATTGGCCATTAAAGGTGCCCCTCTCACCATCTAGAAGACATTCCCTTACCATCTAGAAGATGCCCCCTTACCATCTAGAAGATGGCCCCTTACCATCTAGAAGATACCTCCTTGCCATCTAGAGGATGCCTCATTATCTAGAAGATGCCCCTTACCATCTAGAGGACACCCCCTTACCATCTAGAAGACACCTCCTTACCATCTAGAAGATGCCCCATTACCATCTAGAAGATGCCCTCTTACCATCTAGAAGATATCCCCTTACCATCTAGAAGACACCTCCTTACCATCTAGAAGATGCCCCGTTACCATCTAGAAGATGCCCTCTTACCATCTAGAAGATATCCCCTTACCATCTAGAAGACACCTCCTTACCATCTAGAAGATGCCCCGTTACCATCTAGAAGATGCCCTCTTACCATCTAGAAGATATCCCCTTACCATCTAGAAGACACAGTCTGGTTGTTGGCTTTGGAAACAGTGACTCTATGCCTCCTTCAAGGTGTTTGTGGATTTCTCTCCTTTTGTGTACTTTCACTGGTGAGCCTATCTAATATGATAGTTTTTGAAGCTCTGACTCTTAAACCTGTATGTCAGTGTTCCTCTGTTATCAATTTTCTGTTATTAAAATAATAACTTTTGTATAAAACAACACATGTAGCTGGTTAGGTGTCCCCGTGCCAGGCCAGGCTCTTCTGTGACGTCTCTGGAGTCTTCTCCCATGGTGATCCTTGTCAGCAGGAACCTGGAGGCAGAAGCTGATGCAAGAGACCATGGAAGGATGCTTCTTACTGGCTTCTTCCCCATGCCCAGTCTGCTTTCTTATAGAACCCACAACCAGGATGGCCCTGCTGACCATGGGCTGGACCCTCCATATCAGTCACTAATATAAAAAATGCCCTACAGGCTTGCTTACAGCCTGATCTTCTGGAGGCATTTTCTTTTCTGTCTTTTGTTAATTTAAGAATTTTTTTTTTATTCATTTCACATACCAACTACAGATCCCCCTCTCATCCCTTCTCCTGCTCCCCTCCAGCCTCTGCCTCCCCCCTGACCCCCCATCCCCTCCTCCAGAGGGGTAGGGGCTCCTATGGGGAGTCAGCAAAGCCTGGTACATTCAGTTGAGGCAGGACCAAGCCCCCTGGAGGCATTTTCTTAGCTGAGGTGCCATCCTCTCCGATGACTTGGGCTTGTGTCAAATGGACATAGACCATTGGGCACGCTGTGTGAGGATGCAGTGTGAGCATCTGCTTCACGCTCCTGCTGCCCGACCTCTTTTCCCTAATGGACTGCACCTTGAGTTAGGAGCCACAATAAGCCCTTCCCCCTTAAGTCACACTCATCAGGGTCCTTCGTGACAGTGACAGGAAAAGAAACGGAGGCACAGTTGCATAGAACATGGAGGTCCCTTTTGTTTTACCTTAGTTCCTGTCCTGATGACTGAAGTAGTGTTTGGATGCTGACCTCTTCCTTTCTTGCTACACAGTCTTTGCTGTGCACAAAGCCCATCTGTTTGGGTACTAGGGGCTGTCTTTCTCAGTAATGCTCAAAATGCTTTGTGTTTATTAGCAGTAGTATTTCTCTTGTTGGGTTGGGTGGTCGCTTTGTGTTGTGAGTGTAACTATTCCCAGGATCTTACACCCTCCCCCACGTTAGTCTTTTTGGTCGCCATGAAATGAATCCAGATGAGACGCACGGAGTGTGGGGTGGAGGGCAGGTGGAGTTGCTTGCAGAATACTGGAAAGCACTCTCAAGGGCGAGAGTGTTCGATGCCCAGACACGAGTGTGCTTAGGTAGGTTTTATACAGTTTCTTGAACAGATGGCTTTCTTGGGGGCATTTTCCTGTGCAGGTGATTGACCACCCATTTGGGAGAGGATACCAGTGTGTCTTTTTTTATTTTATTTTTTAAACAGAAAGCTTCCTGCCAGATAGTGATTTTCTACCCTCTTGGTAATTCAAAAATTGCTTCTTCACAGAGGCAGATGCAGCCAAGATCCTATCCCATTGACTAAAATTCATGTAACAGAGCCAATTAAAAGTTAAAAAACAAAAAAAAAAACCCACTAATGTGTAAAAATAGCCAAGGCCCAGCTCCTAGCAGCTCACAGACACTAAGGACCCAGGGTGGGCATGGGGTTTGACTCTGGGTTAGGCCCCAGGTACTTGGGAAATCCCACATTTCCCAGCAGCTTCAGCAGAAGCTCCAGACCCAGGGGTGGACCTGGGATTAGTGCAACATCGGATCCGGATGTCTGGGAGGAGCTCTTTTATAGACTTTATGAACTCAGGTGCTGGCTGGGATGTGACTCAGTAAGTCATGAGTGACACCCCAACTTCAGTCCACAGCACTTTAACAATAAATAAATGACAGTTTAAAAGAGTGAGGTGCTCGGTGGAAAACCTAAGTTAAGAAATTTAGATTCAAGCTGGGTGTAGTGGGCCTTTGGTCCTAGCACTGGAGAGGCAGAGGCAGGTGGATCTCTGTGAGTTTGGGGCCAGTCTGGTCTACAGGGTGAATTTCAGGACAACCAGAGCTACATAGTGAGATCCTGTGTCAACACCTCCCCACCCAAAGAAAGAAATTTAGATTCAAAATAATTAAACTTAAATCTCTGTCTCTGTTTCTCTGTCTCTGTCTGTCTGTCTGTCTGTCTCTCTGTCTCTCTCTCTCTCTGTCTCTGTCTGTCTGTCTCTTTGTGTGTGTGTGTGTGTGTGGGGTCTGTGTCTGTATAACTGGGTGTGGGTATGAGTGCAGGTACAGACATCTACTGGTGCACATGTAGAAGTCAGAGGACAGCCTCGGGCCTCACAGAGTCCTTGCCTGTCAGCCTTGTCTGAGACAGGGTCCTTTGTTGTTCTGGTCAGCACTGCATAGCCAGACTGACTCTCAGGAGCTTCCACGGACTCTCCTGCCTGCTTCCCATCTTGCCACAGGAGCTCTGGAATTAGAGATGTGGTCTGTCTCGTGGGGCTTCTTTATGTGGGTCTCAGAGTTCAAAATGAGGTCCCTATACTTGGGCAGCAGGCACTTTGTCCACTGAGCCACCTTCTTAGCCGCTGATTAAACTCACGCATTTCATCTGGTCTTTGGTTAGAAAATAATAAGAAAAAATAATAACATTGTCATGTATGATGCTGTCCAGTGCCTTTTAGTCTCTGAAAGGAAGCCACAAATAACTGTTTATCTGGTTTTGAAAAGATCATTTTAAATCATAGTCTTAAGAATTCTTAGTGTTTTGATGTGTTATAAATGACCTGCTTTCAAGCTGGATGAAACATTAATTAAAATAAGAATAATTAGATCCACTTACAAGTCACCACCATTAGTTTTATTTCTGTCAAGAGAGAACAGCTCTTTTGCTAGTCTGAACTGCTTATCTAGTTTGAATCCTGAGAACGCTGGTGATTCGAATTTGAGCCTTCAAAAGACACACCTGAAGGTCATCTGCTGACCTCAGTCTTGTCTGGGTGAGTAACTTGTCCTGGTAGCTCTGAAGGCCACATATGTGGGCTGAGGGACAGCAGATGACTGTGAAGATTTACAACCGTCAGCAAGTGGCCAGAAGTCATCGTGCCTTGGAGTTCTTCAAGCTGCTGGCCACATGTAGGCCGCTAGCTCTTGGGTTCACTCTACCCTCCCTGATGTCCCAACTCTTCCTTTTTTTTTTTAAGAGTTAGCATTCTGTCTGCTGTTAGATTATAGAGAAACTGTAATCCAGTGGCTTTGAAAAGGAGAAGAAGAAGAAAAAGGCAAGCATACTTGGGTTTTCTTTTTTTCAGGGTTGCCTTGGAGGATTAGCTTGCTAGTGTTATGAAATGACCCGAATTAAAACTGCTCTGTAGTGAAAGTGAAGGGCCTTTTCTATTCCTGACAGATTCCTGATTACTCATAGGTAAAGTTTTAGAGCTAATTTTAGATCATTCTAGAAATTTCTTAGATTCTATTTGGTGGAATTTTTTCTGCAAACCCATCCTATTGTGCAACTCTAATTTAGTTGTAGACAGTGACTTGAACCTGGCTTCTGATAAAAAAGTAAAATCCTTATGTAACAGAGATAGACGTGCAGGAATGGGCCTAGGGCAATGTGTTTTCCATAGCCGGGGTGGAGAACCACCACCATGTGGAAACAGAAACTCCCATCCCATGAAATGCAGGATGCCTGGGGCATGCAGGGCAGATGGTATGAAATGGCTTCAGAAAGAGGTGCCCAGGGACCTTGGCTTAGAAATGCAATTTTGGAAGGAATGCAAGGAAGTCTGCATTTCAGACAGTTGAGCATTCTGGGAGGAGGAAAGGACTTAATTGGTCTGGCTTTTTTCCTTTAATCACAAAGTTCAGGCAGAGTCTTCCAGGAGCAGCTTGCTCCCTTACTGATCACCAAGGACCAGCAGTTCATGTGTATGACTTGAGCTCTCATTCCTGGAAGTAAAACTTCAATTTTACAGGAGCAGAAGCCCCAGGGCCATTGCTTTCCTCGGGGAAGTCTCTTTAGGGAACTGAGTAGCACTCCCAGGGAGTGGAGACAATCCCTTGCCGACTGATTCTCAGCCACACTAGTCTTATATCACATCCTGGTGAGCTGGCTTAGATTACATTGGAAGGTATTCTCCGGCCTGCAGATGGTTGAGTGTGTGACAGATTCACCCACACAGGTCTTGTGGCCCTCAGAGACCATGGTTTTCTAGCTCCCAGTGGTCGCTCTCCCCTGTCTCCTGCGCGTCACTCCTGTTCCTCTTTGTTAAAGCCTTGTCCTGGAGCCCCCACCCACTCCCCTCTCCATCCCTTGCCTCTCTTTCCTGCCGTTGCTCTCCTCCTTTCTTCCCTTTGTCTTGTTTTCTTCTGCCTGGATACTTGTGAAGACTTCCCGCTCTCCCTTAAAACAGATCGTGCCCATGTAGGCCATTTCTGTGATTTGTCCCTTCCTTCATCATCCTGGATTATTTCTTCTACAAAAGAAAATTTGAATTCTGATTGGCCAGTGTGGGTTTGGGTGGTTGCTTTTGCCTCAGGTCCCTGGTGGCTCTGACGCTTTAAGAGTCCTTGTTCCTGACGGCCATCTTGGTTCTCTTCTCTCTCCCCCCTGAAGTGTTTTTACCTACTGCCGAGTCTGTCTTCTTGTGAGAGCTTATTTGTTCAAATTCACTTTTCATTTTAGTATTATAAGTATACAAATTATGTTGTCAATGTTTTTTAGTTTACAGAAGAAAGGGGAGGACAAACTTTATTAGCCATAGAAGCCAACCCATTTAGAGGCCAGTACTTTAAAGTTGCCATTTTTTAAAAATTTATTTTTAAGTTTTTTTGTGTGTGACTGTTTTGACTACATATGTATCTGTACACCACATGCCTGGTGCCCATAGAGGCCAGAAGAGCGTGTTAGATCCCCTGGATCTGGAGTTTCATGCAGTTATGGTTGTGAGCCACCATGTGGGTGCTGGGAATTGAACGTGAATTCTCTGAAAGAGCAGCCAGTGTTCTTAACCACTGAGCCATCTCCGCAGCCCCTAACTTGTCTTTTCTTACAAGACATTGAATGCACAGAAGTGGGAAAAAAACCCCACACTTAAGCTGGTTCATTTTGAAGCAGCATTTGGTGAAGGCTTCCTTTTCAGGATCATCTTTGATCATTTTCTGGTCATTCAAAAAAACCCTCCACTCAAGATGAGAGGTCTTAAAATACGGGGTCCATTGTGTGTATCCTCTGTCTGTGTAGCAGTGTTGGAGAAGCAGAAGAACATGCAGGACATTGGGAGCACAGGGTGAGACAGTGCCTCCCGTTAATGGTTGGAAATAGAACTGTAAAGCATCGGCACTGGTCCTCTTGGCATTGCTTGAATGAGTTGGACTGTTTATGTTCACATTCTGGAAGTGTCGCATTCTAGACCCAAATCCACACAGGTTTCAAAGGGGAGCGGACCTCTCAGTGTCACTGTGTGGAGTTGGGTTGTCTCAATGAGCACAAGGTAGAACTAGGCCTAGGACCAAGGGCCAGGTGGTCTTCGGAATGGCCAGTTGTGGTGAGGAGTTGAAGTCGTCCTGCCAGGTAGAGCTGCTGCTTAAGAGGCTGATGGGAGGAACACTGTGGCCAAAGCCCCCGTCTCTGTGAGCAGTCTGGTCATCGAACCCACACATCGGAAAGCAGACGCCACATGTACAGTGTGATGACTAAGAAGTTCCGTCTTTCTTGTCTGGGGCACCTGCTTACGAGAAAGGCCAAATATCTGAGGTTAGGAAGATGGCCTGCCAGGACCCCCCCCCCCCCCCCACACACACAGATGAGGCCAGCAAGGTCTGCAGGAAGTTAGATCTGAAGGGGTTATAAAGGAATCATTGTGGAGGATCCTCCATATAAATAATCCAGATTTAGATATAAAGGAAATGAGAAAATAGCTCAGATGAACCCTGACATTTGTAAATCTTAGGGCCACAAGAGTTCAGTGTGGAGCTAGGCAGATTCCCTGCGTTTGCACACCACCTTTCGATGCTCCGTATTTGCCCAGCATTCCCTGAGCTCCTCCTGTGGAAAGATAATACAGCATTTGACTCCAGTCAGTAAACGTTCACTGTCTGTGCCCTGTGTCTGTGGCACTGTTCCGAGAGCCTCTTTCGGGCCCGTGTTTGAAGGGACAGGGTGGGGTGAGTAATGGCTGTTGTGACCATTATAGGGACAGCATGCTGTGCAGCGTCCTAGTGATCAGCTTCTCAGGGAAGATGTCCAGGTAACTGAGGCGTCTGCTTAATTTAAGGTTACAGTACTTGATTTAAAATAACTTTAGAAATTCTAACAATAAGTTTTATTCACTATAGAAATCATTACTAATTATCTGTAATGTATGTATTTCTTTGAAATAAAGATCTCCTTTTGTAGCTGTGGCTGGCCTTGAACTTGTGGCAACTCTCCAGCTTTAGCGTCCAGAGTGCTGGGATGAGTGAGCAGCTACTTTTTATCTCATGGACAGATCTCATTTCCTTTTGTCCCTGGAAAGTATCTTATTACTGATAATGTTGTATGCTGTTTGATTTTGATGATGTTGACGGTTGATAATCACGGCGGGAAGCCGAGTGAGCAGGGACATAAGCACCTGTGATATCATTTCTGGAACTCACCGGCTCTGTTGCCTCTCATTCCCTCTTTTCTTTCTCTGCATTTTGACAGAATTCCAGTATCCGTGTGAACTTGAGCCACTATAACAAAATACCCTGGTCTGAGTGTTTAAATGAGGGCTATTTCTCATAGGTGTGGAAGCTGGGACATCCAGGATCCGAGTGTGAGGATTAGGATCTGAGGGCCTGAGCTGTTTGCAGGCGGCCAGCCCCTTTCTTGCTGTGTCTGTGGATGGCTGTGGGGATCCCGAGTCTCTCTTGGTTTGTTAGTGTGTTAGTCCCACCTGGGATCTTGCTCTCATGACCTCTTCTAAGTCTCGTCATCTCCCAAAAGCCCCACCCCCTAAAGCCATCTCACTGGGAGTTAGGTCTTCAGTGTGAACTTGGGGGACACAGACGTTCATTTGTAGAAAATGTGTGATAGCCTGATGATTGCATTTGTAACTGTTAATTACATCTTGAGTATCTTATCTGATGCTTACTGCCATACTCTAGTCAGAGCAGGTGCTACCTTATCTAGGACACGGTGACAGAAGAGACCTGAAACTCTTGCTAGGTCTAATCAGCTTTCTGAGTCGGTTCCGTGTTTGAAGGAAGCAGGTGAACTGCAGATAAACAGCATGGGTTGTAGCCGTAGATGCTCCGAACTATGGTCTAAAGACCTTCATGTGTTTTTGTGTGTTTAAAAGACAAGGAAGCCAATTTTCTCTTTGGTATCTCATCTAGAGACAGTGTTGATGGTTACTGTGTGTGTTGCGTCATGTCCCAGAGGCATTTAGACTTCCAGATTAAAGCTTTCTAAAATGTTTTATCTGGGCCAGGCAGATTCATCTTTGAGTTTCTAAAGAATAATAAATGAATCCAGGACTAGAGAGATAGCTCAGTGTTTAAGAGCACTTGCTGCTCTTCCAGAGAATCTGGGTTTGTTTTCCAGCCCCTACATCAGCCGCCTGTAGCTCTAGTTCAAGGGGATCCAGTGCTTTCTTGTGGCATCTGCAGGCACAGCATACGTGCGCTGCATGTAGATGTACTCAGGGACTCACACATGCACGCTAAATACATGAATCTTAAATGCTACTTCTCACAGCATTTCCCAGGGACTAGGAATGAGGTGAGTGGGACAGGGAAATAGGATGAGGTCAAGAACGGGGGTGGGAGCTGCCCAGGGAGCTTGCAGTGGCAATTCCCTGATCTGAGTCGTGGTGATCTGGAACTGCACAGTCACTCAGAGAGGAAGGAAAGCTGAAGAAGCCCATCATGGCAGCTCATCTCTGTACCGTTACCTCATTGTAATAGCTTGCTGTGCTGGGCAGGATGTCCCTGTCGGGAGGGATGAGCTATCAAGGACACGGGATCTTCCTGTGGTATGTTTTATAATTTTTGTAAGACACTAATTGATCTCTATAACAATTTCAGTTAATTTTTTTTTTTTGTCCTAGTTCTGAAACAGAAGAATGTCCAGTTGCCGTGGCGGTTTTTGCTCAGTGACCAATTAGACATTAGACGGCTGTTTTTTCTCACTAGTAATCTGACGTGAACTGGAGGAACAGATGCCCCTTAAACATTCCTTAGTCACTTTGTGAAACCGTGAAGTGACTGCCTTTTCTCTCTTTTTCAGCCATGAAGACTTCGAGTTTATTTCGGGAACGCGGATGCGCAGACTGGCGCGGGAAGGCCAGAAGCCTCCGGAAGGCTTCATGGCTCCCAAGGCCTGGACTGTGTTGGTGGAGTACTACAAGTCCTTAGAGAAAGCGTAACCTGCTGAGCTGGGCATCCTGCCTGGGACGCAAGGCTGAGTGACAGGGGACCACACAGTCACCGACAGCATTTCTCTGCGGTTGTGTCCGTCTGGACACTTCCTGAAAACAGACCATTTTTCTCCATATTTCGGTTTTGGTCTGCCTTTGAATTCTGTTTTGAGCTAGTGCAACACAGCTCCGGTCTTAATGTGTCTTTTCCACTTACTGTTAATGTTCTTACAATACGATTTTAAAAATCTTGCCTTTTTATATTGTATTTATGCTTCTGTTTTAGGATTTTCCAAGCTGATTTATTAGTTATAACCAGTAAGTACACACATCATCTAGCTTTTAATTCTTTAAGAAAGGATTGGGGGAATCACTAAACAGTAAACTTGGCTAGACTTTTGGGGAATTTTACAAAATATCTGTAGCAATTAGGTTTTTTTTTTTTTTTTATTTTACATTAAAAATGTAAACTGTTCCCTCCCTTGCAACCCAACATGGTGAGGTATTCTTGCAATCTGTGTTAAGTGCTGAATGAATGCCTTGAATGAATAAAATTAACTTTGGAGGGCTTCTTACTTATGTTTTATGTACATACACCCTCTCCTTGTGAAAATCCCTGGCAAAGGGGGACTGTGAAACATCTCTGATTTCTGGGGTCTGATACGCAGCTCCTGATACTGTGGTCTTTGCTGAAGTTCTGCATAGCGGGAACCCGTACTCCATAATCGTGTAGGGAAATGATAAAGAATCCTTAGTCGGTCTGGAATCTCAGTTCGGCCATATATGTCTCCAGTATTCTTATGCAGCAGGACTGGGATGGCAAGAGAGTGTCACTGCTTTGTAAGCTGTGGCCACAGTGTCGGCCATAGCTGCCTGAAGTCAGGGAGGCTGGCTCCTGCTCTGTGCTGTTCATCCACGTGGACAGACATCCACATGGACAGACAGGGGCTTTGCTTACCTTCATCATTCATACTGTGGTTGTGAGGCACTCTAGAAAGATGGAAAATTCTGGGAACGTGAAAAGAGGCGCTCTTCACAATCAGATTGAAGCCTCTTGACAGAAGAAAAGCAAGAATTCCAGCACAGTGGACAACTCCTGAAGACCCCAGCCCTTCGAGCTGCACATCTGCAGTTTTCTAGGAATTTCACCAGAAAATGGGTTTATAGGGAAAGGACATGTACCAAACCCATTGCACAAACCTGGCGGCTTCTGGTTTTACCTTATAGAATTATAACTCTGTCAAAGACATCTCCCGAGCCACCCTATAATCTCACGTACTAAAAGAGAAAAAGGGGGGGGGGTTGTTTAGTAGCCTTTAGAGATTTGAGAACCACCAAGATGGCCTATCTGGCTCATGCTAAGACAGTTAACAGTGGCTGTCCCTTGAGGAAGCCATACCACACTTGGATATGTCCTTCTGAACTCTCTTGGAGAAGCTTACATCCATGCCCCCGTCTCTGCCACTGAGTATGTCTATGGCAGTGAGAGGTTTCAAAGGAAAACAGCATAAAAACAAGGTACACATCTAGCCATGGCGCCACATGCCTTTAGTTCCAGACTTTTAGGAGGCCGAGGCAGGTTTGCAAGAGTAACAAGTGAACCTAAACCAAAGCAAGACCTTGCCTCAAATATCACACACAGGCTCTGAAGTATTCGGGTTCAGAAGAACCTGTGTTACCTGCTGTGTCAGTGGGGCAAAGCTGATCTCACAGCCCCACTCACATGTAGTGAGTTGGGAAAAGACTTCTGTCACAGGAAGGCCAGCAGAAGCGCCAAACTTCAAAATAATGTTTACCTTCAAAACGTTTTTAAAAGTTAAACTTCAGGAAAAAGGTACTTAAAAAATGTCATTCATAAAATAGCACTGACCCCTGGGTGTGGTTGGTGCACACCTGTAATCCTAGACTTTAGGCGGTAGAAGTGGGAAGATGTGAGTTCAAGGCCAACCTGGCCTATGGAGCAAGTTCCAGTTTGGGGTTGCCCAGAGACCCTGTCTCCAGAAAGAAACCAAACCAAACCGAAGTCTCAGCATTTTTAACCTAAGGTAAGGACGGTGAGACTGGCTTTCCAAAGCATTGACCTTACTTAGGGATGACAGGGTTGCAACCTGAGATAGAATGCTGCCTAAGTTAGGTAGGGTTTCTATTGCTGTGAAGAGACACCACAACCATGGCAACTCTTATAAAGGAAAATATTTAATTGGAGTTGGCTTACAGTTTCAGAGAGTTAGTTCATATTATCATGTCAGAAAGCATGGTGGCATGCAGGCAGTTGTGGTGCTGGAGAAAGTGGCTGAGAGTTCTACATCTTGATCCACAGGCAGAAGGAGACTGCCACACTAGACCTAGCTTGAGCATATAAGACCTCAAAGCCCACTCCCACAGTGACACACTTCCTCCAAGGCCACACCTCCTAATAACACCACTTGCTATGGGCCAAGCATTCAAATACATGAGTCTATAGGGGCCGTACTGCCAGGAGCCACCCCCGATGGTGGACGGGTCCCAGTAGAGGATGTGAGGAGTTGGTGAAGGACGGAGGTGAGCCAGGCCATGGTGGTGGTAAGAATCTTGCAGCCTGACTGACTAGCAGCCAGAGTGCCTTTTTTATTTATACAGAATTTAGTAAGCAGGCATAGATTCATGTTGTTCCAAAACATAGATCATATCATTTTTGTTTTTGGACATGTGTTTCACTTCCTTTTGCTCATCTTTTAGTCATCATTGATAACCTATAATAGAACAGAGTTATTTCTAATCATTTTCCCTCAAGTTTTGACATTATTAATAAACAGAGTTATCATTTTTATTCATTAACCCTATAACCCAACTTTTAAGAATCTGTTCTCAGGCTGGTAGCTTTTGTGACTTTAAGGACATTAGACCAAAACAAAATCTTCAAACCAGCTGGGGCATATTGCCGTGTTCTAAGCATTGTATTATTAACTCTTTTTTTTTTTTTTTTTTTTGTATTATTAACTCTTAATGGTCAGAGTGCCCAAGAAAAATTCTCAGGCCAAAGCTGCTGCAGTTATTTTTCAAAGTCTAGCTTAATACAATGTTTATATTTTATATCTTTATAGAATTTGTCTATATGTCCTGACATTCTGTTGTTCTTTGGCCATATGATACCACAGTGGCTCTGCATGTGCTAATTTTTCTAAGAGAGGGAGGTCCTAACATCTCATTCTTGTATCATCTTTTTACATTATTCTTTGCCCAACAATATAAGTCTCTGTGTAGGGCAGAGATAACTTCAGCTAATCTAACTTTGTTGCTGTATATGCTGTATAATTACTTGAGTGAATAGTGGGAAGAGACTTGCAAAATCTGAATTGTGGCCAACTCCTCTAGCCCACCAAAATCTTGTTGACCTTTGTCAAAGTTTACTTTGTTTTGAATATCTTGTTCCTGGGTAAGTGCAGGGACAGATGTTTCAAGAATGTCTCATAGCCTCATAAAGAGACCCCTGCTTCTTTATGTGTATCACAACCTTCAAGGCACAAAGACCTTCAAGTAGATAAGGATATCTCTCTCAAAGTGTGTGTGTGTGGGGGGGGTGGGGGGAGCATGTTGAGGATTTTCCTGGGGAAGCCCAGAAGCAATACTCCTGGGAGAAGGCATAAATGATTCATAAGAAATTTTCCATCAATCCAACATCCCCAAATTGTACAACTATTAAAAATCCCCCAAGTATGCAACAGATGGAGGTGAAAACCAAAGGTGACATGGCAGCCATCATGGGGCTCAGCTTTGCTGGATCTTTGTGAAGCCGCTGTGCTGGCTTTATGACTCCTGCCATTCCCATCAGATATGGCTGAGCCATCATAGCTATTCAAACCACAAAATGTAAACAGGGAAGATGATGTAAATTGTTGTGGAATAATTGTCTTTGGGGATGGACACTGTCTCAGGTCAAAGGGCAAACTGGACAAGCATCTTTGTAGAAGTAATTTTGTGCCAAGTTGTGGTTTGGCATTCTCTTCATGAACATTTTTGAGATCAGTCAAATATGTGTGAAGACCACCCACTCAATCCCACTTCATAGTTCACTAATTCCATTCTCTTAGGGCTCAAGAAGTCAGTCCATTTTTATTCTGATTGTCTCAAAGTACTCTTTCCATTTGTGGTCAAAATTCTTATAGAATTAAGATAATATGGCAGAAATGAGACTAACAGGGATGAGTTATAGTCTAAAAAAGTCACCTTGCATTTCATCAGGTAGTTGTCCTGGGCTCCTGCCCACTAAAAACACATGTGGTGAAAAGATGGCTCCAGACCCCATTGCCTTGGGATTAGCCACCTACTTGTGTATTTTAGAAAAACATTGAAGAAATAAAGCAGCCAATAACATCTATCAGTTCATAGACTGGCATGTGTTTCTAAAGCTGATAGATGTGGAAATTTTATTTTTCCCCTTCCTAGTTTATAAAAAGAGACCAAACCAATCTTTAAAACATCCAACCCTTCCGAGGAATGTCTCCTGCCAAGTGGTTTCAGGAATTTCGGTGCCTTTTAATCTATTCATCAACTGGAGAAGGGAATGGAAAAATAATTTTTTAAAGGAAAGTGTGATGATCTTGGCAGAAACAGAGTGTCTTAAATCTGTCAGTTCTCTCTTCCACTGTGATAATCAAGACCACATATTTGAGTTTCATTTCCATCCAAGAGGGGAGCAATTATACCTATCTCTTGGAAGTCAGCTTCAGATGCATAATCAGGAAAAATTCGGAAGTCGTACTTCCACAGATGGTCTATCTTTACGAGCACATATGTATCCAGGAATGGGTTGGCTCACAACGTAAGGAGGTGTTTGCCCACTGGGCCTCTTACATGTAGCATATACTTCTGAGAGAGCCTCCAGGCCTCTTGCTTGTATTGCTGCTAGATGCCATTTCTGATTCTACAGTCTTGTTCCATGTATAATTATATATGTTTGCAAAGACCACCCTGCCCACACCACTCTCAGGATTTTCCTGGACTGAAGTGAAATCTGGCTCCGCTAAAACTATGTATTTGTGAACTGTAGTTCTCTTCATCTTCACATCCTGTCTGCCCAGATTCCAAGGGAAAATGGCATCAGGATTTAGGACCCAAGACTGATGAGTAATAGGAGGTCAGAATGTGGCCTTATAAGTCATAGCTGGAGTACTGAGTGCTGGAGCCAGAGTGACATCTTGGCGTAGACCTCTCTGAGGGGCACTCATCCTCTTCTCACCTGTCAAGGAAAGGGGACTCAGAGCACTTGTTTCTCAGGGATGTCTGTTTCCTTCATGTAAGAGACGCCCTAGGGAGGCTTCCTTCTGCATCTGTTGGCTCTTGTGTATCTCAGCTCAAAATGACCAGTTTGACAGTGTTGTACATTAGGGTGGTGTTTTCTTGTTCTCCACACTGATAACACTCATAGGTTCATGTGGCTTAATACAACTGTACTCACCAGCTGGTCAAGGCTGGGGAATTTGGTGAAGGTAAAGAAAAATAATTTGAAGTAGGGGCTAGAGGAAGCCTTTACAATTAGATGAATAGATGCATTGAAATCGAGCAACAGTGTCTACAACCAAACAGCCGGGAAAGTACAAAATGGAATATATCCCCAGTACACTAAGGGAAAACCAAAATGGACTGGCAAGAATACTCTCTAGAGCAATGGTTTCCAACCGTCCTAATGCTGTGACTCTGAATACAGTTCCTCAGGTTGTGGTGACGCCAGCCATAAAATTATTTTTGTTGCGACTTCATAACTAATTTTGCTGTGGTTCTGAATTGTAATGTAAATATCTGATATGTGACCCCCGTGAAAGCATCATTAGATTCCCAGAGGGGTCGTAGCCCACACCTTGAGAACCACTGCTCTAGAGCCAAGTTACTAAAGTGAGCTGGCCCGCTGCCTGCTTTTGTGGATTTACAGTGACAAGGTGAAACTCCTTTCTTCACACTGTGTGTCTAAAGGCAGGGTCGAATAGTTCAGGTAAAGACCCCCAGGCCCTGATCAGCGGAGACTAGTAGATATCTGGCCCTTGACAGGAAGTCTGCTGACTTCTCTTCTGGACCAAGAATGACTTCTATAGCGTGGATCCTCACATCAGACTTTCCCCCTAAAAGGAAAGGGCAGGCCTGGAGAAGGGCAAAATACACGTGGTTGTTACTGTGTAGGGCTCCCCTTTCTATTCCTTCCTCCAACTTATTGAGGAGCTGGGGAGTTGTCGGGGGATGGGGAAGGAGAAGAATCAACACCTTCCCACAGGTTTTCACCTCAGAGTCATGCACAGACATCTCCTGTTGTTGGACAGTGAGGGGAAGGAGAAGAATCAACACCTTCCCACAGGTTTTCACCTCAGAGTCATGCACAGACATCTCCTGTTGTTGGACAGGAATGGCAGTGAGGTTGTTCAGCAGTTCAGTTAAGGACACAGCATCAACAGAGTGCTGCCATTTGGGTCCATGTGAAGAGATTTGTTTACTGAATTGACCAGAGCTTTTAAAGCATCGTGTTGCTATAGCAACAGTTCCTGTAATGGGAACTAAAAACTTGTAACAACATAGCTTTAAAACATAGTATGAAGAATAAAAGTAAATATACATTTTAGCTCACAATGATCCATAGGAGTTTTTTTTTGCTTCTACATTTATGATGTCTGTTGCTTGAATTCTAAAATGGTCTTATAATAAAAAACCCAGAGCCTGATATTGGGGGTGACAGCTGAAAGATCAGAGAAGCAGAACAAACCACAGCTACCACCTCTTACCTCACCAACTCCTCAGCCTGAAAGAGCTCCAGCGGAAAAAGCTTCCTCAGCCTAAAAGGCTTTAGTTCCTGTCTCCTCACGCCTTATATACCTTTCTCCACCCTACCATATTACTTCCTGGGATTAAAGGCGTGTGTATTTCCCAAGTAAAGGCATGAACTCTCAAGTGCTGGCATTAAAGGTGTGTGCCACCACTGCCTGGCTCTGTTTTCTCTCCTATATTGTAGCAATCTCATGTAGCCCAGGGTGGCTTTGAACTCACAAATATCCAGGGGAATCACTGCCTCCCAAGTGCTAGGATTAAAGGTGTATGCCACCACGGCCTGGCATCTATGTTTAATCTAGTGGCTTGTTCTGTTCTCTGATCTTCATGCAAAGCTTATTAGACTACACAATATATCACCACAATCTCTCTCTAGGAAACTATTGATTTATATAAGTTAATGATCATCAGAAGCACCATGAATACAGAGGCTGTGTGACAGGTGGCCAAGCCTGGGAGCAGGATGGGAGCCTCCATTCTGGATTTCATGACTTCCACGTTGTAATTTGTATTGTGTATGCTATATTAATGTTTTCCTTACATCTGGTTCCCTTTAAAACACGAGGACAACATGAAACATCCAAATGCCAACCCCGGGAAATTCCAAGACGTCATATATCCAGTATATTGTGGGGCGGGGAGGCTCCCAAAATTTTTTTATGCTTTCGACTTCAGAAGAAGGAGGAAGGATGTTCATCCTTTTACTCACATTTCTATGGACTAAAAGAAAGATGCTCCAAATTTACATAATGTTTTTCCTTCTAATGGCACAAATAGCCAAAAGAGAACCAAGAGCTTCAGTCAGGAAGACAAGAACATGGTGGCAGCACAGACTTGAAAACTCAGCTAAATTTCTCTTTTATTTGATGTGAATGTTTGTCTCCTTGTATGCGTGTGCACCGCGACCATGTGCATGAAGTGCCCACAGAGGCCAGGAGAAGGCATCAAACTCCCTGGAACTCGAGTCAGAGACAGTGGTGAGACTCGTTGGCTGAAATAAGACACGGGCCACCCCAGATTCAAGGGGAGAGGAAATGCTCTTTCTCTCTTGATGGCAGGAACCGAAGAGCCACATAAAAGTCAGTCGTATTGCAAAGGCAAGAAGGAGGGAGGTAATTTGTGGTAATTGTTTTCATTTAGGCAGGAACCCCACAAGCCAATAGGCCAGAGAAAGATCCCTCATCCCCTCCTTTACTGGAGTCCTCTCCTAGCCCTTCTCTCTTTCCATGGTCCAGAAGACTGGTGGACTTAGCATACATAGTACCCTTTGCAGTGAGGTGAGCAGAGAAGAAGCCTCTGGCATGCTGGGAGTGTCACCTCCTTTCTCATACTAAATTACTGACAAATTGTCCACCAATGATGCAGTTTCCATTTTTTTCAAGTAAACAAAAATTCCCACAAATGCTCCAGAGTTCCTGTCCTTTTCTGTGATGGCAAGCAGCTGTCAATCATAGACTGCTCTTCACTGAGTCAGATGAGGAGGAGGTACCTCTCTTGGGTCTGTGTGCCACAAGATGAGATCAAAATGGAGGTGGGGTTGTCCTCTCTACTGTTAAAAACAAGGACACCAAGAAATTTGAAGACAAATGAATGGAACTAGAAAAAAATCTTCCTGAGTGAGGTAACCCAGACTGAGAAAGATAAACATGGCATGTATTCACTCATATGTGAATATTAGCTGTAAAATAAAGGATATCTATGCTACAATTGACAGACCCAGAGAGACTAAGTAACAAGGAGGGATCATGGGGGACACCTGGATCCTCCTGGGAAGAGGAAGTAGAAGAGATTTCGTGAGTGGATTGAGGGCAGGAGGGGAGGGGAACATGACTGTTTAGGTTGGTGGGGTGGAGGATGCATCATAGCCATGGTAACTCTCTCAGGTTCTTATATTAGTCCTTGAGTTTTATAATTAATAAACAGTAAAGGGAATCCCATTGGGGGAAGGGAGTCTTCCATTTTGCAGCAAGCTTGAAGAGCCGTCCAGTCATGGTGGACTGCAACCTTAAGCAGCAGGGCCTTCCAACAGGACTCCCAGCAGTGGGAACAGGGCTGTCTCCGACTCTTCACAGGCTTTGGGGACCCTACTCCTCATACTGGGTTACCTTGCCCAGTCTTAATACATGGGGAGGTGCTTAGTCTTACTGCAATTTGATATGCCATGTCTTGTTGATATCCATGAGAGATCTGCCCTTTCCTAAACAGAAATGGAGAAGTGGATTTGGGGCGGGGGTGGCAAAAGAGGGGGTTAGAGGGGAGAAACTGGAAGGAGAGGAGGGAGAGGAAATTGTGGTCAAAATGTACAATAAATAATTAAGTGAATAAACAAGTTTATTAAAAGAAAAAAGAAAAAAAGAAAAAGCTAAGTGTACAGAATCACAAGCTGATAACAAAGGGTTGCATTGGGAAGTCTGAGCCTTGAGGCTCAATAGTCCAAAAATTGTGGATCATCATTCTTTGCTAGAATTAAAAAAATGGCTTACTCTCCTGTCTTTCTCGGCACCCTTGAATAGTACAACAAAATAAATATTCTTCCCCATGGTCAGGATAGACAGTGCTAACCTACTCATCTCCATCTTAGTGGCTTGATAGGAAAACAGTTTATTTCTCCAACTTAGATCAGCTCATCTTTCTGTTCTGTTACGTTCACTACATGGGTCTAACTGGGGATGTAAATAAGCGGTAGAGTGCAGGGCTCCAGGCTTAGTCCCTGATCACAGCAAACAAACAAAAATCCTGCCAGTTCTTGGCTCCCTCAATAGCTGTGGGAGAAATGTGACATTGGAAATGTTCATTGGGGCTTTATGGCCAGATTGGAGAGTGGCTGACCTCACTTCCCAAGTGTCCATTGGCCATTGTCAGTCACATGACTCCAACCTAACTTCAAAGAATGCTAGGAAGGATGGTTTTGCTAATTTCTCAAGAAGGATTAAAAGGATCAATGAAACATTCAGTCATTCTTTGTCACAATATTTAAAGTTCCCTAATTTTTTTTTTAAAAATCTTTAAGACACAAGGGTCCATATAGGAAGTGATAAAATATGTAAATATAGAACCGTGAAAATGGCACTGTGGTGGTCTGAAAGAAAATGGCCCTCGAAGGGCGTGGTACTATTAGGAGGTGTGGCCTTGTTGGAGGAAGTGCGTCACTGTGGGGGGTGGGTGGACTTTGAGGTCTCTTTTTCTCAAGCTTCCCTCAGTGTGACAGTCAGTCGACTTCCTGTTGCCTCTGAGTCAAGATATAGGACTCTCAGGTCCAGCACCACATCTGCCTGCATGTCGCCATGCTCCCCACATCCTGATGATAACGTACTGAACCTCTGAAACTGTAAGTGAGCCACCTCAAATAAATGATTTTATTTATAAGAGTTGTCATGGTTGTGGTGTCTCTTCACACCAATAAAAAACCCTGACAGAAATTGGTACCAGGAGTAGGATATTGCTGTGATGGACCTAACCATGTATTGGGGAGGATTGTGCAAAGACTTTGGAACTTTGGGCTAGAAGAACCACTGAGTGTTAAGAGCCCTGTGGGATGTTCTTTAGGAACTTAGAAGATAAGAATGTTAAGAGCCATGCAGAGGGTGGAGGCCTGGCTTGTGAAGTTTCAGAAGGAAGTTTAAAGACTATCAGGACCATTTGTTATTTCAAATTAAGAGCCTGTGGTTCTGGTCAGCTGGGGCTGAAGAATCAGCTGTGATTAACATGATACCAGAACCACTAACATAAAACTTTGCTTTGCTTGGATACTTGATGCTGGTCAGCTGGAGCTGAGAAATGAGCAGCGATTAAGAATTGACCAGCATCACTGGTGAAATTTTCTGTGAAGTGTTCCAGAGGCAGACAAGGTTGTACCTAAGGCTGGCAGCTGGACTTGGTAATGTGTAAGAGTCACCCAGGTGGTACTTACTGGTTTTGAAGGCTAAAGAGGTCATGGAAAGCCGCTGAGACTTGACACTGTGAGAGGCCATGAGAGGCCACTGGTGAAGGTGCAGCCTCAGTGGCAGTTAAAGGCCCAGGACTGAAGGGGTCATGCAAAGAAGTTGGGGCTTGACACCATGAAGAGAGCCTAGGAGAGGCTATTGGTGAAAGTGTAGCCCAGTTGCAGCAGAGACCCCAGCATTTTGGAGATGCCAGTACCATTACATGACCACCAAGAACAGCTGCAGCAGCTGTGTGGAGCCAGCTGGAGCCTAGAAGACAAGCTGTGTGTGCTGCAGAGGGCGGAGCTGAGGAAGTGACCCAAGCCCTTTGGAGGAGTCCAGAAGATTGTGAGTGGATCCCAGATAATTGGACACTGAGTTATTTATACTGTTGGAGTTTGGTTTTGATTGGTTCAGATTGTGATGGTGCCCTGGTTCTTTCCTCTTAAAGAAGGTATTTAATTTTGATTTTTAAAGGAGTCCACAGATGAAAGACTTGAACTTTTAAAAGAGATTGGATATTTTAAAGGGACAAAATTTTAAAGACTGAATTTGTAAAGAGTGTGGGACATTTAAAATTACTTATGATTTTAATGTGAGATCTTGTGGATGAATAAGAAAGGAAGGGTTGTGGCTTAATAGTGGTGTATTTGTGTGTCAAGTTGACAAGGGTTCAGTTGTCCTGGCTGTTTTGTGTGTCGACTTGACACAAGCTAGAGTCATCAGAGAGGAAGGAGCCTCAGTTGAGGAAACGCCTCAATGAGATGCAGCTGTAAGGCATTTTCTAATTAGTGATCAATGGGGGAGGGCCAGCTCACGGTGGGTGGTGCCATCCCTGGGTGTTGGTCCTGGGTTCTATAAGAAGGTGGGCTGAGGAAGCCAGCTGAAGCAAGCCAGTAAGCAACTCCCCTCCATGGCCTCTGCATCAGCTCCAGCCTCCGGGATCCTGCCCTGTTTGAGTTCCTGTCCTGAACTCAGTGATGAACAGCAATGCTGAAATATAAACCAAATAAACCCTTTCATCTCCAACTTGCTTTCTGGTCATGATGTTTTGCAACAGCGGTAGAAATGCTAAGACTGATAGTGATAGCCGGGCAGTGGTGGTGCACGCCTTTAATCCCAGCACTCAGGAGGCAGAGTTCGAGACCAGCCTGGTCTACAGAGTCTGTGGCCCCTCTAATGTGGCCCAGTGGTGGGAAAAGGTGATCTGGGCCATGGATACAGAAGGAACATCAGCTGAAGGAAGCAGCCCAGTCTCTCATCTCTGTGCTATAACACCAACATGTGGGATTCTAGGTATATTTATAACACTAAATACCACCAACCTTCAGCCAACCTTTGAATCCTAGAGAGATAAAGATTGTGGGTGGGAGGCCTATTGCTGTAATCCATGGAGTCTATTTTGGGATAAGGAGTTGGGATGGAAAGATAAATCTAAAGCATGAGTGATGATCTGGCCCCGAGTGGTATTAGGAGCTCCTTGGCAAGGAGCATGTCAGGGCTTTGGGGGTCTCCTTTGTTCTCTCAGATCCACTTGCCAAGGAAGATCTGAGCGAGAAAGATTGGTCCTGTGCCTGGGGCTGCCTCATCAGCCTTTTATCCTATATTTCTATTTTCATCCATCTGGGTCCAGACTATGCAGACAGAAGAAGTAATATCAAAGAGAGCTGACAGCCTCCTCTTTAGCCAGTGTGGAAGACTGTCAGAATCTACCCATTGATCTCAGGAGTTCTTTATAGGACTCCTAAGGTCTGCCATCTTTGAAAAGTCCATGGCGGTCAGCCAACATGGCCTTTCCCACTCTCTTCATCATAGGGGTTCAGGGAAGTTTGAGGAGGGAAAACGTTCGCTTTGGTTACTCCCGGGGTTCCTGAGCAGTATTTTTCTACCCTTTCAGACTCAACACTAGTCTAAAGTATGGATGCCCAGCGGTGCTCTCCAATACAAGGCTGATGTCATGCTCTCCAGTGATACCCAGAGTTTGGAGGGAACAATACAGATGCATGTGAGAATCTATTAGGAAAATGCACACACAAATATGCATACAAATATATGAATGGGTTAGTTTTTTTTTTTTTTAGATAAGTTAAAAGGGGCATAAAATTTATGTAGCTTATTCACATATCCCAGGTTTTAAACTCTGACCTGTATGGACATGAATTCAGGAAACTATTTTAAATTTTTGATGCCGAACTATAAACAGACTTTGGTAACTCACAGTCTCGTGTGGAAATTCTGCTAAAACCACACAGCAGTGCATTATAAATTTTCAATTAGGAAGTGCTGATTATGGAAAAGTAGAGAACTCACGTAAGGCAAGAAGAAATGAGTTACAATCTCACTTCAAATGCACCACTGGAATCTGATGTTTGTCTTCTTGTTTTCATGAATAGGTTTTAAAAACACGCCGTCACAGTTATATTGTGTTTCTCTTTAGTTCTGACAGTGTGTGACAATACTTTAGCTCCTTCCTTATTGCTGGGTTTTCAGTTACGTTCATTTTCAAAATGCTAGTGATTTGTCATTGATCATTAGAGATAAGGCTTGGTTTCTGAGATAGTGTCTCATCCTATAACCCACCGGTCTTTGAACTTAAGGCAATCCTCCTGCTTCAGCATCCTGAGTGCCAGAATTACAGGTATAAGCTATGGCACCTGGTTGGGATAAAACTTTTTAAAGAGTATAAATGCCTGTAGAGTAGATTCTTAAAGGTAGGGTTAGTATAACAGAGAGCATTAGACTATCTTTAAAACACACACACACATACACCCTCAAAATCAGTTTTGCAAATTATTTTTTCTAACTTTCATATTAAGCAGTCTTGTGTAGAAAATTACACATAGCCACAAACATAGCTTTTTTTCTTTTTCATTTATTTTTTAATAACACAGCAAAGCCCAGTTTACTTACACTGCCATTGCTGGCGATCTGTCCCCATACTCCTGCCAGTCAGTCTCCCATTCCTGCCGAGGAAACCACAATATTGCTTTTATTTATAGTTTTATCATCGAAACATACATCCCCCAATACTAAGTTTCGCCTGCTTGTAAAACTTTTTATAAACACAGTCGCACGGCATGTGCCTTTTGGTATGACTTTTAATGTTTGCTTTTATATCTGTGAGATTCATTGATGTTTCATGTAGCTGGCAAGCTTTTGGAGTCTCCAAATGTGGGTGACATTACACCCCAGGTCCACTCTCCTCTCCCTGCTATGCCTACTGTTGTTATTAAACTTAGGAGCTCATAAAAAAGTATAACTGTCATTTGGACATCATTAATCTGAATGTGTAAGGAAAAAACAAGTATGCTCTGTATGTGTGCTTCAGTTTTTATGTGTGGAGTATGTGATTGGGAAAGTAACTAATGTACAGCATATGGAAGATAATCCATGCTATGGATGCATGTTCTTTATTTTACTTTTTTTTTTTAATTTTGAAACAGGGTATCACTACATAGCTCTGGCTGTCCTGGAAATCATTATGTAGACCAGGCTGGCCTCAAACTCACAAAGAACTGCCTGCCTCTGCTTTCTGCTTATTCACAACATATTTGCTGTGTCTGAGAGTTTAAAAGGCGAGTGAGCCAACTAATCATAGCGGTCTGACTTTTAACATGGGTTCTCAAGCGCTTATTTTTTGGTTGCAAGAGCAAGAAGTTCATTACGTATGATGTGTGTGATCTGCTGCCCCAGCTGCTTATTCTCAAGCCCCCATAAATATCCTAATTTACTCAACTGTCTTTCTCTCAGGCTAACCAATTATCTCTCTCAGCCGATGCTGCCATAGTTATCTCTCTCAAGCGGTGCTGCTACGGCTGTGAACTCTGTTTTTCTGATTCTTCAATGCGTTTCTTGTATTTTACATTTCATCGCCACGATGTTCTAATGAGCGTCTTTCATTTCCTTATATAGCTACGAAAACTTTTTCTTATGGTGAGAAAAGGAAGAAATGTCTTGCAGAGTAGTTTGCCACTGACGTACTGCAATGTGACTTTTTTTATTTTATCTGTATTTAATTGATTTGCTATGATTATCATGTTTTTTTTCTCTTTTTGCAGCCCAGCTCTCAAATTAATTATACACAGAGGCTTATTCTTAATTATAAATGCCAGCCTTAGCTTGGCTTGTTTCTAGCCAGCTTTCCATAATTTATCCCATCTAACTTTTGCCTCTGGGCTCTTCCCTTTCTCTGACTTCTATAAATCTTACTCTTGCTCCATGGCTGGCTGTGTAGCTGCGTGGCTGACCCCTGGAATCCTCCTCCTTCTCTGATTAGTTCTTTCTCCCTCCTGTATTTCTCCTTCTATTTATTCTCTCTGCCTGCCAGCCCCACCTATTCTTTCTCCTGCCTCACCATTGGCCATTCAGTTCTTTATTAGACCATCAGGTGTTTTAGACAGGCAAAGTAACACAGCTTCACAGAGTTAAGCAAATGAAACATAAACAAAAGTAACACACCTTAAAATAATATTCCCCAACAATAAACCTATGCAGTCCATTATTCTGCTTCCTTCCTGCAAACAGCAATGGGAAAGATGATTCTTGATCAACTCATTAGAATATACATTATACATATATACATATGTAACTTAAAAACTTCCATTTACAAAGTACAGTGAGTTTGAAGTAAGCACCTTTCTTATTTTTCAGATGCCTTACACAGATCCATCTTTATGAATTGATTTATATAAAAGTAGACTTATCTTCCTTCACATCATAGCATCTCTTCTCTCATTCTGCTTTGACTGAAGACTGATTCTTGCTATTTGTGTGTTTCTTCAGCAGCTTCAAAGTCTAAATTAGAAGTGCCACCAAACAAGGGTAGTAACTTTCTGTCCTTCTGTGGTGACCTAGCATATGGGCCTTTTGTGTGAATATTCATTCTATTTTAAATGCTAAAAACTTAAAGATGTTGACATTTTGAAGAGGCAACTTGAGTTCATTCATTCTATTCGCTACCTCAGCACACGTTAGTGTCTGTCCACTTCTGACTGCAAAGGTGAGGCAGGACTCTCTGCTCAGAACTATATTTAAACAAGGAATGCAACCTCAGCACACGGCAAGCAGGGAGGACCTGATTCATGACTGGATTCCCAATTCCTACCAGCCTGTATCTGTGCCAGCATTTGTTACAGCAGCCACTGGCATCCTTGGGAATATGGGCATTGTGACAAACACTTTCTTGTCCTTTGAATCAAACAGTGTCTTGTCAGATGACTCAAAAAGAAAAAGGAGAAATATTTTGTTTTTGGACTATTTTTGTGTCTTTCATGAATCCAAGATTTAAAAATAAAACATTGAAACATGCTGATTTCTAGAAACTTGGATTTTTTTTTTTTTTGAGACAGGGTTTCTCTGTGTAGCTTTGCGCCTTTCCTGGAGCTCACTTGGTAGCCCAGGCTGGCCTTGAACTCACAGAGATCCACCTGGCTCTGCCTCCCGAGTGCTGGGATTAAAGGCGTGTGCCACCACCGCCCGGCCTAAAACTTGGAAATTTTTAATCTCCAGGAGATCCCTGAAGTCTTAAAACTCACAGAACCTCAACATCCGCCATTCATTTCTGAAATTTAGGATTCTGTGAGATGTCGGTGACTAGGGCTATACTCCAGGTCTCTGAATGGAAAGCACAGTACCACATGTATCATTTCATAATGCAGACTCACACCCCAAAACGTAGTACGAGGCAATTTTAATCCTATAACCATTTATATAAAAACATCATAGAGTGACTACAATGTTATTAGGCAATGTAACCATATTGATCCTAGCCACTGGTTCTAAGAATGGAAAATTTTAATATCTAGAGCAAGGCATTTCCAGATAGTTTCTGGTGAACTCTGAGAAGGAAAACTGTTACATCATCTTCGCAACAGCTTTTGATGCGGAGGAATCCTACATGTTTTGAAATTTAATTAAAGGAGATTGTAGACCTCTAGAGGGAGAGGAAGTTACCCGACAATGGTCCTGGGGGGAGGAGGGACCCTTCATCCATTTTGTCTACAGTAGTCTGAGCTACTTCCCAACTCAAGTGTGCCTCTTCAAAATGTCAACATCTTTGAGAATGTAAAATTGCATGTATTTGGGGAAGAATGAATGGGTTTTGAATTTTCCATACCAAACCTCGATAGTCTATAAGGTGAAGAGAGAAAGTTACTTTATTCAAGGATCAGCTGTCCCTTGAAAGCAGTGAAGAGGGAACTACGCCTGCGCCTTACCAAGTGCTCAGTGTCACACATCACGCAGCCAGCACTGGAAAGGGGCGTGGCTCTTGTGGTCTACCTTTCACTCCTCCCTGATTTGTTTTCTGTGACCTTCGATTTCCAGCTTCCAAATCTTTCCGTTTCCTTTCCTCTGGGAAACTTCTCCCATTCTTACAGTGTTTTGCAAAGATTCTGCCTTTGGCGAGGTCCCTGTGGGTACTTTTCCCCAGTTAAGCTGGGTGATTTTGAAAGAAAAGACCGTCCCTGAGGTCTGAGCAATAGGAAAACCTGCATGAAGTCTGCATGTTGTGGAGACCTGGTTTATCACAGATATATAAAGCCAACATATTAAAAGGCACACGGGCACCCCTCTCCCCCAGTTCTGGAGGTTATAGCATGATCGGTGGCCGCAGATACCTACTTTCATGATTAGCACAGTGAAATGCTTCAGTGAAATGCTTCCCACATGGCTTATCCTCCATCCTCTAACAAAAATGCCTCTGTCTGTAGCCATGTGCCTGTCCTGTTGCCAACAGTGGAGGTGAAAACTAGGTCAGCTTGCCAGACTCTGAATGGTCAATGTGCTTAGGTGAGACAAGACAAATTAATCAGCTCATCACCCCTCCCCTTTCAGAGGATGCAAGTGCAATAGTCTCTTGAGGAAGGAATCATTTCCTATCAGTTCTGAGATCCCATTTTCTCATGTTCCATTTGTGGCTCCCACAGTTTGTGCATGGCTGGTGAGGACGGGCTTCCAAGTCCACCTCTTACTTCAGTTAAAGTTCCTATCACATTGTATGCACGTAGGTCTAGACGTAACACTCCCGGAGGGCGGCAGTCATGGGCCCTGGACATTAGAGCTACAGAAGCTGATTTTTCTAGATATATTTTATAAAACGTATGTGTACTTAATAATTTTTATCCATTTATTTTTGGGGTTTTACTCTGTTGTTTAAGTTGGTCTTGGGCTTGTGAGCTCAGGTGATTTTTAGCTTTCCTACCTCAGCCTCCTGAGTAGCTTGGGAGGGTTGGTCCATGCCATCCATGGCACCCAACTCAAGTCATAATTTTAAAAAATATTCAATTAGATTTTTTCATTTATGTAATTTTTGCTTGATAATTTTTAATTTGCTATTCTGATATAAAATAATGCTTTTATTTTACCTTTTGGTTTCAATGTAATTTTGACATTTAGAAAAAGCAATAGCTTTAAAAAATATATAAAATTGAAACTATTTCCTGCTTTTGATGGAAATATTTTCAATTTTATATCCCATGAACATAATTACATTTTAATTTTTAGTTATAGGGTCATGATTGTCAGTAGGTCTCAACTTTTATAAAAGATCTTTACTCTGGCAGCACAGAGATTGTACAACTCTCACTGACCTATGAGTGGAATATTCAGACAGGAGGAAGAATCATTAGATTCAGGCCTTTAAAATATCTCACCAGCTTTTAGTTGTGATAAATCATAGCTTTCTCCAGTCTTTTCAGCATCATTGCTCTGGAAGTGTTTGTCATTTAAAGGAGCTGACTGTGTCTCGGTGTGGCCTTCAGGTTGCCAGCAGCTGACTTAGTGGTGTCCAGGGACCACAGGCAACTTCACAGAGCAATGCTGGGCTAAGCCTGCTGCATGGCTGTGAGTGTGACGGGAGTCATGATCTGAGCATGAGAACCTATTTCAGGTCTGACAGTGCAGAGACACAGATCTTCTTTGTGCTGAGTGGTTTCATGTCAGCTTGACACAAGATAGAATCATCTAAGAGGAGGGAGCCTTAATTGAGAAAAGACCTCCATAAGATCGGGCTGTAGGTAAGCCTGTAGGGCATTTTCTTAATTAGTGATTGATGGGGGCAGGCCCAGATTGTGGTGGATGGTGCCATCCCTGGCCTGGTGGTCCTGAGTGCTATAAGAAAGCAGGCTGAGAACACCATGAAGAACAAGCCTGTAAGCAGCACTCCTCCATAGCCTCTGCATCAGCCTCTGTCTCCAGGATCCTGCCCTGTTTGAGTTCCTGTCCTGACTTCTTTCAATGGTGGACTATGATGTGGAAGTGTAAGCCAGATAAACCTCCCCAGGTTGGTTTTGGTCATGGTGTTTCATCACAGCAATAGAAACCCTAACTAAGATATTCCTCTAGGTATTGTGAGAGACTACTCCTTTATCATACAGCTTAGCCTTCACTCTGTTCTCATTTATAGATGAGAACCATAACAGCAGCCATAGACTTATGCCCAACTCCTGATAGCACCCATCCCCACCGACTTCCTTAAATTCTCTTCACAACCACTTAACATAAGACCAAACCCTGGAAGCCCCAGTTCTCGCTCCTTTGCTTCCTCCTCCTCCTTCCTCCTCCTTCCCTCCTCCTCCTCCTTCCTCCTCCTCCTTCCTCCTCCTCCTTCCCTCCTCCTCCTTCCTCTTCCTCCTTCCTCCTCCTCCTTCCCCCTCCTCCTTCCTCTTCCTCCTCCTTCCCTCCTCCTCCTTCCTCTTCCTCCTTCCTCCTCCTCCTCCTTCCTCTCCTCCTCCTCCTCCTTCCTCCTCCTTCCCTCCTCCTCCTTCCTCCTCCTTCCCTCCTCCTCCTTCCTCCTCCTTCCCTCCTCCTCCTTCCCTCCTCCTCCTTCCTCCTCCTCCTTCCCTCCTCCTCCTTCCCTCCTCCTCCTCCTTCCCTCCTCCTCCTTCCCTCCTCCTCCTCCTTCCCTCCTCCTCCTCCCCTCCTCCTCCTTCCCTCCTACTCCTTCCCTCCTCTTCCTTCGTCCCCCACCCCATTCTGTACCCAGGACCTTACCATGCAAAGCAGGTACTCTACCACTGAGCTACAACTCCAGCTCTTCCACTTCCCTCTGACTAGGAAGACCTGTGTCTCCATGGTGACCACAACCAGTTGTGTTCATGGCATCTTTGGATGGATTGTTAGTATCCTTGTCTGGGTCCTGCAGACAGTAGGGAAGTCCTTCCTAGCTGTGGCTTCTGCTTGGTTAAGCTTTCTCAGTAGGAAGGGCTGTTGTCATTCCCTAGCTGCTTAGGGATCAATATATTCTCACAGACCATACGTCATCCCGATTCACTATCTCCAGAGAGCACAGAGACGAGTGCAGTCCTCCTGCTGAAACACTCTCTTTAACCCTCCCCCTTGTGACATGACATTGTTGGTGTTGTTTAATCTTTCATGGGAAAATTCAATCAATAGTCACTAAATACCACTGTTATGGTGGCTGAGGGGTAATGGTAAATAAAGGCACAAACTCCTGGACTTCACTCTGTTCTCATACTGTGAAGCTTTATGAGTTCTTCCTGCTTCTAATTAACACTAACAGGGTCTCTGTGTTAGGTGCAAACAGTTCTCATTATTGGGAACGGATGATGTCCAGCCAAATGACAAGCAACTGCTAACCTGTCCTTATCACTCTCCCATGCCTCCTCTCAGGTGAATACTCTGTTTTGACAGCATTGTTATTGTTAGCAGCAACATGTATGTCTTTATATGCAAATGACATGAAATTAAAAAGACTTGATTTTAGTGTAAGTGTTCTGACTCTCTCATATCTAACATCTTGCTGGCACTATTTAGGGAATTCAGGGGTTTTCTTTGTAGCTGGAACAGCCCTACTTGGAGTACTGGTAAGACTATCCCCAGATCTAAAGCAGTACAATCCAAACGCAATATAATGCAACAAATTTCTAGTGAATGTCTTTGATGAGGAAGGATAGGCTCTTTCATTTATGAAGATTAAAATGCTTTGAAAACATGAGTGGACACTTTTAAGATAGTACTTATATCTGATCTCAATAAATTTGTGGAACAATCTATAAAGTTCACCATATATGCACATGTGAAGCAGTGTATTTGGTAATGACTCACATATAATAGTGTCTGCCATGTGGTTTCTATTATATTCCTCATCTGCTAGTAACTTTCTCCAAATTAAATTTTTTAGGTTGAAATTTTCCATGCCTCATTTAAGCTCAAAGCTATTTAAAAATTAATTTTTAAAGTCTCAAGGCAATTACTTTGCCTATCACAGCAACCTCTTCTAGTTTCAGTAAAGGCAAGATAAGTTTTTGAGTATTTGAGTATAATGTTATGGTATTTGTGTCTTTAACTAGATCCCCGAAGCCCTTATAGCCCGTATCTAGGAGCACTGTATATTACTCATTTTCTGAAGTACCTAGAGCAGGCTGCCTGGGCTCTGAAGTGCCTTGATCACTGCAGAGCTAGTCTTCTGCATAGAAACAGAAGTTATAAAGAATTAGAGGTTAGACACCCATGACGTTGAACTACAACCAGTCAGCTGGTAATTGTGATGAATCACAGTGTCATGGCTCAGACCTCTGCTATGTACTTCTCTTCTTCCTACTATGGAGCCAACAAAATTACTTTTAAAATTCACAAGTATCTTACTATTATATAATATGGGCCATTATAGACTTTTAGATACTTTTTATTGAAAGAAGATGCCCATGGTGCCAGTGGTGGAGCAATGTTGCCACACAGGTCTTGGAGTTGGCCCATAGGCTCTATTTTTAACCTCGGATATCTATCTACATGTGTACTTATAGTGCCTCCCTCCCCTAGCTAGGGACAAAGTAAACACATGTGCCTCAGGAAGGCCTTTGCTTGCTCACGCTTGTTGCTGAATGAGGAGAGACAAAAAGAATCAGAGGAAAGAAACCATGGGCTCATCTCTGTCTGGACCCACACAAGAAAAATGACATCTCTCTATCTTACATTTCTGTGTGTCATGAGTCTTTACCTTACACTTGATTCAAACTTTATTTTTATTATGAGCCATTAAAACCTCATCATTTTTGAAATTATCTAGCTTAGTATTTACTTAAAAAAAAAAGCAACTATCAACTTGCCCCAGGGCTTTTTAAAAGGTGGCTTCTTACTTATGTCCTCCTGAAGGCAAAGCCATGTGTGTATCTGAGTTTTTGGTTTGTGTGTCTGTCTATTCCTTTCCTGTAGGTCCCCGATGTAGACATACACATACATATCCGTGTAGGTTCAGAACTTCCCACAAGGAACAAAGAATCTTTTGATGAAAAGCAACATTTTCTGTGGCTCTGTGCCAAGGTACTGGGTCCCTGTTCTTCTCTAGTTGATGTATCGTGATGATTCTCTGTCAGGCAAAAGCTCCGTGAATTCTGCACAACGTCTCCTCCGATTACCGCATCTGCCTCGGCTTGGCGGGGCTCAGTTCCAGGAACTTTGCCTCTTAGACCCTTTCTCATAGTCAGTGACATACTGAGATCAGTTGTTGCTGGAGGGGAGGTGGGGGGCATAATTAGCATCGACAACAATAACAAGAGTTTTCTTCGAAAGTCTCAGGCTTAAAGTCTCCCCGGATAATTTTATTAGCTTGCTTTCTAGCTGGAGCCTACCTTACCACGTCTTTTCTCAGTTCAGTTAGACACAGGCTTCAGGGCTGATTTGATCAGTTTTATGCTTGAGAAGGTAGAATACATGGCCGCCGTTTCTTTTCATCTTTAGCGTTCTCCGTGGAACTGTGGGCAGGGCTCTGGGCTGTCTGTAACCGATCTCTGCTAGAACTTTCTGTGGTAATTGGGAACATTTTGTGATCTGCTCTGTTGCATGTAGCGGTAACTGCCAGTGCTTTGGCTGTTCAGCCTGGGAAATGTGTCTTGTAGGACTGAGGAACTGACTTTTAAATATAATTTAAGTACAATTAATTCTGATTTAAATAGGTGCATGTCTAGGGACCACTCCAGTTCACATCCCAAGAGTATAGAATTTAAGTCTTGAAAACTATGCAGCGATTTTTGGCAAAATGCATGACTTTTAGTATCTACTGCTACTACTAACAAACTGCTCCAAATATAGTGGCTCTCAATAGTATTTTGCTGCTTTTTATTAGAATTTTATGGATTGGCTGTTTTCACTTTAGGCTCCTGACGTCTAACAATCAAACGTCAAGTGGGGTTGGCTCTGTCGCCATCTTCCTTGGACATATGATGATAATGACTTTCTACTTCATGCCAGGGGCCTGGACTGGTGTGCCTGAACCAGGCTGGGGCTACCCTGACTTCCCTGTTTTCAGGGCGCTTCTGGGTGTGACCACTGCAGTTTTTCTCATAGCATGGAAAACTAGATTCTCACAGTGTTCATGTCTGAAGAGTTTGGGAGCTAATGATGTCAGGTTTTTCGGGCATGGAGAAAGGCCTAGTATCATGTCTGTGACGTTATTGGTCAGAGCAATGCCGGAGTTTAAGAGGAAGTGGCCTGAACCTGACCTTTGTATAGGAAAGGGGTAAAATAACTGTGTTTGTATTTAGTTTTCACAATTCCTTTGCAATGATATGTCCCCCTAAGAACAAGCAGAAGAAAATGTAGAAGCAAAACAATAGTCTTCCCTTTTCTAGCGACCAGTTGAATAAATTCAGTTGCTTATCTGGTGGGCAAGAAATGGCAAGAACAAATAATTATGTGGTCCTATGTGGGGTTTCAATGATATATAAATGGAGCAGGGGATGTCAGAGTGAGTATATATATATATATATATATATATATATATATATATATATATATTTTTTTTTTTTTTTTTTTTCTAAAGTGCCAGTGATCACTATGAGAGAAGCAAATGTCATTAGATTAGGGTCATTTTCAAATTATTGGAAAATCAAATTCTGAATATAAGATCTAACCACAGTGAATGTATACAAGTTCACATACATATTTGTAAATATAATTACATATATTTATAATTATTTGTTTAGTTAATATAGCTTCAGTGCTTTGCTTTTCTCTCCATGTGCATAGATGTGTATTTATGTGTGTGTGTGTGTGTGTGTGTGTGTGTGTCTGTCTGTCTGTGTGTGTGCATGTGCGTGGTGTGTGACATATGAAGAGGTCAGGAGAGACTATCACATAGTTCCTCTATCTCTTTCCACCTTATTTGCAAATATTTTATTGCATTTATTTATTTATTGATGTGTGTCAGAGGATAATGTTCAGGAGCCAGTTCTCTCCTTTCATAATGTGAGTCCCTGAAATCACACTCAGGTCTTGTCAGGCTTGGCAGCAAGCACCCTCACCCACTGAACCCGCCAGCTTCTCTCTCCAGCCAGCTTCTCTCACCTGCCAGCTTCTCTCACCTGCCAGCTTCTCTCACCTTCCAGCTTCTCTCACCAACCAGCTTCTCTCTCCAGCCAGCTTCTCTCACCAGCCAGCTTCTCTCACCTTCCAGCTTCTCTCACCTGCCAGCTTCTCTCACCTTCCAGCTTCTCTCACCTGCCAGCTTCTCTCACCTTCCAGCTTCTCTCACCAGCCAGCTTCTCTCACCAACCAGCTTCTCTCACCAGCTAGCTTCTCTCACCAGCCAGCTTCTCTCACCAGCCAGCTTCTCTCACTTTCCAGCTTCTCTCACCAACCAGCTTCTCTCACCAGCCAGCTTCTCTCACCTGCCAGAACTCTCACCTGCTAGCTTCAGTGTTACTAATGCAATGAAACCTTTTTGTCCTGCTGTGTTCAGTGTCAGGCTGACTTTTTCTTAAAACAATGACTAATGACTCCATGTGAATAAATACCCTCCAGTTTCTGCGAGCACTACATAAGCTTGGTAGAGCTCTGGATTTTTCATGTGGCTCAACAGAGACGTTTGCTCCTTTGATATGTGTTTCATTTAACATGCAGAGCATTCTGGCTTGGCAACAGCTCTCTCCAGCTTTGAAACACATGCCTAACATCCTGCTGGTAGCTGGCATTCACCTGTCTCATCCAGGAGAACTCTGCCCAGGTAACAGGGCTTCTGTCCATGAGGGCAGCCTGCATTTTCAGGACTGCTGGAAATAATTTTGTTTTACCATTTGGTGTTAATCAGTACTGTTCACGGGACACCATGAAAGGCTCGGGTCTAGGTGTCCTCATCATGGCGTGGGTTTGCACTTGCATCAGATGGAAGGACTTTGGCCTCTTCCGTGGGACCCCCCCACCCGGCTGTGCTGTCAGAGGCCTCCTAGAAGACGTTTAGCTACGCTTTGATTTGCATTTCTGCTGTTTCTTAGATCTTCGTGGTGGAGAGTGTCTTTTAGGTAATCAAATACAACCAGGCTTTAAGGTCTTCCTCGCAGAAGGAGATGGGGCTTTGCAGGGCTTCTGGGTGCATACTGATCAAAGGAGCGCTCTTCTCATCATGGTTTGGGGCCAGATTAAGGGCTGACTGATCTGACTGGGATCCTGATGAGTCTTTGTTCCAAGGATGTCCTCATCCCCTGCTGTCACTTCTGTTCTGATTCCACACACCCTGTTCCCATAGGTTTTGCCTGGGTCTGCTCAGCCTCGGTTTGCTTTGGCAGGTGTGGCTGAGGCCATGGCCCTCTCTTTATGACCGGTAGCTGTGCCTCCTGGCACCAGGTGGAACTTTTTATTTTTATTTTTATTTTTTTTATACTACAGAGAGGAGTGAGGGGACAGCAGATGTGGTTTGGAGTCAGGGATGCTTCCAGGGTGGAGGTGCCATCCTCTGGAAGCTAAAATGTTGTCTGCAGAGTCTACATCTCAGGAGGTCACACTGCTCCTCCATCACAGATACCAGCTGCAGAAGATTGCCAGCAACTCATCCATCCTTCCTCTCCTTCAAGACTCTTTTCACCTACTGTCAAGAGACCCCATAAACGTGTTCCCTGATAGGGTCTCTCCCCCACTCCTTCCTTCATTGCATCTCACTTTCATTTGCATAAGTTCAAATGTCCTCACTGTGATCGAAAATGGAAATGTCTGTTTCTCAGAAGCATCTCTTGTGTCTTAGTCTGGGTTCTATTGCTGTGAAGAGACACCATGGCCATGGCAACTCTTAAAAAGGAAAATATTTAATTGGTGTGGCTTAAAGTTCAGAGGTTTAGTCCATTAACATCATGGCAGGACATGGTGGCATGCAGGCAGACAAGGTACTGGAGAAGGAGCTGAGAGTTCTACATCTTGATTAGGAGGCAACAGGAAGTGAATTGAGCATGTATGAGACCTCAAAGCCTGCCCCCCACAGTAACACACTTCCTCCAAAAGGCCACACCTGCTCCAACAGAGCCACATCTCCTAATAGTGCCTCTCCATATAATCTTATGGGAGCCAATTACATTCAAACTACACATTCCATGCCCTGGCTCCCATTAGCTTATAATAATACCATAGGGCAAAATTCATTTAGTCCAACTTCAAAAGTCCTCAT
Organism: Peromyscus leucopus; assembly: GCF_004664715.2. NCBI lineage: Eukaryota > Metazoa > Chordata > Mammalia > Rodentia > Cricetidae > Peromyscus > Peromyscus leucopus. Next base: position 104,288,995 of record NC_051068.1, read on the forward strand.
AGTCTATCATAGTCTCAACAGTGTTTTAAAGTTCAGTTTCTTCTGAGTTTTATGTAATCTCTTAACTTTAATTCCCTGTAAAATCAAAATAAAAAAAACCCAAACAAACAAATCACATACTCCCAACACATAATGGCATAGGATATACAGTACTATTCCAAAATGTAGGGAAGGGAGCATAGTGAAGAAATAAATATTGGACCAAAGCAAGACCCCAAACCAGCTGGGCAAACTCTTAACTCTGCATCTCCATGTCTGATTTCAAAACGTTCTTCAGACCTCCAATTTCATTCAGCTTTGTTGACTGTAACACATTTCTTTCTTTTGGGCTGTTTCAACTCTCTGTTAGCAGCTTTCCTCAGCAGGTATCTACAACTCTGGCATCTCTAACATTTTTTGAGGTCTCCAAGGCAGTCCAGGCTTCACCTTCACAGCTTCACGCAATGGGCTCTTTGGACCTCCATTCAGGGACACCCCTGACACATGTCTGGCCTCAGTGGCTTTCCTTAGTCTCAGAGGGAGATTTCATAACCCCTTTCTTCTGTCCTTGACTCTATAGCCAGAACCACATGACTGAGCTGCCAAGTTCTGCTGCTTGCTGGGGCTGGAACATGGCCTTCTTATTCAATTACATCTTCACCAGCTTTCTGTTTTCAATGGTTTCATTTAGTGCCTAAGCTTGACTGTCTTTGAACTCACTCTGTAGATCAACTGGTCTTGAACTCAGAGATCTGCTTGTCTCTGTCTCCTGAGTGCTAGGATGAAAGATGTGTGCTACCATGCCTGAACCTAAACTTCTTTAATTCCTTTTCACAAGTTGGAAGCCTAGTTGGGTGGGGTCTTGCCCTGAGGCCACCACTACCTTTATGCCATTTAATATCAGGCTTTTCTTTAATCTGTTTATCTTAGCTCTATTTTACTTCCTGGTGACTTTTTTTTCTCCTCAAATTATACATTTTATATTTTTCCTTTCTCAGCTTGCTCCATTTCATTATAGATCTGCATGAGACTGAACACTAATAACCATTTAACAAAGTCAATACTAGAATGTTTTGAGATTTCCTCTGCTAACAGAATTAATCCAAAACTCTTCAATTTAGCCTTAGGCAGACTCTTTGAACAAGGACAAAAAGCAGCAACATTTTTTTTTTTTTTGCCACAATATTAGAAGAACAGCCTCTAGGCTATGTACTAATATTCTCCTTTGAAACTTCTTGAGCCAGGCCCACACAGTTCAAATCACCCTCAGCACCACTGTCCTCCATATTCCTACTAGGATGGCTCATCAAAGCCCCACTTAAAGCATTCAACTTCTTTCCTTTTTTATTTTTTTTTCAAGACAGGCTGTCCTGGAACTCACACTGTAGAACAGGCTAGCATTGAACTTATAGAGATCCATTTGCCTCTGCCTCTCAAGTGGTGGGATTAAAGGCATGCACCACCATGGCCTGAATCAACTGCTTTTCTAATCCAAAGTCCACATTCCTCTGAACAAAAGCATGATCTGGCCTATCACAGCAATACCTCAGTCCCTGGTACCAACTTATCTTAGTTAGTGTTTCTATTGCTGTGAAGAGACATCATGACCACAGCAATTCTTATAAGGGAAAACATTTAATTGAGGTGGCTTGCTTTCTTTTCAGCGGTTTAGTTTATTATCATCATGGTGGGACATGGTGGCATACAAGTAGATGGTGCTGGAGAAGGAGCTGAGAGTTCTACATCTTGATCAAGAGGCAACAGGAAGTGAACTGAGCCACTGGGCATAGCTTGAGCATATGTGAGACCTCAAAGCCCAATCTGACAGTGACGCCCTTCCTCCAACAAAACCACATCTTCTAATAATGTTTATGAGCTCATGGGGGCCAGTTACATTCAAATTACCATGTCTTGTTAACCCCCATGTACTCATTCATCTCCTAAGTATCTGAAAGTTAGTGATGTCATCTCTTCTCAGCTCCTCAGGGCCTTTGCTCGTGTACCTATTTCTTTTTCTGGTGACTTTTTTCTTGACCCTTCAGAGCAAACACCAACACTTGTGTCCCTGTAAAGGTTTCATTTGAATATCGATGCTTTCCAGAAGTCATCTCTGGCTTTGCAGACTAGGGTAGGCTTGCCTGTCTGAGACACTCTCTTTTTTTCTTCACCACACTCATTGATTTCACAGTACTTTTTATAGCTCTTTTTTGTTGTTACTGTTCATTTTGCTTTTTACTTTGCAAGTATGGACCATAATTTTATGTGATAGAAGAATCTCAGAAAGATGAATACCACGTGATTTCACTCATACATGGGATTGAAAATAGGTGACCTTGCAGGGCTGAAGAGATGGCTCAGAGGTTAAGAACACTGCTGCTTTTTGAGAGGATCAGGGTTCAATTCTCAGCACCCACATGGCAGCTCACAACTGTCTGTCACTCCAGTTCCAGGGAATCAGACACCCTCACACAGACATACATGCAGACAAAATGCCAATGCACATAAAATATAGATAAATAAATTGTTTAAAAAAGAAAAGAAAGTAGTTGGCCTAGCAGCAGAGAGAACAGTAGTTTTCAAAGGCCAGGAAAGTTGCTGGGAAATGGCATGGAGAGTAGAAAATGGTTAAAAAATACAACTGGAGAGAAAGAATAAATTGCCACGTTTTGTTGCATGTTAAGGTGAGTGCAGTTTTCATCTATTTATTATGTATTTTATAAAACACTAGAATAAAGGAGCTCAAAGATTCCCAACATAAGAAATTATAAAGCTTTCATGAAGGCATACTAGGAGAAGGTTTGATCATAGGACATTATATACATGTATTGAATTATTACATTGTACCCCATAAAGATGTATATTTATAAAATAGCAAAACAAAAAAATTGTTGAATACATGAATTTCAAATTATGCAACAAATATCTATTAGCTTGAAGAAAACCTATAATGGAAATTTCAGTTTTATAGAAAATTGTATTTTACCCCTTGACTTTACTTTTAGTGGTAACTATAAAACATATCTTTGGAGCAGTTTATAGATCCACAGTGGTGACAGTTGTCCAAGATATTTTTAGGAAGTACAAAGACAGTTGTGTGTCAAAGACAACACAGAGGAAGAAGTTTTTCTTTTGTAGGCACATTGCTGGGACTTGCTTTGTGCAGTCCGTGCCTAGCCCAGCCTGGCTTACATGAAAGGACTCCATTGGCTTTTAATAAGCCACATGGTGAAAGTATCCACACGTATTTCTTCTGATACTTCCAGGCACTGCTACACAGCTGGGATTCATAAACAAGAGTGGCCAGTAAAATCCCAGGATGTTGTTGCTAGGGAACAGTTTACAGCCAGGAGAACGACAGAGTGGTAGGCAAGCATACATGGGGTTAGCAGGGCCATGTGACTGTTTGACACAGGTTTGACCACCTGTACTGCTGGAGGCAATACAGTGCGGGGCTGATCAGCAAGGATTAATTCTGTTCCCTGATGGAGGTCTTGGGAGAGGAGATGGGATCCCTATTTGTAATACCTATTAAAAGTGCTTCAGACGTTGTCCCATAGTGAAGGCACTCAGAGACCCTACGAACATGGAATGGTTTAAAAACACAATAGTGCAATGCTTTGTAATGTTGTTTGTTTACATTTCCCATCTTCCATTATATAAAAAGTTATTTCTTTCCATTACATACATTAAAATTTTGATAATCTTGAGTCAGTTCCTGTGATAGCCTTTAAGAGATTCATTTTTTTTTTAAACCCATAATCCAAGCAGAGGGTGTTTCTAAGTGCATGGGGTCTTTTGAGCTTTCTGTAAGCGTCCATGCAAAACTCAGCACATTAATTAGCTCATTTAATATACATATAACTAAAAATAAAGTGAAGTACAAGCATTTTGGGTACTTTTAATATTATTCTGCACCTCACATTGAGGCATCCTGATGGTAGCTCACATGTTTCTTTTAGAGCCTTGACTTCTGCTTTATCATATTGTGTATTCTTTGCTGGTACCACGCCCAGTCGCCCTAATTTCTTTTTATCTTCTGTATTATTATCCTTCAAACCTCTTTTTGACCTTGTTGTACTGCTGACCTTGAAGCTAGGGCTCATGTACTTGAGTCACGGGTTACATCTGAAGCTCTATCCTTCCCTTCTCATTAGGAAGCATGGCTGACTTGGACCAATAGGCTCACAAAAGAGATTTTACAGTAAAATCTTTTGCTCAACAATAGATAAAAGATAAGACTTTCTCTATCCTTACCTGTAATATGTCAGAGGCGGTGTCTTACTCACTTTCCTATACCATCTCTTTTTTCCTTTCCCTATCTTGTATTTGATGTATTTTCTTTTCGAGCCGGATGATTTTTTTTCCAGGTTTCATAAACAAAAATAAATTCTTTAAAAGGAAGTTGAATGTGAACCCAGTTTTTGTTTTTGAGACAGACTTTCACTAGCTAGCATAGCTGGGGTTGAACATACTTTGTAGCCAGGCTGAGCACAATCATCCTGTCTCAACCTCATAAAAGCATGAAGTTTTTAATATAGTGCTTTTTTGTACAGTTGGGAAAATATATAATAATGCAGTTATATCTGAAGTATGCCAAGTGTCTCTCTGCACACAGAGTATAGGAGTGTTTGCCTCTTCTTCCCATGCAGCCAGCTGATGAGATTTTCATCTTCTTTGGAAGTTATACTGCTTTAGGGTACTGCAAAAGGACCAATTAGAAGGAACAGGAAACACAAGGTTGAACACATCCTCAGGGACCAGCCAGGTATAAATTTTTTTTTTTTTTTTTTTGAGACAGGGTTTCTCTGTGTAGCTTTGCACCTTTCCTGGAACTCACTTGGTAGCCCAGGCTGGCCTCGAACTCACAGAAATCTGCCTGTCTCTGCCTCCCGAGTGCTGGGATTAAAGGCGTGCGCCACCATCGCCCGTAAGCCAGGTATAAATTTTACCGTAGCTTTCAAACCAAGCTCCAAGTGCTTCTTCGGGAAATGTCTTTTCAGAGGCAGGAGTGATGGACAGCTATCTTGGCTTTGAATAGAGGCTGTGAAGAGTGCTTTAAGTGCTTTGGGATTTATTGATAGCATCATCATAAGCCATTAAGGGCTGTTTGAACACATACACATGCCAAAATGCAAGGAAATACATTGAAGTGGAGCTTTGAGGAGTTGGTTAGTAGTTCATAAGATCAAGAAGGGGGAGTCTCAGAGGTTGAATACTAGAGACTTTATAAGAAGAAGGAGACAGACAGACAGGCAGACAGACAGACTCTCTCTCTCTCTCTCTCTCTCTCTCTCTCTCTCTCTCTCTCTCTCTCTCTCTCTCTTCTATGGCCTTCGTATTCTGTCAGCAATAAAGTTATTACTATCTGCTAGCCTGTGGGTGCCCTAGCTAGAAGAGAATTACCTGAAGGACGTGGTGCAGTTTGGGTTAAAGATGTCACCAAGTGACCAACAACTAACCAAACAAAAACAAACCAAAAGCAAAACAAAACCCAAGCCTATATAGGCCAAATATTGACCTGAGGTCTGGGAAACCTCAAATATGAGTGGAACTGGGGGTGGCAGCTCTGGAGAAGCATTGCTTATGAGAGAAAGAAGACAAAGAATAAAAAAGATACTTCCTTGCAGCAAAGATGAGAAAGAGCAGTGGAATACGGAATTAGTAATCATACGGGAATACAAAGAAGACAAGCAATCAAGGAAGCCATCCATTCACGAACCTAGACTTTACTATTTTGACAGAACAGGATGGTGTTAAAGTGGAAATCCTGATGTCTAAGAAGAATATCAAGATGAACTTTCTAAGGAAGGTGCCATAAGAATAAAGTAGAAAAGGAAACACAGATATCTTAACTGGTGGAAATTTCCTCCAGTCAGAAAGCAGAATGATACCTCATACTGAACTTAATTTTCCTGGGCAAACATGGCATTTAAAGGATGCAGCTTCAGGCTGGGGCGACGGCTCAGTGGTTACGGGAGCTTGCCACTTTCTTCCAGAGGGACCTGGGCTGAAGTCCCAGCTCCCACATCACATGGCTTACAGCTGCCCATAACTTCAGTTCTAGGGGATCTGACACACTCTACACTTGGCAGGTAACTGCACACACATAAAATCATGTGTGCACACATACACATATGCTTACACATTTGCATGTGAATGTGTACATATACATACATCTAAATAAACATCAATATATCTTTCAAAAAAGAAATACAGCTTTATCTGTATGAGACTCTCTTAACTGAGAAATAAAAAAGGAAATATCAAGAGGACTGACTGACTTTGTACATTTAGAAAACTTGATTATAGGTCTAAGAACAAGCAAGGCTGGTGACATATTAAGAGAAAAGGATGTGAAAGTTCTATATTTTACAGAGTAGAAAGAATAAAATTAAAGTGGAAAGGATGGGAAGAGGTAAAGGAAGAGGGAGGGAGGCAAGGAGAGAGAGAGAGAGAGAAAGAGAGAGAGAGAGAGAGAGAGAGAGAGAGAGAGAGAGAGAGAGGAGGGAGGGAGGAAGAATGTAATAAATAAAAAGACAGAGTAGGTCAACATTGTCAAAAAATGGACTGTACACTTAACTTGCCTTTGGGAAACAAGAGAGGCTCATGGGACAGCCTTAACTTTATGCTGATTATGAGATATTTACCTAAGGCAATAGAATTATAAGAAGGCTAAAAGTTGATGAACAAATTTATACTAGGCTGACTGAACCTCTAGTCAGACAAAGCAAATTTTGTACCAATAAAAGCATTAATTAAGGCAAAGAAAAGCAAAGCCACAACTTACAACCAGCACACAATAGTTACGTGTATCTTCATGTCAAACTGCACAACTGTTAGTGTTATAAAGCAGAAACTGCAAAACATAAATGAAGAATATGCTGAAACACACGGCCAATGGAAGACTTTAATCTCTCTTAGAACGTAAGACAGATCAATAGGACAAAGGAGAGGATTAGATCGTCACCAATGATGATGCTGTTTTGAATATATCAGAGTATTACACACTGGTAATAGAGAATTCCTTTTGCACACTTGCACATTGTGTTAATAAAAGTATATATTTTATATCATAAAAAGATATCAATATTTGTATAGTAAAAATATTATAAATAATATTCCCAGGTCATAATGTGGTACAACTATGACCTTAAAATGAATTTAATATCAAAAGACTCTTACAAGCTAATATTAGAAAATATTTTATGAAGTTAAATCTTGGGTAAAAAGAGGAAATACAAATAGAAGTTATAGAATCTCTGGAGAACAGTAATGAACACCCTATAACCACATCTGGGAGCTAGGTTTAAAGCAGAGACCAGAAGGAAAAAGTCATAGACTCAAACATCTTAATAAGTGCAAATAAAAGACTAAAAATAAAGAAAATCCCAACTAAAAATATCCAGAAATAGACAATAAACCAAATAAAAAGAAAGCATGTGGAAGGGTAGGGTCAATTCCAAAGAACATAGAAACAGTGTATAAAGTTTATAAATAGTAACTCCAGTTCCCTAGAAAATTCATTAATGTACAGAAACCAATGGCTAAGTTAGTAAAGAAAAAGTATAGCTCATAAAATAAGGAACTAAAGGGAGAAAATAATTGATTACAGGGAAACTTTCATACCATAAAAAGACAAATTTGCATATCTCTATCCAAATAACTTTAGAGTCAAATTTACTAGAATTGATCCCAGTGAAATATCTGGATTTTTCAGTAGGCCAATGTTCTAGGGGGAAATAGAGTCACTAAAGAAGGATCACAAAAGGGAAAAAAAGACCTAGATTCATTCATAGGAAAAAGGTAATGAAATTTTAAAATCAGGATACAGAAAATGAAGAAAGTGAGGCTATTGCCCAAATTGTCCAAATTCTTTCAAAGCGGTATTAAGTTTTGCTAGCCAAGCCTGACTAAGATTGTGAGATTACATCACTTAGGAAGAGTGATGCAAGATCATAATAACAAAATATTAATGAGTAGACTTTATCACATCAAAACCCAATAAACTAGGTCAAGTGAGATTCATATCAAAATGCAAGGATGACAGCATTAAAAGGTTTATTAATCTTAGCATATTATTATTAAATAAAAATAAGTATATTTATTAATCTTCGTATAAAAGATCTCAAAAGAAAAAAATATAATATTTCCATAAATGCTAAATTAAAAAATAGCCTTTGACAGTTTCATTCTAATAAAAACATTATGAAAAACAGGAATAAAAGGTTAACATAATACATCTTTATTAAAATACTCAAATATAATTTCCAAGGGGGCCTAAAATGAAGAAATCTACTATGTCCTATACTATTTGACATTGAAATGTTAGGCAATGTGATTAGGGAACAGAAAACAGAAATAAAAGACCTGGAAATAAAACCCAGCTAGTTGTAGAGGGTAGTTAAAGAGTCCTCCAGAGTCAGTGATAAAACTAACTCATACATCAAAAGAAGTCAACAAAACAAAATGGCAAATATGAGCACTTTTAAATAAGCAAATAGCTTCATTTAGGAGCTAAAATGGAAGAGAAAACTAATTTGTAATATGAGAAAATATTAATAAAATGCTCAAGGTAAAGTAAAAAATGTACAAAACCCACGAGAATTATCTATGCTCCTAAATACCACATTGTTCTTAGCCAGGCTTCTAAGTATTGTTGACCATACATCAGTACATTGTAGATACTAGTAACATACCAACACACTTTTACTTGCAGGTCAAGTAGATTATGAAGTTCCTACAGAATAAGACATAATAACAGCCAAGAAAACATTGAAATTGAAGTACTAATGTCCTGATGGTTCACCAGTTGGAGAGGGCTAAATGGTTTTGTATGAAAAGAGGTTTTGACAATTAAGATTTTTATTAATTAAAATTATGTGGTACTGGGGCATGAATACTCCGACCAATGGAACAGACTGTAATATTTAAAGAAGACTTAAGAATTTGTATAAGTTTACCACTGAATAAAGCTAGTATCTGAAATTTCTGAGCAAAGATAGAACAAAATGATACTTAGACAACTGTACAGTTCTTTGAAAAATGTTAGAACTATTCATCAAACCATGAATATAAGAATAAACTTTGAGCTGATCAGAAATATAAATGTGAAAATTAAAATGAAATAGATGTTGGATCCCTTTATAAGCCCTACTGGCAAGGACCTCTATGACATGAAAATCTTGGTGCATTAGGAGAGCAAATTGGTCAATTTGACTGTATTAAAAAAATACCTTCATGAAAAATACTATCAACATCAAGAAAAATGGAAAGTTTGTGTGCTGTGAGATAATGTCCTTGTACAATGGTTTAATAAAACGCTGACTGGCCAGTAACCAGACAGGAAGTATAGGCAGGATAAGCAGACAAGGAGAATTCTGGGAAGAGGAAGGCTGAGTCAGGAGTCACCAGCCAGATACAGAGGAAGCAAGATGACAAGGCAGAACTGAGAAGAGATATCAAGCCACAAGGCTAAACACAGATAAGAATTACGGGTTAATTTGAGTGTAAGAGCTAGTCAGTAATAAACCTGAGCTAATGGCTGAGCAGTTATAATTAATATAAGCCTCTATGTGTTTACTTGGGGGACATAAGTGGGAGAGATTTGTCCCTACTGCCGGATGGCCGAGACACAGGAAAACTTCCAGGTACATTTGTGAAATTATCTGTGACATGTACTAGATAGTCCAGACATCTATAATATATGTTATACAACTGACATTTCTAATACATGCTGTATATACCGTGTGTTTCAATTTGTCCCTTTAACAATACTTTAATTACTATATGTAAGTTCATATCCACAGTCTTTATCTGCAAGTAAATGTATCATAATTTAAAAAATAAAAATTTAAGGGGTATTTAGTTTGTCTACAGTGTGTGTGTGTGTGTGTGTGTGTGTGTGTGTGTGTGTGTGTACATGTGTGTGCAATTAAAAAGCAAAAGAATAAAAGAAATTCCCCCCATCCAGTTGAGTAACGGGAAAGAGACACATCCACAAGGGTAAAATAAAAAGGCTCTCACACATATGAAAACACTTCCAGCTTTTGTCTTTCTAAAAACTCAAAAGTGATAATTAAAATGCACTAAGCATTTCTAACCTATAAAGTGGGAAAATCCAAACGCCTATCAAGTCCTAGCCACTGCCCCATAGATGCTCAGTCCATGAAGCTGGATGCTTCAGCAGTTCCAGTGTGGTGCTAAAGCCCTGGAGAATTCCTGGAGGACCACTGGTCTTCAGACCGTATCTACAGGCTGAAGAATTGGGGTTCTGAGAGCAAGGAAGGTTGATAGCAGCAGTTGTGGCAACAACAATTCTCCAGCAAGGCACCAACACAGGCGTGTAAAAAGAACTTTTCCCTCGGTGTGCTTGTGTGCTTGTGTGTGTGTGTGTGTGTGTGTTGCCCATATCTAGGGTGGCTCTATTCCCGTTTCAACTAACCTAATTCAGAAAATTCTCAGGCATGCCCAGAGGCTAACTCAATCTAGATAATCCTTCATAGGTGTGGGTGTGCCCGAGGCTTGTTTCACAGTGATCAATTTTGGCAAGTTGTGATTAATATTAACCACCACAAAAGCATGGAAAGTAAAGCAAGCACACTCACTGTAAAACCCAACAGTGAGGACCAAGGCTAAAATCTGGGTCTTTAAAAAGTAGTAACCCAGACAAGATCTGGGAAAACGAACCTATGAAAAGTAAGGGAAGGGATAACACAAGAATCTAAAGAGCACCATCTCCATCCCATGGTGTCACCTCAGACACAGGGGACTGGAAGCTCCTGCAGAAGGTCCTGTTCAGCTTGCTCTCAGCGGAGTCCCTTGACTGCTTTGCATTTCAGTTCCTGTGTCCTTTCAGCTCCCAATCTTAGCATGGCCATCCCCTCCTCACTTGCATACCTTCCTTCTCTCATCGTGAAGAAACCTTAGCCCTCCAACCTCCAGTTCTAACCTTCTTTCCTGCTTCCTTGGTTCTTCCAAACATAGAACCTCTTTTAGATCTCTTCGGCTGCATTCCATCCCTTCATCCTGACAGGAAAGCAGCGCTTTAGAGTGTATCTAAAGGAAAATCTCAATGAAACAAAACTAGTGATTTGAGACTATCCTGAAACAGTGGTGTTTCCACATGCCGTCAATTCACTCATGACAAAACAACAGCCATTTTAGGGTTGGTATCTCAGCCCTGATTAGAGGGTGAAGTGTTGTTTGTCTTACTTGAACTCCTCTATTTCAGAATAGTAATTGTAGTCAGCATTTGGGGAGTTGGCCTAGTGTAGAACAGTGTATGGTGGAAATATTGGACCAAAATGGTAACTGGAGATGCCTGACATAATGACCAAACTCTTCACATACAGGCCTTTACATTTGTTTCAATTAAAAAATCCAGTTTGTTTTTCTCTAGCCCATGACTTTTCTTTCAAACATTTGAATTTGGTAAACTCTCAATGTGTCTTGTTAGACACTTTTTGCCTGTAATTCTTTAAAACCATGTGTGACTTAATCCATATGCTTTTCATTCATTTACAATCAAATCATCAAAACACAGCCTTAAAGAGCTATTTGATTTCAAAGAACATTTTTTAATAAGCATTTAAAGCCCTTTGAGAAATAAAAACGGGATGCCACATCTTTCTAAGCGTAAACACAGCACAACCAAAACCACACTCATGGCTAGAGAAATCCAAGCTTCAGAGTTCTCGCTCTCTCTCTCCCTTTTTTTTTCCATTCTTGGCTAAATGAGCCATCCTCTATCTCCTTTTAATTCCCATTGAAGCGTGAAGTGTTTTGAGATGAGGAAATAGATCTTTTCAAATTATTTAAAATTCAGCTTAGCTACTATTGAGCAGTTCCTGTTGAGACGTGAGGTCCCAGGGACTGAGATAGTTCAAGAAAATCCTTATTTTCCTGAGTTTAGGCTCCACTCATCTCACAGACATTTGTAGAAGGTACCAGAAGTTCCCAGTGGCTTTAAGAGGAGGTGCTTATGAGTCTGTGAGTTCTGGCTTCTACTTTTACAGGCGTTGTTCAGATGGATGAAGATTTAGTTCTCAGCTTATGGAGGTATAAGGCATTCTCTGATGTTCCTTGCTTGTTATTAAACCATTACATACAAGGATCATCACATACACCACATCTCACTGTCCTGTAGGGATGATGTGATTTTTCAAATAACACGGGATAAGGGGAGTTATTTAAAGTTTTGCTTGGAGATGTAATATCATGTTAGAACTTTGGTGAAGTCAATGATGGAATGTCACATGGCTTCACGGGGACTGGGTAGTTATTAAGTATAGGTGCCATGTGTTCCCTGCCTCCCAAGCTTTAAAGAGCTGTTGAGCTCAGGCTACAGAGTGGATAGTTCGGGCAGTAGAAATAGGATGTGGCTGTCAAGGACTTCAAAGAGATTTTAAAATTCTCTTAAAAACAGTAGGGGTGAAGAAATACTGACTGGTGCATGAAGACAAGACTTCCCTATTTAAAGACTTGAATATTCAGTTTGCCTCATCCTCGTATTCAACATCGTCTCCTTTCATCCTATCATGGCTCTAACATTTCTCCTCATGTCAACTTAAGTTGGTTAGGAATTCCTGAGAGAAACAGACCCAGCAGTTTCACATGATTATGGAGGCCGGCAATTCCCAGGCAAGTCTATGATGGTGAGTTGATGGTACAGTTTCAGTGGGAGGAAAGAGAGCACACCCTGGGATGAACTGATACTCAGTTTGCTTCATAGACAAGGAACATCTAGTACCTTCTTTTGCTTCCACTTTCCTCGTTTTTAAAAAGTATGGTACTGGGCTTAGTCACAGCAGAGGCATCTAGGGACTCTTTGGAAATCTGAATTCTCCGTTGCTAGCCAAATGTGCATAATCAACAACAGGGCCATACGTTCTGAACACGCTTTCCCAAGGTTCTAATAGACCAAACGTTTGTGAACTCCTGCTGTACGCTCCATTTCACTCTTTCATCTTGATTGTTTTTCAGCAAAGTTAGACTCTACATATAAACGTGCTCATACCAACAAGAATGTGCTAAGTATTTATTATTGTTTTTTTACAGCCGCATTTCCGTCAATACACAGAGAAATCTCAGGCATCAGTAAGAGGAATTTCTTTTCTTCCTTGAAAGAAAACAGTTTGTCCACAGCCCCCAAACAGTCACTGTAGTGGCTCTTTCCTTAACGATTAGAAACATCCTTGAAGATTATTTGATATCTGGATCAGGAGTTACAGTCATCTGTCGGTCAAACTAGAACTCATGACTCACTCCTTGTTAACGTTAATCTATTTTATTCTGAGTATTTTGAACATAAAAAAAATGCACTTTGCTGGTTCAGTGGGTTAATGTGTTTTCTGAGCAAGTCTGATGATCTGAGTTTGATCCCTGGGGCCCCCTTAAAAAAAGATACTGTAGTATAATTCTCTAATCCCATGACTCTTTCTGGTGAATGAAAGGCAGAGGCAGGGGAACTGTAGAAACTCACTGGACAGCTGCCTTGGGACACGCATCATGGTAGGAACAACATGAGAGACTTTGCCTCAAAAACAAAGTGGAAAGAGAGAGCCAACTCCCCAAATTTTCCTCTAAGAACATACATAAATTGTGGCATGAGACTCTCTCTCTCTCTCTCTCTCTCTCTCTCTCTCTCTCTCTCTCTCTCTCTCTCTCTCTCTCACACACACACACACACACACACAAATAATAACTTTAAATATGCTCTTTCTGATTGACACATTTTTTTTCATGATGGACTATTAGGGTTCTATAAGTACATACTAAAGTGAAGCACAATGTTTCAAGGTCATGTTAGATTTCTATCCCTTCACATGGCAGACCTCACTGTAATTAGAAGTGGCCTTGGAGGCTAGAAAGACCCAGGTCCAAATGTCAACTTTGCAACCTGCCAACCGGGCAAACTTGTTGAGTTGCCAGCTTCTCTACAGGTTGGTTTCTGTGCCCCACATTGTCTTAGCACTGTCAACCTGACAGGGCTTAGAATCACCTGAAAAAGAAGTCATTATTGAGTAATTGTTTTTATCAGGTTTGATTGTGAGCGTGTCTATGAGGGAGTGTCTTCATTTGTTTAGTTTACCCAGAAGGGCCCAGGCCACTGTGGGTAGCAACATCTCTAGGCAGGTGTATTGGGCTATATGAGAAAGCTGGCCGATAGTGAGCCCACGAGTCAGTCAGCAAGCAGTGTTCCTCCCTGGCTCCTGCTCTGACTTCCTGCAATGATGGATTGTGATTTGGAAGCAAAAGCCAAATACACGCTTCTTCCCTAAGTGACTTTTGGTGAGAGTATTTTATCATAGCAACATAATGACACAAGAACACTTATCCATAACAGGAAGTGTAAAGGAAGCTATTTTGCTCAATCCTCAGCTTCCGGTAGATCACCTCTGTTTTTAATCTCCTTTCAACTGGACAATGCCTGCTGTAGCTCTTGAGATAAATTCTTAGAGTGTCTCCCCAACCTTTAAGAGAGTATCAGGGAGACAATAAGGCAGTCAAACAAGCTGAACAGCTTTACTCTTTGTTTGCAAGGTGACTCACCCGGGAACCCGCTTCCTCACAAGAAGGACAGTTTCTCCTCTGGACTTCCTTGCAGGTGCCTTTAGGAATCGCTGGCCCCATGCATAAACAACCTACTGAGCCATTTAGCTTTACTCTCGTGGGAGTGATAGAGACACAGTTCTTATGTATGAAGTTCTTTTTTTTTTTTTTTTTTTTGGTTTTTCGAGACAGGGTTTCTCTGTGTAGCTTTGCACCTTTCCTGGAACTCACTTGGTAGCCCAGGCTGGCCTCGAACTCACAGAGATCCGCCTGCCTCTGCCTCCCGAGTGCTGGGATTAAAGGCGTGCGCCACCACCGCCCGGCTAATGAAGTTCTTATATATATTTTTTAATTAAAAAAAGGGAAAAAGAAAAAGAATCATTTCAATTTATCTTGTCTGGCCCTTTGGCTCCAGTTAGGTGTATGTACAGACAGTTTAAATAGTAATAGTATGCTAACCAATTATAATAGTGATTGGTTTAATTATCTACCATGTTTTGAGTCAGGAGTTAAATTTAGTTATTGTATGTATGAACAGAAAATTGGAGTTAAAATGTTTTGAAAATTGTGCTTCTTCCTTGAGTGTGTGCTGGAAGAAGAAACCAGGCAGAAACTGGGCTAAGCTGTCAGTTTCTTCTTGAAGGTCCCGAGGAAACTGCCTATCCTAGTTGACTCAATTTCCAAGCACTTGGGGAGCCCCACACTGGATGGGAGTTAAAGGAAAATTCATCAGACTTGAAAGGCAGGAGGAAGGCAACAGAATTATAGCTTGAGACTGTATCTGCCAGGATCTCTCTGCCTAAGCATGCTGGTTACAGGGGTCACATTTCAGCCTATTTTGCCTTTTAACTTGTTTCAGGGGGCAGTGCCAGCAATATTTTAAAAATAATTTGAAAAACTCCCATTGTTCATAATAACCTTTGCAAAAGTTGGAAATTCTCTTTGAACTTGTTTTGTCCCTTTCAATTTGGCAAAGGAAACTTTGAGTTTCCAATGGAACTTTCCATTTGAAAAGAAAAAGATTATGTCGACAACCTTAGTGTGAACGAAGCCTTGGCTCTCCATTTGGTGTCCATCTGCCATTTGCTGAGGACCCACCCATCTACTTTGCTTGCACTTGAGTGAGAATGTGTGCAACAGAGAAGTCTGTGGTACTAATCAGAAAACACAGCTTTTAATACAAAGGAAGACGCTGCTGGGGAAATGGGGGTTTCTGAGGACTGTACCAACTTCAAGGCAACTTTCAAATCTTAATTTTTAAGAAGAAATTTCTCAGAAAAATGTAGGTATCTGTGATGTATAAAGATAGCAGATTGTGAAGGCCTTTTGTGTAAGGGGGTCATCTGATACAATCTAGCTTTTTAAATCATAGACAATTAGAAAAATATACTGCTATTAAGAGTCCATTAGCCCCTAGTCTGCCGGACATGCTGCAGTTTGTATCTGGGATTCTTTTCAGGGATTTCTGAGCTCAAGTTTAAAGAGAATGTCCCATATAGTACCAATGAAAATCAGATGTCATTACGTTGGAATAGAGGTATGTTTCAAGACTAGTTAGTCTTACTAGAGTGTGTTATATTATTGGAACGGGCTAACACAGTAGGATAGGGGCGGGTGAGATGGATAGGGGCTGATGAGAGGGCTCAGCAGGGGAAGATGCTTGCTGTGAAGTTTGCTGACCTGAGTTTGATCCCTTTGGCCCACGTGGTAGAGGGGGAAAACCCATTCTAGCAAGCTGTCCTCTGACTTCCACACATGTGTTGGGCAGATCCCATCCATGCATGTATCCTCTCTCTCTCCAAATAAATCATAAACAAATAAATGTAGTAAGAGAATCCAACAGGAATATAGTATCAGGATTAGTAGCTACTATTAATACCCAATAATAATTAATAGCTAATATTATAATTGCTATAATATTATAGAATTATTATAATTAATAATTATTATAATTAATAATTAACAATATTAAGAAGGCCTAAAGAAGGAATCTGAGAACTGAGCTGTCAATGCTGACTTCATGTTGAATTAGCAACAGAGAATACTGAGCTGGGGTTTTCCCCCTGAAGGACCATTAAGATGCAGTTAAGTCTGGTGCATGGAATTTGTTCTGTTCCTACTTGCATCCTAAGGGGGATGTGTGGTCTTCAACCAAGCTGGATCTTTAGTTTGCTTACTGAGGGCATTTTCTTCACTTTACCATATTGTGGGAAATAATCCTGGTGTGAATAAATATAATACAGGGGGAGATGAAAAAATACTGATAGACTAGCTCTACCTTAAATAAAACTTTGAAAAAAACTGTGATGAAATTGTGTTCTTCATATTTGTGTGATGTTTTGATATGTGTTTATATAATATAATATTCAAATCAAATCCAAGTCAGTGTACATATTTATTCAAATATTTATAATATTTTTTTGTGACAGAAACATTAAAAATTCTCTCTTCTAGTCTTTTTAGAATTTTAAAAATTATTACTACCTTTTTTGTGTATTGGTGTTTTGCCTGTGTACATAGATCTATGTATCATATGTGTGCAGTGCCCACAGAGGCCAGAAGAGGGCACTGGATTCCTTGGGACTGGAGTTGCAGATGGTGGTGAGCTGGGAACTGAACCCAGGTCCTTAGAAAGAGAAGCCAGTCATCTTACCCACTGAGCCATCTCTCTAGTCCTCTTCCAGCCTTTTTGAAACATGATAAATCACCATTGTCTATAAATCACCACCATTGTCTATAAATCACCATTGTCTATAAATCACCACCATTGTCTATAAATCACCATTGTCTATAAATCACCACCATTGTCTATAAATCACCACCATTGTCTATAAATCACCACCATTGTCTATAAATCACCATTGTCTATCTAGTAGTAACTTAGTACCTGTTGACTAGCCCTTTCCTATCGCCCTCCTCCCTACTCTTCCTGGCCTCTGCTGGCCACTATTCTCATCTTAACTTCCAGGAGACCTCTTTGTAAGAATTCCACATGTTAGTGAGATTTATTTATGGTTATGTTTGTTTATTTACATATTATCCTCCAATTTCATCCGTTTGGTTCAAGTGACAGGCGTTCATCCCTTGTAGTGGTTGGAAAGTATGTTGTTACATATATGTACCACATTTCTTCTTCCATTCACCAGTCAGTGGACATTTGAGTTGTTTCTATATTTTGGATCTTGTGAATAGTGCTGGACTGAGTATAGAGTACAGACATCTCTTCAACATGCCAATTTAATTCCTCATGATGGCATATCAACTAGTGAGATGACAGGATACAGTCCAGCCTTTGGGAAAAGTCAGCAAAAGTGACTCAGAAGGAGGAAAAGGAGAGACTACAGTGTGTGGATCTGGGTCGTGTATTACGACATCTATTGAGTATGTGTTCAAGTGCTCCTGGGCACCCAGCCTGCTGCCTATTTCCACCAACCTCTGGGTTGCAATCAATACAAGGAATCAAGGGCTGGCCAAGGTGTTCCTTCACTTGTTTTACCTCTCTGCACCATTCCCTGTATGGTTCCAGAGAGTTCAGTGTGGTGGGTGGGGTGGCAATGGTGGGAGCTAACTTATGATAGAGGCCCGCAGCTGAGTATCTGCTTGTCCTTTCCATCACCCAGAAGTCCAACTAGATTAGAGTAAATGGAAGTAGGAGGAGAAAGAAGCCCACACCCATAAAATGTGTGTTTGAGCAGTAAGTCTGAATTACAACTATGGTTCACACTTAGCAACTATACAACCTTGAACAAATAAATTTATTGAACCCAGTTACCTCATCTGTAAAATAAGATTATCAAATATTTATACTCTCCCTCTGTGCCAGGCACTGTGTGAGGATTTGTCAGATATTATTACTATTACTCTTGTCTCATTTTTCTTTAAAAACCTTTTTTACACACAATATATATTCCCCCAACTCCTCCCAGATCCTACCCACCTCCTAACTTCACATTCTTTTTCTTAACAAACATTAAAAAATGAAAATCAAAATAAACAAACAAAAAACCAGTAAGACAAAAAAAATATCAAAATAAAGCAAAATGAAGCAAAATCCCACAAAACAAAACATGGAGTTCATTTGGTGTTGACCAACTACTCCTGGACCTGAGGCCTTCCCTCAAGTGTGGTTGATATACCCAGTGACAGTCCACTGTAGAAAACGGATTTCCCCTTATCCAGCAGGAATCAATTGCTAATAGTTTTTTGGAGAGGGGTGGGGCTTGGTGTCCACTTCCTGTTCTTCATGCTGGAATTCTTGTCTGGCTTGAACTTAATGCAGGTCTTACACATGTTGTCACAGTCTCTATGAGTTCATATGTGCATCAGTTTTGTGTCCGGAATACACTGTTTCCCTGTAGTCATCCATCACCTCTGGTTCTTCTAATCTTTCTGATTCTTCTACATAGATCCCTGAGCTTTGAGCAGAGGGGTTTGGTGAAGACATCCCATTCTGAACTGAATCTCTCACTCTCTGTATATTGTCCAGTTGTGAGTGTCTGTGTTAATTATCCTTTACGGCAAGAAGAAGCTTCCTTGAGCTGATGAGGGTTGAACATTACTCTGCTCTGTGGGTACTCAATATGTCATTAGGAATCATCTGATTGTTACGTTCCTTTAGCAGAATAATAGCAGTAGATTTTCCTTTAGGTCCATGACCTGTTGAGTCTCAGGTTCTTAGTCATGTTAGCAATATCAGGTTGGGTTCCATCTCACGGAGTGGGCCTTAAATCCAATAAAAAAAAAACAGTACTCAGGTACTCTGTAACATTGTTGCCACTATTGCATCAGTATATCTTGCAGTAACATAGAGAGGTTGAGCTGATGCCCAGCTAGAAACTTTTACTCTATTTCATAGCATTTGTGGTCCTGGAATTCTGTATGCTACTGGAGGTGAAAAGTATACAGTAGTGACTTGTCTCATTTTTCAAAGGAGGAGGAAACTCTTGGGGAAATGAAATAACTTATCATGGCCATGTATCTAGTAAGTACAAGAGTCCAGAGTTCTCGGATTTACCAGGGTCTCTTTACTAGAATATGTTTTTTTTTTTTCTACCCAATGTGCTTTATGGGATTGTGTTTATATATTTATCCTGTAAGTACACAGATATAGAAACAGTCTATGGCACTTAGCCCAGTGTGTAACACAGACATCATCTATCATCATTGTATTGTATATTAAGCACTATTATATTTTATTATATAAAACCTTTATCCTAAAAGTAGAAGCATTAGCTAAGGACACTAGGAAACACTAGTTGGTAAAGTTCATCCATGTAGCTGCTAAGAGGCCAACTGTGGTTTAAAGATTTATTTTAATTTTCTCAGTGTGTCTATGTGTGGGTAAGTTCCCATGTGAGTATGGGCATTCAAGTGGAGTCCAGAAGAAGACATCCAGTCATCTGGTGGTGGAGTTACCAGTGGTTGTGAATCTCTGAGTGGGTGCTGGGGACTGAATGCCAGTCTTCTCTCAGTCACTGAGCTGTCTCCCAGGCCCTTGTCTTGCAGTTTAACTTACTTTTCTCCTTCTGGAGACTGTGGATTTTTGTTCTATTATGGTTTGTCACATTTAGGGCTTTTTTTTGGAGAGGCCAGAGTTAGTGCAGAGATTCCACAAATCCATGGTGTGCTAAGCCTTGCCTTGGTATGATTCACACAAAATATGTAACATTTTCAGATGTATTATGACTGACATACAGAAAATTATTCTTGTAGTTCAGAACATGTAAGTTTGTTAACAGAGCTATGCAAGCAATTATGTACGATTATGCACATTTCTCAATGCTCAGATTTCAAAAGTACAGTTACTATAATGTGAAAATGCAGGATGAATTTTGGCACTATGTGAAATGATTTAGACATAAGTGAATCATGTGAGTTCATAAGCCTCCACAGTTAGCAGAACTATGTTAGTCCAAATAAACTGACTGGTACATGGACACACTTCATTTGCCAAATATGTGTTATCAGAATGCTGAAAATATGCACTCTGTCTCTGAACCAAAGGAGAAGAAATGGGAAGCTGCACATAGCATCTTGTACACTGACACACACCATAAATATGCTCCACTATTTTAATGGTGGACACAAACTCCTGGAGGAAATTAAAAGCAACAGATTTGGCTATGGAAACAAGACTACCTAAACTGATGAAGTTTTATTCAGGGTTTCAGAAGTGTGATTTCTATTAAAGATGATGAGAATCACATGGCCCTCAGCCTGCCAGAGTGTGTAAGAATTTTTCCTCTAGGGTCAGATGAATTATGGACATTTGAAAAGAGGAAATCTAGAGTTAGTTTTCCAGCTCACCATGACACTGGGCATGGCTGAAGAGGAGAAAATCCCATTAGCAGACAGGACAGTGGGCAATATTGACAGCCAGGTAGGTTTTCTCTGTGTCCTCAGTGCTGTGGTGTTCCATGAATCAACAATGTGAAGTAACTACCAACTTTCTCCTTGGTGTCCCCAAACTTGAGCTCCACTTCCAACTTGGACTCTGCGTTGTGTTCGTAATTTAATTTCAGTCTGGTTTTGGCGAGTATTCAGATCAAGCTTGTTGACTTGCAGAATTACAATGAAAAGGACGTGCATGACGACAGACTCACAGAGCCTCTAGCTCTTATTTAGCGCAAGGATTCCAGATGTGCTTTAAGCTTAGGAACCCTCTCTTCAAATGCCATCTCAGATGCCACCCACTATACATCCAGGTAAAGGATAACAGCCTCGAAAGAAGAAATGAGCCCCATCCACGATCAAGACCATCTCTCCAGCATTGAATATAGCAGGGCTTTTGGCACGCATTAGTGACCATGGGACATTTTATTTCACACTCCTGCTTCAAAGCCATTCAGATCTTTAAAAAAAGATAATTTCCTATTAAATCATTTCCTGGATTTTTATTTTGATATGAAGTTTATTGTGTACCTCCTTTTCTCCCTCCTTTGTGTCTGTCTGTTGGCTTTGGGGATTATGTCTCACATATTATAAGCTGGACTTAATCTTGTGTAGCTGAGGATGACCTTGAACTCACAGTCCTCCTCCACCTCCCAAGTGCTGGGATTACAGACATGCATTGCCATATCTGGCTTATGTGGTGCTGGGGATTTGAGCCAAGGGCTTCCTGCGTGCTGGACCAACACTGTGCCAGCTGAACTCCATCCCAGGTTCTGACTCCTTTTTGAAGGAATGATTGGCCACCATCTAAGAGACAACAGTTTTTCTCATGGCCTATCACTTCCAGTGATAGGTTTCTAGGCACTGGATAGTTCACCACATATTCCATGTCTGTGCAAAGAAAGAATATTGAGGAAAGGTTGGAAAACTTTAGTGGTGAAAAGCAGAGTGAAGACTCGGGGTGGGGATGGGCAGACCCAGTGGTTAATTCTCAGTCCCTATTCTACCACATTTCTTATCCCTTCTTTCTTCTGAGATCCTTCTTCTCTGGACTTCCTGGTGCTCTGATGCCTGCCTGGCTTCCTCCTTCTCGGTTGTCCCCTGCTCCCTGTCTGGAGAGACCAGCATCCAGTTTCCTCTCTAACCCACCTACCCTGCTCTTATTAACCTCTGCTAACCTCTCTCCTCCCACTTCCCTGCAGCCTGTCTCTTTTGCTGATTCTTGATCACACATGCATGGCCCACATTGAACCTTTGTCTTTTCTTTCCTCTTCACCTAGTGCCTTTCTCACACATGTGCAGGTCAAACTTCTTTGCTACATTTCAGTCGATTCAAATATCCCCACTCTCTCCCCACCCAGTGACATCCTGGATTTTCTTACTTCGTTCTATTTTTTTTCCCAACATGATAATCATCTAACCTATATAATTATTTGTTTACCTACTTTGTCTACCTTTGCTAAACCATAAGCTTCTCAAGGCTATGGACTAGGTCAATTTTTGTGCATGTTGTATCCTTAATTGTTGGAAGTGTGTCTGGGATTTAGTATGGGTTCAAAGTTATTTACTTAAGTGGTAAATATTTATGAGCTGCATAGACCCATGTAAAAATGACAATACTTTGCATTAATTTAGTGCAGAGTAGCCACACCATTGATTTTCATAGCTCAATAGTCAGAAGTTGTAAGCAAAAATTCTGAATTTATAACATTGTACATTGTCTCTTCATGTTTCAATTTCATCCTACGCATGCCCTTTAATGTAAGAGTTTACCTTTAAAATAATGGGTGTATACACACACACACACACACACACACACACACACACACACCACTCATGTGCATGAATCCACAATGGTACGTTTATGCCTTTTATGAAAACACAAGTACCTTTGCACACATTCACTGGGGTCCAGAGCTCATGCACAAAGTGAAACCAGACAGCCTACAAGAGCTCCTCAAAAGTAAACAGAACCTGTCATTTAGAACAACCATCTTCCTCACAGAGCAATGGACACTCATACTGACTTCCACAGTAGCACAAAGATACAGTTTGTTGTTATGGTAGATAGCGAGGCATCCTTGGCTCATGTTAGTGTTTTTACTAGGTGATTAACCAAATCAAGGGTATACATTAGATTAGCACTAATGCCAATCTCTGGAATGTTCTGTAGAAAGAAAGTGTGGTAGTTTGAATGTAATTGGCCCTCGTAATGTCATGGGCACTATTAGGAGGTATGACTTTGTTGGAATAGATATGGCCTTATTGGAGGAAGTGTGTCCCTGTGGGGGGCAGGTTGTGAGGTTTCTATGCTCAGAGCACCCAGTGAGTCAGTCAACTTCCTGATGCCTGCAAGATGTAGGACTCTCAGCTACTCTTCCAGTACCACATCTGCCTGCATGTTGCCATGATGATAACAGACTGAACCTCTGAAACTATGAGTGAGCCACCCCAATTAAATGTTTTCTTTATAAGAGTTGATGTGGCCATAGTGTCTCTTCACAGCAATGGAAACTGTAACTGAGGCAGAAAGCCATAATTTATTGATTCCACTTCTGGCATACGTCAATAAAGCAATCCACTACAACGTGGAAAAGGGACTGGACTGTAAGAGAGAAAGCCATGCCTTCACTTTGCTGAAGGGATTCTCAGGGACGAGCTGCAGGTATTTCCCCAAGGTGGATGCGTGTGCATAGCCCCTCTAAAGCAGAGTGTTATAAATGGTCCTTTGTAGTCACCATATCCCTTGTAGTAATATAGTGACTACCACAGATGTCCCCAAATGTTACATTTCCATTTTTTTATTTGACCAAATGCTGGAAATTCTCTAAGTATGCATTACTGTTGTAAATAGGAAAAAAAATTGCTGAGATTTAAAAAAAAAAAACTGTTAGAAAACAAAACTAACATTTCCATGTGGAAATCATACCACTCAAATACTGTCCTCCGCTTTGGTATAATACAGACATCCAACTAAATCAAATTTTCATAGTGAGGTAAACCTCCAAGCTCAGAGGTGCCCACCAGCTAGTTCTCTAGAGGTTCAAATGTAAAACAGACAAAGTGGAATCTTCACTCAGATGATCCTGTTTATATGAACGTAAAGGTATGTGTCCACTGTCCACAGCACAGGCCGTTTAGGATGTAAATGAATTCTCAGAGAATGAGCAGGCACTTTGTGAGGGATGATGAATGGCCCTCTCAAAGATGAGTAAGTGTGGTAAGCATATAACTTCTGGTCATGTATAGTTTGTCTGCCAGATGATGCCTCCCTGCATCCCATCCCTCATCCTCACCCTATCCCTGACACAGCCTCATTTTGGACCCTCACTTAGTCTTGGCTTTGCTATTCCAGGGAGGTGGGGGCTGCAAATGGAGAACTTTAAGGCTGTGCAGAGGCTTGAGAATGAGAAAAGGATGTCTGTTTCACACATTACTGCTAACAGAAACAGCTGAAGCTCTGACAGTTTGTTTTGGGGACTGTTGAAAAGCTGTTCCCCCACCCTGTATGACACAGCTGTTTCCTTGCACAGCTGTGTCAAAACAGCTTTGTCAGAACTGTCCTAGATGCACATATTTTTTTTTCCTAAACTATCTTGTGCAAAGAACACTTTCTTATATATTTCTTGCCCCCACAGGCACATAGCTACACATAGTTTATAGCATATGCCTGGTAAATGAATTTAAAGAGGAAGGATTGAAGTAAGACGCCCGCTAGATACCTTGGTCCTCAAATTAAATCATATTTTCACTTTGAGGAACTCTGTCCATTTAGGATACCTGAGGCCATAGTCTGAGTTTCTTGACATTGCATGCCTTAAGATTTAAAATGAAAAGCATTAGCTTTATGTTCAAAGAGAACCCCATCACCAAGCTTTGGAGGGCAGAAAGCGATTGTATGCAAGAGAGCAAAGGAGACCAGGCCTTTCTTTGGTTATAGCCCTAAGTTTAGCAGTCAGCTACTTCTCTCCTCATGGCATTTTCAACATGAAGAATCTTCAGTTCCTTCCATAGTTTACATCCTAAGATGGAAATGAGTGTACTGTATTTTAAATCTTCCTTTGGGGCCAACTAATGCCAAGTTGAAGTGAACGAGAGAAGTCCTGTGGACCTACATTGTCCTGTAACAGATTTTCAAAAGATTCATTGTGGTTATGACTTGTATATTTATTATAGTTTTTTAAAATTTATGTTCAAAGCCATTTTAAAATTATTACAATGTACACAAAAATAATTGAACATGTACAAAATAGGTGACTTTGGGTGAGTCACTTGACCGTTCAAGGGGTCTGCTGTGGATTTCATGTGACCCCTACAAAGTTCAGCTGTTGCCAGTCCAGCAACGTTAAAAGGGCCTTGGCCGGTGACAGGTCATGAGGACTTCTCACTAGTGAGTAAAACAGACTTCCTACAACATTGGCTACCTTGCTTTCTGTCTCCTGCCATATGAAGACATAGTGTCCTCCCCTGCAGAAAATGTGGCATCTGGGTATCATGCTGCAAAGCACCAAGCTGTCACTTCTAGTTTAAATAAGCAGATGTGGATTTTAGAGCCACTAATTATTAAGAACATAAAAAGGGGTAATGTGGAAAAGCCTGGCTTCCTAAGATGCAAATGGAGTGGCATAAATATGCTCTGATGGCATATCAAGGTTAACTGGAGGTGACTGGATTGTCTGTGATGCATATGGAGCCTCCCAACATCATATGGGTGCAATGAATTTGGTTTCTTCCATATACAAATTGTCTCATATTTTAGAGACTACTAGCTATTACAAGAGACTTCTGAATGTGTTTTCCTGTGAGTCCAGGGCTAGAAGACATCTTTAGCACAAGCCATCAGAATTAAATAATCATGTTCTTATGAAGTTCTTGAAAGTTAAAAAATCATTACCAGCATCTAATGTCAATCTTAAAAAAACAACAACAACTCTGTGTGTGCACATGTGCAATGTGTGAGCATGCATTTGCATGCCATGGTGGGTATGTGGAGTTCAGAGGACAACTTGGGTTATCTGCCCCTACCTGCCACCTTTCAAGGGTCCAGGTCTCTTTGTTGTTTTTCCATCTTTACAGCAGGCTGGCTGGTACAATGCTCCCATTTCAATCTCTCATCTTACTATAGGAGCATGGGGGTTATAAATGAGCACTACTATTCCTGGCTTTGTGTGGGTACTGGGTATACTAACTTGGGTTCTCATGCTTCTTCAGCAGGTTCCCCACCCCATGGAGCCATCTCCCAAGCCCTAATGTTAAATCTTATAATAGATAATGAAAAATTTCCTTGGATGATTGAGTAAATATTCACGGGTTCATTTTTCCAAAGTAAAAAGTATTTGTAATTCTTCTTGGCTTAAAAAAATGTCAACAAGTCCCAGGGTTATCACAAATATGGAATTGGTAATGCTTTAAAACAATCTCTTAAATAGTTAGTCTTAACCCAGACTTTTATAAATTAGATGATGCCAGTGCATTTTATTATGTAGTATTGTGAGCAGTGAATCAATTTATTTCGTAGAATTTATAGTAATCCATTCATAAATTTGAACGTGTGTTAAGAACAGAAAGTAGCCAGGCAGTGGTGGCACACGCCTTTAATCCCAGCACTCGGGAGGCAGAGCCAGGCAGATCTCTTTGAGTTCGAGGCCAGCCTGGGCTACCAAGTGAGCTCCAGGAAAGGCGCAAAGCTATGCAGAGAAACCCTGTCTCGAAAAACCAAAAAAAAAAAAAAAAAAAAAAAAAGAAAGAAAGTATGCCTTCTTCATATAATACCCAAGGTTCTACAGAAGAATGTTCTTTTCAAAATGGACATTGGTAAGTAGCTAAATAGTATATATAGCACAAAGCAAGCATTATAATTCTCTAAAGGTTATTTATCACTTAGAAAATGATATTGAAGGAGGGTGTCTTAGTTTGGGTTTCTATTGCTGTAAAGAGACACCACGACCATGGCAAATCTTATAAAGGAAAACATTTAATTCAGGCTGGCTTATAGTTCAGAGGTTTAGTCCATTATCATCATGATGGGAGACATGGCAGCATGCAGGCAGACATGGTGCTGGAGAAGTAACTGTGTGCTCTACACCTTGATCGGCAGGCAGCAGAAAGAAAGAGACGCTGGGCTTGGCTTGAGCATCTGAAACCTTGAAGTCCACTGTAGTGGGTAGCCATTCCAGCTTGGATCTGGAAGCTCCAACCCCATTGAGACTCTGGCAACTGTCACGCCTACAAGGCGGGGCGAGGGGAGGTGCTGGAAACCTGAGAGCTGGATGGGCAAGTGCTCGCTCTGGGCGCGCTCTCTGCGCCTGGACCCTGGATAGTGGAGATTGATTGTGCAGAGCTCCAGAGAACACCGCTGGATTGCGATACACTTTCCCCAGACCCCCGCGACCTATCCATTCCTTCATTTGTAAGTCATCCACTAAATAAATCTTCCTTTTAACTACGTGGAGTGGCCTTTATAATTTTCCCCAATAGTCCACCCCCAGTGACACACTTCCTCTAACAAGGCCCCACCTCCTACCACCACCACTCTTTGGTGACCAAGCATTCAGAACTATGAGTCTATAGGAGCAATTCTTATTCAAGTCACCGCAGAAGGGTAATGCACAAGTTAGTCACTTCTGCATTTTTCAACAATAACAATTTATAAATTCTTCTTGGTGTGCTTTTATATCTGGGTCTTTCTTCTGACATTTACCTAATAGGCAGTAGACCCCCAGCAGTCCAGCTGTTAACTGAATTCCTGAAGGTCACAGAAAATCACCTGTCCAGCTAGTAATGACAGGAGAGAGTAGCTGGAACTTCTACTTGCCTTAGTACATGTCTGGAACATTACATTCCCTACATCTCTTATCCTTTATGTTTTTAATTATTATTTTCCTGCGTCCAGAATGAAATTTCCTGCATATTTGGTTGTAATTGAGTATGCATATATGTGCATATGTGTCTGCTGGGAGGGTAATCTGGTATTATACAGATATATAAACTAGGAATAAAATTAATGCTTTCTCTTCTCTCTGAGAAAAACACTTCTTTGAAATATGTATTTTTTTTCTTCTTGAGGTAGGGAATTTAAGTTAAAGTTTGTGTTGATTATGGTCTTGTGTCTCTGCAAATTGGTCTATTGGGAATTGTTAGGATTTTAAAAAACCCATGGGCTGGTTTTACCTTGTATGTACTTAACAACTTTCACATGAAAAGAGAGCCTCACATTAGACTAAGTATGATTAAAGGCATGAACTGAGCAGAGGGGATTTAAGTTAATGACCTCCAGAATGTGGCACGAGGAGCCGTATTTGTAGTTTGAGACTTGCCTTTTTTGTTAAATTCTTTTTGGTTTAACATGTATTTTCCTTTCTTTTTGAATCTGCAAACTGAGACATACCCAGGAAATTCTGTTCAGTGGAAAAGAGAATCATCTGTGTATGGTGCTGTCATGGAAAGAAGCAGGACCTGAAGCTTGTTTTCAGATTAACCTACAAGAGTTTTCCATTATTTAGAATGAGTAAAGAAATACTCAGAAATAGTGCATGTCCAGAATAAAAAAAGGAAAGTTTATTTAATAGTTGGTTGAGAAATACCTAAAATGACATGAGAACACGTGCCTGCTCCTGTAGAAATGCAGAACGCAGGGCTTGCAGTGATTTCCCATCTGAAGACATCCCAGGGCAGTCTGTGCATGAAGGAGAAAAAAAAGACAGTGTCCTTGCTAGCTCCCACCTGAGGTCACAGCAGCAGGACCTCAGAACATTGCCTTGTCCTCTTCCTTGGCCCAGGCAGCAACAAATTCCTGAACTGTCCCATTAAAGTTCACCTTCTGGAGAATGTAAGCAGCTCTGGTGGCTTGTCTGGAATGAGGAAACAAAGACGAACGAAGGCGCTCAAGCATTTGTACAGAATGTCCACCAGCGAGGGTGCTGTACCCTAAGAGTGACTTCTGTCACACTAGAAAGCTCAGCCTTGACGGGGTCGGGAAACAAAAGGACTTGAAGGGCGTGTGTCACTGAGACAGTGCAGGGGTGGAAGAGGCTCAGGTGAAGTTTGGGTTGGGCTTTTGCTGTGATTCAAATTCACCCCATGCTCCAGCTTTATTAAAAATTGGCTTTGTTCTCACACCCCCTGCCTTTGTGGTCACACCATGGCTTCAGTTTCTAGATACTGCATTTTTCCTGGTACCGTTTTCCTGACGACAGGCACAGTTCATCTGGGATATGACATGAATTGTGGCTCTGAGAGGAGTGACATGCACTGATGTCCCAGGATTCCTAGCAAAGTTATCTGGAGTGTCCCCATGTTTGGCCCAACATAACACCCACCTCCACATTCACCGTGTCATGGTAATGGAATGCTTTGACTGGTTTAGTATAGGAACCTAAGAGTCAATCCTATAGAAAAATGAATCAGATTTGAGGGAACAATTTGGGTAGCTAAAAAAAGCTGGGTGTTATTTATAGTTTTGAAATTTCCTCAAGTTTTATTTTCTTGTTGGCATGTGATTTTACATGATTATAGGGTATGCTGTTTTTATGCATGCATATATTATGCAATGGTCAAATGGGGATAATTAAAATAGCTATTACTTCCA
The DNA here is from genome assembly GCF_004664715.2 of Peromyscus leucopus. Classification (NCBI taxonomy): domain Eukaryota; kingdom Metazoa; phylum Chordata; class Mammalia; order Rodentia; family Cricetidae; genus Peromyscus; species Peromyscus leucopus. The sequence goes on from NC_051068.1 coordinate 104,318,501, forward strand.
GTATACATTTGTGGCAAGGACGTTCAAAGTCCTTTCTTCCTGCCTTTGGAGATACTTGGTGCATTATTTTATTTCTGGTCCCTCTGCTGTGTCTGTCTGTACACAATGCCACAGCTTATCTCTCCTAATTGTTATTTAGGATGTGTGGTCCTACCCATCTCCAGCCTCTGGTAAGCTCGACTCTTCTTCTGTGAGGTCAGGGCTTCCAGATTCCAGACGTGAATGAGATCCCATGGCATCTGCTCTTCCGTGCCTGGCTTTGTCAGGCTTGGGAAGTACTTGCACAGGAATCAGTATCGTTTTAAAGAAGCAGATAAATAGTGACAGCTGCAGAGGGAACCCCAAAGTAAGTAGATGTCTGGGACAGGCACTTCCTTGGTTTTCGCTTTGTTTTATGTTTCTTGAGACAGGGCCTCACTGTAAACCTGAGGTAGACTTGAACAGCCCACCCTCCTGCCTGCTGCCTCCCAGATGTGGAGATTACAAGTTTGCACTACCACACCCAGTAAGAACTTTTCCTTTTGCTATCGGACAGATGTCTGGAACACTCGACCCCTTTGATATTTCCCAAGGTCCATTCCTCCTCTTCCTTACACCCTTTGATGACATGTGACTTGTACCTCCCCTCTACTGAGACAGCTCTCATCTGCCTGAACCCAAGGGAAGCCTCTCAATCCTGCCTGTGTAGTCTTTGTAGTGTTTGGTGATTTGAATACTGCTTCCCTGTTGACAGTCATTTCTGGTCATGATCTACACTGATGACTTCTGGAAAATCCATCCATAACTATTTAAGTGCTTAACATGTTCTCCAACAAGTTCACATTAAAAAAACAACAACTCCATTCTTTATATTCAGATGAACAATGTTTTTCTAAAAATTATGGAATAGTTGAATATCATGCAATATTTATATTGCTTTATAATATTTAAGTCATTTTTTCATCACTATAATGAAATAACCAAGGCTGGATACTTAGGAATAAAGGTGGCTTATTAGTTCAAAGTGTTGGAGGTCTAAGTGTTGACACTGCTTTGGTTGTGACACATTCTCAGCTGTGTCACATCAAGGTGATGGCAGCAATGGGATCATGTGTGGGACATATAATCCCATCTTAATGCAGGAAACAGGAGGGCTGGGGGGGGGTCCTGGGGGGACTGGGAGGCCTGGCTAATGCTTCCATAACAATCTCACACAGGAACTAGCCAGGGGCTGGCCAGAAATTACCTTTGTATCACCCCTTTTATATTTTTATTTTTTATTTTCCGAAAACTTTTGTTTATTATTATTTTATTTTATGTCTATGGGTAGCTTTCACATCATGTGTTTCTGTGCATCATATGTGTGCAGTACCCACGGAGGCCAGAAGAGGGTGCTGGGTCTCCTGAGACTGGAGCTACAGATAGCTGTGAGTGGCATGTGGGTGCTGGGAACTGGACCTGGTTGCTCTGGGAAAGCGGCCAGCACTCTTCAACTGCTGAGCTACTCTCATATTTTCAGCTACTCCTCTCCAGCTCATATTTTCTGAAATTAAAATATGATCACCCCATTTCTTCCCCTTCTCTTTCCTGCTTCCACTATGCCCCTTTTGATCTTTTTCAGACTCGTGGCCTCTTCTTCCTTAACTCTGGGGGCATACTTTCTGTTGAACCACGAGCCCCATCTCTTAAAAGTTTCAAATCCCAGCACTAACACACTGTGGGCTATTTTTGCCTCCTTTGTAAAACATTAAGTGGGCATAGCTTTGCCATTTTATTTAATTATATTCAATTATGCTGTGGAATATTTGTTTAATGTTGCAAAGATGTGTTGCATTCTTTTATTTTACATTTGTTTAACTCTGTGTCACTTTGCCTGTCTAGAATACCTGATTGGTCTAATAAAGAGCTGAAGAGCCAATAGCTGTGCAGGAGAAAGGAAGGGTGGGGCTGCCAGGCAGAGAGAACCAATAGGATCTAGGGAAGAGAGGGAGGAGCAAGAAAAGGAGAAGGAGAAGTTGGCTCCAGGGGCCAACCACCCAGCCACGCAGCCAGCCACAGAGTAGAAAGGAAAGGAAGATATGTAGAATAAAGAAAGGTAAAAAGCTCAGAGGCAAAAACGTAGCTAAAGGGGAATGGGATAATTTAAGTTAGAAAAGCTTGCTAGAAACAAGCCAAGCTAAGGCTGGGCATTCAAAAGTCTCTGTGTATTTATTTGGGAACTGGGTGGTGGGCCGTCAAAGAGTAAAAAAAAAGTCAACAAAATTTTTTTGTATTGTTTTTCTAAACCTTTACAATATGACATGGGAATTTTGATTGGTATTTGTGGTGGTTTGAAAGAAAATGACCCTCATGGGGAGTGGCACTAATAGGAGGTGTGGCCTTGTTGGAGGAAGTGTGTTGCGGTGGGGGTGGGCTTTGAGGTCTTTGCTCAAGTTATGCTCAGTGTGACACAGACTCGTTCTGCTGCCTGTGGTTCCCGATGTTGAACTCTCACCTCCTTTCCAGCACCACATCTGCCTGCATGCTGCCATGATCCCTGCCATGATGGTAATGGACTAAACCTCTGAACTGTAAGCCAGCCCCCAATAAATGTTTTCCCTTATAAGAGTTGTGGTGGTCATGATGTATTGGTAGCTGGAGGCCAGCCTCCAGCTACCCAGAGGATGTTAAAAAAATCCACAAATGTGGCGAGGGTGAGGAAAAATTCTTATTTATCTGAGGGCTAGACTTTTTCTACTTGAGAGTATTTAGAAATAAGTTTCTATCTATTTGAGGGGTAAAATTAAAGAAACACACGTGCTTTCTGATGGTAACTTTCTCTTTATCTACATCTTGAAAAGTCTCTTTATCTGAGAATCTGTCTCCACATATATACATACATACATATATATTATATTGCTACATTCTCCATACAGCCAAGTTATATTTCACAGTGTTACATTTTCCATGATTTCTCCACACAGCCACAAACCTCTTTTGCACAGTTACATCTACACATTTCTTCTCTCTACTCTGTTACATTTTTCCACATATTATCACATCATTTCTTCACTCTTGACTTACTCATTCTCTCCTTCATTCACTCTTTCATCTTGTTCTCACACTTCTTCTATTATCTCTCACAGTTCTTTCTCTTTTCCCATACAGCTACATCCCCCACTCAGCATGTGTACCTACACACACTCACACACCCACTCTTACCCTCTGTCCAGCTCTTACACTGTCCTTTCACATCACTCACTCTTTTCCCACAGCCAAATTCTGCACAATTATTTATGTTACATTTTCAGGGTCCGACCCATTCTCATAACACATGATAAGTCATATAGTTTCTCTCAGACTAGAAAGGCCGAACTGACTGGCCAGTGTAACACTTGGCTAAGCACGTAGCTCAGGTGATGAGGGTTCCCAGACAGAAAGTGAATAGTTGGCTGAACCTTGCACCTAGGAGTATGTGCAGTCAATTACTATAGAGGGTTATGTCTATCAAAGTTGCTTCAATTCTGACCGTGATTCAGCAATGCTGGAATCATGTCTTTGTGTGTTTTCTGCAGGGGCAGCTTAGCCTGTTTTGAACTTGTTCTAAAGTCTAAAATTAGCTGTCTTTGAGACTGAGAATACTGTTACTTTGCTGTGTCAGTAGTGAAAAATATTCTGGTATTATTTCTATTCATCAGAATTATACAGCTTAAACAGAAATCATCTTCCTGACCATCCACAACTATAAGTGTGCCCAAAGATGTAAAACAATACCAAATGGGCTGTGGAAAGAATCCCTACAGCTGTTCTTTTTAGGGAGGTAAGTGGTGGCACATAAGGCAGTTACAGACAGAGAACAACCAGTTTCCACAGCCAGTGACCCCACAGCTTTGCCAGGTGGGGCTCCCCATCAGGGAGTTGTTATACATCTGGTGGGTCAACTTGTCAAACATTAGTTTGTCACCTGCTGTATACTGCCATAGCCCTCAGCAATAGTGTCCTTTCATAGCAATAGAAACCCCAACTAAGACAGAAGTTGGTACCAGGGACTGTGGTGTTGCTGTGATAGGCCTGATCCTGCTTTTTTTTTTTTTAAATTTTTTAATTTTTAATTTTTTTATTTTTATTTTTTTATTTTACAATACTATTCAGTTCTACATAATAGCCACAGATTCCCTTGTTTTCTTCCTTCCTGCCCCCCTCCCCTTCCCCCCAGCACACCCCCTATTCCCACCTCCTCCACATCAAGGTCTCCCCCGAGGACTGGAATTGACCTGATAGACTCAGTCCAGGCAGGTCCAGTCCCCTCCTCCCAGATTGAGCCAAGTGTCCCTGCATAAGTCCCAGGTTTCAAACAGCCAACTCATGCAACGAGCCCAGGACCTGGTACCACTGCCTAGATGCCTCCCAAACAGATCAAGCCAATCGACTGTCTCACCTATTCAGAGGGCCTGATCCAGTTGGGGGCCCCTCAGCCTTTGGTTCATAGTTCATGTGTTTCCATTCATTTGGTTATTTGTCCCTGTGCTTTATCCAACCTTGGTTTCAACAATTCTCGCTCTTATAAACCCTCCTCTTTCTCACTAATTAGACTCCCAGCGCTCCACCAGGGGCCTAGCCGTGGATCTCTGCATCCAGATTCCTCAGTCCTTGGATGGGCTTTATGGTATAACTATTAGGGTGTTTGGCCATCCCATCACCAGAGTAGGTCAGTCCCGGCTGTCTCTCGACCATTGCTAGCAGTCTTTTGTGGGGTATCTTTGTGGATTTCTGTGGGCCTCTTTAACTCTTTGTTTCTTCCTTTTCTCATGTGGTCTTCATTTACCATGGTCTCCTATTCCTTGTTCTCCCTCTCTTTTCTTGATCCAGCTAGGATCTCCCGCTTTCTTTCCCTCGACCCTCGCCCTTCATTGCTCCCACTTATGTCCAGGCTGTTCATGTAGATCTCATCCATTTCTCCGTGTCTTTCTTGGGGTCCCAACAGTCCAATTGAGAAATGGGCTTTAGAACTAAACAGAGAATTCTCAATAGAGGAAACTCAAATGGCAGAAAGACATTTAAGGAATTGCTCAACATCCCTAATAATCAGGGAAATGCAAATTAAAACAACTCTGAGATACCACCTTACACCTGTCAGAATGGCTAAGATCAAAAACACTGAAGACACTTTATGCTGGAGAGGATGTGGAACTAGGGGAACTCTCCTCCACTGCTGGTGGGAATACAAGCTTGTACAACCACTTTGGAAATCAATATGGCGCTTTCTTAGAAAACTGGGAATCAAAACCCCCAAGATCCAGCTATACCACTCCTGGGCATATACCCAAGAAATGCTCAATCATACCACAAGAGCACTTGCTCAGCTATGTTCATATCAGCATTGTTTGTAATAGCCAAAACCTGGAAACGACCTAGATGCCCTTCAACTGAAGAATGGATAAATAAATTGTGGCACATATACACAATGGAATACTACTTAGCAGTGAAAAACAATGACATCATGAGGTTTGCAGGCAAATGGATGGATCTAGAAAAAATCATCCTGAGTGAGGTAACCCAGACTCAGAAAGACAAATATGGTATGTACTCACTCATAGGAAGATGCTAGATATGGAATAAGGATGACTGGACTGCTACTCACATCACCAGTGAGGCTACCTGGAAAACTGATCTTGCTTTTATTTGGAGGAATTCGGACTTTGAGAGTTTGGGTTAGGAAAGCAGTGGAATGCTTTAAGCACTGCTTGATAGGCCATACCAATAGGAGCATGGAAGACAGTGGTGCTCAGGGTGATTTGGACTGTGGGGGCCTGGCTCAAGAGATTTCAGAGGAAAAGAATTTTAGGATATTGCCTAGAGGTTGTTCTTGTGATACTTTGGTGAAGAATATGGCTGCTTGCTGCTTTTTGACTTTGTTTGAAGAGTCTACCTGAGGCAGAAGTGAAGAGATTTGGATTAATTCTGTTGGCAGAAGAAATCTCAAAACAGTCTACTATATATTCTGTCATGTGGTTATTATAAATGATGATTTATAATGAAAAGGAGCAAGCTGAGCAGGAAAAATACAAAATGTACAATTTGGGGAGGAGAGGGGCGCCAGGAAGTGTAATAAAGCTAAATCTTGTGTTTAGGAGATAAATAGATTAAGAAATGGAATAAAGGGAGTGGTGTCCTTAGGACAAGATCTCACCCAGCTAAGTTTCCAACTTGTGAAAAGGAATTAAAGAAAAACTTAGAGCTGGGTACAGTGGTGCACACCTTTAATCCTAGCATCCAAAGGCAGAGGCAGGCAAACCTTTGAGTTTGAGGTTGATCTGGTCTACAGATCTAGTTTCAGGACAATCAAGCTTAGACAGTGAAGGAAACCATTGAAAACAGAAAGCTGGAGAAGATATAATTGGTGAGGGGGCCATGTTCCAGCCCCAGAAAGCAGCAGAACTTGGCAGCTTTGGCCCCATGGTTCTGGCTTTACAGTTAAGGATAGAAGAAAGGAGTTATGGAATAAAGCCACTGAGGCCAGGCATGTGTCAGGGGTGTCCCCGGATGGAGGCCCAGAGAAGCCATTGTGTGAAGTTGTGAAGGTGAAGCCTGGATTGCCTTGGAGACCCCAAGATGTTGGAGATGTTATAGCCTTGGGATACCTGCTAAAGACAGCTGCTGACAGGGAGTGGAACCAGCCTAAGAGAAAGAAGTGTGTTACAGTCAACAAAGCTGAAAGGAGTTGGAGATCTGAAGAGTGTTTTGAAACCAAATATGGAAATGCAGAGTTTGGGGTTTGCCCAGCTGTTTTTTGGTCTTTCTTTGGTCCAATATTTCCTTACTATGCTCTCTTCCCTATGTTTTGGAATGGTAATGTTCCAAATTGAATGAATCTCAGAAGAGACTTTGAACTTTAGACTTTTAAATAAGTTAGAGACTGTGATAGACTATGGGGACTTTTGAAGTTGGACTCAATGCATATTAGCATTATGATATGGCTATAAGCCTATGGGGGTCAAGGAGTGGAATGTGGTTGTTCAAAAGAAGATGGTCCTCATAGGGAGTGTCAGTATTAGGAGGTATGGCCTTATTGGACTAGGTGTGGCCTTATTGGAGGAAGTGTGTCACTGTGGGAATGGGCTTTGAGTTCTCCTTTGCTCAAGCTATGCTCAGTGTGTGACAGACTCCTTCTGCTGCCTGTGGATCAAGATGTTAAACTCTCAGTTCCTTCTCCAGCACCATGTCTGCTTGTACACCACCATGCTTCCTACCATGATAATAATGGACTAAACTTCTGAAACTGTAAGTCAGTCCCAATTAAATGTTTTCCCTTATAAGAGCTGCTGTGGTCATGGTGTCTCTTTACATCAATAGAAACATTAACTTAGGCAGTACTGAATTAATTTTGTATATTAGTTTTGGTAGTATAGACGTTTTCACATTAATGTCTCTCTACCCAGAAACATGGGTCTTCTGTGATCTCCTTTTTCAATATCTTAAAATTTTCACTATAAAAGTTTTTCAATGTTTTAGTTAGGTTTATTCCTAAATATTTAACTGGGAGATTACTTTGAAGGAAATATTTTTTTTCTTCTCAGAAAGTAGACTGTTACTGTAAAGGAAGGTTAGTTTTTTTTTTTTTCCCTCTCTTACACTGATTTTGTATCCTGAAACTTTACTGTAAGTGTTTATTGGGTCCAAGAGTTTTCTAGTAGGTTCAATAGTGTTTTTCAGGTACATGGTCCCAGTGCAAACATTGAAATTTCTTCTTTAATTATGCTGATATATTTAACAGGTATAGATGCTTGGCCACCTCACCTTTCTCCCAGCTTTAAACCTGTTTAAGCCTCCTCCCTTACTAAATTACACATTTCCTCCATCTTTCTGCTCTTCTTGCTTCTTGTTCACACTATAAATGGGGCATCTATAAGGGTAGCTTTAAGCAACCATGACACAAATGTAATATCATACTGTATTGAAATTTCCTCACTAAATAATTTAGCCCACTACTTTCAGTTCGGTTTCACCCAAAGTCTCAGGACACAGATAGAATGCAGTCATATTTTTGTGAAAATATTACATGAATTACCTTTGATTCAATTCCAGATAGAGTCCTTTTTTTCTCTCCAGAGTCTCTTAGCATGGCCTCCACCGTCTATATTTCTATTAGTGCTCTGGTCTTCTGAGCTCCCATCAGAATGTCTTCTTGCACCCTGCTTGCAACATTCTAAGAGTAGCCCACAGCTCCAAACTCCTCCACATTCTTCACACAAACCTGTTCTAAATGCCTACAACCCCCTAGTTAGGTAGTTATAGCAACAACCTCACTCCTGGCACCAGTTTTCTCTATCAGTTACTTTTCTCCGTACTGTGACAAGATACCTGACTGAGAGCAATGTAAGTGCAAAGAGTTTGTTTTGGCACGTGGTTAGGGCTATCATCTGTATGATTACTGTGATGGTGTCAGGAGTGTGAGGAAGCTTCAGGATAGACCAGACAGCAGAGAAAGGGGTGCTGGTATTCGGTGTTGTTTCCTTCCCCTTTTCCCTTTTTATTCAGTCCAGGAATCAGCCTACTGCTACCCACATTCAGGGCAGGACTTAACTCTTTTTAGTTAATCTTTCTCGGGAACATCCTTTTAGACAGAACCAAAGGTGTGCTTCATGAAGGTTCTAGGCATTTTTGTTACTCAATTAAGTTGAGAGTAAAGATGAACCATGCCACTGTGCCTGTGAATGTTCTGTTGAGCAAGAACACAGCCATGGTCTTTTCTGTTTGATCGAATTATGATTGTTGGAAAAACTCTGAGCAAAGTTTTTCAAGAAATAATTTTCATGAATTATTTTTCTAAGCTCCGTGTCCTTGAAATGTTTTATTGGCTTAAACTGGCTGAGTTTAAAAAGTTTTCAGCAGTGTGTTTCTAAGCTCCTGTAGACTAAAGTGTATTTTGTTGGCTTTACAAATTGGCTGAGTGTGTTCACAATGTTCCCCCCTTCCCTTTTGGCATTTAGTGTTCACTTGAAAAATCTAATGACAAGTTGAGAACTTTTCATTTTAGTCTTCAGTGTTTTCTTTGGGTATGCCATTCTATAATCTTTTTGCTTTTCACAAACTCAAACCCTGATAGAGCATTCCAAATTTGTCCCTTACAACAGTGATTTGATTTTTTTATAAGTGATGTATTGTTGATTTTTACAAGGTTATAATTATATTATTGAATTCTAATTTTTTGTCTTTTATTTCACATGAACTTTCTTATTTTATTGTCTTTTAATCTGAACTCCTTTCTCTTTCTTGTTGTTTGGTAAAAATGATATTGTGCTGGATAGTTTTTTTTTTTGTCAACCTTTTACAAGCGAAAATCATCCGTGTGGTGTGTGTGTGTGTGTGTGTGTGTGTGTGTGTGTGTGTGTGTGAAACTTAATTAAGAAAATGCCTCCATAAAATCATGCTGTAGGCAAGCCTGTTGGGCATTTTTAAAACTTGTGATTGATATGGGAGGGCCCAGCCCGTTGTGGGCGATGACATCCCTTGGTTTGGTGATCCTAGGTGCTTTAAGAAAGTAGGTTGAACAAGCAATGTGGAGCAAGCCAGTAAGCAGCACCCCTCCATGGCCTCTGCATCAGCTCCTGCCTCCAGGTTCCTGCCCTGTTTGAGTCCCTGTCCTGACTTCCTTCAGTGATTGATGAACAGTGATGTGGAAGCATAAGCCAGATAAGCCCTTTCCTCCTCAAATTGCTTTGGTCATGGTGTTTCACCACAGCAATAGTAAACCTAATGAAGACAAAATCTGCTCATATTCTATGGGGGATATACAACTGCTTACAATATTTACTGTATGGTTCTTATTATTGAAAAAAGCTAATTTCCCCAAATTACAGGGTTTTTCTTATAAGTCTTTCTGGCTAGTGAAGAGGCAAACATTCATAAAGCAAATTGTGTGGGTTGCTTTTGGTCTGTTCTCTGGCCAGTGGTTCTAGAAGAGTCCCCTCTTATGCATAAAGGCAAATTAATGTACTTAGCTAATTCCACTTACCAAGACCTTCAGGCTTTGATCTACTGACTCTAATTGGTTTTCCTGAAAAGTTATTATTATCTACTAAGCTTGAGTACTCTGGAAGTAAATAGGACATGGAGGCCGGGATGGAGGGATACACTTCCCAACATGCACCACAATTAATATTTTTCTTGACCTCTGGTTCTGGGGGTTCCTGTAAGTTGCTTTCTTCATTCAGTTATGGAAAAATGATGAGTTGGTGGAGGTGGCAAGAACCCATGGTTCGGTGTAGTGGGTAGCCATTCCAGCTTTGATCTGGAAGTTCCAACCCCCATTGAGACTTCGGCAACTGTCACGCCTATAAGGCGGGGCCAGGGGAGGCACCGAGAGACCCCAGATCTGGATGCGCCAGCACTCTCTCTGTTCCGGGACCCTGAACAGTGGAGGTTGACTGAGCAGAGCTCCAGAGAACACCGCTGGACTGCAATACACCTTCCCCAGACCCCATGACCTACCTATCCCTTAATTTGTAAGTTAGGCCATTAAATAAATCTCCTTCTAACTAAGTGGAGTGGCCTTAATAATTTCACCAATAGTTTGGTGGTCTTTACAGAGCAGTGTTCAAACACTGACTTTCTAATTTACTGGTTTGTACCTGGGGTGAAAGAATGGTGCTGACCTTTGTGCAAGCAGGTAGAGAGAGGTCAGGTCTTGGTCATAGTGTCTTATCACAGTGATCAAATAAAATAACTACATGGGGCCCAAGAGATTCTGTCTTTGTGACTTCATGAAGATTTTGATAGGAAATTATAAGGGGTCTGTTTCCCTGGAAGAGTAGCTATCCATTTTTTTTTTTTTTGTTGTTGTTGCTAAAACATATCCTTGTTGCTGTTAGGAATATATCTTTTGTTCTCTTTGGCAGGATATCTCTGATCTTTACTTCTAGGTATCAGAGAACAACCTCAGGACAGGTGCATAACAATATTGGATGTCTGTACCCAAATGTCCCCCAGGCATCTCAAATCTATCTTTAAAAAATATTATTTTATTAGTATGGGTGTTTTTGTTGGCATGTAGTCTGTGTACCACTTGTATGCAGTACTCCCAGGGGCCATAAGAGGGCGTCAAATCCCATAGAACAGGGGTTACATATAGTTGTGAGCTGCCATGTGGTTGCTAGGAATTGAACCCAGGTCCTCTGGAAAAACAACTCAGTGCTCTTAACCACTGAGCCATCTCTCCAGCCCCTCAAATCTATCTTTCAATTTCATGTCCTTATTCTATCTTGTTCTTTCTTTTAACTTCAATCTTATTATGTACACAGTATTTGCAGGAACTTTTCACATCCTTATTGTTTTACTGTAAAAAGATCCCCTTTCTTTTTTTTTTTTTTTTTTTTTTTTTTTTCGAATTTCTTGTGTAGCTTTGCGCTTTCCTGGACTCACTTGTAGCCAGGCTGGCCTCGAACTCGAGAGATCGCCTGTCTGTGAGTGCTGGATAAGGCGTGCGCCACCACCGCCCGGCGTGATCCTTTCTTAGGTCTTGGACTGTGGAGTGGGTAGTCAAGAGAAGGAAGCTGCAGGCGGAGTTGATGGATGCATTCACTCTAACGATAATGAAAGGACTGGCTCTCCTTGCTTTGCTCCAGCTCCAGCTCTGCTTTTCATTACACCCATTTTATAGATGAAGAAACTGAGGAACATCCAAGCTTATGTAAATGTCATGTGACAGAGTTGAGATTAGGAGTTTCTTCATCTGACTCCAGGGTCTAGCACTCCTTGCCAGTCTCCGGCTACTTCACTCTGAAGTGGCCCCTTTTCATTTCTGCCACTTAAATTGTCACCCTTGCTTTGGCTACTGTGATAAAAACAAAACAAACCGGGATCCTGTATTAGCATGGCTTCTATCAGAACTGTGAGCCACACTCTCTCTGGAGCTGTTCCTGTGGAACTGAATGACTGAGGTTGCACTAAGTTTCATTCTCCTTAGCCTTTCTGCATGATTTGACCAAGTCTGTTTTACTTTGCTCCAAGAATTTAAAGATGAAAAAGAAATGTGTTTTCTGGATTCAGCAAGTAAATGGGGAGACATTAAGTTTATATCAATCGCCATTTCCCTGTGATTGCAGCCTGAGTCGTTTAGCATGCTCATGCTTCTCCCTACAGAATTTTTCTTAGCTGGAATAGACATAGTCTTTGGGGCCTATGGTTTCAGTGCATAGGTTCCCATAGTTCTTGGCCAGGGAAATCCAGAGGCATGGGATTAGGGGGTGGAATGTCACTTCACTTATGGTTTGACCATACTACCATTTATTTACAGGAGACCCATTTGCTGATTGGGGACCAGTTCTCCTCCATGGCTCCTCAACTCAAGCTCAGCTTCGCAGCCCCAGGCTAGTTTCTCACTGGGCCTTCTGTTCTGAAGTTGGGCATCAGAAGAAAGTCTTCATGTCGTTGGCTTGTTTATCCTAGAACTCACACAGGGGAATTAATGGGAATTAGTAATTTTCTCTTAATTGATTAGGCTGATTTAAGCAGTTAGCGTTAATGATGGATGATATAAAACATTTCTCTGGCTAGGTCTCACTGAGCAGTGTAAATGCTCTCTAATCCATTGTATATTTCAACTCCAAACAGTCACTCTTAGTTTTCAACAGGTCATTGTGATTTTTGCTTTCTTCATTCAGGAGGAGAAAAGTAGTCATAGCAAATTCTCAAACTTAGTCCAATGCTTGCCTTACACTTAGGTTTCAGTCCACACGAATTGTCCATAGAACTTTAAGAAATACAGAATTGCCTGTTTAAATTAGAAGTGTGATCGTGGTGGCCACAGCTAACATTTACAGGGACTTTCCTTGTGTTAGGCACTTTCTGAGTTCTTTGTGTACATTCACTCCCACAAATTTCAAAACTCCTTTGTGAGATGAGTAAAATCAGTATTCCCACTCAACAGATGGGGAGTGTGAGGCAAGGCATGGTAAATATCTTCCTCACATCATTCAAATGACAAATGCCTGTACTTTGATTTGATCTGGAGTCTGGCTTTAGCATCTCTGATGTACCTTTTAAAGCCCTGTTAAGTCTCATTTTCATGTGAAAGAGTGAATGTTCCAGAACACATTCCCCTCTGCCTTCTGATGTGCCAGATTTATCAGTGGCCTTTGCTCTCTGCACATGCCATGAAGACCCCTATATATATATATATGCTTGAACCTTGGAACAGGCCCAGTGTATCCTCTTAGATCTCCCACCAATGCCCTTTGTTGTCTAGCTGGTGATCGCTTTCTCTTTCTCCGTCTCTTTCAGTCTTTTGCTCATATAAAACTTCTTTCCTGGGTTATTCTGCTTGCATTCCATTCCCTCCTCCTGGCCACCCCTCCTTCTTTTCTGCTCAAGAGAAGCAGAGTACCCCTTTGCAGCACAGGGGGACCTAACAGACATGAAAATCATGCACAGTACTGATCTTAGCACATGCATGCCGCTGTGAGGGAAGAGCACAGACGGGGCCTTTGTGGAGAACAGACATTTATCTCTCGTATTTCTGGAGGATGGGGAGCCCGTGACCGCTGTGCTGGCATCTGCTCCTCTTGCTGTGTCCTCTGGGTGGGGAGAACTCTTATCCCTTCATGGCCAGAGGGCAAGAGGGGCCAGTGTTCTCCTTTACTGCTTCAGCTTGTGCTGGATTTGGGAGTGTCCACCCCTTCTTTGAGACGGAACTAGGGAGAATCTCTCTGCTCTCCCTTTATGCCAATAATCCCACCCATAAAAGCAGGACCCTTATGGTCCAGTCATTTCTTAAAAATCTCACCACTACAGTGGAAATTAAATTTCAAGAGTTTCAGAGAGGGCAACATTCACACCATAACAGTAATTGATTTGAGGTGGGGACAAAGAATCTGCCTGGTTGTCCTTGAAAGGCTCTCTGGCCTTCTTCTGGCCATGTGCTCCTGATTCTAGCCTTTTGAGAACCAAAACCACCCATGGAGTTACCTCATGCACTATCTGCATTTGAAGTATAAGGAAACTATGCTAGGTAAACTGACCAAGATGTCGTAGGTTGTTAGTGATACTCAACCCAGAGCCTCACATATGCTGGGCAATTGCTTCATCACTAGGCCGTACCCCGGCCCTCTTTTTACCTTTTATTTTGAGACAGGGTCTTACTTTGTTACACAAGTTGGCCTTGAACTTGTAATCCACTTGTCTCAGTCTCAGTTTCTTGAGTAACTAATATTACAGGCCACCCCACTGGGTCTGGCTACTTCTGTGCCATTACAGCCTGGTTGAGTCAGGAAGAGGAAATGAAAGCATTCTCATGTTATTTCTGGAGATGAGATCTGGGCATGTGGACTTCTTTTGTTGGTTCATGTCTGCCTAAGACCTGGGGAAGGAGCCTCACTTGACTCCTTCTCCCCTTCAGCCCATGCTCATGGTTTGGATGTTTCTGCTTTGCGTTCTGACATGTAGCCAGGCAGATTCCCTCAGCAACCCTCTTCCTTTCTCCCAATCCTCCCCTCAGGCTACCTGTCTCTCCCTACGTCCCAGACCTGTGTCTCTGATTGCTCATAACAAAGTGTCATGCACTCTATCCTTTTTTTTTTTTTTTAAATTAATCTTTGTGGTATTTACTTCAATAATACTAGCATAAAAAAGCAGAAATCATATGCTTGTCATATGGATGACATGTGGACTTGTCCGTCATTAAAAATAAAAAGTTGTTCAAGATTTTATTTGCATATGTGTGCAGTCAATAAAACAACTGGACCCTAGGAAAATAGAAATGAAGTTTCAGCATCAATAATGGGGTGATGATTTCTTAAGGAGATGAAACAGCCAAGGAATAAGGAGGATTGTGTGTATGTGCCAGAACTTGTAGTAGACTGGGAGAGCAAATGCTTATGGGGTTTTAGCCAGGGCACTGTAGGTCAAGGTCACAGGAAAGAAAGCAACTTGACAGGCATCAAGGCAATAGTGATTACTTACTGACAGCCAGGCATTTCAAACAATAGCGTGGATCCTAGAACCACTTCAAAGGCAGCTGGCCAGGAAATACACGAGTAACGAATTTGAATCCTTCTGAGTTTCTGGGAAGTCAAAGGCAGAGTCTTCAGATAGCTACGTTAAGGGAGATCATGAGCAATTATTTCACTTCTGGAAATAGCTTAGAGTCTTTTATGAAAACCAAAGACTTAAAACCTTTTTTTCCCCCTGTTTTTGATGTGTGTATACTGTTCGGGACTTGGGGCAAATTAAAAAGAAGTGTACGAGAAGGGTATGTTGTGCCTGAAACAGAATGTTTTTTCTTGGAAAAGAGTATTACATGACTTCCCTTCCCTACCAGGTAAATGAAAGCAACACTGAGCTATTTCTTTTCTCTTTTGATCATAGTGGGGATCGAACCTACAGCCTATGCTTACCTGGCAAAGGCTCTACCACTCAGCTACTTCTTTAGCCCCTCGAGATACTTATTTTATTTTTATTATTATTGCTTTATTTTATGTGTATGGGTGTTTTGCTTGCATGTACATCTGTGCCTGGTGCCTTCAGTGGTCAGAAGAGGGTGTTGGATCCCCTGAAACTGGAGTTAAAGATGGTTGTGAGCCTCCATGTGGGTGCTGGGAATCGAACCCAGGTCCTCTTAAAGAGCAGCAAGGTCTCTTAACCACTGAGCCTTCTCTTCAGGCCCCCTCCCCACCCAGGTATTTCTTAAGCTAGGCACATGTTTTTAATGCTCAGAAGCACACCTGGCATCATCTAGGTTTTAAAAGTCCACTTCCAGAAGAATATCCAGGAAGGAAGTCATCAGTTACAGTGGCCTTGCCTTCCTTGGCTTTTCAATGATCATAACTAAGTATCATGCTAAGAGGGTCATATTGAGCACATAGCAAACAGACGTGGTGCCTTTTCAGTCTGGTTTTTTTTTTTTTTTTTTAGGGACTTTAGCTGAAAATAGTCCTCACAAGTAGCACAGTGAAGGCCTTTAGAGTATAATTACTCAAAGTAGTTAAAAACAAAATCATTACACTGTGGCTATTTCATTTCTAAATCTTCACATTTGCAAGAATCATTTATTTCTCAGGGCTACTTATTTTAATTGAAAATTTTTTTTATTCCAACATCTCAATGGCATCAGTCCTTCATAAACTACTCTTGGGCATCATTCATAATCCAGTGTTTGGAAGTGAACTCTAAGTGTAAAGTGACACAAAACGTAACCACAATCATTTTAGAGTGTGTAAACCTGGACTTGCCTTTTGTACATCCTTGCCTAGAAAACTTCCCACAGGGAGGCAGTGTGGGCTAGAGAATGAACCCCAAATTAGCATTCTCCTGGCTTTCCCAAGGTCTTTTGGGTGATTATCTCAGTCTTGTCATTTTTAAAAATAAAAGCTTCCTCCAGACCTTCTTGACACAGACACTTCCTTTTCATGTATGCAAAACTTACCTATTTTAGTCAACCAGCGCTTGTCTTTTACCTAGGCTTGTGGGAAGGATGAGGGGCCATTTCTCATCTACGCGTTAACTGACAAGGGTTCAGTTAGGATCACGCAATGCTGGTTCTGTAGGTGGGTCTTCGTTCCTGGGTCCCTCACTGCCTCTCCATCACACCATGGCTCCTGCACAGAAGATGCGGCCGAGATGGGGAAAGGGACTTTAGGATGCGTTCATATGCATCTGTAGAGGGTAGAAAGGGCTTGTGCACACAGAGAAGCCCTGGAGGAGCCAGGAAAGTGAAACTCGCAGGTCTCCTCCAAAGAAAAGAGATGTTTCACCTGTCTTCTCCAAAGTGTAGCTTACATCCTGGTGATCCTTTGCTGTCTGATGAGCCAGGCTCTGCCCATACTGTCCAGAATATTCTATTTGTTTATCCCAAGCTTTCCCCTCTAAAACCGTGAACATTACTTGTAGACCAGAAAACTCATCCTTGTGAGAGATGTCATTTGTACTTTACAACAGCCTAAGTGACTTCTGTGTTATCTTAGGGCCAGGGCCAGGCGTTATGTTTGCCTCAGTCAATCTCCCGAGAGCATTGTTTCTAAGTCAACAAGAGCCCATCTTACGGAGGAAGCCATATGTATTTGTAAAGAGCTTCAGTATAGACACGTCTTAAGCTTTGTTGTACTCATGGGGCTGAGTTAGTTATTATCCGCAAACCCTTTACCAAAACTGCGCTTTGCTTAAATGTGGCAAAAATAGACAAGCTGAGGTCAGACTCTGTAAGTCCTGGCCCCGCACTGGTATAAAAATTGGGCTGAGCCAAGTTTCATTCTTGACTTTTTGGGGATCGTTCCCCTGCCAGCAATCCATCTGAACCTATTGTTGCAGGTTCTATGCTGGATGCTGGGAATAAATGAGTGAGTGATTGTCTTTGAGTGAAAGAGACAGAAAAGAACTCAGAAGAAAGCCATGCAGCATGGGGAAGCACCCTGCATTCTAATAGTTGCACACTGGGAGCTGTGTACACATCAGTGCTGGTGCTGGGCAAGAGGCCTAGCTGTACACGAGGTTAGATTTTTGTGAAGAAAATTGATAGTAGATTTTTTTTTTTTTTCTGAAACAAATTTCTCTGTGTAGCATTAGCTGTTCTGGAAACTCACTCTGTAGATCAGGCTGGCCTTGAACTCACAGAGATCTGCCTGCTTCTGCCTCCTGGGTGCTGGGATTAAAGGCGTGCACCACCACCACCACCACCACCACCACCACCACCACCACCACCACCTGGCAGTAGTTAGATTTTAACAGAAAAACATGGTTATGTTTGCAGTTTTGATAATTATGCCAGCTGAAGACCAGATGAGTAGGAGAAAAGAGACAAATTTCTTACAGAAATACATGTGAAAACAGTAAGAACTGAAACATTGGCAGAAATGATATAGAGGACCATATTAAAAATTATTTCGAGGCAGAATCTAAAGTGTAGCTGGTTGGAAGTGGTCCAGTATGAGTGAGGAGTCTAGGTTGTCCCTGGATGTCTGCCTGTCGCTGTGGTCAGATGGAAGGTGTGCTGCTGAAAAAGGAAGTGTCCATAAGATATAGTCCTGGGGGTGACATGTGGCGACAGACTAGATCCGAGGTGTCTGAGCTTTGTAGATGTCCCATGAGAGCTAGTTCATTCATTTACCTGTTTCTTTTTTCCATAGAATATCTGCAGATGCTCAGTAGGTATTATAAGTAAATCTAGGTTGGAAATGGGTCTTTAGTCAGTCAAGATTTAGATAGTGGTTTCAGCCACAGAAGTGCATGAAACTTCCCAGAGGAGTTCATGAAGAATAAGATAAGAAGAGACCATTGATTGAACTCTGAGGAAAGTCAATATTAACAGAGGGTGAAGAATTATTAAAATACATTAGTTTCTTTCCTTCCCCCTTTTTTCTCTTTCTCTTCTTTCTCCTCTTCCTTCTTTGGAGATATCTTCTTGCTATATATTTTTGGATGACTTTGGATTTATGTATGATCCCTTGACTATTGGGATTATGGGCCCTCATTTCCATACTAGCTATTATATTATTTTCAATATTACACTAATGTTACACTTCTAGCTTCATATTTCAGTGAGTGCATAACACTGGATGTTAAGACTTGGGCTGGAGAAACATCCAAACAACTCTGTAGAAACAAATGAAAACAGTCCATAATGACCTAATTTTGAGATAAACTAGTCTTTTTCTTTTTTAAAAATTAAATTTTATTTATTTATTTTATACCCTGAGCACAATTTCTCCTCCCTCCTCTTCTCCCATTCCTCACCCCCCAATCCAAATCCTCCTCTGTTTCTGTTCAGAAAGGGTAGGCCTCCCATGGATGTCAACAAAGCATGGCATATCAAGTTGCAGTAAGACAAAGCACCTCCCCTTGTGTTAAGGCTGGGCAAGGCCACCCAGTGTGAGGAACAGGTTCCCAAGAACCAGACAAACAGGAAACCCCTGCTCCCATTGTTAAGACTCTCACAAGTAGACCAAGCTATACATATATGTAGAGGGCCTATGTCCATCCCATGCAATCTCCCTGTTTGTTGGTTCAGACTCTGTGAATTCCACAATGACCTAATTTTGAGATAAACCATTTTTAAAGCAAAAAAAAAAAAAAAAAAAAAAAAAGATATTGGTTCTAAAATTATACCTACTAGTAAAGCTGCATTTCAATGAGACTGTGCATGGTTATGATCTTCACAGCATAGGATATGCTCCTTGATCTGTCTCATCATCTGAATAAATTCTCTCCCATGGCTAAAGAGCCTAGGCCATACTTTGTTGCTAGCCTTTGGCTGCTGTCCTTTGTGGTTATGTGTTCACTGTTACTCTCTACATAGACAGAACTGTTCATGAGAACGTCACTTCTCTTTTGGTTGTTTGCTTTCAAGCCAGGTCTACTTCCATCCAGCTTTTTCTCTGAGAGTCTAATAGTTAATCTTAATTTAATTAATTGAGAAGCACCTAGGGCAGTGATTCTCAACCTTCCTAATGCTGCGACTCTTTTCACTTTGCTACTGTTATGAATCTTAATGTAAATATCTGTGTTTTCTGGTGGTCTTAGGTGTCCCCTGTGAATGGGTTGTTAGACTCTCTAAGGGGTTGCAATACACAGGTTGAGGACCACTGCCCTAGGCAGTTAGTTAAGTATACCTATGGCTGTGCTGGGGAGGGCATCTCCAGACAGGATTAGCTAATGGGGGAAGACAAACTTGGAATGTAGGTGACTGGGGCTTCCATGAAACGACAGGTAAAAATGAGCACCTCCAGCCTAGTCAGTCCCTCTGTTTCCTGGAGGCAGCCGTGGAATCTACTCTGCTTCTCTTTCTCTTTTCCCTACAATGGGATGAAATCTGCTATGAGCCACCGTAAATCTTTCCTGTTGATTTTTTCCAAGTGTCTTATCAGAGTTGTGACTTACTTGGGTATCACAAGGACTTCCTTTTATTTTGTCCAATAAAAAGAGAAGATCCAAATGTAAATGAAAGTAACTATAACTACTGAATTTTTTTATATGAAATGTTTATATATAATGTCTGTGTGGCTAGAAATTGAGATGGATAAATCTTCTCACCAGGAAGTGGAAGCAGCAGCAGCAGCAGCTGGGCAATGGGTAGGAAAGGTGTAGAAGGAGCTAAATTGTAAATGAGATTGGCTTAGTGTATGGAGAAAATGCCCATCAGTCTTGGAATGTGAAAATGATGGTTTCTGTCTATGGCTTCCCTCCTTTTCCACTTGAGAAGGCTCATCATTTCATGGCCTTGCAGACCCTTGGGTCTTCATGCGATTCATAGCCTGTGAGTTATTAGAGATTTCAGCTTCTGGGTGTGAGTCACGATGGCAGGAAGACATCTTTGTAGTTTACTTGTCTTTTCAGTCCATTGCCATTGCAGCTCATCCCCCCCACCCCGACCCCCACCCCCCCAGCTGCTATGTGCCACAGAAGACATCCACGTTGTTGACTCTTGGCTAATAGAATAAGCAAATCTATGCTAATATGTTCCCGAAGCTTCAGAGTTTTAGAGACTGGAGTCTTTCAGATACATTGGGCGTTTCTGTGTCTGAGTAGGATGACTTTACAGGTTGAGATGTTGGGGGAGACTTAACAGAAGCATGACAGTAAGGCTGTGTAGATAGCTAGCTGATCAGTGTGTTAAAAAAAAAAAAAACAACTTGGACCTTTCTCAAGTCACCCTTGTATGGAGAAATTAAATCAGAATTTTACAAACCAAGTCTGCCATGGGTCACAACACAGGAAATTAAATTTGACCTATAAATGTAGGTTGAGGAGACAGAGCTCGGGAGATGAATTGCACCAGAGCCGCTGTGATAGGGGCACTCACATGACTCCAGTCATAGTTGCTCCGTCCTCTTCCCCTGCAGTCACCAGATCTGCTCCTTTCCTTCAAGCTCCTCGCCATCCCATCAGCTCCAGGACTGTTAACGTACAGGGTTCACTCCCTCATGCCGTTCCCTTCCCGGACATGCCCACTTCATCTGACATAGCATCCTCCCCACTGCCTTTAGCCTTGAGGATATTTTTCTTCAGAGGACTTACATACTGTTGAATAATGTGTTTATTTATTTCCATTGTTCCTCTTGTAAGCGATTAGCATTCAGAGATTTGCTGTTCTGTATTCTGAAGGTGGAGTTTAATGTTTTGTGTACAGTACAGACTTAGTAAATAGACTTTGAATGGTGGGATTGAGCATGGAATTCAGGTCTTGGGAGACCTAAGGTAATGCTCTTTTTCTTATGGCGTTGTGTCCATGTCCTGAAGTCACTGTGCCTCTCGTCTATATAACATTCTGTGCAAGCACTTCTCATCTGCACTTGTTAGTAGGCATGCACTGCTTAGCCACTCCCTGGGGAGAGTCCAGTGTGTGTGCACCGTGTTTCCGTTCATGTGTGTACCACGTGGAGGTCAGAGGACAACCTCAGATGTTGGTCCTTGCCATCTATCTTGATGGAGACACATTCTTTATTGTTCCTCCAGGCTTGCTGGCCTGTGTGCCTCTGGAGATTGTCCTGCCTCTACCTCCTATCTCCACACAGGGGCATTGGGAATACAGACATGTACTATTGCACCTTACATGAGATCTAGGGATTTGAACTCAGGTCCTCCTGCTTGTGTGGTAGTAAGCACTTTATGAATGGAGCCATCTCCTCAGTCCTGACTTCACAGTCCACTGAGTAAAATAGACCACTACATTGCAGGTTCCGAGGCCTCCAGAATATTCTTTTTACTCAGAAGTTTGAGATGAGTTCTCAGAGGAGAAGCTGCATTGAAAAACACCATTGCAAGGCTGGAGATGTGGCTCACTGGTAATGTGCTCACATAACATGCACAAGTTCTTGGATGCAATCCCCAACCACAAATACAGCCTTACAAATGCAATAAAATACTTTCTGGCCTGGGAGAATGGATTTATAATCCCAGTCTTGGGAGATGGAAGCAGGAAGATCAGGCTTTCAAGGCCTGCCTTGACTATGTAGAGTTGAAGGTCAGCTTGGGCTATAGGAAACTTTGTCTCAAAGAAGAACAATTAACATACTAACAAAACCACTGTAGGGGTTTCTGAGACTATGCAGCCACAGTTTAAGGCATAGCCATGTAACAGCACACCCACTCAGGCCACTTAGTGCACACACCACTATGAAAACTCGTTAGGTCCTTACCGTGAGCCAGTTTCTACACTTAGACAATCTGAAAATCCTGTGTAAGTTCTGCCATGTGACCAATGTTGCATAGCTACTTCTCTGGGCCATGGACAAGACACAATAGAAGGAAAGTAGAGGATGAAGGGATGGGAGGAAGATCTGAATGACCATAAGTTGGCATGTATACATCAATTTGTCTCTAGGCAACCATGGAGGTCAATGTTGAGGGGTTGGGTTTATTCATAGGATATTAGAGGAAATTTTCTCTTTCCCTTCCTGTGATATGATGAGGAACAGGGACTTTTTATAAGTCCATAATCATTTTCATTTCTATTTCTAAGATTGTGATGATGGTTTCAGTGGCTGGAAGACAGGGAGGCCATGGGAAGGCACAGGACAGGCAATTGGGAAAGCAGTGCTTATAAAAACTTCCAAATCCATTACGAATCACCAGAAAGATGCAAGAGGTTTTCAAAAATGCAGGTCACCAGTTGACTTCAAAAAATGTGGGGCTCTGGAACATAACATTTAGGGGTGTGTGTGTGTGTTTAGGTGGCAGGGGAGGGGGGCTGAGCTAAGTGTGTGTAAACCACTTAGCCATGTGCTGGGATAGTAATAATCACAATAAATGATAGTTGTTGTTATTCATACTCATGGCATGCTTGAGCAGGGCTTCTATATGGCTTGTTTCACCTGAAGAATTTCTCAAATGTGTCCAGCCTACTGTAAAAAAACAAATACAAACAAAGCTTCTATAACACGTGTAAATGGTCTTGAGGGCTTCAGAAAAACAAAGGGAAAAGAAAACCTTACCTAAAAGGCTGCACATTCATGTCCATCACCATTACCACTGAAGGGGTCATCAGAAACTTCTAACCACTCTCCTAAGACTTAAACCCAGCAATGTCCCAAATCTATTTGGCCAAATGCTTTGTGTTTCAAGCTGCGTGTTTGGAAGAAACTTATTCCACATGCTATTAATTACTGTATACATAATTAAGGCCTTCCAACAAGTTAAAAGCATTGCCGAGATCCGCTTCCCTTTGGAAACTGAAGTTTCTTTGGATTTACTTCTGAGCTGAAGCACTAACCATGCTGGCTCTCCCTGGCCAGGCCACTGCTTGTAGCTGTTGTTTGATTCCTATGTATCTCAAGTCATCAACACAGGCTCTGGCACACAGTAAGCGCTCTGTATTTATGGGATGAGTGCAAGCATTCGAAGGCTCTGATGTTTGTGATCCTTGAATTCTCACTCACAAGTCCTGGCATTAAAAGAGCTGGTTCCCTCCTTAAGAAAGCAAACGAGTTACAGTGGCTTGCCAGTTTCCTAAGGCTGGTACATTGAACTAGATAGATGAGCACAACACAAAGCTATCCTTTCATAGTTCTAGAGACCAGAAATCTAAAACCAAGGATGTGTTCTCTCTGCCGCCTCTAGGGAAGAGTCTTCTTTGCGCCTTACAGATGCTGGTGGTCCCAGCGTTCCTTGGCGTGTGGCCCCATAATCCCATTCTCTGCTGCTCTCCTCTCAAGGTGTCTCCCTTTTCTATCACTTATGAGGACAGTAGCCAGGGCTATTCTTGATAGAAACTTTTGGACTCCATACAGCCAGAATATTCCTTTTCCAAATGAAGTCAACTCACAGGTTCTGGGTTGTGAACCTGTGTTTTGGAGGGCCACCCTCAACTCTGGTGGGGTCATGGAAATCCTTCGCATTTACAGTAGTGAAGTGGTCATTTCTCTGATCAGTTTCCTCATGATAGCTCCGGACTTAGATGTTCTGGAGCTTTTGTAGCTAAGAAGGCTGCGGATGTGGTTTATGATGAGGTCTCATTTAGAATAAAAGATGGGAGGGATAAATTAACATTTCACCCACAGATGGGAAATGTTGACAAGTGGTTTGTTGGGAGAGGAAGTGCTTGAGAAGTAACATTCTACCCAACCCGATGATGTCTGTGTGATGTATTAGGGACCGGTACTTGATATACAGAGAGGTGAGTGATGACATGTGCGGCATGGTGGTGGTGTGGATGGTATAAGGTTGATTTTGTAATAATCTCGGTGTTTGGCCCTTTAAGAAGGAATGCCGGTTTATATGGAGATTAAGTCATAAAGACAAGGCCAGAGACTCCTGGGAGCAACAGCTTGAAATGAAAGCCTCATGAGAATTCTGATCAGGAAGAAAGCCTAGGGTAGACTGTGGCTTCCACATTGAAACCATCTGCATCTCATTTGACAGTAGTAAAATGCAAGGTCTTGGAATGTACAAATATCGAAAGAAACGTACATCTGTGGCAAGCTACCCTAGCATTAACTAAAGAGCCGGTGAGGGCACGTCCAGAGTTACAGTCAGTCTGGTAGATACCTTTTCGTAGAAACTGAAAGTCTTCAACAGGTGATCTTTCCTTCAGCCCAGTGAGGATAAGGGTCTTGCTGAATGAAAGGTGATCAGTTCTGACTGGGTGAAAGGATTCTTGGCGGAGAAGGGCATGGAGGGAAAAACATCCAGAGGGGGGAAACACACCCAATAGATGAGAAATAGAATTTCAGTCCCACAGGATGACCTTGATGACAAAGGTGACAGCTGCTAAGGATCCCGGGAGTCACTAGGATAGAGTTTTTGGTGGTGTTGTTGCTTTAAGGCAGAAATGGTTGAAATGATATTTACACCATTCTGAAAAATGACATAAAAATGTGTAACATCCAGGGGCAGACAAAGTCATGCACAAATCTATAAGCAAAAGTGGAAAGCACCTGTAACTTCAAATTCTTTAAGCTGGATGCATATTTGGGACCTTTTTTGTTTTGTTTTGTTTTGTTTTGTTTTGTTTTTGGAGACAGGGTTTCTCTGTAGCTTTGGAGCCTGTCCTGGATCTTGCTCTGTAGACCAGACTGGCCTCGAACTCACAGAGATCCACCTGCCTTTGCCTCCCGAGTGCTGGGATTAAAGGCGTGTGCCACCACCGCCAGGCAATGCATATTTGGGATCTTAAGGGGAAATCATAAACCTGCTTTTTTTCCCTTGTCATTGAGAACTTACTTTGGTGAATTCATTACTGTATCAAAACTGTGAAGATAACACCATAAAGATTGATACGAAGATAATGGAGATTTATACAGAAGTGAAGCACACATTTGCCATGTGACTATTCTTGGCCATGTGCCAGAAAAATAACCTCTTATCAATGCTTTGAGCCTCAAAGTGCCGGTGTAAAACCTTCCTTACAGCTTTAGTGCTTTCACCCTCCTACCCTGTGCTGTTTAGATTTTATTGTTAATTTGACACGATCTAAGGGTGACCTGCTGTGCTGGCTAGTTTTTATGTCAACACAAGCTGGAGTCATCTGGAAAGAGAGATCTTCTTTTGAGAACATGCCTCCATCACATTGACCTGTAGTGTAGGCAAATCTGTGGGACATTTTCTTGATTAATGATTGATGTGGGAGAGGTTTAGCCCACTGAGGGTGATATTCCCTCCAGACAGGTGGAACCGGGTTAAATAAGAAAGGAAACTGGAGCAAGCCATGGGGAGCAAGCCATCAGTACTCAGCACTCCTCCACGACCTCTGTTTCAGTCCCTGCTTCCAGGTTCTCGGCTTCTTCTGCCTTGAGTTCCTGCCCTGGCTTCCCATGAAGATGGACTGCAACCTGTAAGCCAAATACACCTTTTTCTTTCCAATTTGCTTTTGATCCTTCTATTTTGTTTTTATCACAACAATAGAAACCCTAAGACATCTGGGAAGAAGCAGCCCTGTTGCCTCCATACTCATATCATTTAATATCTGGATCAACGACACATGTATATAGTTTAGAAATAAATACACATGTAACATGTACACGGCTTAGAAAATTCCATAAAAGATT
The DNA here is from genome assembly GCF_004664715.2 of Peromyscus leucopus. NCBI lineage: Eukaryota > Metazoa > Chordata > Mammalia > Rodentia > Cricetidae > Peromyscus > Peromyscus leucopus. Next base: position 104,344,429 of record NC_051068.1, read on the forward strand.
AAAAGTAAATTTCCTCTTGATACTTTTGCATATTCAACTTTTGGCTTTAATATCTTTTCAGAAGTAAACAGCTGAGTCAATAATGCTTGGGGCTTTAAACGGAAGGTTGTTTGGCTGCACATTTCCCCTTCAAATTTCAGTTTTCATGTTTATGACAAAGTGAGCACACTATATTTGTGGGTGTCTAGATCTGTCTGCGGCAGCTTTTTGTACTTCAGTACTGGGCAGTAAGTGTTCTCATGGTTTGGGGCCTGGAGCTTGTGTAGTGACCCCAATCATGCTGCTGGCTCTTAGCCATTGGAACAATGGCTGATTTTTACAGCTACATCTGTTTTGAAGACTTAGTCTATTATATTCCCATCTATCTCCCCACTCCCCGCTTTTGCCTAATTGCCACTTTAGAGCACCCATTCATTTGAAATTTCCTCTTTGAGTGCAGCGGTTTGTCCTAGCCTGTAAGTTGCCAGATCTTAGCTCTAGCCAGAGGTTCCAATTCTGTGGAGTTTGTTTGTTCTTTTCTCTTTTGTGGTGGACAGGGATGGTAGTGGTGGTGGCGGCGGTGGTGGATTTCAGTGTCTCAGATATGACAAAATTAGCTTCGAGGGTATTTCTCCTGTCGTGCTTTCTCTTTGTATTGCTGTCAGTCAATATCTGTTTTTAATATAAATTTTCGGGTTTTTTTTTTTTATTAAAGTCCATTTAAAGTGAAATGTTTATTAATTATCGAAAAGATAGTCAAAGAGATATTTCAGTTGATAAATTGAAAGTCAGGTGTGGCAGTGTGCATTTGTAAGCCCAGTGCTGGGGGTTGGGATGGGCAGGTGGGGGCCTGGAGCTGCCAGGCAAGCTAGCCCAGTCTGATCCAGAAGCAACTGGTCCCAGTGAGAAACCATGTTTCAACAAACAAGGTTAATGGGTCCTGAAGAACAATACCTTAGGCTGACCTCTGACCCCAAACACACATGCATACACCTGTTGTATACATGTGCACAGATGCACACATATGTCCCCTCCAACAAAATAACAGTAGTGATGTGTGTTATGAATTATTATGCATGGGGGGAGCGAGGGTATCTCGCATGTGCAGGGAAACATGCTGGGCAGAAAGACAGAGAGAGCGAGAGCGAGAGCGAGAGCGAGCGAGCGAGAGAGAGAGAGAGAGAGAGAGAGAGAGAGAGAGAGAGAGGTGCACCTCGTGGGATCAGAATATTAACAATGTGGTCATTGTGTTGGCATCTCGCCATCTTTCCTGTCTTGTAACTTCCTTAATCTTTCCTGCCATGACAACTTTTTAAGGTTTTCTTAGAAAAAGGAAACTCTCTCTGGAGATGCTTGGATGCTTGGTTTGCCCTTCCTTCAGTTAGAAATAATTGACGAGCACATGCTGCACTGGGCTAAGGCACAGAACATTAAGCAATCACTAAAACACACCCAAGCTTTGTCCTTTTAGGATCTGACCATCTATCAGGCAATTTGGATGACAGAGAAGTGATGGAGTTTTAAATGAATATTGCAAAATTTAAGATGCTGTTTTTAAAAATATTTTGTAAAGGCATTTTGAAATCATATTTCCAATGCAAGGAAGGAAGAGAGCCTTTGGGACATTTTATTTTTCCCTGCCCTTCTGCCCACCTGTCATTGACCACATCCTTAGTGTTAGTTACCCCTCCCCCACACCTAGACCTCTCTCCCCATCATGCTCCTTTCCCCTCCACATCACTTGTGTCTCCCCTCTCCACCAATGGTTCCTTTCCAGTTTCCTACATTTTACAAGTCTCTATGTTAAACACGGGAATCTAAAGATTTGACACTGGGATCCTCCTATGACTGAGAACATGAGACATTCGTCTTTCTAGGTCTGGGTTTCTTCAGTCAGTATAATGTTTTAAAATTTCGTATTTTACTTTTCTTTGCAGCTGAATGAAATCCCATTGTGCTTAGGCTCCATATTTTTACTATCTGTTCACTAGCTAATGGACATCTAGGCTATTTGCATGTCCTAACTATTGTGAAGAGAGTAGCTATGAACAGGGATGAACCAGTGTCTCTGCAATAGGTAAAGGCATTGGGAACATGTCCAGGAGTGGAATAGCTGAGTCACATAGTGGATCTAGTTCTAGTGTTTTGAGGAACTTCCACACTGATTTTCACAGTGGCTGCACCAGTCTGCATCCTACCAACAGTGCATGAGGATGCCCCATTCCCCACATCCTTGCCAGAGTTTGTAGTCTTATGCTTCCTTGATCTTAGCCATTCTGACTGGGGTAAGATAATATCTCAAGGAGGTTTTAATGTACACTTTCTTGATGGCTAAGGATGGTGAACTCCTTTTTAAAACATTCCTTAGCCATTTGTATTTCTTCTTCTGAGAATTCTCAGTCCAGTTGTGTAGTCCACTTTTTAAATGGGGAGTTTGTTTTCTTGGTGTTTAGTTTTTGAGTTCTTTGGATAGTCTAGACTTGAATCTTCTGTCGGATGTATAGTTGACAAAGATTTTTTTCCCCATCCTGTAGGCTGCCTCTTCAGTCATTTAACAATTTCTTCTGTAGTACAGAAGTTTTGTGATTTCATGAAGTCCAGCTTGATGACCATTGATTGTATTCTCTGGGCAGCTGGAGTCCTGTCAGAAAGTCCTTACTCAGCTCATGTCCTCAAGTATACTCCTATGCTTCCTCCATCAGTTTTAGGGGCTCAGGTCTAACACAGAAATCTTTGATCCATTTTGAGTTGGTTTGTGTGCAGAATGAAGAATCAAGTTTCATTCTTCTATATGTAGATATCTAGCCTCTATGTGTTTCCATATGGATTTTCAATTTATGTGAAGAATGGCATTGGAATTTTGGTGAGAGTTGCATTGAATCTGTAGATTGCCTTTTTACAATATTAACCTACCAATTCATGTGCATGGGAGGTCTCTCCATCTGGTGTCTAATTTAGTTACTCTCTTCAGTATTTTATAGTTTTCATTGTATAGCTCTTTCACTTTTTTGGTTAGATTTATTCCACGATATTGTATTTATTTGGAGGCTAATGTGAATGGGATTGCTTCCTTGTTTTCTTCTCACTCTGTCTTTGGTATATAGGTAGGCTACTGATTTTGGTATATTAATTTTGTAACCAGCCATTTTGCTAAAGTGCCTATCAGCTCTAGGAGTTTCCATGTAGAGTCTTTAGGATCTCTTGTAGAGAATTGTTTCATCTGCTATTAGGGATACTCTGATTTCTTTCTTTCCTATTTGAATCTTTTTATTTCCCTCTCTTAGTGCTCTAGCTAGGGCTTTACTACTATACTGTGGTGAAAGTCGACAGCCTTGTGTGGTCCTTAATCATAGGAGGAATGCTACAAAATTTTCTCCATTTATCAAGATGGTGGTTATTGGCCTGTCATAGACAGCCTTTCTTATGTTGAGATATGATCCCTACATCCCTAGTCTATCCAGGGTTTTTTTTTAATCATGAAGGAATATTGTACTTTGTCAAAGATCCTTTATGCATCAATTAAAAATAGCATGTGATTTTTGTCCTTGAGTCCATTAATATGATGAGTTACATTTATTGATTTATGTGTGTTGAACTATCTCTGTATCCTTGGAATGAAACCAACTTGTTCATAGAGAATGATCCTTTGGATATATTCTTAAATTTTGTCTGTAAGTTTTTATTGAGAATTTTTGCATCTGTGTTCATCAGAGACATTGTCTTAGAATTCTCTTTTTTTGTTGAACTTAATTGGTTTTGATATCATGGTAATAATTTCTATTTTACAGAATAATTCAAGGATATATATATATATATACATACACATATACATATATATTTTGGTTTTTCTGAGACTGGGTTTCTCTGTGTAGCTTTGTGCCTTTCCTGGAACTTTCTTTGGAGACCAGGCTGGCCTCAAACTCACTGAGATCTGCCTGCCTCAGCCTCCCGAGTGCTTGGATTAAAGGCGTGCACCAGCACCACCCGGCTGATTAAAGGATATTGTGTTAGTTCTTCCTTAAAGGTCTGGTAGAATTCTTCACTGAAACCCAGGCTTAAAACAATATTTATTTATTTATTTATTTATTTATTTATTTATTTATTTATTTATTTATTTATTGTTTTTCTGAAATAGGGTTTCTCTGTGTAGCTCTGACTGTCCTGGAACTCGTCTATAGACCAGGCTGGCCTCGAACTCAGAAATCTGCCTATCTCTGCCTCCTGAGTGCTGGGATTAAAGGCATGAGCCACCACTGCCCTATCCATCTGGTATTCCTGAGCTTTTTTTAGTTTTAAGGTATTTAAATTACCACTTGTATCTCATTGACCTTTATAGTAGAGATACTTAAATTATTTAGTTCAATGTAGTTTCACTTTGGTAGGTCATATGCTTCTAGAAATTCAATCACTTCTTTTAGATTTTTTGATTTAGTGGAATATAGAAATTTAGACTATCTCCCCTTGATTAATTTTTCCTTAGTGTCTGCAGTAATATTTCCCCTTTAATCCCTAATTTTATTAATTGGGGTCTTGTTTCTCCTTTGGTTAATTTGGTATAACAAGATGCAATAAGACTAGACACAAACCCTCATATCAAGGTTGGGCGAGGCAACCCAGTAGGAGGAAAAGGGTCCCAAGAGCAGGAAAAAGAGTTAGAGATATCCCCACTCCCACTGTTAGGGGCACCTCAAAAACTCCAACCTAAACAACCACAACATTTGTGCAGAGGACCTAGAGCAGACTCATGTAGGCTCTGTGACTGCCACTTCAGTCTCTGTGAGCCCCTATGAGTCCTGCTTAGTTGACTCTGTGGGCTATGTTCTCCTGGTGTCCTCAAGTCCTCTGGCTCCTACAATCCTTCCCCCTTCTTTTGCAGGGTTCTCCAAGTTTGATCTGCCTAATGTTTGGCTATGGGTCTCTGTATCTGCTCCCATCAGCTGCCAGAGAAAGTCTCTGTGATAATGATTGGGCTAGGCACTGATCTAGGGGTATAACAAAATATTATTAGGAATCATTTCATTGACTTTCATGTTTGGTTCTACCCCAGGTCTCTGGGTCATCCAGTTTCTAGTTTCTGGCCATCCAGGCAGTGTCAAGCATTGGCTCCCTCTCATGGCATGAGCCTCAAGTTAAACCAATCATTGGTTGTCCCAAGTATATCTTGCAGGCAGGACAGGTTGTAGGTTGGAGGTTTTGTGGCTGGGTTGGTGTCCCAGTTCCACCATTTCACTAATTTCTGCTCTGATCATCTCTCTCCATCTACTGATTTTGGGATTGGATTGTTTCTGGTTTTCCAGGACCTTAAGTTTAGTCATTAGATTGTTTATTTGTGATCTTTCACTTTCTCTTTTTTTTAAATATATACAGTTAGAACTGTAAAATTCTCCCTTATGACTACTTTCATGGAATCAAATACTTTGGGGTATATTGTGTTTTCATTTTCATTTAATTCTGGGATTTAAATTTTTTATTCTTGATTTCTTTGATGACCCATTTCTCATCAAATAGCTTGCTGTTCACTCTATATAAATTTATATATTTTCTTCAGTTTCTCTTGCTGTTGATTTCTTGCTCGATATCTCATGGTCAGCTAGGACACTGGATATTGTTTCAATGTTCCTGCATATGATAAGTCTTGCTTTGTGTCGTAATATGTAATCTATTTTAGAGGTGGTTCCAGGGGTACAGAGAAGACTGTGTATTTTTGGTGTTTGGGTGAAGTGTTCTGTAAATGTCAAAGTATACTTTTTTTTTATTATATTACCTAATTTCAGTGTTTGTTTTTATATGGTTTCTTTCATTTTTGTATAGTTTATCAGTCTGATTGTGAGAATGAGATACTGAAATTAACCATTGTTACCATGCCAGGGTTAATCTGTGATTTTAATTATATTAGTGTTCATTTTATGAAATTGTTATGTTTTGAATGAATATATTTAGAATTTCTTTGATCGATATAAAGTAACTCTCTTTTCTTCTGACAAGAATTGGTTTGAAGCCTCTTTTGTCAGATATTAGAGCATCAGGGCTTGCTTATTTCCTGATTTCATCTGCTTGGAATCCTCTTTTTCCATCTCTTTGCCTTAAGATAGTGTTTATCTTCGGCAGTAAGGTGTGTTTCCTGGAGGCATCAAAAACAAGCCTTCTGTTTTCTAATCCAATCTGCTAGTTGGTGTCATTTGATGGGTGAAAGCTACTATTGATATTAAGAGTAATGATTGAGCCCTCCCCTCCCCTGCCAGGGTGGTAGGATCAGAATCCATCCCTGGTGCATGAGCAGGCCTTTTGGAGTCCACTACCTATGATGGAATACCTCATGCAGAATTGAGGCGGGGGGAAGGGCTTGGACTTGCCTCTATTGGATGTGTCTCCCCATGGGAGGCCTTGCCTTCTTGTGGGGAGTAGAGGGGGAGCCTGGGGGGGTGGGAGGAGAGGAGAGGGGGATCTATGATTGGTATGTAAAATGAATGAAAAATTTTTCTTAGTAAATAAAAAAAAAACCAAAAGATACAAAAAAAAGTCATGATTGAAAGAAAGCATGATTGAAAGACAGGCATTGTTATGAGCTAGTTTGCTTATTTGGTAGTGTTGGGGACTTAGATTGTCTTCTCTTGTTTATATAGTATCATAGAATCATTTTTGTTTCTCTTTCTCTTCAGACTAAAACATTTCTTCTAATATCTCCTGTAGGGATGGCTTGGTGGTCATGAATTCCTTTAATCATGGAAAGTTTCGTTTTTAAGCATAATTATGACAGATAGTTTTGCTGGGTATATTAGACTGGTTTGGCAATTGTGATCTTTTAGAATTTGGAAGACATCACTCTAAGCCCTTCGTGCTTTCATGGCTTGAGTTAAGAAGTCAGCATTTGTCACAATGAGCCTACCTTTATACATGACTTGGCCCTACTTTTTTCAGCTTTCAATATGACTTTTTTGCTCTATACATCTAATGTTTGAGCCATACCATGACACAAATAGTTTCTTTTCTGGTTCTGGCTGTTTGGTGTTCTGTGTGCCTCTTATAGCTGGATGCTTTCCTCTTTCCTTAGATTTAGAAAGTTTTCTTCTATCATTTAAAAATTATTTTGTTAAAATTTTGAGAATTTCATATGATATATTTTGATCATATTCACTCCACCTCACTCCCTTAAGACATCCCAGGTCAATCCCAACCTCCCTATTCCCCAAACTTCATTTCCTTTTTTAAAAATTAATAATGTATCAAGTTCAATTTGTACTGTCAACATATACACTTTCGGGTATAGGGCCATTGACTCTGGTATGATTGACCTACCAAGAGGCAAACTTTTGAAGAAAATTAACCTTCTCTTCCCTATCAGCCAGAACTGTCCATAGTTCCTCAGTTAAGGGTGGGACTCAGGAATCCTTCCCACTCCTTAACGCTGTGCAGATCTTATTCAGGCAACCACAGCTACTGTGAGTTCATGAAGTCAGAGGTCCTGTCACATCTAGAAGATACCTTTCTATGGGTCTTTCCTTGTCCCTGGCTCTTACCATATTTCTACTCCTTCTTCCATGATTGTTCCTGAGCCCTGGGTCTTCTGTGATTTTGCTAAGAGTATTTTCTATGACTTTTTGTCTGAAATTCTTCCCTTTCTTTTTTAATATTTTCAATTAGATTTATTCATTTTAAATGTGAGTATTTTCCTGCATATATGTATGTGCATCACATTTGTACTTGGTACCCAAGGAAGTCAGAAAAGGACATGGGATCCCCTGGAGCTAGAGTTACAGATGGTTGTGAACTGCCATGTAGGTGTTGGTAATAGAACGCCCCCTCCCCATCTTTGGAAAGAACAACAAGTGCTCTTAACCATGGAGCAATCTCTCTAGCCTCCTCTTCTTGTATGTCTGTATTATATCTGTAATACACAGGCTTTGCCTTTTTGAGGAGTCCCAGGGTTCTTTCATGTTATATTCATATATTTAAAAAAGTTTCTGATTGACTTCACTAATGATCAATTCCTCTATTTTGTCTTCATAGTCTGATATTCTGTGGTCCACATGATATGTTCTATTGGGGAGGTTTTTCACTGAACTTTTTATTTGCTTTTTCACGTTTTATTCTTCATCCTTTTGGTTTGGGTTCTCTTCAGGATTTCTATCTCTTTACTAAATCATATTTTCGTATCATGGACCGCTTCCCCCATTTCACTTAGCTGTTTTGTGCTCTTGGAAAATATTGGAGTCTTCTTTGAGTTGTTTTTTTTTTTTTTGAAACATTTGTAATTATTCTTTTGAATTCTGTATCTAGAATTTTGTGTAAGTCATTTTAATTAGTGGTCATTAGTACAGGGTTGGTAATTTTTGGAGGAGATGGGTTTTCATGTTTTTGCTCTGGGATCTGGATTCTATCATTGCTCAAGATTTGTTGCTGCTTTTCTGGTTCTTTTAATTCAAGTTGTCTGTCTTCTTTCAGTGGATGTGTTTATAGTATCCAGGAGAGACTGGGTCCTAGTTAGTACAGTTGTGGTGACATTTTTGTCTGGTAGACTGGTGTTCCAGCCCACATGCCCTGTCTCCAGTCTGTCCCTGTGGGGTGGGCGCTTCTTTCTCAGCAGCAGTCACTACCCAGTAGTTAACCCACTCTGACTAAACAGAGTAGCAGTTACTGGAAAGCAGACATTTGCTCAGTACAGGTTAGTTTAGGAAGTAAAGACCCCACTGGTACCATCTGTGTTAATATGTTAGTATGAGGGAGAGTAAAGTAAAGGTGAACAATCACAGGGAGTCTAGTGATAAGTGTTGGGTTGTTCGATGGGAAGTGGGGGAGAGACATTCATAGGAGTGGGAATAATTGAGGCAGAAGAAAGAGTGGGTAGATTGTGGGAGCTTCGATTAGCATTAGACTTTTAAAGAGAGGTAGAGATATGTGCCCAGATGTTGTAAACCAGGTCAGCCTCTGGGCTCTGGGAAAGGTGACAGTACGAGGAGTGGATATGAGAAAGAGAAAGGAGGGAAGGGAAAAAGGAAAGAGAGAAGAGAGAATCATTGGAAAGGAACTAGCAGTGGGGGATAGTGTTGGCCTCCTCCTATGCCCCCCTGTACTAAATAGATGAGACTTAGCTGTGGAGAGAGGGGCAGCTGGGTGGACACAGAAGGTAATGGACTCTGGGGCAGATGAAGAATAGTTGTAGGGGGAGAGGAGAGTAGGGTAGGTATAAGAAAGTAATATCTCTGGCCTGGATGTTGATTTTGACTCGGGGATCAGTTGCTTTGTCTCTCTGGTCCTGATATTTGCTCTTACCCGTCTTCTTCTGTGGTTCCCAGCACCCCTTGCATGCGGGATTTTCTTGACTCTGTTCTATGGTATGCGACAGCACAAGCAAACTGTCCACTTGAGGTTGCTGAGGCTCCACAGCGTCAGGAGCAGCAGACAGCTGTGAGATGTCCAAAGCGCCTTTACTAAGTCCCTGTAGCTCGCTGCTCCTGTTGGCACACTGACTGGCCCTGGCAGCAGTCACGGGTAACCCCTTCTGTGAAATCCCTTCCCAAATCTCTTTTGTAGATTTTTGGACAGGAGTCTTTTGGCCAGTTTGCTGGATCATGCTGGCTGCTGACACAGTAGCAAGTCCAGTCCAGTGGCTGCAAAAGTTCATGGGTCCGATGGGAGAAGAAGTTTTGTTGGTTGGGGAGGTTTGGGATGGGAGAAATTGCTGATAGAGTGAAAAAAAATTCATACTCTCTTTATTTCCCAAACTACAGTCAGCCAGCCATTCCCTCATGGCTTCCAGCTTGCCATCTTACCTGGAAATCTATTTTTGAAGAATCATCTAATTGTATTACCTCTGAGAGAGAAACAGTATTGATACCAAAGAGTTTGGTTTCTGAACACCTAGATTACCTATTAGGTATATTTGTTTTTTTTTTTTTTAAATCTATCTTTATAAATACAAAAAATTAAGTAACTGCAATCCTGGATTTGTCTATTTTGATTGATTTGTCTCATAGAACTCATTTTTGGAATACTTAATCATCATGGTGTCCAGTAACCCTCTGGCTATGGATAAGTACTGAGACCGTGGAGACTGAGCAAAGTAGAGGGAACCTGGAGTCCAGCTCAGGCCTGCACATTCTCAGCTTGCTTGCCTGCTTCGACTATACTGTTTCTGTAACCACAAACAAGCCAGGACAATGCCATGGAAATTTGGTTACAAAAGATTAGGGGAAGAAATTTCAGCGAGACTTCTACAAACACTCTTAATTTAATTGTTTTACATCATTATTTTACTAACTATGCTTTGTGGGCTCTTTCTTCAAACAAATTTCGGAAACATTATATTACATAAAATTAAGTAGGTTTTCTTTCTTTCTTTTATTATTTTTTTTTAAATGAAGGGCTTTGCAGCCCCTTTAAGGCTTTAATGTGCCTTGTGCCTTAGGAGAAAAAGAGTACGTTGCATTTTTCTAATTTATCTGGCCCAAGAATCACTCTTCTGAGGATCCCTATTCATAGTGCATGGAGAACAGTTGAGAAGAGATGGAGTTAATATGATAGCTCTCACAGCATGTCTTTCCACTTGACAGAATGAGATGCCTACCTGGGTGGTACGTCACATTCTAGGAGTGTGAAGTGGTCACCTATGGGTGAAGCGCTTCCAAGGGAAAAGAGACCTTGAAGGAAAGGTAAGTCTTTGTGTGCTTGGGAGGATGCAATGAAATCATCACTGCATTTGCGGGGAGCACAAAGGAAAATTACTCCTTTACTGCAATTACTGTCAATCATTCCGTAAGGCTAACTGAGTGGAGACATGGGAAATTGGCCCCAGATACAGGAGAGCTGAAAGATGCTGAATGCAAGAGGAAGCACGGATACCCTTAGAACAGGATTCCTTCTGTGACCACAAATATGATAAGTACAATATGGGGTCGCAGTGTGACAGAGGAGGAGGGAATGGTGACAGTTGGGGACTTAATGGGGGCACACCCTGAGCAGGGTGCTCCCTCCTCTCACTAGCACTGACCCTGGGGCGTTCACTTGGCTCTTTGAATGTTCCCTGTAACCCCTGTTCCCCCCCACCCCGCCCGGCCCACTTCTCTAAGGTTATCAGAAACTACAAAACCAGAAATTAGTTTTGGAGTCCATTTCTTTCCATTCTTTGAAAATTTAACACGTGAGATTGAGTCCACAGCCACTCATCTGACTAAAGGCATATCTTGAAAACTTAAACAGCAAAGAACTAGAACTAGAATTGAATTGTTTTATATTGTATACAAATTTGAAACTGATATTGTTAGAAAATGCTATATGTATATTTCTAATTGTATTTATACCATTCATTTAACAATGTAATACAAATTTCTGATCCTTGAATGTTATTATTACCAACTACTAGGATATAAAGAAATGAAAGTTAGTAGTTAGACATTACAATAGAACTTGTAGTCATATTAGATATGTTTTAAAAATTGAGCAGAGATGTTTTAGACAGGTCATCTTCAAACCCTTCAGAGATCTATAGAATATGGCATTTAAAATGTTTTAATAACTTAGAAAATTTTTCTTTTTTGAGACATGTCAGCTCCTGGCAGTACTAATCTACTTCAGAGAAAATATGGGCATTGAAGAAACTGCATATGGAGTCAACTTTCCTTGTGGCAAAAGTTAGCCACTGGACAACAAAGTATCCTCGGATCAACAGGACAAAATGGACAGACAGAACACGAAACAATGGATTACTGATTCTTGCCAAAACAAGTGTGGTTATGGCTTTATCAAAAGGCATCTTCTGAGGCCAGGACAATATGGCCCCATCCCTGAAGTGGCCTTCGCATCCGGAAAAGGTACGGTGCCCTTTTCTTCGAAGGCAGCTTAACAGGCAGAGGGCCGATGGATTCTGTTGTACAATGGAACAGCAGCTGAAAGCTCATGCCTCTCAAAAGTAGACTGGCATTTAATAAAGGGATGTGGAGAAGAAGGGGATGCTGAGATGAAGCCATATATACACAGCCAAGAAGAATGGACAGCTGAATTTAAAAACTGTCAACAATTTCCAGAATTTAAAATCCTGAATCATGACAGGACACTAGTGGAATTCAGGTGTTTCTGGTACATGGACTGCTCTCACCCAATGTGAGATTGAACTGTTGACCTTGTGTACATCCTACTTCACAAATGAGTCTGTCAGATACACTAAGCCTATAGGCTGAAGATGATGCCCCAACACTGCGGAGAAACCTCAGGTGACTGCCGAGGCAGCTGGCTGTTTCTGTCAACTCACAAATTTTTTGGAAGTTGCTTGCATGCACTTCCTGTTTTTTATTTTTGTTAGCTAATATTATTTCCTTCTTGGGTCTCTGAGGGAGTTGAAGATTAGTTAGTTATGGTTGAAGATTAGTTAGTTATAGTTGAAAATTAATTAGGATAGAAAGTGCATTAGATACATCTTGGATTTACCAAAATAGGATAGATAATGGAATTATTTTCTCTAATTTGTCCGATACCTGTTTAGGTATTTATTATTTGTATATATTGTATATAGTTATTGTACTTTTGTATATAGTTTTTCTTTTGTTAGTCATAACCTTTTGCTTTTTTTTTCTTTTTATTAAAATAGAAAAGGGGAAAAAAGAGTTAAACCAATATGTATATATTAAAGATATCTTGACTTTAAAATTTGGATATAAGGATGTGTTACTTTGGAAAGGAGACTCTGCTTTTGTTTCTACAGAAAGCCAGAGGCTATGGATTTGTTCCAGATTAAGATACATCAGGTTTGACCAGCCAAGACCACCTGAAAGGTCTCTGATGACACCATGGCCCAGATGATTCAACATCCAGAATTGTTTCAAGGCAACTGGCTCAGACGATACAGCCTCACGGACTACTCCATGATCCTTAAATATTCTTTGCGTCCCCATAAGATACAGCGGCCCCCTCCAGCAGGAAGTAGTTAAGAGAAGCTACGCCCAAATTCCCAAATATACCAAGCTGGCTTTAAAGATGTGTAAAAGTTAAAACCTTCCTTTTTAAAAAAAAGAAAAGGGGAAGTGCTGTGGGATGTTCTGTATGTCCTGTGGGAGCCCGTTCTCGGTTACCCAGCAGGTCTGCATAGAGGATGATTAGGACCATGGGCCTGAGTGCAGGTGTTTGAGATGGTCTGCACTTGGCTGTGCTGGGGGATGGTCTGTATGTCAAGTTGTTCTGATTGGTTAATAAATAAAACCTGATCGGCTGTGGCTAGGCAGGAAAGATAGGCGAGACTAACAGAGAGGAGAAATAAAAGGACAGAAAGGCAGAAGGACTGGCTGCAGCCGCCGCCATGACCAGCAGCATGTGAAGATGCCGGTATGCCACCAGCCATGTGGCAAGGTATAGATTTATGGAAATGGATTAATTTAAGCTATAAGCACAGTTAGCAAGAAGCCTGCCACGGCCATACAGTTTGTAAGCAATATAACTCTCTGTGTTTACTTGGTTGGGTCTGAGCAGCTGTGGGACTGGCGGGTGACAGAGATTTGTCCTGACTGTGGGCAAGGCGGAAAAACTCAAGCTACAGCCACTCATCTGACTAAAGGCATATCTTGAAAACTTAAACAGCAAAGAACTAGAATTCTTCTCCAAAGGCAAATTTCTCAGCATGTGTGATTTGCTCTAGCCAGTTTTAAATATGTGATTAAGTTGAACAGGTTGGTTTTATGTCCTTAGATTGCGTTCTATTTATTATCACATCAAAGCAGTTGACAGATACATATAATTAGAAAAATATTCATCGTCAAACTCAGTATGTGGGCATAAAAATTATTTGGTGTCCAATTTGATATACCTAGCCTATGACTGCTCCAGGTGAATGGTAACTGACATTTGACTCAGAAGAGGCCTGAATCCACCATCAGATCACGTTGACTCCCTCGAGCGCTGCAGAGGCTTGTCTTCATGTTAGAGATCTAAGGCAGAGCACAGAGCACAGAGCAGGTGTTGAGCAGGCCTGTGAGCCAAGCCTGCACTCCGTGTATCGCACGTGGCAGCCTCCTTTCCTGAGGTCACATTGCAAATGGAAACTGCAAGCAGCACTTTGGTCCATCCCAAGTGCTGAGCTGCGGGGCCATGGTGGGGTGGCGTGGGATGCCCTGCTCCTTTGAGACATGAGTTTGCTGCCTCTCACAAGCTCATCTCAGCAGCAGGTCAGACACAGAGTCTTCTCCCCCCAACCCCCACCCCATGCTTGCACACTTAAAAACAAACCAGCAAACAAGTTAAAACAGAGTGATTCAATGTATGTTTCCTTTTAGGATATTCCTACAACAGTTACAGTTCAGTGACTCCTCCTGCTGCTTTAAGATCTGCTGTAATTCTTGGTTGGATTATAACCTCCACTGAGAAAATGTTACATGAACGGCTGGGGGTGTAGCTCAGTGGTCGAGTATTTGTCTAGTATGAGCAAAGCCCTGGGCTTGACCTTCAGCATGTCCTACACACACACACACACACACACACACACACACACACACACACACCCCCAAAAAAGCTGCAGAAAGCTGTTGTGCTAATCCTTTCGTGTTATAGGAAATGTTTTTATGATGAGAATAATTTGACTATTTATTTGATAATATTATGTTGGGGAAACCTTTTTTATTTTCTTTTATTGTTGTTGTTGTTATTATTATTATTATTGTTATTTTGAGACAGTTTCTCTATGTAGCCCTGGCTGTCCTGGAACTCTCTTTGTAGACCAGGCTGGCCTCAACTCAGAGATCCACCTACCTCTGCCTCCAAGGGCATATGTCATCACCACCTGGCTTCCTTTTTTCTTTTTATTAAATTTTTATTCCATTTTGATTATGTTTTCACCTCTCCCAAGTCCCCCCAGATCCTCCTGACTGTCCTGCCCACCTAGTTTCAAGTTCTCTGTTTCTTAAAACAAAACAACAAAAATCAAAGCAAATAAATCAGAAAGCCAGTAAGACAAAAAATTACCCAAACAAAACAAAATGGAACAAAACCCCATAAAAACCCTATGGAGTCTGTTTTCTGTTGTCCAGCTGCTCTTGGTTGTGGGCCTGCCCTGGGGTGTGGTTGACATGCCCAGCATTACTCCGATGCAGAAAACTGATTTTCCTTTCCTAACGGTTCTCAATTTCAAAAGGCTTCTTTTTAAAAATGATTAATGATATTATTATCACTATTATTATTATTTTATATCCTGGCCTCAGTTTCCCCAAATAGCTTCCTGGTGTGGGACTCTGTCCACTTGAGGAAATCTTTTTATGTAGAGAGTTTTGCCTTTCTAGATAGTGGGGGTGCTCTTTCCCACTTGTGAATCTCTCTAGCAAAGATTTGACTCAGTTCATTAGGCAAATATTTTTAAAAGAATTTTTTTAAATAAAAATTCTGTTTTGAACACCTCTACAAAACTAAATTTTAATTTTGTAAAAAAAATAATATTAACACTTAATTACTAAAGCTTATCACAGAGGAAACCAGAAACACATTCTGTATGATCCCACTTTTTAACTTCGGCAGATAATCATATAAAAAATCAATTTTAAATTAAGGGCTGGAGAGATGGTTCAGTGGTCAAGAGCCCTGACTGCTCTTGCAGAGGACCCAGTTTTGATTCCTAGCACCCACATGGCTGTTCATAATTATAACTTCAATCCCAGGGAATCCAGTGCTCTCATCTGGCCTCCACAAGCCCTGCATAAATGGGATACACAGACACACATGTAGGCAAAATACCTGTAAGCACAAAATTTAAATAAAAATAATATACTCAAGAAATGGTGCTTTTATCTGATTTCCATATTGAAACTTCTTTTTAGTTTCTTTCTAAATGTGTTTTGTGAGAAAATAGAAACCATAAATCTAGAATTTAAAAATCAAAGAAAAATACCAACAACCCTGTAGGTAACGTCGCTAGGCTCAGGAGAAGTCCATGCTTGCCTGCCTCTGAATCCAATTCTCAATCTTACTTGCTCGGCTATGCTTAAATAATATACTTTCTTAGGGGAGGGTTGGGAGGCAGGATCTCACATGGCCCAGGCTGGCCTCGAACTCAGTATGTAGCCAAAGATGACCTGGGATATCTGAGCCTCCTGCCTCTATCTCCTGAGTGCTAGGACTATAGTCACCATATGCCACTTTGTACTGAAATAATGTGAAAGAACCAAGAATGAGCAATGCTGGCCTATTGGAGCTTTTGCTTGGGGCGCCTGGGCCTTGGCAAAGCACTCACCTCCTGTTTCCTGAAGAACTTGGCTCAGAGAATCTGTAATCATAAAGTATTTCTTGAACAGAGATGGATGTTTCTGAGACAAGATCTTGCTAAGTAGTCTAGGCTGGTTTTGAACTTGTGAACCTCCTGTTTCATTCCCTGAGCACTGGGAATATAGGCGTGTCTTATCATGCTTGGCTCAAGATTGATTTTTAAGAAGGGACTGCATATTTACTTCTTCCATATCTGATATAAGCCCAGTACTCTAAAGACTAAAAGCAAATTAGTACATGTATGAGGTGGTAGATAAGTTAAATGACGTAGTTTGATTTTTTACATGGTGTACTTGTAACAAATCACCACATGGTACCCAATAAATACATACATAGTACATACCATTATGTATCAGCTGGATAAAAATCAGAGGCTGGGCATGGTGGTGCACACCTGTGATTGTAACATTTGAAAGGCTGAGGCAAGCAGATAATGAGTCCAAGGCCGGCCTTGGCTACAGAGCAAGTTTCAGGCTAGCCTGGGCCACATAGTGAGACTGTCTCTACAACAACAAAAAAAGATGATTAGGACATAACTCAGTGGTAGAGGGCTTGCCTAGCATGTGCAAGGCCCTGAGTTCTACCCCAGCAGTGCACACACACACACACACACACACACACACACACACACACACACACACACACTAACAGGGAGAGAGAGGAGGAGAGGGGGAGAAAGGAGAGAGGGGAACAGAGAGAAGTAGAGAGGGGCGAGGGGGAAGGAGGAGGGAGGGAGAGAGAGTGCTTTTGACAGAACAAGGATAAAGGTTTCCAAGGCTTCTGGTATCTAATGAAACATTCTTGTTTAGTAACTTGGACTTTTCCACATAGTGTCTAGGAATAGTGTCCAGGAAAGGAATATGCAAATAACTGAGTAGCAGGTTCAAATTCACCCCTTTATTCATGCTAATGGTGTGCTTCCATAGCCCATAATTTTCTTTGGAGTAGCCATGAAATCTAAGATATCCGGCCCCCCGCCCCCAAAAAAAGGAACATGAGAAGTCACTCTAGTCTGATCCCAAAACTTTGTTTGCTGACATGAATGCTTGAAAGAAGAAAATTGCTACTTGCCATAAAAAATTCAAACAAGGACTCTAGATGTTTCTTTTTCCGGTAAGAATTGCTTTAAGGAATACAGAACTCCTAGACTTAGAGCAGAGCTGCTCCTGATCAGGAAAAACTTAGCAGCAGCGAATGATGAGTACCAGTGAACAGTCTCTACAGATGCCAAGCACGCCCTTCAAACCGACCTTGGAAATCCTTTCCTTTTAAGCACTTCAGCAACAGACACTGCTGTCTTAACACAGTGGTGTGAACATAACAAAGGCAGGTATCCAGGTTAGCGAGAAGACACTCCAGTCCTAGAGGATGAAATCTCTGGCTATTGGGGGTAAAGTGTTAGGGAGATAGGGAGAGGGAAGAGCAGGGGGGAGAAGGAAGGAAAAAAGGAAAAAAGGAGTGAGAGAGAGAGAGAGAGAGAGAGAGAGAGAGAGAGAGAGAGAGAGAGAGAGAGAGAGAGAGAGAAAGCGAGCTTGCTCATCCAGATGAATACTGGATATCTCAGGCAGCCTCTTGTTACTGTCAGTGAGAAGTGGGGTGAGGACATTTAACATTGGGCTGGGGGACACCCTGGATGGTGAGGCTGTCTCAGGTGGGGGCATAGTCAGTAGTAATCATCTCCCATGCTCACTGTCCAGTGCACTAACAACTTGTACATGACTTACTGACGATTGACAAGGCTGTGATATTAATCTCCTCAAACAGTTTAGCAAACACTCTAAGCTCTTGTAGGTAAGCCATCTCTCTTCCTGAATATCTATTTTGGCAGTCTCAGAAGAACATGGTCCTAGGATTTTTCTAGGACCAATGTGATATTTCTACTAGGAAGAGATAGACTCTCACCTGCCTCAGTGAAAGCCCCTTCAGTGTTTTGGATCCCTTGCATTGAGACCTGAGCACTGGACAGATGGGGCGGGCCCAAACACAGCCAGGGCTGATCTGTGTGTGGAAGCTGCCAGCATCATGCAATCTTTAATTCAAGGATTTAAATGAAAGGATTTAAGTTAAGGATTTAACTTAAGGATTTATGAATGCCAACACAGTGAATCTGTATACTATTCTCTTAAATGGACAAAATCATTTTCTCTGTATGAACAGTGTAGCTAAATATACAGTCCATGTGGCCTATCTGCTATGGCCACAAAAGGTTTAAGCTTGAAAACTGAGTCCCAGGCATAAGAGTCACACTTTGTTGCAATATTCCAAAACCATGCTGTATTCCCTCGAATTAAAAAAAAAAAATAGACAAAAAGGTCTGGTTTCTAATGTCTTCACAAACTTAATTTTAGATTCCATTTTGGCAATAGTCCCATTTCTGAATTCAGATATGTCTATCACTGTTGAATTAAAGAACCAGAATGTTGTATATTCCTGTATCTCTGTGAAAGAGGCATGAATTGTTGGAGAAAATATAAGTGACAGCTGGGGTAGAGAGCGGTCATTGGGACCATGGTGCTGGGGTCAGAATTGAGAACAGAAAGCTTGACACATCTAGATAGGAGAAGCGGGAGGTTGGGGCACGTGGAAAGAGCCCCTGCGGCAGAGTCAAGAGATGGCAGACAGCCCTGGGGGCAGGAGGAACCTCAGGTGCCAAGTGCTGTGGTTGTGGTGGTTCTGGTAGGGACAGCAATGGGGTGGTGAGGAGGAGCAGGAAGAGGGGGGTAAAAAGGATGGAGGAGAGGTTAAAAAAAAAAAAAGGAGAAAGAGGCCCATAAATGACTGTTTGTACCATGAGAGAAAGATTAATCTGATTAAGTTAAAGGTCTCTAGTTTTATACCTGTAAATACATTATCTCTCCCTTCCAAGGCCAAAGATCTGTTTATGGACCCAGAAGGGGCAATGGAGAACCTTAATCCAAAGTATGCACGGAGCAGGAATTCACAGAAGGCCCTTGCCTGCTCCCTTTTGTCCTGTTGAGGTCAATGAGATCCAATATTTAAATTTCATTGTGCAATAAGCTATGCATATTTCTACTTCTACATATTTCTACATGTTCTTGTTATCGTAAAATTCGATGAGATAGGCCTATTATTTCCATTCTTCAAGTGAAGAAATAGGGTGTGGAGGAGGGGAATGACTTACCTAAAGTCAGCAAGGGCATTCCTTGGGGTGTAGGCCAGGATCCCCAAGACTGTCTGATTCCCTCTGATCAGCCACCATAGACAATGTCTGTAGTTTTCCAAGGATCAGGATCAGTACTGTTTGACGCTGACACCAGGAACTTCATTCTCAACTTGGAGGATGGAGTGCCAGGGACTTGTCTAATTATCACTGCAGAGTCTTTTTTTTTGGTTTTTCAAGACAGAGTTTCTCTGTGTAATGGTTCTGCCTGCTCTGGAACTCTCTCTATAGACCAGGCTGGCCTCGAACTCACAGAGATCCACCCGCCTCTGCCTGTGAGTGCTGGGATTAAAGGCGTGTGCCACCATGCCCAGCAGCACTTCAGAGTCTGGAAGAACATCATATGGAAACCCACCACACACACTACTCTTGCTCAATAAAGTACTTGATGAATTTTTTTTTTTCAGAAGTGCCTATTACGGTTATCACATGTCAAGGGTAGAAACAGCTTGTTGAAATGGAAGGGGTAGGCAGAGATGACTTACTTTCTTATGGAATAAGATACTGTTTTAGAACAGGCAAGGGATAAGAGCAATGGGAAATAAGAACAAAGAGCAGGTCCAGTTTAAACAACTCCACTCGGAAATAGATTGCCTTAAGTCAATACAGCTTTTCAGTTCTGTTATTGCAGCATTGGAAAGTTGCAAGCCTCCCACGGGACAGGCTCTTCACAGAAGGCCCTTTAAGCCGGGCAGGCAGCGGCTCTGGGTTACCAGATGCTCGGGCAGGCACATTCTCTCCAGCTGATGAGGGTGTTTAATAGGCACCAGCCTTCGCTTTGCTCACCCCTCACTTTTCTCCAGCGCAAAGCCGTTTATCACATGGGCCCGAGCCTCCTAGAATTTCAGCCTGCCATTCTGGGCACTGGTGAGGTCCTGACCATATGTTCAGAAATAAAAAAGATCAAAGAGCTAATAAGTGGTGGTCAGCATGCCTCCAGTCAGTACGAAAGAAGAAACAGAACACGCGCGGCGGCAGCCTTCCCTCCAGCGGCCGTGCCAGCCCAGAGCCAAATGGCTACCACACCAGGCATGGCAAGCTGTGCTCGGAATCCGGTCTATAAATCACACGGTGCAGATGCCTCAGAACACAGAGGGCAGAACAGAATAGCAAAAACCCACCCGCAATAAAAAATCAGCGTTCTGGGCCCCAGCAGACAGCAATGCCTTATTGGCTTGGCAGGTTTTTGAGCAGAGTCAAGAGCTCTGCAGACCATTTATGTTCAACTCATTTGTGCAACGGGCACATTACTTGAACTTCAAGATGGGGCGAGTCATGGGACTTCATTCCAACTTGCTTCCTGGAACAGAAATGAGGTTGATGAACAAATGTGATATTTAATATTCTGGGTCCCACTGTCTTTAAGTCTACCTCAAAAGCACCTCACAAGGAGGTGGGCAGTTTGTCCAAATGCTAGACAACTCCCTCACCAGTAGACCTTCAGAGAGAAGTGTCTGAAGGAGGACAAGTTCTCCAAGGCAATGACTTTCTGGGCACCTTTGCTGAACTCCTTGGGAGTACAAGGATGGATGGATTACAAAGGAGCACTTCAAAGACATAGTAACAGATGTGACCAAGGACTGGGTAAAAAGATGAAGCCAAGTGTGCTAAGGTGTATGGGATAACTGACTCGGATTCCGAGATGTCCAGTCTTGGAGGACCAATATCAAAGGCTGTCAGTAGGAAGAGTGAGTTTTGGTTACTGAAGAAAATGAGAGAGAGCAAGAATGTGACTGAAGTTTAGTGCATGTGTGGATGCTACAGTCAGCATGCTGGGCAAGAAGGTGATCAGTGACAGCGAGCTTCCAGCCTACCTGCCTAGATCTGGGATAGAATCAGTGGGCTGTATTGTTCTATTTTTTTTTCAAGTGCCCTTGGAGATGACAGGTCTCAAAAAAAAAATGGTTTGTTGTATATGTGTGTTTCTGTCCTACCACTATCCCCCAACAGCATTGCAGGAAAAATGATCAGACAGCAGACGGTACCATACGTTCACCAGGGATTTACTCATTCCTTCCATTTTTATCAATCACTTAATGGAAAAGGCGTGAGATCTGACAGTGAGAGAATAAATTAGAGCTAAGACCCATTCTTGTCCTCATACTCGCTGTCCTCTACAGCAAGCTGAAACCACCCCACAGTTCTTCCTGCTAGCTCCAGGCAGTAATGATTTCTTCCAAGATGTGGAAAATTTCCTATGCACCTCAGGCCTAGCATGCAGACTCTACCTAAAAGTCTAAATTACTTATTAAATAGTAAAGCTTAACTGGTATGTGCTCAACTTTGCAAAAACAAACAGCTGCTCAGCAGCCTTCTGAGGGTTCACATTGAGCCATCAGATTAGAGAACATAATGGAGAGAGCCTTCTGCTTGTGAGATCTAACTAGAGTGCCTCTTCTTTCACTCTTCCAGAAACATGGTGCTACCTATATATAACTGAGCTATTCCCAAAGCTATGTGTAAAGACTTGCTTCCCACAGTAGTGATATTGAGATAGTCCCTGGACATAGGCATGTGTGTGTGTGTGTGTTGTGTTGTGTGTGTGTATTAAGTATGTGTGTGTGTGTGGGCTAGCAAGCAGTCCCTAGGTCACTGGAAGTCATACCCTTTAAGGAGACTAGAGAACTTCAGCCTCTTCTCTCTTCTGATTTTGGCTTGAGTTTCTCGAACATATGCCGTTTGGATGTGCCACCACCTGCTGCTCTCACAAGAATAAGCTGGGCAGGCTCCTTGCATATGAGTCTCTGAAGCTGTGAGTTAGTGATTTCCTTCTCTTTGTAAGTTGATTTTCGAAGGTATTTCATTGTAGTGACATGGACTCGATGAATACAAAGGATGGCATTAGGAACTGCTCTGTTTCTTTCTTGGGTTATCTTGGGTTAAATCAATGGAAAACAACCATTGGTCTCTAAATTAAAAATGACACACAGTTCCCACAAAATGGCAATTTGTAGGTTTTAAGAGGCTCTACCTTCCTACAGATGATAAATAGGATGTCAATTGTAATTTTTGAAATTGTAATCCATTTCAGAAAATGTACACCACATTAGGTACCTGCTAATGCTGTGGGGGATGGTGAGTAAAGGACTAGACCAAGGCTGGGGATGCAACTCAGTGATGAAGTGTATGCTTGGGATGTGTCAGGTCCCGAGTTTGCCAGCACCCCAGAAAACAAAACAAGGCAGGAACAGCAGGAAAGAGAGATGGACCCAGCTGTGTAGATGTAAGTAAAGGCCGGATACAATGTGGGTGGAGAGATTTATTATCAGTTCAGACTGTGGAGACAAAAGCTGAAGAAGCATGGTGACTTACCTGAAGCTGAGGGGACACCCTGGGACATCCACCAGAGCTAGGACGTATGACGACACATGACTGAAAAAATATGCTGCTGGACTTGGCACAGTCATGCCAGAACCACGCGGTCACACACAAGGGCTGATCTGATTTGAAGCCATGTAGAGATTGCAAAGGCAGTGAGGGCCCTACTAAGAAGAACCTCTCCAGTCAAAGGACAAACAATAGCATGGGCAGAGTCACATTGGTGCCTTAGACTTAACTCATTGTGAAAAGTGTGAATATCGAGCATGGGAAGCAATAAGGGCTGGAAATAGTTTCAAAAGCAGCATTCCATGCTGAGGGCTCCTAAAACCCAAGGAACACTTCTGGTGAGTGAGCAGAACCTCAAGCTAAAAGGTAACTTGTCTGGACTCTACTGGGACACTACATACATACAAATTTGTTTTAGCAGGCTTGAGTTGAGACTTTAAATTTCATCTCCCTCATCAGGATAGTTTGCTCCAAGAGACTTAACAGAGAGGGAAAGCAGTCCCACCAAAGCAATGTCAACTGGTGCTATGATATTTAAAGGTAAATTTGAATTTTTATTTCATTGTCTTTTATTCTGCAGTTTCAGAGCTTTACTTTTGCATGCATTTTTTTTATTTTTGCTTTTGTTTTCATATTGCTCTATTAGATTTTATGATAGTTCTGTATGTCTTTGAATCCATTATGATATATATGCTTTTAATCTTATGCACAATCCATATGCCTTCCCTCTCGTTCCTTTATCTTCTCCTCCTCTTCCCTCCTCTCCTCCTGTCTCTGTTTGGCTCCCCTTTGCCCCCATCATGTCTTAGCATTAATTCTTAAGTATAACTTTCTATGGTTTTAGTAATCTTTAAACTCCATGGACTCCAAAAATATTCCAACTTCCCACTTCCATCTGCTTTTCTTTCTTTGATTTTTCTTAGTTGAGCTGATGCTAATCTCTGCTTGTCAGCCTGTCTCCCTTCAGTCCCTAACTTCAGGAACTATTATCTTAGTACACACTGTACTAGCCTTGCTCCGGAACCACCTCAGTAGTTACTGACGTCAAATGTGTAGCTGTTTTAAACCATTATGATAATTTCATCATGTTCCTATCCAGAAGTTGTGACTGCTTCTGCAGTTAATATTATCTCTTTTAGAGTGGTGCCGGGGCTCATGCTTTGTGCTCTGAGCATGTGAACTGTGCATTTAGCTACTTAGCTACATCACTGGATCAATGGGGGTGGGGAACAACACATCAACCCTACTTCAAACCAGTCTCACCTGAATATTGCAAAGGCTTTAACTGACAAGATACATCTGATTAAAAAAAAGTCCAACCAATGGAATCACTCCAGATATTCCAGTCCTAATATAGAAATAGAAGAAACATGGAAAATCAAGACAGTGTGACCCATGTGAAGACTATCAATTCCATGGCCATGGATTCCAATGAGAGTAAATTTGTTGAAATTCCAGAAATAGACTTCAAAAGAGAATGTTTAACAAAGTCAAGAAGGGTACAAGTAAATGGAATGATTAGAGGAAATGCAGACAGCTGAAAGAAACATGGAAGTAAATATAGGACCAGAAAGAGGAATTTAGAAATACTGAAAAAAATGAAATAGAAATTTTAGAAATTAAATTCCAATTAAGTCAAATATAAACTCAGTAGAAAGCCTTAACAGAATGGATCAATAAAGGATGGAATGTCAGGGATGAAAGACAAGCTATATAATTTAAGTATTCAGATGTTGATGCAAATAGTACAAACAGAATATATAAGATCTATAGGACAACACCAATGAACACCATGCTAGAACAAAAGATAAGAAACTAGAAATTGAAAAACATCAAACATTAAAAAAACCCAACAAAGGGGGGGCAGGAAGGGGGAGGACAAGGGAATCTGTGGCTGTTATGTAGAACTGAATAGTATTGTAAAATAAAATAAAATAAAATAAAGTAAAATAAAAAAACCCAACAAAATGATTGGTATTAATCCACATTTTTCAAGGATAACCCTGAAAGTCCATGTTCTCTAGTCTCCATTCAAAAAGCAGATTAGCAGAATGGATTGAAAAACAAGACCCATCAATTTATTGCTTCCTTGAAACTCATCTCATCCTCAAAGCCAAATACCTCCTCAGGATGAAAGACTGGGAGAGGGCATTCAAAGCAAACAGAACTAGAAAATGAGGTGGTGTCACTGTTCTGATATCTGAAAAGTAGACTTCAAACTAAAACTATTTAGAGGAGGTCATCCTGTTTTCATTCATGGCGAAACTGAATGTCCTCATGCAGAACAATGGAACTAGATCGCGACATTTTACCCTGTAACAAAAACAAAATCTGAATGGATCAAAGACCTTAATGTAGGAAGTGAAACTCTAGAACAGTTGATATAAACATAGGAAAAACACTTTAAGGTATAGGCATAGACAAGGACATTCTGTAGAGGGCTCCAATCAAACAGGAAACAACGCCAAGATTGACAGATGGGGTTTTGTGGAATTACAAAGCTTCTATACAGCAAAGGAAACAATCAGGGGAAGAGGCAGTCTATAGAATGGGAAGATCTTTGCTGACTATACACATGAGAGAGGATTACTGTCTGGAATATACAAAGAACCAAAGTAAAACTAAAGACTGGGAAGACAGTTCAGTAGGTAATGTGATAGCCTTGCAAGCATGAGTTCCTGACTTCAGCCTCTAGAACCCTGTGAAAAAACAAGTATTGTGGTGAATGTTTGTGATCTCAGTGCTTGGAAAGTAGAGGGGAGGATCCTGGGTTTTGCTTGTCAGCCAGTCTACCCTACTTGGTGAACCCCAGGCCAGTGAGAGACCCTGTCTTAAAAATACAAGTTGGATAGCAACTGAAAAATGACACTTGAGGTGAACTTCTGACTTCTGCCCATATGTGCACACACATACATGCATGCCCTAACGCACATGTGCACCAACATGAACAATAACTCAAATAATTCAGTAAATGCACCGGTTAACTTCTTAAAAGATGAAATACAAGCAGCTTATAAACATGGGAAAATGTCCAACATCACTAGCTATCAGGGAAATGCAAATGAAAAGTACACTGAGATTTCATCTCGCCCTAGTCAGAATGGCAATCATTAAAAGCAAAACCCCAAACAAATCCTAAATAAAAATTCTGGTAAGGATGAGGACAAAAGGGAACTGTGTGCTCTGACCATGTACATTGCAGGTCGGAATGTAAATTAATGCAACCACTATACAAATCATCATGGAGATTCCTTAAACAAAAACAAAAACAAAAACAAAAAAAAAAACAACCAACCAACCAACCAACCAACCAAACAAACAAACAAAAAAACAACCCAAACAAAACAAAACAAAACAAAACCCCAAGAACAAAAAACTAAAACTATATGAACCAATGATGCAGCCTTTTGGGAGAAAGTGGAGGGTGGGGCTCGAGGTTTGATTGACAGGTCTCACTTCCTATTTACTTGATTGTAGACACAATGTGACAGTATGTTTTTGTTTTTTGGTGGTTTTATTGTTTTTGGCTCTTGTATCCATGATAGACTGTATGTATCCCTTCTTAAACTCTAAGTGAAATGAGCCCTTCCCTCTTGTAAGTTGTTTCTTATAAGGCATTTTATCACAGTAACCAGAATAGTAACTAAAATTGTTTACTGAAGTGCTCATATGTTAAATTTACTGGCGTAAATAAAATCAACTCAAATTATTTTCACTTGCTTCTTTCATTTTGAAATGTGACTCAAAAAATTTTAAATGACGTATATGGCTTATATTCATGATCCCACAGGGTGGTACCACTTGAGACACTATTTTCCATTGAATTGTTCTTTCATCAGGAGTCCAGATTCTTGGGTTGTGGAGAACAAACCCAATTTATTTCTTGTCTTACTAAAATAAAGGATCATTATGAAAGATGAAGGTATCTTAGAACAAGTCACAGCAAGGTGCTACAGGAACAGAAGTCACAAGGGAAAATGCTATGGCAAGTAAGAGCTCTCTTGACTCCCTCTGTCTCTGCTTGTGACTCTGCCTGGCTCTGCCACATGGACAGTGTGGATTTTTTTTTTTTTGCCTGTGGATGGGCCTAACTTTGGCTCTTCGCTTGCCCCCACCCCCAGCTCACCACCTCAATATCTTAATTTCAAATTTACAGAAAGTACTGGATTGAAATAGTTTGGTACAGACCACTTTGCATCTCCCAGTAGACACAGGCAGGTAGCACATTACTTTCTGGAGGTATGGATGAAGTTGAAGAAGCAGTTGGGTGAGCCTGGTAAATCGAAACATTAGACAAGCACATATTTCCTGGCACTGCTTTGTTAACTCATTTGGCTCTCCCCATTCATTGTTCCTGTATCATCAGTCTTTCTCATTCTTCATTGGTTCTCCCCATTCATGGTTCCTGTATCATCAGTCTTTCTCATTCTTCATTGGCTCTCCCCATTCATGGTTTCTGTATCACCAGTCTTTCTCATTCTTCATTGGCACTTCTCATTCATTGTTCCTGTATCATCATTCTCATTCTGTTGGACAGCTCCACCAGTCAACAAGCCTGCTCTAAACCCTTCTATTCTCTCTAATATGTCAGTGTTGTCCATTCTAACTAGAGCAGAGTAGACTTTTTCTTCAAGTAAGTATTGTCTGGCTCAATTAAACAAATGCTTATTGCATATCTGCTGCAGTGCACGCATCATTGTGGTGGTTGCTGGGGCAACTGGAGGATAGTAGAACAAAGAGCACAAGCACTTGAGATGCATTCAGGAGAGCTCAGAGCACAAGCACAAATGAACATGTTCCTCTTTTCAAGCTGAGGAAGTTAAGATTTACATACACAACATTTTCATATGCCTTGCAGAGGTTTGCATGCTATATATTAAGAACAATTTTTAAAAGAAGGAAAATAGTTGGTGTTTTCCAAGGCTTTAATGTCTCTTAAGACCTGCACCAAAAATTTTATATAGACTGCCTATTGCAACATCTGAATTATATGCTTGCAATGTGCTAAATGTTTGTGTCTCCTCAAAATTCATGTGTTGAAATCTTAAGCTCCTGGGGCTGGTATGAGAAGGTGAGAGCTTGGGGAGGTAATTAGGTCACATGGGCAGAGTCTTTGTGAATGGGGTTAATGTTTATGTGCTAGAGACTTTCCTCTTTGACTATGTAAATACATGATGAGAAGTCATGTCTTGTGTGGTCATAGGACCCTTACCAGACACATCCACATATGCCTTGACCTTGGACTTTCTCACTTCCAGTACTACAGAAAACAAACTTCTGCGATCTACAAGTCACTCAGCTTATAGCATAGCCTATAACAGGTTGTATGGTCTAAGACAGTGTTATTGCTATTTTACCTCCTGCTTGGTTGTTCATTGTCTGCTCATAGAACTTAACTTTTGAGTTTTATGGGCTTTCTAGGCTTATCACTAATGTATTCTCTGCTGTTGTATCACTATTGTATCATGTTATTTCCAATAACATGAGGTATAGAACTTAGTAAATATTTACTAAATAGTTTAATGAATGTGGCACAATTATGTCATCAATGAAGATGTCAGATCACTGAGAATAAGGAGGTGGTATCAGTCAGAACACACCTGGTAAATACAGGTTGAAGGAAGAAGTCATTTATTTTTTTTCTCTTCTAACTTCTCAACCACTTTTTTCTCTAAACCTGTACTTACACAATTCTCTTATTAAAGTTAACTTAGAAATAGCCAGTGCAAACTAGTAAGTTTGTTTATGAGATTGCCTAAAAACATTACAACTTTGGAAAGGAGTATAATTGTGTTTAAAATTTTATAGGGCAGAAAAGCAAGGCAGTCAAGAACTACAGAGGACCATGCACTTCATTGTTGCTCTTTTCAATAAATATCCTGTTACAAATTCAAGTACTTTAGTGACCAGAATAAAAATTTCCAAGAAAATAAAAGTTACAGCATTTGTTTTTTTCCTTTCATGACTTAAATGATTTCATTAAGGTTTGGCATAGTAAAATAATGTGATTTGTGATCATAGCTTTAACCCCCCACCCCTGGCGCCGCCAAGTAGCAGGATCAGTTCTTTTGATAAAAATTTTCATGAACCTCTCCTAAAATTTTTATATTTGGGAAAACTGCTAGAATTTATTTGGAAATCAGATAAGAACTTAAACTATTTTGAAGAAATGTATTATAAGGGAACTCTTTTAGTTTGTATAACTTTAACCTACTACCCTACGGATATCATGTTCTCAAGGTACAGCTTTACTGAGTCTGTTTGCTCTGAAGGAAGTTCCTATGCAGAGTGTTCCCTTATCCCCAAGGTCCTAGTCTTAACCTTTGCCTCCTGAGTTTGTCACAAATATGTTTCAGTTAAAACACTTTTTGTTTATTTAAATATTTGTGTATCTTGAAAAATATGAATTCTGGTCCTTATTAAGAAAACACGTACAATTTGCTCATTTCTAATTTTAACATTTATGTATTTTATGTTTAAATTTAAAACCATCTCCTGAAAAGTGTCAAACTTTATTACTTTTAGTTTTCTCAAAGAACAGATATGTTAAAGTTTTGGTCTTGTTGATATTTCAAACATTTTGAAATGGTTATTTGGGGCAGAGTCATTTGCTATTGGAGGACACATAGATAGCACTCTGCTTTAGTGACAAACATTTCATTTTGGAAACAAATTTGACCATTTCAAAATTAGCTAACCTGTTGACTTTGTGCAACTTTAAAAACTAAAGGATAATCAGGTCATTATATCTGTGTTACAACTTCTTAGTCAGTTTCTTGCCCATCGACTTTAGTTATGATGCCTTTTAAGTTAGAAACTGATTTTTTCAATAGACAAGTTTATTTTTTTTCTTTTATGACTCTTTCTCTTTAGAACAGGCTTTTTCCTTTCTCTAAGAGGATAGAGAGATATTCTCCTATATCTCTCTCAATTATTAAAACAAAAATTTCAGCTAAAGCTCTTTGCTTTATCTGGAATCCTTTAGTCTACATTTATAAGAACTTTAAAAATCAGCATTTGAGAAAGTATACTGTATGTGTCTCATTTATTTCACTTAGCTCAGTACTCTCTACTTTCATATACTTTATTGAAAATGGTGAGGTTTTATTTTTATGATGTAACAGTGTTCAGTTGGGAATTTCTACCACAATTTATTTACAGATACTTCCATTTGGAAGTACCTAGGCTGATTCCATATCTTAGCTATTTTTAATCCTGCTGCAGTGAATGTGGATATACAGAGATGTCCTTATCAAAGACTCTGCAATATTCTCTTTTTTCTCTAAAAAAAAAAAACCTTTGTTACATTCCTATAACCAATGATAATAACCATTCTAATTGGGGTAAGTTGATGTCTCATTATGTTTTAATGTGCATTTCCATGACAGATAATAATAACGACTGTTTTTCACAAGGTTATTGACCGTTCAGGGTTTTTCTTTAAGAAATACTTAATTGGCTCTTTTTACTATTTTAAATTGGATCATTCATTTTTCATCACTGAGTCTCTTGAGTTCCATACAGATTAATCTTAGGTCAGATAAATAGTGTGCAGAAACCTTTCTGCTATTCTGTAGGTTGTCTGTCTACTATTTTGACTATTTGCTTGCCACACAGACTCTTCTCAGTTTGATATGGCATCAATATTTTTGTTGTAGCATCTGCTTTTTGTGTCTTCTTTAAAGTTATAGAGTGTCTTCCAGAGCTTGATGTGCCACATATTCAGAATCTCTCTGAAAATCTTTACAGATTTTTGTAAAAATGTTACCTTCCCCCACACAATTATTACATAGTTTTTATAGTTTCCATAGATAGTTTTGAGTTAGGACTGCTGTTACAAATATTTTTCATTACATTTTAAAGTTGGCCCATAGAAAAATATTAATATATTTATATATTGATTTTCTGTCTAGCCACAGGACCACTTTTCTGGTTAGTTCTGACTTTTCAAATGATTCTAATCCTTGACAGGGCAAATACATTAAGTATAAACAAAGAAGTCTTGTCTTTTTGTTTCTAATTTCTGACTTCATTCATTTTATTGAAAATAAGTTTTCCATGCACTATATTCTGATCATGGGTTATCCTACCTCACCGTCCAGATCTTCCCTATCTCCCCACCAATCCAATTCCATGCCTTCTTTCTGTCTCTCTTTAGAAACTGAACAAGTAAATTAACAAATAAACAAACCAGAGTAAAAATGAAACAAAGAAAAAGCATGAGAAACACACAGACATACAGACACAGACACACAGACACACCATAAAAGCACAAAAGTTAGAAACTATAATATACAAGCAAAAGACCAGTAAGGTAAAAAATGCCCAAACAAAGCAATGTGAATAAAAAAAAAATCTCAAGAAATACCATTGAGCTCATTTTGTATTGGCCATCTACTGCTGAGTATGGGGTCAGCCTTAAATGTGGTTTATGTACTCAGTGAAACTCTACTGGAGAATACTAAGTTTTCCTTTGCAAGTGGTTCATTCTTTTTCTGATTTTATTCCATTGGTAACACAGTCATCATGGATTTAAATGTTGACAGTATGGTGGACACCACTGCTGTGCTTTTTTATTGATGTTCTTCAAAATTTATTGGCAAATATCTTTCATAAAATTAATAATGACTTACTTTTATTGTAGTTGTGAATTATACTAATACAATTTCTAATGACTGTTTTCTAATTTCTTGGATTAAAAACTTTTTTCAGAAATACTGTTTTTTTTTTAAAATTAGCCAATATTATACTTATTATTCCATATCTGGATTTTTTTTTTTTGATTTTTCGAGACAGAGTTTCTCTGTGTAGCTTTGCGCCTTTCCTGGGACTCACTTGGCAGCCCAGGCTGGCCTCGAACTCACAGAGATCCGCCTGGCTCTGCCTCCCGAGTGCTGGGATTAAAGGCGTGCGCCACCACCTCCCGACTGCGTATCTGGATTTTTAAATGTGGTTTGACTTAATTTCCATTTTGGGTGCTTGCTTTGTTACATGTATTAGATAAACTGGATAGTTTAATGTAAGTATATGCAAAACAAGTCAGATATGTAGGAAAACAGCCTTGCTTCTCAATTGGAGAAGGATAAGTTCTGAGGAGTTTCATTGTCTTTGAGAATGAAGCTGAGAGAAAAAGAGCGAAGCTGCTGTTTGGAGGTCCTTGAATACATGTTTACGACATTTGTTCTTTGTTCCATAGGGAAACTATTAGAGTTTATGCACAAGGAAAGATAATTTGATTTGTTCTTTGGAGACTGGACATGAAAAAAAGTATTGTCTCTACAGAGAGATCGAGTATGAGAAATACAAAAACTCCTAAAAGAATAATTGGACTTGGAGCTGGTGGATATCATGATTTTTAAGAAAGCAGTATATGGACAGTGTCATGGGCATGCAAGCGATCATCACCACTACAAGGTCATTAGGGAATATTGAAAAGAAGCTTCAAAACATGCCTTGTGGCAAGAAAAAACAATAGGCACACTGTTCATGAGCTATTGTCTTCTAGGAAGATACTGTTAGAAATTAAGCAATGAAGATAAAGAGAATGGAAGTGTTTATGAGGCTCCAGATTGCACTTGATGGTACAGTGACAGCACATGGAGGGAGACTTGGGGCAGAGGACTTGAGTTTAATTTATGCATCCTTGAAGTTGCATTTGTCCTACAGCAACAAAGTAGACATCACTCTAACCTGGTGGTTCTCAACCCGTGGGTTGTAACCTCCCCCCCCCCCACCGATTGATCCTTCCACAGGGGTCACATATCAGATATCCTGTATATCAAACATTTATATCACAATTCATAGCAATGGCAAAATTGCAGTTATGAAGTAGCAATGGAATAATTTTATGGTTGGGGGTCACCACTACCTGAGGAACTGTATTAAGTTCTGTATTATAAAGAAAACTGCTGTAATGCAGGATTAGGAAGGTTGTGAGCTACTGCTCTAAACAAATGACTAATGCATTGGCAACTTAGCACTGTAAAGTGAGTCTAGACTACAAACCCAAGGTCAATTAAGGAAAGAATGGCATACTTCCTGCAAGGGCGTTTTGTTCTGAATTGTCCTGCTCACCTACATTCTTTGAAACCTTCTATTTTGTTAAATAAAATATATAGAACACAAGTGAATAGCTTGGCTAATTAGCACAGGCTAGACTGTGTAATTATCAATTCAGATGGGAAGTAGAAAACATTAATGGCTCATGAATAGGTCCTCCATCTCCTAGCTATGGTCTCTTCCCAAAAGAGAACTCATCATTACTTTAATGGAAATTTTGTCTTTGGTTTCCTTTGTAGAGTATGATACAATGATGCTTCTCTAAATGATATAATAACTAATTTACCTCTTGAATATTTTATGGATCATTCTACATTGTTGAATATAGTGACCACATGATCTCATTTAGAAACTGTATTTTGCTGTTTTGAAACACGTTAATCAAAAGCAAACTGAGAGAAAGAGGTTTATTCGGCTTAACCTTCCACATTGCTGTCCATCAGTGAAGGAAATGATGAAGGACAGGAGCTCAGGCAGGGCAGGAACCAGGAGACAGGAGCTGATGCAGAGGTCATGGAGGAGTGCTGTCTACTGGTCTGCTTATCATGGATTGGTCAGCATGCTTTCTTACAGAACCCAGGACCACCAGCCCAGGGATGATACCACCCACAGTAGATTGGGCCCTCCCCCATCAATCACTAATTAAAAAAAAATTTATAGTCTGATCTTATGGAAGCGTTTTCCTAGTTGAGGTTCCCTCCCTACAGATGACTCCAGACTGTGTTAAGCCAGCACAGGAACATATCACTGTCTGGTTTTTCATCCCATAATTTGTGAACACAGTTCTGGTATGCTTCTTGTCTATGTCTTTTGGGTCTTAATGTGCATCTGCCTCTTTTGAGTAGGAGTGAAGAATGCAGATTTGCAGCTGTAGTAGGTGATGTTGCAGGCAAACCTATACTTTCAAGAGCACCAGAAAAGAATTTCTGTTGATCTGAGTGTGTATCAAGCTTCAAAATTGTCAGAAACATCCATCTGAGATACAGAATGTCGAGCACTGATAATTCCTTGTTTTTTGTTTTAATTTTGATGGTCATATGTATTAGTTATTGACCATTTGGTATCCTCCAAAGCTCTCTTCAGCTCTCCAGGTTATGTTTGCATTGAGTTGTCTTTTGTTATTTTTGTCATTAATATTAAGGAGTTCCATACATGTACATAAGTGTGTTTGTATATATAATGAAACTTTTGACAGTTGTATATATGCTTAAAGTATCCTTTCTCACCCCATGCTTTGCTATTTTGTTCTTGAAGGCTACATTTTAATAAACATATCCTTCAGATTTAGTGTTAATATAAGCCAGTTTACCCCATTTCACCTTTCTGGTTAGTGCTTTCTATAACTGCTGATCCTCCCCTTCCCTAAGACGCTGACAGCGTTTTCCTTGTCCATCCTTTGCTGTTCCTCCTCCTCTGTGTCGCACCCCCCTTGCCTTTCATCTCTGTTTGCTGGAGCTGTGCAGATGTTTTTGATTCAGCTCTGTCTTCTGGGGAAACCAGGTAAAGACAGCGTGTTTTGCATTGAGCAAATCAATATATCTCCCTTTCCTAGTCTGTTTCTGTCATTTAACTTGTTGTGAAGGTCATATGCTCTTGAAGTCATTACTTATATATTTATGTTTTAAGTTTTAAGACAACTTGTAGGTCTTCTTGTTTGTCGTGTGTCTCTTTTATATCCTTGCTGCCCATATTAGATTATACTTCATATTTTGGCTTAGAAAATACACATCTATGCACATCTTCTTTTTTTTTTATTTAAATTTTTTTCTTTCCTTTTACATACCTACCACTGTTCTGCCTCCCTCCCCTTCTCCTGCTTCCCCTCACCTACCCCTATCCCACCCCTCCCCTCCTCATAGGGGGTAAGGCCTCCCTTGAGTAGTCAACATAGGCTGGCATATCAAGTTGGGGCCAGACCTAGCCCCCCCTCCCCCGCACCAAGGCTGAGTAAGGCTTCGCACCATAGGGAATGGGGTCTAAAAAGCCAGTTCATGTACCTAGGATAAATCCTGGTCCCATTGTCAGGGGACTCAAAACATATCAAGCCATGCAACTTTCACTCACATTGGGTTCCATGTAGGCACCCCAGCTGTCAGTCCAGAGTCCATGAGCTCCCACTAGCCTGGGTCAGCAATTTCTGTGGTTTTTCCTATCATGATTTTGACTCCCTTTGCTCTTATAATCCTTTCTTCCTCTCTTCAGCTGAACTCCAGGATCTTGGCCAAGTGCTTGGCTGTGGGTCTCTGCACAAAATCCACACATCTTTGTTTTTGAAAGAAGTTGTAGTTGACACAGTGTTCATATATATTTATGAGATACAGTGTGATAACTTGATACATTACATGTATAATGATTAAGCCAGAAGAATTAGTATGTCCACCTCCCATTTGTCATTTCTATGTGTTGTGAGTCTTGGTAATCTTCTTTCATATATATATGTCAGAATTTGCTGTTGACTGTAGTTATTCCTTTGTGCCTTAATGAGTCAGAACTCATGTCTCCTTTCCAACTGTTGTTTTTTTTTTTTTTAACACGGTGGTTAACAGTTCTGCACCCCTATGTCTTTTTCCATTCCCCTTCTCTTGTGATTACCATTTCACTCTCTTCTATGAGATGTATTTATTTTGGCATCTAAAAGCAAGTGAAAACATGTAGTGATTAAATTTTAATGACCACCTCAGAGATTACACTAAAGAATTTTGACTTATCAAAGTCTAAAGTTAGTTGATTCTTATATTCTTTCTTGGATAATAGGAAGATCATAGAACATTGTCAAGGCACCTAAGTTTATACTGTTGTTATGTGTTTTATTTTTATTTATACACACAAGGCATTATTGTTATGGTTTTAAGCCATTAGTGCATTTTTGCCTTGTTTTTCAAAAGTAAGACTGACAAGAGGATTTGGAAGCAGGCTGTGTTTGGGAAGTGATCTCAGCAAAGGCAGGAGTAAACAGAGAAGGGAGGAGAAAGCATTAATGAAAGATGAGATGGTCAGAGGTGACAGGGTTAGCTGTGACATCATATTGATGTGGAGAGACCAAGCAGAACACGGGCTGGGGAGACTCTGGTGAGACTCTTTAATCAATAGCAGCCATCTTTTACTGGGTGAGATCTACCCAGGAGATGATGATTTCCCTGTTTCTGTGCTATACCTGCTTAAATTATTTTTTAAAAATAATTTGTTTATTTGTATTTTATGTACATTGATGTTTTGCCCACATGCATGTCTTTGTGAGGGTGTCAGATCCCCTGGAACAGGAGTTACAGGCAGTTGTGAGCTGCCATGTGGGTGCTGGGAATTGAACCCTGGTCCTTTGGAAGAGCAGTCTGTGCTCTTAACCATTGAGCCATCTCTCCAGCCCCAAGCCACATACACTTTTAAGGTGTCAGAGAAAGCCTATGGCCAGAGAAGAAAAGCAAAATTTCTTTAAAGCCATGATTATGCCAGGAAGTGTCTGCTATGGCTGCTGCTTGGGACATGCATTGGAGAACCAGTTGCATGCTGGTTAATTTTTGTTGTTAACTTTATTCAAGCTAGAGTCATCTGGGAAAAAGAAACCTTAGTAGAGAAGATGCCTACATCAGATTGGCCAGCAGGCAAACCTGTGGGGGCATTTTCTAGGTATTGGGAGGGTCTAACCCACTGTGGGCCTGCCACCCTGGGACGATCATTCTGGCTTGTATAAGAAAAGCAGGTTGAGCAAGCCATGGAGCAATCCAGTATGCAGTGTTCCCCTGTGGCTTCTACCTCTCTACATTCCCGTTTGAGTTCCTGCCATGACTTCCTTCAGTGATGGATTTTGATTGGGCCATTTGAGTCAGATGAACCCTTACCTTCCCAAGTTGCTCTGGATTCTAGTGTTTATCACAGCAACAGAAACCAAACCAGGACAAGTAGTCTGCTGTAGAGCATCTGTTACATGTGACATACAGACATGTTCAGGTCTTTTATGCTATTCTGATATTCATGTTTCAGTTTGTAGCTGTTCTCAGTTTCTGGAAAGTGAGTCAAAATAAAGATGAAGACAGTTTCTGCCTTTTGAGGGAAATGAGGGGGACCTGCCTCTCAGGGGGCACGTGTAAGGTGCTGAACATTGTTAAAATCAGTATTCATGCTAACGGTAAGTTCTAGATGGAAGTGTTCCTTCTGATTTGTTTGCTTTCCTGTAAGCAAACGTGTCAGACAACAGTGTGATTTGACTTTCTGACAGTTGTCACGCCCCTCCCTGGCACACTTGTCTTGATTAAAGAAAGGATTATCAGTCAAGCAGCTAGCTGCACTGTCTGTTTCAGCACCAGGCATTTCGAATGCTCTGCAGGTCCCTTGAAGATGCTGCATAACCACTACAACTACTTGCTATTGAAGCATGGGTACCAAGGGTGCTGTTCCATTCATGACTGGTCCAAGAGCTTGAACTTTTCTATAGCCATTTACACCATGCCAGAGGGCATGCATGCAATGCCCTTGATGGCCTAGTCCTATTGTGACTGGTGCAAAGGGGGCAATGTCATGATTGGTGTAAACCCAGTCCTTCGTTTGTATAAAGCTCTTCTCTGATTAGTGCAAGCACCCTTTCCTAGCTATCTAAGCAGGCTGTTTACATTACTTCGTGAGCTGGCCAGGAAAAAAACCCTCCTTCACTGCCTACCTTGGTGTTAACAGCACTAGATCCAGGCAAAGTTTCCCCTTGAATATTCTTTTCTTGATTAGTTTTCACAGAGCAGATTGAGCTTCACATGAAGAGAGAAGCGGCAGAACCACCGAGGAAGTGGAGCTAGAGGAGCAGCTGGTGGCCTTGGGAGCAGCAGGTTTGTAGTAGTGACAGCAGGAGCTGAGCTGTGGCAGCAGAGAAACAGCTGTGACCGTGTAGAGCTTCCAGTGGCCTGGCATTGGCCACGACAAGAGAAACTTTAGCTATTGGTCTGCAGGACCAAGGGTCTTAGACACCATAGGTAGGGAGTGGTGACACTAGCCATTGTCAAGGACTGGAGAATTCTGAACTTCCTATGTGTTCAGGAGAATAATTTATGATAGCCATACTTCTGGTTTTCAATGAGGGGGTTTGTTAAGTACGTAGCAAGCGAAAGCAAAAGAAAGAATATCAAGTAGCAGAGAGACAGAAGCAGCAGATATTAAACACCATCAAATCAAACACTTACAACCTTCAACAGAAGCAGCCCGATAGAACAAGCAGAGGTTATGTATTAGTTGATTTTCTGGTGCTGTGAGAAGACACCATGACCAAAGCAACTTACGGAAGAGTTTATTTGAGGAGTATGGATTCAGAGGCTTAGAGTCCATGAGAGTAGAGCAGAAGCAGCTAGGAACAGGAGCAGGGGAGCAGTCGAGAGCTCACATCTGGAATTGCAACCGAGTGAGTCTTTGAACTCTCGAGTCCTGCCCCTGTGTCCTACTTTCCCCAGCAAGGCCACAACTCTGAAACCTCCTCAAACAGTGTCACCAATTGGGGACCAAGTGTTCAAATGCCTGAGACTGCAGGGGACATCCCATTCAAACCACTCCAGGTATAACACTAAATTGGTGGATTATAGTATCAGCAGATATCCGTTGGGGAATCCTCACTGAGTTCATCCACTGGAACTCTCAGCTGAGAGACTTCCAGTTTCCTGTCCCCGCTGCAGGCATTTTTAGAGCCTGGGATAAACAATGGTAATGAGGTCTCAAGGACACAGTGTTTTTAATACCCTTAGCTGTTTGCTATTTTTCCTGCGTTGTTACAGAGAAGGCTCCAGCCTGCCCCAGGACAGGAAGTTTGAGAAGTTACTTGAAATATGCATGCTTAAGTCTGAGATACTGGAGGGCCTCCTCACTTCCAGAGTCCACTTTCAACAGGCTTAAACAGCAAACGACAATTTACTAATGTGATGTATATTGTAGTAGGCTTGTACAGGAGCTTTAACATTGTTTCTGTTGGGGTAAAGGTCCTGAGAGGTCTGCACTGGTAAGCGGTGGAGGACTACCTGCTGTCGTCGATCCTTGTGGTCTATTGCTGCTACTCATGATTGTTGGAAGTCAAGAGTTTTGAGAATTGCCAAAGGACTAGTGCTGGATGACTTTACCCTTGACTTCTTATGATTTCTATTTGAGTTGCATAAAAGGACCCCAGCAAGTTAACTGGTGACAATTTCACTGGGAGTTTTAGTGATGTGATCTACAGGCCCCCATTATTGTCATTTGTGCCAAAGGGATGGGGCTGTGCATGGCGTCACTATGGCCACTCTGTTTACGGATCCATGATGTTGGCATCGAGCTGGGAAAGAGCAGAAACTAGTAGTTTGGGTGCATCTGACGAGTTAGTTTGCTCACTGAGCTGGCTCACTCAGATGCCAGAAAACATCTCCTCTATTGTTTTCTATGTGGTGTGCCTGGGTGTGAGGTCAAGCTCTGCACAGGTTGTCTCCTCTCACAGGTGTGCTCACGCACCTCTTCCTCAGATATCCTTGTCTTTCATTCTTCAGAGCTGTCTTATGAGTTACTCTTTTCTTTCTCTTGTTGGAAGGCTGCTCTGACTCCTGGAATGGGAATGCAGCAGGAACCAGCGTCTTTGTGTTGTTCGGCTCTGAGGAAAGCAGTGTGTCTGTGATTCCAAGAGGATATGGCATACATTTTGATTTACTGTGTTGGCTCTGGAGAACAGTTACAAGGACTTCTCTCAATTCTTCCCACCATGATAGCTATTTCTAAAGACAAAACAAACAAATGTGAAGCTTCTGATAGTTGCTTGGCATATTTATTGTGATCATATATTCACTCTGATTGGGAAAAACATCAGGGGTGGATCCATAGACACCATGAAGTAATTACATTCTCGTTCCAATCAATGGAAATCTGTATTCCCTAGTGTCAGTATTATTCTGATACTGCATGAAACTTCCAAAGGAGCTGTGTATTTTATTTTCTCCCATGTTACCTCAAAAAACCCCTGTAGGTTCCATGAGGGGAACAACCTAATGTGTCCTGGGTGTTCTTGTCTCTGTGCTATTCTGTCCTGTCTGCTGCCTGCCTCTGGGTCTGGGAACTGATTATAGCCAGTTCAATATTAAGTTATCATGTTCTAATATGATGCTTGCCATAGGTCTTCTACTCACCAGCTTAGGAATTTTTATCATTGCATAGGTAAGGTAACACTCTCATTGGCTGCCTGTTCATACCTCTTACCCCTAGGAATAAGATGGTCTATTAGCCACAGACTCCCACAGGTAAAGGTCCTTCCATGTATCACTTTGGTCTTGTTTTATTACAAGGAATATATTCACACTGGCTCTAATGAGTAACTGCTGTCACCTGTTCTTGGCTAGTCCAAAGTCATGTCATCTATACAGACATCCAGAGGTTTGTGCCTATGAAGACATCCCCATTGTGTAGCCAACAGCCTCCCTGAGTTTCTCAATGCACCAGAGTGCATTGCTTATTACTTCAGTGAAGGCATGTTCTTCATTCCCACCACGGAAACACAGCCAGCATGTTGATTCCCAGCCTCGTATAATTCAACTCCAATCCACCTAATTTGAAATTCTTGTTCATTCTTCTACAATCAGTCTGGCACAATTGAGTCTAAAACTTAATTTGACAGTGAATTATGTTATTAAAGTCTTTAATTGTAGTTAAAAGGTATAAATATGTATAAACTAATTGAAAGGTGATGATATGTTTTTCTCCCGCACATACATGGATTATTTCAGTTTTGTCATAAATTATGAGGGCAATATACTTGTCTAAATAAGCCCAATAATTATTTCATTCTTACCCTTTTTGTCCTTAAGTAGGGAATGTTTTCTTAAGAAAGGATGCTTTTGTCTGAGGAAGCAGTGAACTTTCAGTCTCTACTTAATAACGTAAGAGTTGCATAGTTGAGGGTGGTATTCCCAAAGATGAGGTGTCTGTGAGGCCACACAGAGGAGCTGATAGAATTTGTGCTTCTGCTGTGTCACGTCCTCCTCACTCATGGACTACTGCTTCTCTGCCCATTGTGGTTAACACCGCCAAGAACAGAAAATGCAAGAGAATTTCTCAATCAGTTCCTAAGCGCTCTGTATGACCTGTGTGTTGTGTGTATGTATGGGGTTGTGCTTATGTGTATGTGTTCATTTGTGTGTACACTCATGTGTATATATACACATGTGTGGAGGCCAGAGAAGATGATCTCAGGTGTTTCACAGGCATGAGCGATCTTAGACAGACAGACAGAGAGAGAGAGAGAGAGAGAGAGAGAGAGAGACAGAAAGAAAGAGACAGAGAGACACACAGAGAGACAGAGACACACAGAGAGAGACAGAAAGACACAGAGAGAGAGACAGACAGACAGAGACAGAGAGACAAAGACAGAGAGAGAATATGACAGGTCTCTCAAGGTCTGGAACTTGCTGTCCAACAAACTCCATGGATTTTCCTGTCTTCACCTCCCCAGCATTGGGATTAAAGATCCTCACTTCCACACCTGTCTATTTTACATGGGTTCTGAGGATTGAACTCATCTTCCTGCTTGCAAGGTAAGAACTTCACTGAGTAAGTTTTCTTTCCATCCCCAAGCAATATCATTTTAGAAGGATATTTTCTGCTTCCTTTCTAGTACTGCAATTTTGGTTTGCTTCTCTTTAGTGTGGAAATGCACCAGTCATGTCTCATGCTGTGGAACTCTATCTGGTCCTCTTGGGATTCACCATGGCATTTGTGCCAGGACCCTGGATCCTCCAGACTGCTCCCAGCAAGTGACGCAGCATGGCAAGGCTCATGTGGGACTTCTCACTTAGATTTCTACCATAGTATAATACTTGTCTAGCCAACATTTTCTTCTGGTGTTTCTCCTTTACTAGGGACCTGACTCACACCAGCCAGAAGCCCTTCCAGCACCATTTCCATCCCCAATACACTTATTTACATATCATATTTGTTATGTATTGTTGTGTAAGATATTATCTTCTCCAGTGTGTCATTCCCTGCATGGCTTTGAACTTGTCCTGACTGGTGAGAGGAGGGGATGAAGAAAAGACAGACACACAGAAAAGCTGAGATCTGGTGGGCTGTGGGTTCTGACAGAGGTGCAGCCATTGCCTAGAATTTCAGTGTGTTTATTATACCCCACTGAGTGAGAAGACAGGTTTATTATATGCAGTTGAACTAGAAGGAGTTGGGTTAGCTAGTCTAGGTAGGTAGGAGGTCTCTGTAGGGAGCAGTTTCAGATTGTAGTCAACTAGGAAGAGGAAGTTGTAGTTTATAGTTTTTTCATAGACTGGTTTAGCTAATGGGCAATCATTTGTAACATCTGTACTTGACCAGAGGAGAGTTTTGTCATTCCTTTGAGGCTGGTCCAGGAAAAGTCTTGCCATTCTCATTGGTCTGAGCACTGAGCTCTTGACATAGCTGTGTTTATGTCAATAAATAAATAAATAAATAAATAAATAAATAAATAAATAAAATTGAGCATCATACAATACATTTTTATCATCTCTCGGTTACTATAATCATGGTGTGCTGGTTAGTTTTTGTCAAACTAGAGTCACCTTTTGATAAAGGAACTTTGAGAAAATGCCTCTAGAAGACTGACTTATAGTCATGTCTGAGTGGCATTATCTTGGTTGTTGATTGATGTGGGAGGGTCCAGCTCACTGTGGATAATGCCACCCCTTGGGCAGGTGGTCCTGGGAAGTCTAAGAAAGGCAGCTGAATGTGAGCCTGAACGTCACACAGTTAACAGCTTTCCTTCATGATTTCTGCCTCTGTTCCTGCTTATTTCTCTGACTTCCCTCATTGATCAACTGTGATCTGGACCTGAAAGCCTAATAAGCCTTTTCTTCCCCAAATTGCTTTCAGTCAGCATTTTATCACAGCAATAGAGAAGAAACCCAGTTAGAAATTGGTACCAGAGAGTAAGCTATTGCTGTGACAATCCTGACCATGCTGTTTTTATGAGAAGTGTGGAAATGTTTGGAAAATTGGAATAGAAAAGCCATTAGTGCTCAAAGCTTAATGGACTCGTCTCG
Source organism: Peromyscus leucopus (assembly GCF_004664715.2). Taxonomy (NCBI): domain Eukaryota; kingdom Metazoa; phylum Chordata; class Mammalia; order Rodentia; family Cricetidae; genus Peromyscus; species Peromyscus leucopus. Next base: position 104,387,209 of record NC_051068.1, read on the forward strand.
GGGAGCTTGGAAGATAGGAGTGTTGAAAGAAACCCAGACAATGGGGGCCTGGCTTGTGACGTTCCAGAGAGAAGGAAAGACTTCCATTTGGGCTGTTTCCAGTCAGCTGGGGCTAAAGAATCAACCGTGGTTCCCAAAAAACCAGCACTGAGGTGAACTTTTAGTGGGATAATTGATGCTGGTTAGCTGGGACTAAACAGTTGTGTTTAAAAGACAAGCATCATTGAAATGAAATCTTCTGGAAAGTGTTTCCTCAGAGTCAGCACACAGAAGCTGTGGTCCAGGTTGGGGTAGGGAAAGGCTGCACATCAAACTGGAAGCAGAACCTAATAAATGTATGAGAGTCTCCCATGTGTCACTAGTTTTGAAGGCATAAAGGGGTCCTGGAGCGTAGCTGAGACCTGCCACTATGTGGTAGGGCTGGAGTCCCTGCAGAGAAGCTAGGAGGCCATTATTGAAAGTGCAGCTTACGTTGCAGTGGAGACACAGGATTGAAGGTGTCAGGAGGCAGAGCTGCCCACGCCTTTGGAGTCCAGAAGATCTTGAGTTCCAAATATTAGACATTGAACTATTTACACTATTATGCTTGCTCAAAGTTTTCTTTGACCAGATTGTAACGGTGTCCTGCTTCTTTCCTCTTGGAGTAAGAGAGTATTTAGCTCACTTTTGATTTTATAGGAACTTGCAATTAACAGATTTTGGATATTTCAAAGAGATTTTGAAATTTTAAAGTGTTAGAATTTTTTAAAGACTGTGGGTCTTTTCTAGTTATACTACATTTTATATTGTGATATCGATATAAGTTATAGGGAATAAATAAGAAAGGAAAGGTTATGGTTTAATAGTGATGTGTTTGTGTGTCAGTTATTTTTGTCAACTTGACACAAGCTAGAGTTACTTGGGAGGAGGAAACTTCGGTTGAGAAAATGTCTCCAGCAGATTGCCCTATAGGCATGTCTGTATGGCATTATCTTGATTGTTACTGGTGTGGGGGCGCCTAGCCCACTGTGGATAATGCTAACCCAGGGCAGGTAGTCTTGGAAGGTCTAAGAAAGGTAGCTGAATATGAGCCTGGAAGCAAAGCCAGTAACCAGCATTCCTCCATGGTTCCTCCCTCTTCTCTTGAGTTCTTTCCCCGACTTCCCTCAATGATAGACTTCAGTCACTGGGACTTGTAAGCCAAATAAACCCTTTATTCGCTGAGCTGCTTTTGGTCGGTGTTTTTGTCCATCTGCTTGGAGTTTCTTCTAAGCTGGTAATCAAGGCTAGCTAATGCTTGGGTCTTATCCAAAGCTCAACTACAGAAGGACCTAGAGGATTTAGTTTTTCATGCACTGATTTGCTAGGTCCTTAGTTCCTGTTGACTGGAGAGGCCTTGCTTAGTCCTCTGCCATGAGGATCTCCCACTACACTGACTTACTCTGGTTGAGTGAGTGAAAAGAAATTCTTCTGGCAAGGTTTCAACATTTTCTAGTTTAGTCACAGAAATAAAAACTTATTTACCTTTTCCTATTTTACTTGTCAAAAGAAAGTCATTTGAGGCTGGGGATTTAGCTCAGTGGTAGAGCACTTGCCTAGCAAGCACAAGGCCCTGGGTTCGGTCCTCAGCTCCGGAAAAAAAAAAAAAAGACTTATTGCCGGGCAGTGGTGGCACATGCCTTTAATCCCAGCACTTGGGAGGCAGAGGCAGGTGGATCTCTGTGAGTTCGAGGCCAGCCTGGTCTACAGAGCTAGTCTAGGATAGCTCCAAAGCTACAGAGAAACTCTGTCTCGGAAAAAAAAAAAAAGTCATTTGACAAGCCCGAATACAAGTAGAGGAAATTATGCAAGACTTTGATGACAGGAAGAAAGGGCAATTGGGAGTGGTCTTAGAAACTGTGTACTGCATACCTCTAATGCCATCTAGATGTCTGCTTGTCAGAGAACTCAAGCATCTTAAAAAAAAAAAAGCAACTTATAAGAAATAATTTTGTTTACTAAGATACTTTAACCTAACAAGTAACTTCATTAAAATGGAAAAAAAAGCTTTGTTGAAAGAGAAAGAAACATTTATTTTGACAAATTAAGTAGAATTTATTTGTGTTTCCCCTCCCTCCCCCATCAATAACAGCAAATAAAACTGAACCAAACTCAACAATTCATGAATCGGGTAGCACTCGGAACTAGATTATTTAGAGTTCCACTCTGGCCCTCTGGGCAGCGAGTGCTGGCAGAATACTGATACAAAGTATGGTCATACTTTGATGATAGACATCTAATTTGGACACAGTCTTGTTACTTAGCTGCCTATCACTGGCTGAAGCTCAGGGGCTGGTCATGGGTTGATACCTGCCTCTATATTACAAAAATTAGACTTCTAAGGTAGGATTACAGTAGTCTGCAGTTCTTATGTGTGTATGTATGAACACAGAAAGAGTGGTGGCAGGTAGCCCAAGGACACTGGCCTTGTTTATGTGACAGCTCTTTCAATGTGCCTGAAGAAGGAATTTTAAAGCAATATTTTGAATGAGATTAGGCATTCTCTCACCTTTACTGACATAGTATTTTCTTTAGTGATTACAACTTTCGGCGGATACTTCACTTCTCGCGTTGGTAAGGGCAGGCAGCTTACACACTGTAATGACGAAACTCTACCTCTATGACTGTGACTACAGGGGGTAGAGGTCAAGATGAAGCCACTGTGGGCAAGGCTGGGACTTTCTTCATTAAGCTAGGTCTAAAAGGCTACAATTCATCACTGTGCATGGAAGGGGAATCTGGTTTATATCAGTTGGACAAATAATTGCTTCAGAGCAGTTCCTGACACCAGAAACACACTTTTTAATATTGATGTAAAGGAATGTGGGTTTGTGGAATTAAAAGATTGTATAAAGATGAAATTGTACTACGGGCTTCATTTGTTGTGACAAAAGAGCCTACTGTGTAAGTATTGATAAATTAATTTGAATTCCTAAAATAGATTTAAGGTGAGTCATTTTACAGGAGACAAGCAGAAGCCACAGAAATATTGGTTTAGATACTTTTTTGAATGGAGAAAGCAGGGCAAAGCAGTGGACTCCTCTCTTCCCTCCTAATAAAAATGTGAACAGTAGAATAAAGCCAGGCTTAAGCTCTAGCACCCGGTTCAGTCATCTGGTTTTTCTATTACATTGTGTCCATTTGGGATCTCAGAATTCCCTAAAGGAATTTGACAAGTTGGCAGGGTTTCAGAGAAAAGTGCCTGGCATTATCAGAGGAAAGGTGAAAACCGTGTAAGAAAATCTAGGTGTAATTCCATGAGGACATGGGATTTTTTATTTATTTATATTTTAGCTCTGTCTGAAATAGGCATGGGAAGGAATAAAACTGAAATTAGGAGAGAATAAATTCTATCTGACTATCCAAGGCAGGGGTTGAGGATTATTAAAGGAAATAGTGAAAGTTCGTTATGTGTGACAATGAAATGTGGGCCAGCTGCAGCCTTCTAGAATGCACCCAAGGTAATCCTAGCCGGGCTCTGGGGAGTAGCTTGACCTGGGTAGTAATATCCAGCCCTAGTGTAGAATCTCTATTATTGCCTGATTTTGTGGGTTGGCCCCAGGCACAAGTAGTTTACAATGGCGAGTCTCCATTATTTCCTGTAGTTGAATCCATATTTTTGTGGACTACCTCATGTGGAAGGCTGCTAAAATCTTTTATCTTCTTCAATGCTCTGGAGAGTCTAATAGGAATTTTCACACTACAGTATGGACAGTTTGCAATATAAAAAGCCTGCAATGGGATATATGGTATCCGAGCCAAGTATATTCATCACTCACTGTTACCTGTGGGCTCAGACTGTTTCAGGAATGTCCTTCCATGTGACTATAAAATCCTCATATTGTGAGGTGAAAGATTTAGCTAAAATGATAGAGAAAAAGCCGTGAGTATGGATGAAAAATTTAGTCAGTAGTATGTATAAATGATAGATGAAAGGTGGGGTTATTGGCCTTTTATAGGGGTTTATGCAATACATTTGTTGTTATGGAAGATGCTCCCTTTGTATTCTGAACCTTGAAGTCGGGTCTCCGTTCCTTAAAGCTCTCTCACACTTTGCTCCAGAGAACACCAGCTTTAGGAGAGGGTACGGGTTGCAAGCTGAGTTGGCCTTTGCCTTCAAGACAGTTGAGAGGCAGCTTGAGCCCTTGGGACAGTCACCTCTGGCTACAGGCAGCTCGTCTGTCTTTTTCAGAGTTGGCCACAAAGCTTTGATCATGAATGTTCAACATGTTGTACACGTCTGTCTGGAAGCACTGTTTGTTCATTGCTATAATGTCTCTAGGCCACATTGGTCCTCCAGACGTCCAGGGATAGTCAAGGTCATGGGTGTTGTGTTTCCATCTTGATTATTTTCTGTGATTAACTTTACTTCATCAATCTTCATTGGTTTCTGTCTAGACATAAAAAATGTGTCACTTCTGAGTTCTTAACATTTTTAATGTTAACAAAATATCTGATTTGACATTATTTACTTTCTAGTAGTGATAGATTGCTTTAGTTTTCTTGTTGCTGTGATGTGATGGTGTTTTAGTCAGGTTTTCTAGAGGAACAGCATGAAGAGAGTAGGGTGTGTGTGTGTGTGTGTGTGTGTGTGTGTGTGTGTGTGTGTGTGTGTGTGTACACAAAGTGAACTTTACTTTAAAACAATAATATCTCAATCACACCCAAGCCACAGTTCTGGCTGCCTCAATTGTTGAAGTAGTCCCAGAATATTCACCTTTCACTAATGGTCTGTGACCTGTAGCCATTCAGATCATAAGGCAGGGGCCTCAGGAGTCCCAAACTGGCACCAGAAGTCCAGAAAGTTCCTGAAGAGCCGGTAGTCCCTGTTCAACTGTGGAAACTTGGAAATGCTGATTCTGCCATCACCTAAGGAATCAGCAGCAGCGCCAACAACAGGGGAAATCACCTCTGTTGCCAGAGGAAAGGCCAACCAAGCAAAGGCAGATGAAGCTCCCTTCCGAAAGAGCCCTGTGAATATCTGTGCTGCCACCTGAAGGTCCAGCACATAATCAGGGTGGCCCTCTCACGCCAATGAGGGCAATCGGGACAGTTTTTAGGTGAGGTTCCCTACTCAAGTGATTCTAAGTTTTGGCAAGTTGACAGTAAAACCAACCATAATAGATGTGACCAAATACCTGGTCAGAAGCAAGGTCCAGGAAGACGGGTTTATTTTGATTTATACTTCAGAAGAAAACAAAGTCATTGACTGTCTTTCCTCCTCCATCTCTTCCTCTTGGCCCCTTTTCTTGTTTTAGAAACTTTTTTTTCCTTAATGCCCCCTGGATTCCTCTGTCGCAGTATCCTCTCTGTGAGTCTATGACTCAGAATAAAATCTCCAGGATCTAGGTAAAACCTTTTCTGCCTGAAGGTACCTTTCCTGTCAGATGAACTGAGGACTTAGAAGTTGATGTCTTTGAGTCTGGGTTCCACTATCCCCAGGAACAAAATATTTTATAGAGTAAAAATAGTTAAAGGTTAAAAGAATTATGTAGGCTGGGAGTTGGCTCAATGGTTAAGAGTGCTTGTCATATGAGTATGATGGTCCTGAGTTTAAATACCTAGGACCCACAGAACAAGTCATCACGCCTGTGCTGAGGGTGGAGTGGGGTGGGGAGAGGAGGATTCCATGAGCTTGCTAATCAGCCAAGCTATCCAAAATAACCAGTTTCCAGTTCAGTTAGAGACTCTGTCTTCAGGGAATAAGGCATGGAGTAGTGGAGGAACTCACCTGATGCTCTCCCCTGGCCTCTACATGCACATGACTTGGTGTGCCTATACACTCATGTGTATACATCCCACACACCTCATGTCTATGCGCACCCACATAATATCCACCCCGAACCCACACAATATCCACCCCATGCACCCACACACCCATTCACCCTCTACCCCTCATACAAAAAATTATGTATAGCTCATCAGCCTGATAAGTTTAAAAGTTAAGTACATGTTCTTATATCATATACATACACATATGTGTGTTATGTATGTACATGTGCATATACAAGCATATGCATCTCAGAATTAGCAATCCTACATTAGATAAAAGCTCACAGCCCTGGATCTTTATATGATAATCTCCTAACACAGAAAGCATTTACTAACTCTTGCTATCATTTTGTTTCAGGAGACCAGTTGTGGACATATCAAAGTACAAGTATTCATTTAGCAGCGAGACAGCAGTGTAGATTCATAGCCTAGCCTCTCCTTCAATCCATTGCCCAACAAAGTTTCAATGATTTTATGTATTTTGAGGTAGCATTTTAAGTGGGAGAATTAGCTGAGTTATCTCTTGCCTAGTCAATATTCCAAAAACCACTACAAGTCATCAAACACACACACACACACACACACACACACACACACACACACGCATGCACGCACTCATGCATGCACGCATGCATGCACATCTGTGTGCTTGCAGATAGATCAAAAGTAAAGAATCAAGTCATTTTGTGGTATGTGTGTGGAGGGGCTTACAAACTTCATGGGCAGGGAAAGACGGTGCTGAGGAGGGTACAATACTGAAATGGCCAAGATCATGTAGCAGAGAGATTAGGGACAAGGTCCTTCAGATGAAGCCATGTCCACCCATCATTAGCACTGTGCCTTCAATACACATTAACTGAAAAGGTTAACAGAACGTACTGTCTGTGTTTTCAGGATAACACACATGGCCCAACAGCTGCAGGGTGAACCACTGTTTTCCCACGTTTTCTTCTGTGGTCATAATAATATCACAGGGATCAGAGGTTCTGAGTCTTGCTTCCTGTTAATATGAAGGGAGGATATGATGAGCCTTAGCAAGTGAATCCACGTGTTTTAAATCTTGGAATAGGGACATCCTAATATTACTCCATGATTTTCTGAATGAAAAGCAAGAACCTAGAAAAGAACTCTTAACTATCCTGGTGGTGAATTTGCAGTCTTCAAATTTGATGAAACCTGTGTTGATCGTTTGCTTCAAAGATAACCAGAGCAGGGTGAGAATATTTCTAATCCGTCAACAACAGATGACTTAGTGAAGTCCATTAGAATCTCAAAAGACATTTAGTAGGATTCAGTCCTGAAGCACAAGCTACTGGGTAAGCATTCTGCAGTACGCTGTTTGCAGACGTTACTCCTTACACATGGTTTCAGTACACACTGCTCCCTGTTTTCATAGAAACCCTCTTAATCTCCTTATATTTGAATTCATTTTTCTTAAAGTGGCCAGAATCTTTGCTACTCTTCCTTCATTTGCTGGCCCTCTCTATTCTCAGAAAGCTTGAAAGATTAAAGGAGAGGAGCACGAGGAGAATTCCTGGTGTTGTGTAACCATAGGCAGACAGTTTTCCGTCTTGCTGCATGTATGTGTATGTGTTGTATACACAGAGGCTACAAGGGTGGGGCTGAGGCAGAAGGCTTGTGTTCCAAAGCCAGAGCTTTAGAAAGTCGCCTGACTTTATGTTTGCCTTCCCCTGTCCACAGTTACAGTGACGTTTGTGGGGGCAGGGGGCATTGTGGTGCTTTGGAGATCAACTGAGCAAGTCTGTTTAAGAATTTGGAACAGTACTTTGAACTAACAGTGTTAGCCGCCCACGACCACTTTCTCTAAGTCTAAATGTGTCCGTTTGTACTCCTGTTCATTCACTTTCCTGTCGACTTTGTAATTCTACATTGTACCCCATCTCTTTCCTGTGTGGTGGTCTTCTCACAGGACCCAGAAAGCACTGAAGGCAGAGGACTGGGCCGTTCTCGGGCTAGAGAATAGAAAACAGATTCTATCTAGCCATTCTCCACCCCAGCACCTACACTGCAAGAGGAACATATGATATAAGTGGACAAGGAAATATCAAGGTTTCAGGTACATGGTTAGGATGGAGACTCAAGAGGATGGTATGGATGCAGTTACGTACCTGAGAAACTTATGGAATTGTCTCTGAGGAGGTGACCTTTGAATCTAGATTTACATACTGAGAAGGGCACTGATAGACTGAGAGTGGCGAAGAGCATATGTGAGCGTACAAATTTGGCCAAGGACTTTGATTTAGCACAGGGGATTGCAGCATCAGCACCATCACCAGGAGCAGATAAGTCTCCATTGCAGAGGCCATAGCATGTATTGCAGGATACTCATCATTATCTCTGGCCTCTACCCAGGAGATGCCAGCAGCGTTCACTTCTGGTCCTGATAATTAAAACTGTCTGTAGACAGTCACCTGTCCTTGGAAAAGCATTGCTTGGGGTTGAGAACTACTGATTTAGAGTAGGTTCAGTAGGGATAACACAACCTGATATTCACACTATATAGACTTACATACTATATATATAGTGTGTAAATTACACACACACACATATATACACATATATATGTATATATCTATATATAAATAAATTTTGGTCAAATTATAGAAAGTGGAGTGTAGAAAATAACAAGGAAATAAGAACTAGGAAAACTAGTTTGGGGATTGGGTAACAGCCTGGAGTTGGGTAGAGTGAGTGGAGAGGCTTACTTAATATTAGTAGTTAATATTAATTTTAAAATTTATTAAAAAAGATTTTTCTGGAGACAGATTCTGTCTACTCAACTCAGGCCTCAAACTCTTGGCCATCCTCCTACCTCAGCTACCGAAGGGTTTGAATTCTAGCCATGCAGTGCCACGCTTGGCTTTTAAATGTATGTTTAACTGATATACAAAAAACATGTTTATATTACCATTAATGGTACAGCATATAATGTTTTTATTTATGTATGTATTGTTACAATGTTCAAATCAAGATGAGCATAGCTATTTTCTCAAATATTTTTCATTTTTCTGTTTTATGTTGTTTTTCTTTTTTTCTTTTTTCTTTTGGTTTTTTCAAGACAGGGTTTCTCTGTGTAGCTTTGCGCCTTTCCTGGAGCTCACTTGTTAGCCCAGGCTGGCCTCGAACTCACAGAGATCCGCCTGGCTCTGGCTCCCGAGTGCTGGGATTAAAGGTGTGCGCCACCACCGCCCGGCTCATTTTTCTGTTTTAAAACATGTTTTTTGAGGCATGGCCTTATGTAGCCCAGGTTACATGATACTGATTATGAACTCCTGATCCTCCTGCTTTCTGAATGCTGGAATTATTAATTTCATTTTTGTGTATGCTTACAAAGGTATGTGTTGTGTGCGTGTGTGAACCCATGAATGTACATGTGAAGGTCAGAGGTCAATGTTGGGTATCTTCCTCGATTCCTATTGTCCTTTTTACTTTGAGATAGCATCTCTCACCCAGTTTCTCTCTATCCCCATGATCCCCTCTATCATGTTATCTCTTTCATTGTTCTCCCACTCCATCCCTGTTCCAGCTCAACCATCTGTTCCCTTATGTTCTCATCTCCCATCCTCTACCCTCTATTGCCCTCTCCATCCCCAGTTTACTCGTGGAGATCTCATCTATTTCCCCTTCCCATGTGTCCTTCTTAGGATCTTCCTTGTTAGCTAGCTTCTCTGGAGCTGTGGGTTATAGTCGGGTATCCTTTGCTTTATATCTAGTATCCACTTATGAGTGAGTACATATCATGTTTGTCTTTCTGAGTCTGGGTTACCTCACTCAGGATGATATTTTCTAGTTCCACCCATTTGCCTGCAAATTTCATGATGTCATTGTTTTTCTCTGTTGAGTAGTACTCCATTGTGTATATGTACCACATTTTTTTTTTTTTTTTTTTTTTTTTTTTACCCATTCTTCAGTTGAAGGGCATCTAGGTTGTTTCCAGGTTCTGGCTATTACTAATAATGCTGCTATGAACATAGCTGAGCAAGTGTCCTTGTGGTATGATTGAGCATTCATTACATTTATGCCCAAGAGTGGTATAGCTGGGTCTTGAGAATTTTCCGAGAAACCGTCATACTGATTTCCAAAGTGACTGTACAAGTTTGCACTCCCACCAACAGTGGAGGAGAGTTCCACTTGCTCCACATCCTCTCCAACATAAGCTCCAATAAATGTTTTTGATCTTAGCCATTCTGACAGGTATAAAATGGTATCTCAGAGTCATTTTGATTTTCATTTCCTTGATGACTAAGGATGTTGAGCAATTCCTTAAATGTCTTTTGGCCAGTTGAGATTCTTCTGTTGAGAATTCTCTGTTTAGCTCAGTGGCCCACTTTTTAACTGGATTGTTTGGTATTTTGCTGTGTAGCTTCTTGAGTTTTTTATGTATTTTGGAGATCAGCCCTCTGTCAAATGTGGGGTTGGTGAAGATCTTTTCCCAATCTGTAGGCTGTCGTTTTGTTTACCATGCCCTTTGCCTCCAGAAGCTTCTCAGTTTTAAGAAGTCCACTTATTAATTGTTGCTCCTCACCTGAACTTCTTACTCCGTTTAACTGCAGCAGTGCACATTACTCAGACTGTCCTACGTTGTGAGTAAATTATAAGGCAACATACAATTCCCAGCACACAGTAGTCACACTGAATTAGTATTCCAATGTTGTCACTGCCTCCATGAGCAGTTTCAAGATATAAAATCCGAGGCTTCCCTTGGGCTACTGAGCTATGACTGACAGTTTCTGGTTGTTGGAGGCTGGTATTTTTAATAGTGAAGAATAGTCCTGAAGAGTCCATGGATAAAGAACAAGCTACCCTCATGTATTGACTCAATCTTTGTGTGCTTTTTTTAATTGAGAGAAAGTCTCAAAATCAATAAAGCCTCAAATTTGTGCTCCTGCTTTAGATGGGGCTTATTGCCAGAGCAGATTATTAAAGGGCAAGAGGAGAAGGCACTTGAACACTTTTCAAAGGATGATGTTTATTTCCAGCCAAGGGTCAACACCATTTTCTTTGTGTGCTTTGCATCCCAAACCACATTCAGAGCACCACAACCTTTTCAGGTGAGTTGGCTTGATTATGTACTGCATTTAAAAAACCTTTTTTTAAATCTTTTGTTTGGAATGATTCTTTCCCTTAAGATTTGCTTTAATTTTATTTATCTGTATGCATGTGTGTCTGTGTGGGTTATTTGTACATGAGCATAGGTACTCACAGAGGCCAGAAGAAGGCGTTGCAAACCCTGGAATTGGAGTTACAGGCAATTGTGAGCTGTCTGATGTGGGTGTTCTGAACTGAACTCAGGTCCCCTTCGAGAGCAGGACTCATTCTTAACTGCTGAATCATTTCTCTACCCTCTGTTTGGAATGATTCTACAAACTACCCATTGATGTGCATCTCATCTTTACTGAATCAGAAGTGACAGGACACAGTGCCATGATGTAGTGGGTAGCCATTCCAGCTTTGATCTGGAAGTTCCAACCCCCACTGAGGCTTTGGTAACGGTCATGCCTACAAGGTAGGGCCACAAGAGGGCCCTGAAGACCCGAGATCCAGATGTGCTGCCCTCTCTTGGTTCCTGGACCCTGGACACTGGAGGTAGACGGAGTAGAGTTCTCAAGAGAACACCTCCAGACTGTGCTACATCTTTCCCAGACCCTGCAACCTACCTATCACTTCACTTGCAAGTTACGCCACTAAATAAATCTCCCTTTTAACTACATGGAGTGGCCTTAATAATTTCACCAATACCATAGTCTGGGGTTTTCTGAGGCGTAGAGAGCTGTCCTGAAGGTCTCCTAAGAACAGGTTTTCCTTTAATGTGTCTTTACCTTCTCCTGCCAACAGCACTGGGTATATCACAAATAAAATGGTTTATGTTGGTATTTTCACACACTGTTCCAGCTTCAGGAAAAACAATGTATTTGAAATATATAAGTACAAAAGACTCCATTTGAAAAATGACCATTCTAGGGGTGTTTGAGCTCTTTCAAGGTTTAAGTAAAATCAAGTTCTACAAGTCCACACTACAGCTGGCTTTAGGCGGTTATTCTCCTGCCTTCTGGCACCTCAATGCATTGGTGAATTCCACAATCTTTGCACAAAGTGCCTATTAAACTTATTTTCAAGGAGTTGATTTGTGTTAGGGGCTTGAAGGGCAAAAACTGTTGGAAAGGAAGTAAACACATCAAATGTGGCCACACTCCTTAAAATGAAGTTTATAAAGTTGAATAGGGTTTCCAGGAAACCTAGAGAAAGGGTCACGGTCTTTATCAGTGACTCAAGGGCTATCCAGAAGAAAATGACAGCATGGCAACAGTATTTATTATTGGTAACAAAGAGTAGACTAAGTATCAAAATAATACACCTTTATCTACTTTTTCCACTTAAAATCATAGAGATATAATATCTTCTCTATTCTAGCCTTAAGTAAGTAGAAAAGTCACTGGATTGGGCACTATGAATCTCCCATTTTCCTAGAGTGAAAACAAATTTTGCTATTAATTCTTCTAGTTGGGAAATGAGGATAGGCATTTAGCCGTGAGTTATATTCATATTCTGCTTTCTAATATGCTCTAGAAGATGGATGCACAAACAAATAAATATTGACTCTGCCAGACTCAGTGCTCCCAAATAAATCTTCGTTATTTGAGTTCCTGCTCCAGGCCAAAAGAATGTTTTGCAATGTTTATAGTTTTTTTGTAATCATTTTTTATTTCTCTCACAGACAGGAACATATAATCCTTGTTGTCATACTGGGGCCCAGGAATCATTATCAGGATTCTGTTTCCAGTTTAATAAAATGTGTATTTATACTGGAAGATCCCAACCTAATTAATTGTCTTGGAACATAAAATGTGATAGGTGTGACCTAGTCCTTCAACCCTATTCATGCTTGGGATTTCATGTTGTTTTTGGATGGACAGAGTGTGGCTAACAGTGAGTGTCCAGTGCTAAGAAATCCAAGAACCTCTGTGTTGTGATACCATGATCACATCAGAAAAGGGGTTCAGCTACCTTACCAGCTTGGAAACTCCATGACATGTAGAGATGGCAGAATAATACAAATCAGGGAATGGGCTGTGTCCTCTTCAGGGAGAAGAAATGTACAGTTCAGCTCACATCTTTCAAGGTAAACTGGTCTCCACGGTACAGATCATAAACTCTGTGCCCAGTGGTCAGATGCCATGAAGAAATGAAAAGAGGGACTAGTTGTTTCTTTTCTGCCATGATACTTGTGTACTGATTTTCACTACATACGCAAAGTAGGCTCCAGATCTGAAAATGCAACTCATCCTGGTTTTTCTTTTTCTCCCATCCCCTCTTTTCCTTTGTTGCCAGCATCACAAAGCATCCGGGGCAGGGGCTCCCTGACTCCTATGCCCTGTAACAGAGCTTGCCACTCCCTTGCCCTGGGATCTCCTCAGAGGACCCTGTTCCTAGTTGGGATACTTGGTCTCTCTGTTCTCCCAGTTGTTTCTTTCTTTTTTTTTTTTTTTTTTAGTGATGTTCTAATATTGGTTTTGCAATTACAGTTGCATCTGTAGACTACATGTCCTGGAAGCCTATGATATGACATATAATACAGTAGTTTAAGACATGACATTTGGAGAGAGAATGTATTTCTCCACACTCAGCCAAGGGTAGATTGAAAATATTTGAAAATTAAATGCATCAGTATTAGCTCATACTGAGTATTTTTGTTACTCTTTCCTAAACAATGCACTATAGCAACTATTTGCATAACATTTATGTTGTATCAGTTATTATAACCCAGAAAGGAGTTAAAATGTAAGAGCTAAATAATATTACTAAAACAAACATACAAACATATGTTTAGTATATATATTTATATATAGAATATTACACATTCTATATGCAAACTATGCAGTTTTATAAAGGGGACTTGAGCATCTTTGGATTTGGGCATCCTGACACTGATCCTGCCTGGGTGATACTGAGGCATTAGTATACAGTATCAATATACAATATTAGTGTATTGTTAATGCCTATGCTACTTAATAGTCTATATGATTTATTTGGACAAGAAATAATTGTGTTACACTTGCTACAGAATTTCCTGTTTCTGTTTTGTTTTTCAATAATGCTTGTCACATGTGGTCTCAGAAATTGTCCATTTATCAACAGACACTTCTTGCCAACCGTGTTTGCTGCTGTTTGAATAGGCAATTTATGGAATGTGAGAATCCTTTATCTCTAGCTAGGAAAAATACGATGGTGGTAAGACTGAGCTGTGCTGGACTCTGCTCCCCCAGCTTGGGCTTCTCATCCTAATTCGTTTCTGAATTTAAAAGCCACAGCTCTATGATCCTGACTGTAGAACTTTGGTTTTAAAAATTGGGACCAGCTGTGTGTTACCAGAATTTGCTGTACAGTGTTCATGGAATGTATTTTCTCTCTGACCTCATTGGAAGCCTCTAGAAGAATAATGCACACCTGTCTGTCAGTTTCAGGATAAACAAGAATGATCAAGAAACTTTATTTCACAACTAGTCATATATTGAGTGCAAGTTTAAAATTTCGCTATTTCACACGGCTTTACTGAAGACAGCAGTTGACTGCAGGCCATGGATGGGAAGTGATTCACATTCAAGTTCCAGTAAGGATGTAACTTGACCACCAGGCAAAGTCCATGAAAGCCAGTAAAGCTTTGCAAAAACTTAACCCAAACTTGGATCTGCTATAAAATATACAAACTGAGGGGTGAAGGAACACTCTCCATTTTGGGATTCTGGGATGCAGAGACATGTGTTCATATTTAACAGACTTTAACATTGATGCTCTGGACTCATTTCTCCTTTCCCTAAAACAAAACCAAAGAATTCTTCTGTGACCTAGGAATGACTTCCTGTAAATGTACATTTTTACTGATAAGTTATAAATAGTTTATGGCGATTTTAAATTAAAACCAGAAGTTAAATTTGGAACATGGAAAAGATAAATAAGTTGAATCTCAAGAATTGTGCATCTTAGAGTGTCTTGTTATGTATCACATCCCTGATTCTCCAGGGATAGTCCTGGGCTGTGATTGCAACTCTTCTCAGCAGAGCCCAGGTCTGCTCTGGTAGCAGGAGTCTGAGCATTTGCTCTCGCAATTTCTTAGTCACTGACGCTGTTTACATTGAAACACCCGCTCTGGCTCTCACATTAATAATCATTAATGATGTGATATCTAAAAGTGGAAGCTGAAGTCCTAGGGCATTTAAAAAGATTTCAGTAGATTGAAATGTGGTCCAAAGTGTAGCTAATTCCATATCAGTTTATAATGTTTGCAGGGGATAAATAATCACACTGAGGGGCTGAGAATGAGCTTCAGCTTGGAAATAGCTGAATGTGCTAATGGCTGATGGAAGAGTAGGGCTTAGATGAGGAGGGATGTTAGAAATGAAGACCCCTGGGCTTCAGATATTGGCTCCTCCACACCGTTCAGAGATACTGTGGTCTGAAATAAACATCAGGAGCTTGGTAAAAGCACAAACTTCAGTTCAGGCTTCGGTTTAGATAGAGCCTCTTCCATTTTCTTGTTTGCAAGTGTGACTTTTGGTAAATTATTGGTCTTCTCTCTTAGTTGTCCCAGCATTAAAATGGGGTTATTAAAGTATTTTATGCTATCAGTATTAAAGGATCTAACACAGTTTATCACTACTACATAATAAGTGCTCAATAAAAACATATTCCATATAAGCAGCACTATATTGAAGTGGCTTAATGCTCTTACTTTATTACTTAATAGCTTTACAATAAGATCAATAGTTTTTAATTTTTTTTTTTGCCTTCATGTGTGAAAGAGAAAACACTGATACTATAGACTTGAGGAATAAAGTGAGTTAATGTTTGTAACATGCAAGCATATTACCTGCTGTAGTTCATGGTAACTTTAATTACAATTAACAAAATAAGCATAGCAGTGGATAATGGGACCATTGGGCATTGTTCTGTTTCGATTTAGCTGAAAAAGTGTGTCTGTCCAGGCTGAAACCATTCTTTTTGTCCGGTGATTGTTGCATAAAAGAAACTAGCTGTTACATCTTGTTCACCAAAGAGAAGCAAAGGCTTTTGGAGCCCGGAAACAGTGCTGAAGAGGGATTTGGACCTTGGGTTTTATGGGGAAGGCTAGTAAGAGCTGCTTTCCTCAAATAAATATTGCTTCTTGGTTTTAAACGCTCTGAGGCAACAGAGCCTGAGATTAAGCTCGGAAGACCTAGCTGTTTTGGCACTGGAAAGCGATCTCAGCACTCTAGTCATCCGATTTCCTGTCCCGTGTTTAGTCTCTTCAGGAAAACCCACCAGCGCTCATTCTGTGCATTACAGACTTTGCTCTGGCTTACACATCTCCCAGCCCCAGAGTGCTCCGACCTAGCTCCTCTCCCTCTGCCTTTCTCATTTACATTCTCATTGCTGGGATGAAACACTCTGACAAAAGTAACTTAAAGAAGAAAGTGTTTACTTTGTCTCACAGTCCATCATGATGGGGCAGACACGGCAGCAGACAGGGAAGACATAGGGAAAACAGGAAACTCGCGGGTCACATGGTATCCAAACTCAGAAAGGAGGACATGAACAGGACATAGTGCCAGACTATAAGGCCCAAGACCCGCCCCACAGGGATTCACTTCCTCCCTTGAGGCTCTACTTTCTGAAAGTTTTACAACCTTCCTAGACAGTGCCACCAGCCAGGGAACAAGAGTTTAAACATGTGCACCTATAAGGGGCATTTCATGTTTCAACCAAAACACTATGCTAGTTTTCAGTGACTAGTTTTTAAACATATCAAACAAAGCCTGGCGGCATAAGAAGGGCAGAAATTCCTTCCTAGGTTTTAGGTTCCTCTTTAGAGAGGAGGGGTAAGGGCAAGCCAGAGAGACATTTCTGCTTCTGCTGTTTACTCTGGCTTAAATTATTCAATACACCAAGCTGGATATTAGAATTTTGGTGGTGAATCCTTTCTCAAATCACTGGTGTCAACATTCTTAATTCCTTTAGACTTCTAGATGATCACATTACATTGAAGTTTGAGTGTGCAACAGCATGCAATTTTCTTTCAGGTAGGAGAATTTGGAAGGCAAGAATCTTTTTTGGGATCTAGTTCCCTGTTTCCATGAACATTTGGCAGTGAGTCAAGGGGAAAGAAACAAGGGAAGAAGGTGGAGACTCAGTGCTGAAGAGTGAGCAACTGGTTAGCAGGTAGACCAGGTGGGGAGTTTGCACAGGCTGGACTGATGCTACAGTTCCTTGATGTGGGGGAAAGGACACATGAAGAAGATACCAGGAGAGGTTTTTCTTTTCCTAACTTTAGGTTGTTATAGGTTAATAAAAGTTACCATCAGTATCATAGAGTCTACCTTAGAGTTTGTGGCCAATAATGAATGAAAATGGACCATAAAAAGTAAAATTATAAACATAATTTTCCTGTTGGTTGGTGGAACAGACCATTTATTCACTGTACTGGTCTGTTGTTCCAACAGGACCTTGGATACCTGGATGAGGACATTTTTAGGGGTGGAAGGATAGCATTATAGAGCCCAGAGGACTTAGAACTCTTCATCTCTGATCTGAGCCTGCCAAAGTGCTGAGATCATGGGCATATAGGTGTATTCTACCACTGCTGGGTTTACAGGGATATTCCACAACTGCTAGGTTTACAGGCATATGCTACAACTGCTAAAAGCAGAAATTGGTTTCTTTCAGCTCATTTCTAGTTCAGCTTCTACAAATGAGAGTTCTTAGACTCCCTCCCTTATCTATAATTCCTCTCAAACACATTTCTTTTTTTTTTTTTTTTTTTTGAGACAGGGTTTCTCTGTGTAGCTTTGCGCCTTTCTGGAACTCACTTGGTAGCCCAGGCTGGCCTCGAACTCACAGAGATCCGCCTGGCTCTGCCTCCTGAGTGCTGGGATTAAAGGCATGCGCCACCACCGCCTGGCTCAAACACATTCTTATCTGTGGTGATGCATACCTGTAATATCAGTAGTGGGAATATGGAGCAGAGGCAGGAGACCACTGCAAGTTCAAGTTTGAGAGAGTTTCAGACCAGCCAGAGCTACACAGTAAGACATGCATGCGCACGCACACACACACACACACACACACACACACACACACACACACACACAGAAAGGTGAAACTAATCAAAACTTTCATAGTTCCAACAGTTTGCTAGTTCTGTGGAGTAAACTTTACTGGTATAGTTACCACAGCCTTTACACATTTTACTCCTCGTCCACTGGCAAGACATAAAAACAATCAGTAATTTTACAGGTTCCTTAATTCTGGATTGGATCTTAGGAATTATGATGCAAAATCTGCGAGAAAATGGTGGATACCGCTAGAGGCTTACAGGTTCGGACAATCTGTACAGTGAGGAGATGAGAGACAAGTAAGGATGGAGCATGAGTGCCAAAGAGAGCAGGGGAAGAATTTGTTGTGATCTTGGCATCTGTGGCTGAAAGCACGTGTGTGCACATGCATATATATATATATATATATACACACACACACAAATATATATGCACACACACATATATATACAAATATATATGCACATATATATGCATATGTTCTTACTAACGAATGATACTCTGAGAAATACTTTATTTCTAGAGGGAGAGCAATAAAATCCCAAGCTAAAAATTTAATATTATAGCTCAAAATTTATTTCATGAAATATATGTAGAGATACAAGTTAGACTGAGCCGTGTTTTTTTAAAATTTGCGAAACATCCTCTTTGCTATGAGGTTATTTTTTTTTTTAACCCTCATGGTATAGCTGCCTCTAGGCAATAGCCCATAAGAGAACTTTCCATTATTGGAATGATATTAGCAAGCTACTTCTTTTTAGAAAATGCTTTTTTAGTAAAGTATAACTATTCAGACTATAAAAAGTATATAGATGTTAAAAATGTATAGAAAATCATTTCCATTTTCCATGGTAGTCTGCAAGGGAAACAGTGAGTGTAGAGGAAGCACTTTTTAATGACTCAGACTGAACTCGAGGCCTCACATTAGGCGAAGACTCTCCCATTGAGTTTTATCTTTATTCTGGCAAAAGCATTTTTAAGAGACATAGAATAAAATGTAAAGTTAACTATAAAATGGTTATGTTCAAAATGTATCAAAATTTGCATGGCTTCCCTCTCACCCTGCCATACTGTAGGTAAATTTTATTTCAACAGAAGTTAAATTGGGGGTGTGGTGGCTTGGGTTATGCCATCATTTTAAAGGAAAATTTCCCCCAAAATAGGATGACCCACCTGTAGCTAGAGTTTTCCTGCCTGGCCCACAGTCAGGACAAATCTCTCTCACCTGCCAGTCCCGCAGCTGCTCGGACCCAACCAAGTAAACACACAGAGACTTAAATTACTTATAAACTGTATGGCCATGGCAGGCTTCTAGCTAGCTGTTCTTATATCTTAGATTAACCCATTCCTATTAATCTATAAGTTGCCACGTGGCTCGTGGCTTACCAGTATCTTAACATCTTCTCATGGTGGCGGCTGGCAGCGCCTCTCTGCCTCAGCCTTCCACTTCCCAGAATTCTCCTCTCTCCTTGTCCCGCCTATACTTCCACCCACCCTCTAATCCCATCTTCTAAATGATAAAAATTGCACATGTCTTGATGATGAACCTTAAGTCTGACTCCAGGAAAATCTAGAAAGTAAAGGAAAATGGAGATCATTTTCAACACAACACCACTCTGGAACCTTGGCAGCTCCCTGGTGTCTGAAGCATTTGTTTGCAGGGATCTTCCCTGGTTGCCTTGGACTCCCATAGCACTTGGGGTGGAGAGAAGCACAGTTGTTCTACACTGAGATGTGAACTTTCTGGTATAGTTTAGTATGCTATATTTTCAAATTTCCCCTTCATCCAAAGGGAAGTTTAGGAAGGGAGGAGAGAGGGCTGGTAATAGCTCTGAGATATACAGATCTTCATTGCCCATAGGCTAGAAATGAAGCCATGCAAACACAATTCTTAGTTTCAGTAAGTCACTTGCCAAGCCTGTTCATGGGTTAATGCTTAATCCTTTGAGTAAGTTGTTTCTCTACTGTAGTCTTAATCTAGTTTCATAAGGGCATTATTCAAAAGAGAGGTCTGCAATTTTAAACATAAGAAATTTCTTTAAAATACTTTCTATGAAGGATGTGTCAAGGCAGAAATTGCTGGACATGGTTAAGTGACAAGTTGTGGCCCCAATGTCATTTTGAAAGCAGAAGCAGATTGGACAAGCAGTTGGATGGAGAGGTAAGGTCTTGGTATGAATATTTAAGAAGTGAAGAGGCTTTTTCATTCATACTGTTAATGAAAGGAAGATCTGGGGCCTTGCTCTGAGCAGATTAATGGGCTGCTATATTTTGAAGCTGTTGACAGTTTATTTTGGCACTTCAAGAAGCGCTATAGCATTCATGCACAGTAAATTATGAGAGATTAGTGATCATGCGACTTAGAGTGAGCTAATGGGGTGTTTGTGTCAGAACTCTTAATTTACGCAATCACGTTCCCAGCACTAAGTAAACATGCCAGCATTGGGAAACTCTGAAGTGGCCATCCCTGGACGCAGGGGGCCAGCATGGTGGCAAAGGAGGCTGTAAAGACTCAGACTACCTTTCATGTTTTAATTTACACCAGTGCATTTGAGGTCCAAGATCAGAAGCTGTCCTTTAGCATCTGCCAGACAAACCCATGTGTTTTGTTTTGTTTGGTTTGTTTTTTTCCTTTTTTTTTTTTTAAACATAAGAAAGTTGTAAAGCAAAAGGACCTGCCCAACAGCTGGGCTGCAGTCTCTGTTGGGCAAAGCCTCTCCTTGTGTGCAAGAGTGTACATTTGTTGGAGTCAACCTCAGACTCAACAAGAAATTTTAGGACAAGAATTGGGTTGTTCTTTGAATAGAACTTCTATGAAGGACATTATTGAATTCCAAACCACCACTGTCATATTGTGTCTGGTCTGTCCATCCAAGGAGACGGTGTTCAAGAAATTTGCCCAATTGTTCTGTGCAAGCTGATGTCTAGGCTTTCTTATGAGATAGCTATGGCAGGAGTGTGTGTGTGTGTGTGTGTGTGTGTGTGTGTGTGTGTGTGTACAAGTGTGTTTATGCAACTGTACATGTTTATGCTTGCATGAAGCCAGAGGTAAACCTGACATGTTGTTTCTCAGATGCTGTCTTTTGACACAGGTTCTTTTACTGGCCTGGAACTTTCCATGGTAGGCTAGGCTGGCTGCTAATGGGTCCTAACGATTTGTACCTGTCATTTTATCCCTAGAGCTGGTGTTAACAAGGATGCACCACCATGTCCAGTTTGTTTTGTTTTTTAACCTGGGCTTTAGAGATTAAAGTTAGGTCCTTGCATTTCCCAGGCAAGCACTTTACCAATTCGGTTATCTCCCAGGCTCCTGACAGGAATCTTATTGTGTGGTTTTTCTTTTCTGTCTGTTTGTCTAGCCCCAGTCCTCTTTTGAATTCCCCTTTCTTGCTCCATTGAAGGTTTTGCTCTGTGTAGTAGTGGAACCAAAAATGACACTTTGTTCAAACATTTATTAATTTAGTTATATCTATTTAATATCACCTGTGCTTAGCACGTGTCCCAGGCTTGTGTTCTCTGGCAGGAAAGCCACTCAGAGCATATGTATGTGCCCAAGAGTCCTTAAATAGGACTGGCCTGAGTTGTCATGTGCTGTTAATGCAAAGCACATAATAGATTGTACAGATGTGACAAAGTTGAAATATTATATTACTATTTACTTTGTGATTACGCATTAAATGATAAATATTTCGTATCTCCTGATTTAAACCAAACACATCATTAAAATCAATTTCAGTTGCTTCATTTTTTTTTGTCTCTGTAGCATGACTATTAGGAAGTTTACTATTATACACACAACTTTCACTATATATCTTTTGATGAGTCCTGAGTGTGGCTGACAACAGTGACCAAGAGAAGAGAAATTCCTTCCTGTGAAGAGATTACTTTCTAGGAGAATAAAGAAGGTGAGAACAATTAAACATTTTAGTAAGTTTAGCACACACAGCATCCGACATCACAAGTATAAAGAGGAAAAGAAGCACTGGTAAAGGAGTTGGCAGGGGAGGGGAAAGCTGTAGTATTCAGGGGGATACTAGGCATCTTGTAGGGGGTCAAAGTTCAGGCAGAGGTCAGAGAAGCATGGGCCAGTTGGAGGTACAGCTAGAACAAAGTCTCTGGGCTGGGGTCACAGCTGGTATATTTGAGGATGAGCAGAAAGGCTGGGATGAGATCACCGGATGGAGGGAGAATAAAAGGGACGAGGGAGCGAGGTCCCTGGTGACCAGGAAGCACGGTGAGTCCTTGTTTTTATCAAGTGAAAATGAAAGCCATTAGGGGACGACTTGGACAGTGACAGGAGGCAACACATTAAAGGCCACACTGGATGCCGAGCTGAAACTACTGTGGTGGCAAAGGGTGAAAGCAGAGCGACTTCCTAGGACTGTTGTGACAAGGAACCACAGATTGGCTGAAAACAACAGAGATTTATTCTCTCAGCACAGTAGAGACTCGAGGTCTGAAATCAAAGTGTCAACAGGGCCGGGTTTCCTGAGAGCTTCTAGGGAGGGTGCTTTGCTGCCTCTCCTCAGCTTCTGCTGACTCCCCCCAAGCCTTGGCACCCCTGGCTTGCAGATGTCTTGCTTCATCCTGCTTCCAATACCATGTGGCGTTTCCCTGTACCAATATCTGTACTTCTCTGGTTCCTTTGCTTAGAGGATGCTAGCCCTTGGGTTATGAACCACCCAGATCAGGTATGAGCAGATCACAGTTAATTACATCTATGGACTATTCTCAAATGAATGTACATTGAGTGGGTAGTGGATGTGAATTTGGGGACTGTCCTGTTCAACCCACTGCTGAGGCTTACTGCAGTAATGTTGGAGGGCTGTGTGGTATCTCTAATGTGAGTAATGTCAATGGAGGCTGGTACATGTTGAAGACATCATGCAGGTGTGTTCCATCTGGATAGTATAGAGCCAGAGCTGAGAATATTTCCTGTTGAATTGGCTGTGTGAGAGAAATTGAGGGAACTCAGAACTCTCATTATTGCCTGAATACCTGGAAGAATGGAATGACCACTGACTAAGAGAAAGGAGACAGAGAGAAACAAGTTAAGATTAGAAGTCAGGTTTGGAACATTCTGGATATAGGACACCTGCCAGGGACATGAGTAGTCATGTTGAGCACCCAGTTACATTTAAGTGTCTCACATACAGGGGGAAGGGTGGGGGTCATAGGGAACCACTGGAGCAGCTATTATATTTATTTTGTCAACATCATTGGATGCTGTAACTATAATGTATTCTTCCTATTAAATTGATGATCAGCTGAGAGATAGATTTAAACATAAATATACCTTTAATACAGAAAATCTAATTCACATGGAGCAATGGGCAAAGGGACTTTGTAACTACCTTAGAGGTTGAGCTGTCTTCAGATGCTCCTGTCATGTACCAGATTCTTTCTCACCATGCTAGAGAAGGTAGACCAGATATTTCTGATTTGCAGGCACAGATCCTAATAGATGGGGACAATTTTAGTTCATCTTATTTCTATATTCAATTTGAAAGACATTATGCTCATAAGTCTAGCGGAATTTCTTCATGTGTAAAAATGAAGTGTGATATTGTATTCCCCCAAATATTGTGCATGCTAATAAACTTATCTGGGGTCAGAGACAGAACAGTCACAATATTAAACATGAAGGAGAGGCAGTGGTAGCACATGCCTTTAATCCTAGCATTCCAGAGGCAGAAATCCATGTGTTCAAGGATACAGCCAGGCATGGTGACTCATCACGCCTTTAATCCCAGAAAGCGAGCCTTTAATCCCAGGGAGTGGTGGTAGAAAGCAGAAAGGTATATTAGGCGCGAGGACCAGAAACTAGAAGCACTTGGCTGGTTAAGCTTTCAGGCTTTTGAGCAGCAATTCAGCTGAGACCTATTCTGGATGAGGACTCAGAAGCCTCCAGTCTGAGGAAATAAGACCACCTGAGGATCTGGTGAGGTGAGATAGCGGTGGCTTGTTCTGGCTCTTTGATTTTCCAGTGTTCACCCCAATAACTGGCCTCAGGTTTGATTTTATTAATAAGACTCTCTAAGATTCCTGCTCCAATGAAGAATGTGTTTTTCCTCCCTGATATCTTAACATTGTCCTTAGGTTCATGATTTAAAAAAAAAAAATAAATAAAACTTGTAACAGGTGAGATGTCATTTGTAAAAGATTCCTGGCCCTACTCTACCTCTGATTTCTTTACTTGTCTTCTTGAGCTGAGTAGCACTTTTTAGGTTTGAAACCCTGGGACAAATGGCTAAGATACTAAAATCAAAGCTGCGCAGTGGGGCACGCCTAATCCAGCATCGGAGCAGAGAGCGTATCGTGGACACCTACTAGTACAGAATAGCTCCAAAACCATAAAGAAACTGCTGACCTGGCTGCCAGGTTCTCCCAGCATCCCTCAGTCCTTAACTGTTACAGGGTATGGCTGGCACATCCAACCTTCTACCCTGAATTCTCCAGCCCGGGGCTGGGCTGCCCTTCTCCCTAGGGCTCTTCCCTGTGTAATTCAGCCATTTTGGCTACTCCCCTCCCACCTTTTTCTCCCTTTTGCCCTCTTGGCTGCTGCACCTGGTCCCCCATCTCCCCTCCCCCTCTCCTCACACGGCTCAGGGTCATGTCCACTCTGGACTCTCCCAGATATCCCTGCCTCTGACTATGCTCTCCCTTTTATCTACAATAAAGTTTCTTCTTCACCATACCTAGGAGCAGTCATGTCCTTCTGCTTTTATTTCATTGTTTTCATTCAGTGGTGAATCTCTACAATAATGAATGAAGGACAGAAATCCAGTCCCTGTTTTGTCTTGATACCCATTTAGGCCCACTTAGATCACTCGCCGGAGACTGTGAATAGAATTAAACAACATAATAATGTCTGAGTAAAATGCCAGCAAGTGAAAGCAGCTCCAATTTCACTATGGATGAACGTCATCATGCTTTTTAAGGGAGAAGTTTAAAGTACTCTAAACTCCTCTGACCAAGTCACATTCATATTGTGCCCTTTGATTTGATGTGCCTGTCCCACCCACCAGAGTCAAAACCTTTTGAATTCCCATATTTTCTTCTATCTCTGGCTTCTGACACTACTGGGTGGTGATAAAGACTTAGACAGTTTTTTGACATACGTCACCCACTACTGCCTCCATTTTTTTGAGAAGCAGTGCCATGTCTTGGGCCCTTAAAGCCTGTCCTGTTGGGGAAGTTGCTCGATCTCCTTTTCATTTTATCTGCAAATTCTTATTGGAGTAGAGGCTGGAACTAGGGTACCTACAGGTCTAAAGAGGCAGAGTATCTCTGCCATGTGTTTTTCTCCAAGGCCTAGCTTTTGAATTTTTCAGGTATTGAGTGACTTGAATTCCTTCACAAGGAATAGAAAGAGATTCTTCTGCTGTATTATACTTTCTGATGTTCAGAGTTACATGTCTCTATATGTAATGCCTATCTGTGTTTTTAGCAGTTGAAGCTACTTACATTGATTTTCTGCTCTGTTAGTTTATCCATAACAGGTACACTTTTGTTGAATTAATACCATGTCCATTCCCATCTCCCTAGTTTGCCAATACCACCCAGTTTATTTTCATACAGTAACTGCGAGTGAGAAATTACTACTCCGTACATTGCCTCGCATGTTATTACTGATCATTTCTTTCCTTTAACAAATATTTTGAACATTGTATCTATATGATAACATTTAAAGTATTTTGCTTGGGTTAGGCCAGTAAATGAATGACAAAAGACACATGCCACTTGTGTTTTAAGAAAAGGACAGTTAGATAAAAAACAACTTTCTGTTAGAGATTAACAAGCATCGCGAAGAAGAAAGAAATGAAAGCATGGGTAACTGGGATCACGAGAACTGGGAGAGTTGGCCTATAAGACCACTGTTGCTGGAGGGCTTCTCTCCAGGTTCCCCAAGCCCTGCAGTCCCACAATCCACTTATAAAATAATCACTCAGACGCTTATATCACTTATAAACTGTATGGCCGTGGCAGGCTTCTTGCTAATTGTTCTTTTATCTTAAATTAACCCATTTCTATAAATCTATACCTTGCCACGTGGCTGGTGGCTTACCGGCGTCTTCACATGCTGCTTCTCCTGGCGGTGGCTGCAGTGTCTCCCCCCTCAGTCTTCCGCTTCCCAGAATTCTCCTCTCTCCTTGTCCCACCTACTTCCTGCCTGGTCACTGGCCATCAGTGTTTTATTTATATAGAACAATATCCACAGCAGACCACCCTCTGTGTAAATGGAAAAAGAGGCCACTGTGAGGGTAAAGACTGAGTCCAACAGGAAGTGGTGGGAACAGAGGCAACAGTACATTGGTGGAACACTGGGGAGGGCCAGCCAGGTCATTGCCAGAATTTGGCAGCTGTACATGGTGGCATGCACCTTAAATCCCAGTGCTTGGGAGGCAGAGGGAGGAGGATGTCTTTGAGTTCAAGGCTAGCCTAGTCTACAAAGCAATTTTTAGGCTAGCCTAAAAAGTGAGACCCTAAACACACACACACACACACACACACACACACACACACACACACACACACACACATTTTAGTGAAGCAAAGTTAACCTTATAGGATTTTGGCTAGAAGAACAGTTCTGCTTTAAATGTTAGTAGCACAACTTTGCCTACTGTGTTGAGAACAGATTGGGAAGGTGGCAGGGATGGGAGAAATGGAGCAGAAAGATGTGTTTGTAAGATGTAGGTGTTGGGAAATGGTACAGACCAGGTTTCCAGAGGAAGCAACAAGAGGAGGTGGGGCTATGGATGTGGTTTGAAGTGCAATTGGATGCTGAGTGTAAAGGAATGGGAGGAATAGAGTTTGAATGCATGCATTTGGCCTGAACATCTGTGAGAAGAATGGGACAGCTATTTTTTTTTCTGAAGTAGGAAGGACTGCAGAGGGAGAAAATTTGAGGTTGAGGGTAAGGAAGGTTATTCATCTGCAAGTGAATTTTTTTCATTACGTTGTAATTAGTTTGGGCCAGTGCATCAGCTAGGAATTAGGAGAGATGCATGCATAATTCTGTCTTGGTTTTACTCTGGGATGTTCTTGGCTCACCCTATTGTGGTCATGGCAAAGATCCAAGATTTCTTGGCTTCTTATTAGTTTGACTGTATATGAGGTCTTAGTGACCCACATATGGTCTCCCAAAATTATTGATTTTGTCCTTAAAATTTCTTTTAACTACCTTTCATTCATTTCCTCCTCCAACATGATAGATGTACTTTTTCAATAAGTCATAACTACTTTTGTCCTTCTTTTTTTGCATAACTCCTCAATATTCTTTGAAGAAATTTTCTTCCCTATTATTTCCTACACTTTTATCTTCATTTAAATAAGGGCAGGGCTAAAACATACCCATTAGCACTAAAATATCACCTTACAAAGATTGTTATATACTTGCTCCAGAAAAACAATTAACATATTTTAAGCCAACGCCATGGGCTTTAATCCTATGACACCATCAACAAAACCTAGCAAAGAATTCTCTGTAATGGTCGTAGGTGGGCTTTCCAAGTTGAGTCCTCTCTGCTCGGACCATTCAAGTGAAGTTGGGTTCCTGAGCTTAGCTGTCTCTACAAAGACAATTCTGAAGGGGATTTGGCATAGGGTCGTAAATTAGTCTTTATTGGCATGTGTTCAGCCCACTGCACTCTTCGACTGTCTCTGAGCTGGTGGTTTATTCTTTTGTCTTAACTTAGATTTATTCTTAGAACTATCCTTGGTCCTGTATCAAATATTCTATACAAAGGATGCAGCTACACAATCAATCTTAATCCGAGAGCTTTCTTGTTTCTTTTTTTTCTTTTAGATTCCAAACACAATCTCCTTTAGGACCTGGATTTACTCTTGAGTGGTTATTAGCTACCATCTGAGTTTGATGGAGATTATTGGTATTTTGTTTAATTTTAGGTTATTTAATTTATAAGTTATAGACTTCAGAATGAGGCAGTAGAGACAAAAGCCCTATTAAAAGTTGTAGTAGTAATTGAGCAATGCCTGCATCATCAAAGCACAACATTTTTCTAGTCTTTATGACTCAGAATTTTGTTGAGCAGAGAATGACTAGCTTCCTTCCTACATCATTATAAAATTGTATTTTTAGATTTATAAACATAATTAGCATGATGATTTCAGTGAATTTTTATTGATTCATTATATATTTTCTTTCCATTACTTTCTTCACAATCGATCTAGCATTTCCCCAGTTGTAAACGATACCAAATAAAATTTTGTCCACATACATTGTAAAAGATGAGAGACCATGCACACTTACAGCAAAACGTTGTGTTCTAAGATCTGCTAGAACACTGCAAGATGAGATCTTCCCTTTTAAGCAATTGACGTAATAAGAACACCATATTTTCTTACTGTCTGATGCTGATCTAAGTCCCTGGTACATAGTCATTTCATCTCGATAACAGCCACATGGAGTAGGGGGTCAACATTTCATTATATAAGTGAAGAAACTAAGAAACACAAGGTGTTTAGTAACTTTCTGAAGATCACCTTCCTATTGACAGTCAGATTGAAACCTTGACAATCTGTCCCTCTATGCTACACTCTAACAATAAACAGTATCAGTGTATACTCATAAGTGTAGCTGTAAGTCTTGTAAGGTTGGAAATGGAGGACAGGTCTTAAAGGGTACTTTCTAGTCTATGCTCGACAAGTGGTTTTCAGATCTATCTGTGCATTTGAGTCTACCAGTCCTCCATGGCTTCTTAGACCCAATGCATAATATAGGTATCTCTGTTCTCCATAGTATGCTATAAATATTATTTTCTAAGTACGGTATAGTGTGAAAATTCCTAAAAGGTCCTTATTTGTCCTGTTATTATTGATATCAGTATTCTATAAGGGATGATTTGATATGACTTTAATTTTTATCACTGTCATGTAATATTGACATTTGATGCTTCTTACAGAAACCACGTTCTCTTATAGATTTCTCACAGAACAAAGAAAAGAGCTAACCACATAGAGAGGCTGAGTGTGAAATATAAAGGGGGCTAAATAGGTTATACATAGCAGCAGAACAGGAGATGGAGATTGGAACAAAGGGAGTTCAAATGGATTGATTAATTTTTCTGTTTACTTTTGATGTTAATAGTGATGGCTCACACTCTATTCAATGAGCACTTGGTAGGAGAGAAATAAAGCTGTGAGCACTGTAGACATGGATCCTACTCTCATGCAACTTAGAGTGTAGCAGGAAGTGTGGCTGCAGAAACCATATTTACAAATGTAATAAATGCGAAAAGAAGCAACATGCTTTGGGGTAGTCTTTCCTAAAGCTTTTCCCTGCATGTTTTTCTGTTGTATATTTTCAAATATTTATTTATTAACTAAAAAATTAATATGTACCACTTTATAACTATACATATTTATAAAATATAGTGTGGCATTTTGATTCATGTATGCAATAAGAGGTCACTCATTAAAAGAAATCTGTGAAGGGCAGACTCTCTTGTGTCCCCTTGCTTGCTCTTTCAAAGCATCTCTGCAGAATATTATCTCATCACACATCACAAAATGTCACTTAGGCATTGTTCGCAAATATGCTCCTCTTGTTCCATCTCTGCTCTGAGACTTAGCTGGATCGAGTCATCTCATTGTTCTGATGGCGTCCACCGAATCTTTAGCTGCCATTTTTTTTTTTTAACTGAAGTTGACAGAAAATGAACTCAGTGTTTTCGCAAATCCTGCTCTTAGACACTTCTCCTTCCCTTTCAGCCTTCCTTCCTCTCCCTGCCCTGCAGGGATCGAACAGGGGCCTTGTGCCTGGTACTTGGGTCTTCTACTTTGAATGCTAATGATGGCTTTGTCATTCACTGATTTCTCAAAGCACACGCACCTCTCTCCAAGATCTCAAGTCCACAGCAGAATTCTGTCAATGGGTTATCTCCCGTGTTTTTACTCCAGGCCACTCTACCCTCTTCCTGCATACTGAACAAAGAAGTGGTACAGTTTCTAGTCTAGATACGGTTTTAGCTTTATTGCTTTTGGAAAGAGATTATCAAATTTACTACTCCTGTTTTTAAATTTTATTAAGTTTTTCCCAATGACATAATCTAAAGTTGATTTTTGAGATGTAGTACATATATAATTAT
Organism: Peromyscus leucopus; assembly: GCF_004664715.2. Taxonomy (NCBI): domain Eukaryota; kingdom Metazoa; phylum Chordata; class Mammalia; order Rodentia; family Cricetidae; genus Peromyscus; species Peromyscus leucopus. Next base: position 104,417,219 of record NC_051068.1, read on the forward strand.
TCTAATTATATTTGTTTTCATTCATTTTACACACTAATCAAAGATCCCCCTCTTCCTTCCTCCTGCCCCCCCCAGCCTCCCTCTCCCAATCCAAGCCCCACTCTGCCCATAAGAAGGTAAGGCCTCCAATGGGGAGGGACATTCAGTAGAGGCAAGTCCAAGTCCTTCCCCCTGCCTCAAGGCTGCACAAGGTGTCCCATCATAGGTAGTGGGCTCCAAAAAGCCCATTCATGCACCAGGTATGGATTCTGATCCTACCATCAGCCGCCCCCTCCCAGCAGATCAAGCTACTCAATTATCTTGCCATACAGAGGGCCTAGTCCAGTCCTATGCAGGCTCCACAGCCATTGACCCAACTTTCATGAGTTCCCACTAGGGCATACAGCTAGATACCTATCAATTAGATAGTAATCTTACCTAAATAATTCTGTTATTTAGATTCTTCTTATCTATGTTTTTTTCTGTCCACCTTGTCTTTTAGAAGCAGAGAGAGGTAAGATAACATTTGGAATATTTTCCTGTTTCCTTTTCTTGTATTGATTTTATTATTTCTTTTGAGCATCAGTGTTTATTGGCAGTTTCTGATTGGCCATGGGATTTCTCTGTCTTCTTCTCTCTGATCCTGAGTACCATCCCTGCAGGTATTTCCACAGGAAGAGTCTCACTCACTCCCTGCCTGGCCCCCAACCCTTTGCCTGGAGCCTGGAGCATTTGTGTGATTTTTTACCTTTACCCCAGTGACTTTTGGGTCTCAGAATAGTGAAATAACTTGCTGTTGTGGCAAATGAAATACTACTGGGGGGCCTGTTGTTGGATATTTGTGCACCATGAGAAGATGTGTTGCTGTGATTCATATAATAAAAAGCTGAATGCCCAATAGCTAGGAAGGAGAGATAGGTGGGACTTCTGGCCAGAGAGAAGAAGAGGAGATAATTGAAGTGCACAAGAGAAGCCAGCCAGACATAAAATGAGTCAGATACACAGAATGGGATAGAGGTAAAAGCCACATGGTAGAATGTAGATTAATAAAGATATGGGTTAATCTAAGTTATAAGAGCTAATTAGGAACAAACCTAAGCTATAGGCTGATATTTCATCATTATTGAGAAGTATCCATGTCATTATTTGGGAGCTGCCTGGCAGGCCAGAGAAAGACTCTTTACAAATAGTGCCCAGTGTCCAGCATGTAAATCCATATAGTGCCTGAAAAAAAACTGAAGAAAAAAATAACTGAACATGGAGTCAAGTGTGACTTCCAGGCGACCTTAGTCTCTCAAGCAGGCTGGGTGCTTGCAGAGTACAAAGGTGCTGCCCCTTAAATACAGCTGATCATTTGAGCAGCCTATATGCTATTGGAGATGGAGACTAGGTAGAAACTGCTGCTGCATTGTGGACACAGCAGCTTCCCAGAGCTGGATGGTTAGGTGTGGTGATATTGTTCCCCAAAATATTGTGCACCCTAATAAACTTATCTGGGGTCAGAGAACAGAACAGCCACTAGATAAACATAGTGGCCAGAAAATGGTGGCACACACACCTTTAATCCTAGCATTCTGGAGGCAGAGATCCATCTGAATCTCTGTGAGTTCAAATCCACACTGGAAACAGCCAGACATGGTGACACACACCTTTAATTCCATGAAGTGATGGCAGGAAGCAGAAAGGTATATAAGGTTCAAGGCCCAGGAACTACAGCTTGGTTAAGCTTTTAGGCTTTTGAGCAGCAGTTCAGCTAAGATCCATTCGGATGAGGACACAGAGGCTTCCAGTTTGAGGAAATGAGATCAGCTAAGGAACTGGTGAGGTGAGATTAGCTGTGGCTTGTTCTGCTTCTCTGATCTTTCAGCATTTACCCCAATACCTGGTTCCAGGTTTGTTTTTATTAATAAGACATTTTAAGTTTCATGTTACAGTTAGGCTTAGGTGCAGATCCTGCTGCTGCCCGTGGACCCTACTGGGGCAGAGTCAGCTGCCTGTGTTCCATATGTTAAGTGGAGCCACACAGTGGTAGCCTAGCAGTTTAAGATTTGGCTGATGCAGTCAGAGAATGCTTCAGACACACAAAAAGCCTGGTCCAGACACAGAAAACCTCTAAAAACATACAATATGCTTTAAAAAGTGCTTAGGTACTAAATAAAGAAAAGAAAACTGGCATAGACACTCAAAAGTAGTTAAAAAACAACAGTAAAATAAAGTCTTTAAAGAGAGAGTAAAGTAATATAAAAAAAATAAGCCACATAAAAATGGGAAATATACAACACAGGGAATTAGGATCTTATATGGTGTTTTGTTAATTTTGATTTTTAAATGCTAATGAACAAAAAACAATAGCTGCTGAGAGACATTGGATTATGGAAACTGCTAAATTAAACCAACCTATATATTTTAAGAATGTCTTCACTTCAGAATGGAAGTCAGAAAATGTGTTGTGTTGGTGGAGAGGTGCTTTTGTTTCCACAGGAAACAAAAAGCTATAAATTTTTTCAAAGTTAATAGAGATCAGATGTGACCAGGGGAGCCCTCCTGAGGATCTTGGCTGTAGACATGAGGGGAAAATCCAGGAAAGAGTGCAGGACAGACGACATACATGCTGATTCCTCAACATGGGGACTGCACCGGGACTGGGTGAGACAAAGTAAATCTTGTTGGCTACCGAGTCCTCATGGCATTTTGGTTATCCATTCCAAACAGACTTATAAGATTCACAGTTGCCTTTTTACCTGCTCAAACATAAACAAAAAATCATCTTTAGCTGACTTGTGCATACTGCACATTCCATACTTGTGTTAATGTAGGTATATATGTTATCTTTAAAGTTTGTGTCAGAAAAAAGGCCCAGTCACCAATGAAAACAAATAGCCCAGGTGATCCAGCTTCTTAGAATGCCTCTGTTACAGTTTACTTAGAATTTTGCATCCAGAACAACTTCAAAGCTACTAGCTGAGATTGCCCAACCTTATTGACAATCTAGCCAAAACTTCAGATGATCTCTACACTTTCCCATCACATAGAGACTAAACAAAAAAAAATACAGTTAGTTTTCCCAGGACTTAACCATTATTCCAACTTTTTTCAGGGTTCCCTAAAGATGTCATCACCCCCAGACAATAGGAAGCAGTCTAGAGAACACGATGGCCACATTTGCAAGAGGTGGAATAGATGAATTTTGATCATTCAGTGGATTATGGATGTTTATTATCATTTGGGGGTTTGGTTACAAATTGTTATTTGTCATCGTCAGGAAAAAAAACTAAGCAAGGGAGCTTAGATTCAAGGATCTCTTTCTGAAGAGAAAAAGGGGGGGGAGAATGGAAAGGATAAGATAAAAGGGTAGATTATTGAATATACTTTTAGACTAAAAACCAGCTACTAGTCTCAAATATTTTACATTGGTATGGACTCTTGCATACTGATTCAAATTTAAGGTTATTTTTGTTATATTGCATATATGTTTCTACTCTGTTTAAAGTATTGTACCTATGTGGCTCATTTTAAAATGTAGTGTAAGGTTTTAGTCCTTGAAAACTACTTAGGATAATAAAGAAATACAGGTTAGTAATTAGTAATCTATAACAATCAAACTTATAGTCATGTTAAGTATGCTTTCAAGGTCAACAAGAGACATTTTAAATAGATTGTCTTCAAACACTTCAGAGACATACAGAATAAGGCATTTAAAAATGTTTTAATAACACAAGGCTGTTCAGGACAGTGAGATACATCTCCTCCTGGCAGCACCAATTTACTTCAAAAAAGGATGATAGTCATCAAAGAACCTCCATATGGAGTTTGATTTCACTGTGGCAAAGTTTGCCACTGGGCAAGAAACTGCCCTTGCCTTGATGCTTGACAGCTGACAGTATGCTGTCCGAATTGGATGAACAGGAAACAGAAGAAGGTGACAGGCAAACTTTGCCAAGACAAGGTAGGATAGTCCTTCAAAATTTCTGCTTTACGAAAAATCTGTCAGATATTCTAGGCCTGTAGACTGAAGATGGCTGCCCCAACACTACAGAGGAAACTTGGGTGACTGTTAAGGCAGCCAGACGTCTTTGTTGTCTTTATAGTTTTGCAAGTTGCTTGCTCTGCACTTTCTGTTTACTCCTTCTTGGGTCTCTGATGGGGTGGAAGATGAGATAGGTATAGTTACAGTTTTTCTTGTTACCAAATTCAGAAAAGAAGCTTCACATAAGAGATGTAAAGTTTATAAAGATTGAGAGATATAAATGCTTAAGTTGTTTATCTAAGAAAATGATTTAAGGTAAAAAAAGGATATTTTTAGGATGGCAATACAAGTTATGATAAAAATGATTCAGATATAAAACGTTAGATTCATCAAGATAGAATAGATAATAGAAAATTTTCTCTAAATTTACCAAATACAAATGGACTGGACATTTTGAATGTAACCCTTACTTGATAATTGTTCTTATTGTATATATTTTATGTTAGAGTTAAAACCTTTCCTTTTATTTAGACAAAAGGGGGAAATGTTGCAGAATATTTGCACACTGTGTGAAGATGTGTTGCTGTGATTGGTGTAATAAAAAGCTGAATGGTCAATAGCTAGGTAGGAGAGAGGCAGGACGTTCAGGCAGAGAGAAGAGGAGGTAATTGAGGCAAGCAAGAGAAGCCATGGGGAATGAGTCACACACACAGAATGAGATAGAAGTAAAAGCCATGTGGTAGAACACAGATTAATAAAAGCATAGATTAATTAAGTTATAAGAGCTAGTTAAGTACAAGCCTAAGGTATAGGCTGAGTTTTCATAATTAATAAGAAGTCTCTCTGTCATTATTTGGGAGCTGGTTGATGGGACAGATAAAGACTTGTTACAGGTCCTCTTAGGGAACAACCCTTATTCGGGGCAACATCACTCAATGGTTTGTCTGTGACATGTTTCTGGTTAACTGTCTACCTGGAATGACCTTGACAATCACTGCATCTGGGAGAATACCCTCCACTATGGTTATATAACCAGTTTTATTGAAATGATGTATCTACTTTTTGTTCTATTTGTGGTTTCGAAGTATTTTTTTTTAAAGGAAAAAGGAGATTCTTTGTTACCACAGTGTTTACAGTTCTCACATATTGTTGAGACTGAGCTATTTTGTTTATGAGGAAGTTTGTTCTCCAGTTAATACTCAACATTGCTTTAGAGTGAATGTTAATGTTCTAAGGGGAAGTTTGCTTGTGGACCTTCTTGCTTAATTCTCTTCAGTGATCCACCTATTACTTACTGTGTTTTAACTTTACAGCATGCTATGGGAAGTCCTTTGTGATCTCACTCCTTTAGCATGATTTCCTGCTCCAGAATACTTCACTCACCTTGGGTTGTATTTGGAGTGATCATGGGCATTTTGGAAATCTATGCAATCTTTCAAGGAATATATCAAAGTGGTTGTCAACATCACAAATCACGTATTCTTCTAAATTGAAATGGATTGTATTCTCAAATCAGTTTGCTTTGTCTATATTTCCCAAATGCTCTTGCTGCAAAATGATGCATTGTTGACTTCCTACTTGTCTCAGCCAGTTGTAAAGCCATCTAGGTAAATAGGCTTCTTACTCATAATGAAATGTTCCTCTTTATTCCTGCTAATAGTAGGACTTGTTGTAAAGTATATTTTACACTATATGAAGCACTTACCATAGCTTTTTCATAAATTTTGTTTTGTCCATTTGAGTATTTCTTTACTTTCCAATTGAATGTGTGTTTATATTTAAAGTTAGTTTCTTATCCTCTTGTAGATAGCATATAGCTGAATCTTAAAAAAATTAACTTGAAACATCTTTGCCTTTTAATTGGAGGGTTTGGACAATTTATATTTAATGGAATTATTGATGCTTTTAAAAAAATGTTTGCTCCAGTTTGATTTTCCCAGTCCTAACACTTTAAATATGTTTCAATTGGTCTTTAGTGCATATAGTTTCTGACAAGATGTGTGTTATTATTTTAACTATGTTTCTGTTTATAAGAATTTGTACATTTGAAGCTTTCATCAAATTTGAGAAACAAACAAAATATACCACAAACCCCAAACAACAAAAATCTTTAGGGATTATTTTTTCAGTGTTCCCCCCCCCTCCTTTTGGGTTTCTACAATTACAGAGGTTGAAACAGTTGACATGACTCTCTGGTGACTACATTTTTATATGTTTTTCTTTTCGACTTCTGTTTGCATTTCCTCAGCATATGTTCAAATGTCATATTTTCAACTCTTTATATTTCTGCAAGTGTATAATTTATTTTTAATCCTGTCTAATGGAATTTTTGTTTTGGATATTATGCTTTTGTGCCTATCCAAATGAGCAGAGGTCTTGATTTTATATGTTACATCTCTCTCCTCATTGTGCTCATGATTTCTTTTAAGTCTTTGAACATATTGAGCATGTTGAAAATAGTTTTCATTCGTATCATCACTTAATTCTATAATTTCTATTTATGTTGATCAATTGTTTTCTTTTGGTTGTGAGTCACAATTCTAGAATATTTTGAACACCTAGAACACTTTTTTTTTAATTTTAGGCTTTGTGAATTTTTTCTTGAGTACTTGATTTTGTTGCAGTGTTTAAACATTTATTTTTGGACTTTGTTCTGATAGTCAAGGTACTTGTGGGTAATATTAATTCTTCCAATATTTTTCTTCTAAAAAAGTTAAAAGAAATTATGTGTATGAGTGTTCTGTTTGATGTATATTTGTGCACCATGTGTGTGACTGGTGTCCATGGAGTCCAGAGGGAGCATTGGATCCCCAAAACTGGAACTACAGACGTGATGGGCCATCACATAGGTGCTGACAATTGAATATGTATTATCTGGGAAAACATCCAGTGCTCTTAATCTCAGAACAGTAACTCCATCCCTTTTCCCAATTCTTTTTAACAATTTCGTGTGTTTGTGAAGATGGGGGGGTCAGTATAGAATATCTTCAATTCTAGGATGAGTTAAGCCTTCTCTATTGAGACATAACCTCTTGGGGTCTCTACTCAATGGTCTGTGTATATAACACAGCCCTTCTATTTGAACTGTGACCCCGAGTGGTTGTCAGCTCTGAATGCTCTAAGAGTTGTTTGACTTTTGGCTTCCTAGTAATTCTTTTCTTCTTTGTCTCATACTATTTTATTCTGTAGACAGAGATTTTGGATTTAGTGAAAGTTTTGGGGAACTCTTAGGCAGATATTTAGAATGTTTTCCTCTTCAGAACTCTGCCTCATGAATACCAGGCATTTTTTTTCCTGCCTGAGCTCCAGTTTGTCTTTTTAATTTTCCCTGGTCTATGATCTAAAACTTGTTCCTACATGACCTCAAGGGCAATAGTCAGGTCATCTAATTTTTTTTTCTTCTTTTTTTTTTTTTTGAGGAATCCTAGTCCTATGTTACTATCCATGTCTGAAAACAATTATTTCATTGTTTTGTCTAGCTTTCTAATAATTCATTGTTGGGGAGTAATTCTGGACTCAGAAGTGGAGGGAGATGCACTGACTGTACCAAACGATTAAAAATAGTGATGATTTTTAGAACCAAAGTATAGAATAAAGCTTATATACTCATTTAATAGCACAATCTTATCAATTTATGCCTTGTGTATAAAATAAAATTTATAAAGCAATATTGATATTATTTTCAAATATGGTAATATTTTACCTCTGTAAGGTAATATTTTTACACAAGCTTGACTTTTCCTGAAGAGTATTGACACTTTTTGTGGACATTTATTTTTTGTGAATTGGATATTTCAAGGGGAATCTCAACATTATTACAGAATTTGCAGCATTTTTTCTGCTTGGTCCTCTGTGAGTGTGTATGCATATGATGTGAATGTGGGTGCCCTTAGTTATATGAGTTTGTAGACTTTTCAGAATACTTTCAGGAACTAGGCATTCTAAAAGCTCTAATCTCTTCATCACAATATATTTTTTAAAAGAACATTAGTTCAAGTATAAATTATTATCAAGTGTTCTGTTCTGACATGCTGATTGGTCTTTGCCATGGTAACATGGGCAACAGTAACCTGGGAAGAGGGAGCCCCATTGGATTGGCCTCTAGGCATATCTACAGGGCATTTTCTTGATTAATGGTTAAGGTATGAGGTCCCAGGCCCCTGTGAGTGGTGCCACCCTTGGACAGGTGGTTCTAGGTTGTGTAAGGAAGCAAGATGAACAAGCCATGGAGAACAAGCCAGTAAGCACCATTCCTCCATGGCCTCTGATTCAGTTCTTGCCTCCAGTTCCTACCCTGACTTCCTTTCATGATGGGCTTTAAACTGTAAAACTGAAAGAAACCCTTCTTCTTCCTAGATTGGTTTTGGACCAGGTGTTCATCACAGCAATAAAGACCGACTAAGACATCTGAATAATCTGCAAATGAGCATTACTCATTTATGTTGTTCTTATAGGTCACTGCTTTGGTACTCTTTGTTGATCCTTTCCCCATCTCAAATTAGATATCAGCTAGAGATGATCTGGACTCTCAATTTCCAATGACATTTCTTTCTCCAGCAAATTTTAGATTCTTGCTTGGAAGTTACATGTGTTCTGTATTTCAGATGTACACCAGCCTATAGATAAGTTTTAGCTTTTACATGCTTGGCCCTTGCAGTGTCCCGTCATCCTCAGAAATCTTAAGTGCAACATTTTTATTCAGAGCATCCTGCTTTCGATGGGGCATAATCTCTTGAGGCTGTCATATTCATAATAACCTCTCATTCTAGCCATTAATGCTTATTTAACTCATTCAATGTGTGCTTATTATGTTCCCTTTTTTGTTACCTGATGTTGCATGCTTGATCTTTGACCCAGAGTGAAAGAAAACACTAGAACTAAGGAAAGGGGATGATATCAGAGGACTAAAAAGTGGTCCTTATACAGGTTTATGCATGGGCTATTCTCAGTGGTTTTCATTTCACATTATGGATTTAAGAAGTTCCAGGTTGGTGATGAGGAAGAATCAGGAAGTTTGATCTATCTTATCTCAGTGCTCATTTCCTCAAGTGGTTCCAGGTGAACAAGAGGACAAACTTGTTCTTCTGAACTCTAGAATGTGGAAGAAAGATCACATCAGGAAGGAAGGTGGTAAGAGGCAGTTTTTCATGGACAAAGATGCCGGACTAGAATATCTGTGTTTCCTTTATCTTCTCCATCCACCACTGGCAAATGTTGCTGCTCCCTTAATTTAAACCTTTGTCTCAGCAATTCATCTGTTAACAGAAAACCCTGGTAGAACCTGGCTAGTAGTTTAGCACAGATAAAAATAAGTAGGCAGATATATGGGCATAAATGGGAAATGTACAGGAAGAAAATATATAAGATAGTTTTAGTTTACATTTTAACCTTGGGAGAAAAAAAACTTAAGAAGGCATAGAAACCATTTTGTCATTAGGTCATGTATTGCCTTCTCCATGAATTTTCTTGTCTTCTAGCAGTGTGGAGGGGCTATTGTGAACCACGAGTATGGAGGTTGTATTATATGCTGGCACATCTGTTGGGAGAGCTTGTTCTCTTCTGGAAAGCCTTGCCTGTATGTTATGACATCATTCCTTATAAAGGTAGAGATAGATTATTGTGCACATATACCATAATGAATTTATATGAGATATAGTGACTATCCCATGAGTGGGGGAACAAGACATAATTTGGAGTTGGAGCCTAGAGTGATTTATGAAGGTCATTGTCTTACAAGTTCAGATGCGTTCCATATGGCGTCGGAGAAACCCCCTCATGTACTGTATGTAGAAAACATATGTAGCAAATTAGTTTCACTTACATTTTCCCCCCAAATATGTTTTGGTTTTTATAAAAAAAAAATGACAGTGTCTTTTGTTGATCTGGTCTCTAAAATACTACACAATTTTTCTAAGAGAAGGACTATTTGTTAATAAGGATTGAGAGTTTTTAAATGAAACAGAGATAATTGAGTGTGAGCCCTTTGACACTGGGCCTTACTTGTGTCTGGGCTGCCAGAGACTTCCATCTCATTGGATTTATGGCTTGACTTCTGTATCACGCTTAACTTGAGTGTGCTCAGCAGTGTGACCTTGTCTAGGAAGAGGAAAAATGGATTGTTCATTTTCCAGCTGGAGTGTATTATGTTTCTATCTAATTACATTTTCAAATAGATGTGAAGATGCAACTACTTCCACTTAAAAGGAAATTGCTCTACTTAAAGAAAAATGGGGAATGGATTAGGAGTTATATTCAAAATTGAAAGTATTTTTTCTTAAAATAATAAGCTTTTGTTTGTCTAAGGAGCGATTTTTCTTTGCATCATTGTTTTGGTTGTGGAGACTCAGAGGGTATATGGCCCCAGTCTCTAGTCCAGTGTCTCTAACCCTCTAGGAATTGTCTAACTCTGCAAAAATTTTCCCAATAAGGAGCTGTGGCATGCTTATTCCATTTGTAAAAATAATTTCATATTTTGTTTGAAAATTTTATAATACTTTAAACATTTGGAAACTCACAGGGACGTCAAGACTGGAAGTCATTGGACATATAACCCCAAAGCAGGATATAATCAAAAGAGGTGAGGAGATACTTTGGTTACTAGACACATATTTGGCTACATGTGTGTACTTGATTTGTATTTTCTTTACGGTACGTATCAAAATGGAAATATTCTGCTAGACATAATTTTCACAGTTATGTAATCTTTAAGCCACACATGGAAATAGCATTTGCTTCTTGATTTGAATATTATGATAATACACATTTGAAAAGTATTCTTTGAAGATAAATATAAAATACAGGAGCATGAGGCTGTGTTTCCATTGAATCAGAGCAAAGCTACCCAGAAAATTGTTAAAATTAGGTGAGGAAGAACTGGGGTTTGAACACAGAATTTTCAATTTCCAGATTTAAGATAGATATATGTTTTTGTGCTTATGTTGAATAAATACCCATGCTAAAATGAATATGTTTTTGTATATGGTAAGTATTGGTATATGCACATACATTCTAAATTAGCAATCATACCACTAAATTTGTCATGAGGTTATATGAGCCCATCTTGAATAGCTATTTCATCCATTCCATTCTACCATTATGAAAGCTTGTCCCTGTACTTCAATCCCTATGATATGTTCAAGGTCTGAGAGCCAGAGTATGTGAGTTGTCATAGCATTTGTGGAGAGAGAAATAATTGTTTCAGGGACATTTTATAGATTGTTTTTGACAACTTTCCTCTAAGCAAATGCTGTTCATATGAATAAAGAGAAAAGGTCTTTGGAACTGTCAACTTCTCTCTTTCAGAACCAGTGCAATTTAGTGTAAGATTTTATCTTCATCTAGGCAAAACTTGATCTTGGCATAAATCCCTTCTTTCTTCATTTTTCTCCTAGCAGATAGTCCCTGCAGCAAGGCTATTTGCAGTGACAGTGGTGTGATGATAGGTGTGAAGAGGTAGGAGATAGCAGAAGGCTTCTGGATGTCTTTTTCCTAGTTCTTTACATTCCAAGAGTACATGGCCACATTGTATAGGATGGTGACCTGCCTGGTATTCTACATTCTAAGAGTACTTGGCTACATGGTGTAGGATGGGGACCTGCCTCGTGCCCTACATTCTAAGAGCAGGAGATTTGGGGATCTGGTTGGCTTTAGAGACTGAAGAAGGAAACACCTCCATCACGTCTTGCTTCTCTGCTAGAATCATGAGGACTAGGGAGATGAACGCATCATCAGAGAGGTTGACTAACTACACCACCCAGTAATAAGCAGACAGTTTTACAATGATATGCTACTGAGAATTACTACTGTGTCTCTGTGGGTATTGGATGTGGGAGGCAGCCAAGGAGATACCTTTCTTCAATCTTGGGATGAAGGAGGAATGAAAATTAGGAAGGAGGGGAACCCCAAAAAGCCAAATTGTGACATTGAATGTTCATATTGTGTGAAAATGAAGCCAACGAACTAGCAGCATCAAGAACAAAATGCGGAGAGCAGCATGACTTAGCAAGACCCTGCCCTGCACTGGGACCTACTAGAGCCTGAGTAAGGGTATCAAACCCAAGGGATAACTCCATCTTTGACTTGCTACTCCAACTGGGCTCTGGGAGAATACTGGTGTACAAGCAACTTGACTCTTCATTAAAAGTGAAAGTGCTTTCCCCTCATTTACAAATGAACAAGCGAAAGTAATAGAAGAATAATATGTGAATCAGGCTGACACCATGGCTAGAACTTTCTTGATATTGTTTGTGTCTTTATAAACTTATCTTAAATGTTCTAAATTGGGTTTGCATTTATGACACTACCATCTTCTAGGCAGAGGCTAGGTTGGCATGGTGAATGAAAGCCTGTTCTTGATGGCCTTCTGACCTAGTGGGGCAGAGAGAGACATAGGCAGCTTCATTACGTTGGGAGTCTGTGGTAGATTGACAGCAGCAAGTGAAAAGGAATTGCAAGATTTGGAAATAGGATTTTCTTGCATGGGTTTGAAGATTCAATAATTTTAATCATACATAAATCATGCATTTCATTAACTAGTAATTCAGGTTTTATTATGATATTAAATGACATGGGGAAATATATGAACTTTGGAATTGAGCACAGGTCTTGACTCATGAACAGCCTCAGTTTTCTAGCTGTAGGTTCTTCAGCTGCATTAGCAAGGTGACAGTGCACCCCAGGATTGTGGAGAGAGAAATATGCAGAAAGTGGCAGCATCTTCCTGTGGAGGTTCAGCTCCTCTGACATCTCAGAGTGATGCAGGCACAGAAGGATCTCGGATAATCTAGTGACAGGGACCACATTTTCTGGTAACAGGTTAATCATGGCTAGAAACAGAGACATAAAGGTTAATTACTTCATAAAAATTCTTATATAGGAGACTGAAGAATTTTTCAGTGTTCAACCAGGAAGTTCTGACAAGTGTAGACTGTGTTAATTAGTGCATGACAAGTTTGTCTTAATGATTCCTCTGTGTTCATTTTCTCATAGTGTGACAGGTGGTGGAAAAGTCTTACTATAGGGATCAATCCATGTTTCCTCCTGCATTTGCGATTGAAAATGGAAATCCCAGTTAGATAGCAGGAGACCTGGGAGGACTCAGCTGGGCTGCATTTGATCTCTGTCACATGGGGACCTCCTTACAGTCCCTTGGACTCATTTTCATTGTGTCCCCAGAACCATACACATCAGGCCACTGGATGGTGACCATTATTCTTGCTATGATCTGTTTTTGTCTTCGTATTCCCTTTTACAGAACTTATTTTCGTAATTTTTCAAATCAGATATTTTCCGAAGCGGCCTCTATTGTTCATGAATGGTCTTTGAGGTTGTGTTTGAAAATAAAACCATGTTCATTTATTTCAGTTGATTCATTTTTTTCCCCTCTGAGCAGCTGGCTTTGTTTCCTCTTAGCTTTAAAAGCATGTCCCTTTTCACTTGTTATATGTTAATGTTTTTCAGAAATGTTTATTAAATGGATCATTTTTTCCACTCCTTTCAACACCAGAAAACAAAACAAGTTGAGTCATGTCAAAAGCAAGTTGTCTGCAGGGATAATGTAAAAATAATGCTCTTTCTGGATATGATTTAGAATTTGAGGGGTTTATCATTTTGGGAGTTATTATAGGGGCCAGTGAAGTACCACTATGAAAACCAAGTTTTTAGATAGAAATTTAAATGTGTTGTTGTAGCTTTGCATTTTTAAACTTTGAAGAATATGTTCTGAAAGTAGCTCAGCCATTCACACTAGGTTATCAAGTTCTGACTCAAAGATACAATCTAGAATATTTCTTTTTTTTTTTTAAAGAGTTATTGCCTTTAAAATATACAACATATATATGGACTTTAAAAATGAACAAACATGTAAATGAACTCCTTTACCACATATATTATCACAAAATACTTATTTAAATATATTTGGATGTGTGATTTGTATTCTTTGTGTTTCATATCCCTCAATCATCAAGATACAGATAGTAAATATGTATTTGTGTATGGGTTATAACAGCGTGTAAGATGCCTTCAGGCTTCTATCCATATGGTCTTTCTCTGCTCTTTCTTAAAAGTTGTACTTTTGGCATAGTGGCTGGCTTTCAAGATCATTCCAAATAGACAAAAACATAAACCACAGTCTCTTGACCTACAGCATGAGTCACACTACATTTTATCGGTCAGAGGATTCAGATGGCCAAACTACTCTGAGAAGGGAAGGAAATGTCTAGCATGCAAAAAACTGCAGGGCTCTTTAGAAGAGCATAGGCATGGTCTTTTTGTATGGCAGATGAAAAATACTTATTGCATATCCATGGTATCCAGGGCAGTATGCTGACCACTAGGAAGAGAGAACTTCACTGTCTTCTGTGGAAAGGTGCAGGGCTTACTTAACTCAAGGTTTGGAACAAGGAGATTTGATAGCCAATATGGTTTTGAAGTTTGACAGATATCAAGAAGTTTATTTCTTGCTTTATATTCCTCAGCTGAAAGAAGCTGGTATACAGGTCATCTTATTCCACACAATCATGTTGTGTGCTGTGAAAACACGGAAAACCCAATCTTTTATTCAGGAAAATTAGAGAAGTGAGTACCTTTATAGGCATTTATTGGCACTTTTCATTTTTCCCCTATAAGAAAGGCTCAGGAATTCATGTAAGAATAATTTTATCTATCTATCTATCTGTCTATCTATCTATCTATCTATCTATCTATCTATCTATCTATCTATCTAATTGAATGAATACTGTGAATATAATCTATGAATACCACAAATGTGATTAATATCATGAGTGTAATTAACGAATATCATAAGTGTAATTTAAAAAATTAAAAAAAAAGAATAATTGTATCTATTTGTCTGAGGAGATGGCTCAGTCAGTAGAGTGCTTGCTGCACCAGAGTGAGAAGCTGAGTTTGACTCCCAGAGTCCACATAAAGAAAAGTGGGGTGATGCTACAGCCTTGTAACTCCAGTGCTGGCAAGGTGCAGGTTCCAAGGCTTGATGGCCAGCTAGCCTAGCCTGCTTGTTGAGCTCCAGGACAATGAGAGACCTTGTCTCACAAAAACAAGGTGGACAACTCCTGAGGAACACCTAAGGTTAACCTCTGGCCTCTACATGTGCGGCGTGTGTGTGTGTGTGTGTGTGTGTGTGTGTGTGTGTGTGTGTGTGAAATAGATACACACACACACAAATAAATACTAGAATTCTATAGCTAATCAATAGTTTTACTTTTCATTTTTAACAAATTTTTTACCAGGAAAGCTCAGCAGCTCCTTCCTTTTATGCCCGTTATGTGTTATGTGTGTAAAGTACTGGAAGATACCAGAAGGAAGGAGAGGGAGGCAAGAGAACCAGGAAAACCATTTCTGCAACCCGCATGTTAGAAAGCCAGCTCTTCTGTAATGTTCTAGCAATCTGTATCTTGTTCTGTATCTTGATACCAGCTGTTATCTAATCTTCTAGAAGTTCTTACGCTTTTCCATACTTAGATTCAACGTACTCCCGACTCCCCAGTTCTTTTCTTCTATCACATCTACTCCTGAGCTCTCAGTACTTATTGCCAGTAACCTAATAGCATACATTTAGTCTAATGGCAAATATATGGCACTCAACTGGAAGGCAACTTGTTCCAAACAAATTTGTCATTTTCTCCTTTTGAGCTCACTGTCCACATCCCTCAGCATCACCACCTTCCATCCAGTCATCAAGCTTGGATGTGTTGTGCCTTTCCTCTGTTTTCTTTCCTGCTTTACTGTTTTCATTTAAATTGGAGTCTTTCCCATGGCCTGAACTTATCTGGAGACTTTTTCCTTCCTTGTGCCTGCCCACCGCCTTTATTTAGGCATTCATCTTCTCTTGCCCACAAAAGAGCAATAGCGTTTCTTTGCCTCTAACCTCTGCTTCAGTAAAACAGTATCTACATTATTGACAGTGTTCTGTTGGAAGAGTGTCTAATTACCTTAATATCGCTCATGAATCTCTATTGCTAATTGGTAGAGAAAGATTGCTTCTTACTGGCTTATGAATCACCCAGTCACTTACATTATTGCCAATTCATTCTTCAGGCCCTGACTCCAACTGCTTCTGTCCACAATCTCACAAACCAGTCTGAATCATTCTCTACCACCCTAGAATCTTTTTTGTCCATTTCTCAATACCTGTTGGCACAGGAGCCCCTTTGCCTACTGAGCATGCTCAGTGGATCCAATTTATTCATAAAATTTACCTCAGTAGTTTTATCAGTGGCCCTTCAGAACCTTCTGAGAGGACCCACTGCCATTTCCCAAGTAGAAAGGTTTTCCTGGGAGTGGGTAGGAGGACAAGATAGAGGAAAGAGAATAAATATGATTTAAAAAAATCATGATCCATATGTATGAAAATGTCATAATGAAATTTTTACAAGATTGTTTACAATAAATAAAAGTTCCCAAGATTCTAATCCAAACATACTTTATTGTAATTCCTTGGCTGAATGTTCAAATCTCTTTTCATGCCTCTTTGTCAGTGTTCTACAATATTTAAGTTAGGTAGCCTTGTCAAATATATGACATTTAATGATGTACAATGACCATTAGTGAGTAACAGCATGTAGAATAGTGTCTGCCATTTGCTATGTCTTCCCTTAATGTGGTAAAGTGCGCTCCCCCACTAGGCAACTGTGAACTCAAATCCATAGGGATCGCAAGTCAAGCTCCTCTTGTTGAAATATTGCCACCTAGTTTCTCTGCACAAATGCTGATTTCATGAATTCCATTTAAATCTTGTTCACCACATAGAAGATGTAATAAAACTATCTTCCTGTGATGATTTTTCCTGTTCTTTTATTCTTCCTTCCTCTCTGCTTGTTTACCTAATAGGAATTAGTTTAGTCAACTACCTTTTTATATTTGATTGGATCAAATCAGCATTGTTTATCAAAGCCGTTGTTCACTAATCCCTCCCAACTGTAACTTCAGTCAATGATGGTTCAAAATTGCTGAATGGAAAATTCCAGAAATAAACAATTCTTAAGTCTTAAATTGCATGCAGTTTTGAGAAGCATGATAAAATCTCACACTGGGCTTCTCTATCCTGCCCAGGATGTGAATCACCCTGCCTGTTACTCACTCACTTGCCCTGTCGCTTATCAGATTGACTATTCTTGTGTCTTGATGCTTGTGCCCATGAACCACTTTTTAAATCTCATGAAGCCCAAGAATATTGCTGCCAGAACTCCTATTTCAGGACACGGTTATATAATTCTATTTTTATTATTAGTTATTGTTAACCTCTTACTGTGTCTCATCCATAAATTATTTAGCTCAGGAACTCTGTAAGAAAAAGGCTTAGACTTTATAGTATCCACAATTTCTTGTAATTAATGTATCCCTTGTGGGTATGTGGATGTGGGACTACTTTAAGCAATTTTCTTTTTGGCATTTGACATTTTATTTCAGTTTATTTAAGAACTCCTATGGGATATGAAATTTAAACTAGTTTATCTAGCTAGGTTCTTTTCTAATTACAAATTATCTACCTTATTCCATAGTACAAGGTAAGGTTTAATGGACTCTATTTTTCAACAACTTTAAGATTTGGTTATATATTAAATATTGCATAGTTTTTTTTCTCTGATTCTGATATTTCAGTAAAAAGCCTGCTTCATTTAAATTTAAACATTTAACAATGTTTCCCAACTCAACCTGTATAGAATATAGGCAGGATGGTAAATTCTGATTGTCACTGCTGCTTTCCTGATTGAAGGACTTCGCATATTCTCTGTATTACCAAGCATATAGACATTAGATCTGTGGTAGCGAGCTGTAAATCACTAATGAACAAAATTAAAGACTCAGAATTGCTACTTTGTGTATGTGTGTGTGTGTGTGTGTGTGTGTGTGTGTGTGTGTATAGCAGTTGTGTATTTAACGAGCTTTGCCATGTTTGAGAGAAAACTAACATGTGTGTGTTTGGCAAGGATGTTATGGATAAGGGTATGGCACAAAACAAGTCTGAAGAAATGAAAAGAGGTTATTTTAAGTGGATGTTTGTTAGAGCAGCTTGAGTTAATTAAGCCTCTTGTTGACCGTCTTTATTTCCTTTCTTGTCTCCACACCTCTCTCAGCGTTGGCTACCTTGAAGTTAACGGGCTTGAACGGCAGGACCACACCCTTAATTTAATCTTTCCCTTGAGTCACTTTGTTCAACAAAGGAATTTTACTGGCCTTATTCTTCAAAGTCTTTAAAGAAATGCCACTTCTTACTATGTCTAGGAAATAATTTGGGGTGTGGTTACATGGAACACAACTGACTCGAAGCAAAAGTATTTGAGTTCACTTGGTACTTGAAGGCGCTAATCCCCAACCTCAATGAGGCAGTAGTCTAGAAAGCCTTTCATTGGTGGTGGCAATGCCAACATTGGAGCCTCAGAGTTTGGTTGGTAGAATGCAGCTTCCACAGATAGCACGCTCCTCAATTCTCACTTGAGATGGCTCTTCTCCCAGAGGAGAAAGCCAGAGATGAGGGAAAGAATGTTTCAGAGAAAAATATTGTTTTGCCCAAACAATGCTATCTCCTGTCCTTTCTTTTTTTAAGAATTGGGGTTTTTGGTGAAGCTATCCATCTCTATTCCAACTTTGACTGCCTTAAATATTGGGTTTCTGAATTAAGAAGGGGGATGAAATGGATATTGAATAATAAGAAGCCATTTATGAACCTGGTATACAGTATTGAGTAGCACCTGAGATCTTAGATGTTATGACTCAAGAGGATTCAGGAGTGTTCTGTGCTTCCTCATGGACAACACATTGTACCTCATGCTTAGGGACATTCTGTGACTTGAATCTCATTACAGCTGCAGAATCCAAAATCACTGTTGAGGGGGTTCTGAGGAGATGCTCAGCAAGTGCTTCCGGGGTGGCCGTTTTTATTTCTTCAGGCCATACTGGCTGAATCCCCTTAGATTATGAAACATCCTCATTCCAGAGTGATAGAGAAATTGTAACTGACCCTGGAGGAAGGGTCATTGGGTTTGGTAGGCCTTTTCTGCTTGGAGAAGAAGAATCTTTTCACTGAAAGGAGGAGTTATTAGAATCAAGACTGAGCAACCCCAGCTTCGTGTGGGTATTTCCTATGTCCCTATACCAATCTATAGCATCCTATATTTTCAAAGTTTTAATTCCCAGGACCTCAGACTGGAACTTTATTTTAACAAAGAGTCTTGTTTTTTCACAAATAAGACAACTTTAATAGATATTATTTTGTATTTATATAGTGCCTCCTTTAAAAACCTTAAATGCTTTACAAACAGCTTCTCTAATTAATACCCACAACACCCCTGTAAGGTAGGAATTACTCCCATTTTACAAGAGAGAGACTGAAGCACAGAGAGGTTAAGTGACCTGTCCAAGGTCACACAGTTAGTAAGTTCACTGGAGAGCTAGAACTCCAGACCCTTGCCTCCCAGTTCCCAGCCACATTCCTCACAAGAGATTCTTTAATGAGAAGCATCTTTACAGACAGTATCAGGAGTAGCATGTTATGAAAATGAGGTCTTCCTATGGCAAGGAAAGAAATCCTGCCAGACAGCAGCATGCATGTCTTGATGCATGGTTACCCTGTGGAGTGTGGGTATCTCTAGTGCAGTTATTCAGGTTGGACCAATGCAGGGGTTTCTGGGACATTTTGAAGCCAAGAAAAAAGTTCATATCAGCTATGAACAAAAATGGCTTCTGCCCCTTTACTTTTGGCCTTTCCTTCTGGATTCTAGAGGATATAGCAGGAAATACTGGGTGGGAATGGATGTTGGAGGGAAAACTAGGTGAATTTTAAGGAATGGAGTGAGTCTGGTATCCGCATCGCTGTTTTCAAAAGTTCAGATCTGAATAATGTGGAGAGATTGAGAAAGACACCAGATCTCAACCACTGGCCTCCAGACACATGCACACACATTTAACACACACCTCAACACATGTGCATGGATCCACAAACATGTACATAACACACATACACACACACATACACACACACACATGCCACAGTCTGTGCCTGGACACAGAAAAAAATCAACATTGAGTGGGATGAAATGGCTGGAGTTTTCATCAGACTTTTTAAAATATGAAAATGAGGGTCTTTTTCATTTCTAAGTAGCTGGAAATTATGCTACCACGTTGAAAAAAATAGCAATAATCAGACTTTAAAAATTTATTTATGTATTTAAGTGTGTGTGATTGTGTGTGTGTGAGATTGTGTATATGTATGTGTGTGTTGTTTGAATCTTAAATGGTCTTATTAATTAAAAAAATAAACCAGAGCCAGATGTCAGGGTGAAAGCTGAAAGATCAGAGAAGCAGAACAGCCAGCGACTAGTTCTTACCTCTGTGAAATCCTCAGCCTATATAGAGAGAGTTCCTGTTTCCTCACACCTTATATACCTTTCTCTGCCTTGCCATATTACTTCCTAGGTTTAAAGGCGCGTGTGCTTCCCAAGCAAGGACATGGGATCTCAAGTGATAGAATTAAGAGTGTGTGCCACCACTGTCTAGCCTCTGTGTCTAATCTAGGGCTCACTCTGTCCTCTGATCCTCAGGTAAGTTTATTAGGGTACACAACATATCACCGTGTGTGTGTGTGTGTGTGTGTGTGTGTGTGTGTGTGTGTGTGTATGAGTGTATGTGTGTGTAGCAGGAATCTTAAAAGTTCTCATTAATAAAATCAAACCCGGAGC
Source organism: Peromyscus leucopus (assembly GCF_004664715.2). Classification (NCBI taxonomy): domain Eukaryota; kingdom Metazoa; phylum Chordata; class Mammalia; order Rodentia; family Cricetidae; genus Peromyscus; species Peromyscus leucopus. The sequence goes on from NC_051068.1 coordinate 104,437,862, forward strand.
CAGGTATTGGGGTAAACTGGAAGATTAGAGAGACAGAACAAGCCACAGCTAACCTCACCTGGCCAACTTCTCAGCTGGTCTTGTTTCCTCAGACTGGAAACCTCTGTGTCCTCATATCCAAATGGCTCTCAGCTGAACGGTGCTGCTAGAAGCCTGAAAGCTTAATCAGCCAAATGCTTAACCAGCCAAAAGCTTCTAGTTTCTGGTCCTCACGCCTTATATATCTTTCTGCTTTCTGCCTCACTCCCTGGGATTAAAGGCTCACTTTCTGGGATTAAAGGCGTGAGTCACCATGCTTGGCTGTATCCTTGAACAAAGGGATTTCTGCCTCTGGAATGTTAGGATTAAAGGCATGTGCTACCACTGCCTATCCTCTATGTTTAATATTGTGGCTGTTCTGTCTCTGACCCCAGGTAAATTTATTAGGGTTCACAATATTTTGGGGAACACAATACCACCACATGTGTGTGTATGTGTGTCTGATTGTGTGATGTGTATGTGATTGTGTATATGTATGTATCTGATTGTGTGATGTGTGTATGATTGTGTGTGTGTGTGTGTGTGTGTGTGTGTGTGTGTGTGTGTGTTTGAGTGCAGTGTGCCTGTGCAATGGGGCATGTGAAGAGATAAGAGAACCCTGACTGGCAAGACCATCACCCTAGAGATGGAGCCTAGTGACACCATTGAGAATGTGAAGGCCAAGATCCAGGATAAAGAGGGCATCCCCCTGACCAGTAGTGACTCATTTGCCAGCAAGCATCTGGAAGATGGCTGCACTCTTTCTGACTACAACATCCAGAAAGAGTCCACCCTGCACCTGGTCCTCCGTCTGAGCGGTGGCTATTAATTCTTCAGTCTGCATTCCCAGTGGGCAATGATGGCATTACTCTGCACTATAGCCATTTGCCCCAATTTAAGTTTAGAAAGTACAAGTTTTAGTAATAGTTGAACCTCTGTTAAAAATGTTAATAAAGGTTTTGTTGCATGGTAAGTAAAAGAGAGAGAGAGAGAGAGAGAGAGAGAGAGAGAGAGAGAGAGAGAGAGAGAGAGAACCCCTCAGGGAGTCAGTTCTCTTCTCCACAAGTCACGTTTCCAGGTCTGTATGCAACTGTCCATACCTCCATGTTGCTGGCTCTCCATGTGCTGGCCCATCACAGTGATTAAAATAGCTGGTATTAATGCAGTATTTTAATGCTACATCCTAAAGACAGCTTTAATATATATTATCCTAATATAAATTAGCTTCTGGAGGGTGGCTATCCAAAACTAAGGTATAAGCAGCGATCTGTTCCTTTGGAGGGCTCTCTCTATGGATTATAGGTGGCCACCTTCTTGGCTCTTCCCATAGTCTGTTCCCTTTGTATTTGTTGGTGACCAACTTTCTCCTTATAAGATCGCCAAGTTGAGTGTGATGTTGCCTGCCTGTAACCTAACATTTGAGAGGCTGAGGTATCACTGCCACATGTCCAAGAACTGCCAGGGCTACATAGTAAGATCCTGCATCAAAAAACAAAACCTAACCAAGCCAGCAAACCATCCAATCAACCAGCCAAACAAAATACACCTTCCGACGAACAAAAATCATGTCATACTGATTTGGGGCTAACCCAGGGGACTTAATTTTAATGTAACCACTTCTTACAAGCCCTTATATGTGAATAAACCAGTGCGCACACGTTGTGAGAGTGGGGATGGGAGACTGGTGTGCTTTCTTCTGGATGGGAACTCTCCTGCTACTGCTCTGCATTGCCTCTTTGGGCTGAAGTACCTCCTTCAATAGCACTCAAAAACCCTACTGAAGAAAAACTGAAGTTGCTTCTTGAGTGTACTCACTGAGGCTAGCCCACGAAGCAGGACCGGTAGACACAGATAAAAGGTAGGATCCACGATAAACACACCTGGAGAGAAGATCATAGTGAAGAAATGGAGGTCTTATGTAGAACCCCAAACAGTCGGAGCTTAGAGAACCAAACGTATTTTCCAAGGTGGGTACACAAACTGGCTGGGTGTGACTCCTCGGTTGTCTGCTGTGAGTAGCTGTGGGTCTCTGAGGGATAGACTGATGCCATAGACCTGATCAAGCCACCGGAAGGAAGACCCGGAGGAGAAAAACAAGGGAGGTGAAAGACCCCTGGGCCTGAAACCTATGGGGAAAGAGTGTCTGCTGCAAACACCAAAGGATGCTGGAGTGAACAGCCATGAAGAGGGCTTTTGTTAGTTTCCTCTTTTTTTTTTTTTTCTTTTAAAAGAAACAGATTTTGTCTTGTTGAAGTCAGTTTCCTGCTCACCGAATTTGAATTTATTTAACTTCAAGCGCAATGTAAGAGTGAAGTGCACATAAACACCCTCTTCTCTCAGGTTCCACTAGACTGGACGGAACATTTGGCTGGACCTCAGCTGGGCCATCTCCAACTACATTAAATGACACTGGGTAGATGTGTTGCTGTCTTGTTTCATTGCAAAGAATTTGCTCAACTTTTAGGGTTCATCACTGAAGTCTCCTCCAAAAATGCTAAAGTGTATCTGAGGCTCTGCCCGATAGTGATCAGCACAATTGAGAATAAATCAAGACCTTCTTTTCCTGGCGAAATAAATTCAGTGTCACAAGTCTGGGTCAGAAACTAGGTTTACGACAGGGCGTCCCGGATGTCTCCACAGCTTCCTCTTTGCATCAGCCGCCAGAATCCAGTCGACTCGGACCAGATGGTTGCCAATCTGTGCAGCTGCTCCTCCAGGCCTTCTCCTCCTGGGATAATAAGGGGCTGGGCTATCCCGCAGCCTTCGGAAGGCTCCCTCACTGCCTCAACAACCAGAGAAGGAAGACAGGTGGATTGACACCCTGCCTTATGAAGACAGGACTGTCACACCTGCATGTAAACATGCACTGAGTCTACTGGATGTTGGGAGCGTGAAATGGCAGAGCAGAGCAAACAAGCACCATTCCCGAAGTTTCCAATGCTCTCTTTTTCTTTCTGTGCTTCTTCCTTTGCCATCAGGCTCACTTTCCTGGGAGCCTTTGACTAGGACTGTTGAGTCTTTAGTTTTAATTCTTTGTTTTCTTTTATAGATGGAGTGCACAAGCCTTTGCTTTATCTGCTTTGGTATTCTCTGGGTGGGATAATGAACGCAAACTTTTTCCTTTCTGTGTTTTATAAGTATTTTTTTTAAACATGTAGACTCTCCTTTCTGTATGGTCCCACACCACCATAGAGAGAACTTGTAAAAAAGAAGAAAGGAGTGTTAGAAGTGGGTTGTCTTCATTTTAAACCACTGACTCGAAGGCATTAAGTCTATACCCCAAATCTTAACAGATTGAGCCTCCATTATCTGCTTTAAGGACGTTAGTTTACCATATGCTATGATAGCCCACTTATCACATTAATGGAAAATGATAGCTTACTCGTCATTGTTTTAGAGGGCGTTGAAGAGACCATTGGCCCAATTCTTCTCTGACACGAGCTGTTTTGCATCCTTTTCTTTGCCTTACATCTCCTTGAGAAGGTTTTATCTTGCCCATACCACTTCACGAATCTCACTGGAGTAATCTGTAGAAGGTAGCTAAAGGAAGCCAGGTGTAATTCCAAAGCCGTGATGAACAGCAGTTCAAGTTAGCCATTCTACCAGAAGAAATCTATTTGCTATTTTATTCTTAATGATGGAACAGATTATGTGGTACAGACAAAATCTACACCAGGGTGGATGACCTTGTTTCCATTGGCACTTCACAATGCCACATTCTTAAGAATCCTGCAGGAGGATCATGAGGAAGACACACGAGATATCTTGGATATCCTTTTAAAAAGTTAACATTTTAAAGTGATTTAAATGTAAGCAAATCAGAGACACATGGATTATATTTCCGTTAGAATACATATGGGTTTGGAGAATTAAGGGGAAAAAGGTTTGGCACATTGTGGTCGGGTATAACTGAATGCAAAACATTCGGGGAAAATATTTAGTGTTTTTTTTTCTTTCCCTCTTTCTTTCTTTCTTTCTTTCTTTCTTTCTTTCTTTCTTTCTTTCTTTCTTTCTTTCTTTCTTTCTTTCTTTTCTTTTCTTTTTCTTTTTTTTACAAGTACCCAAAGTAAAGAAGTCGAATCATCCACTTTCGTCTTGTGTTCCTCCAGGACTAGACCCAAGTCAGAAGGCTTTCCTGAGAGGCTCAGGGCCTTTGGATTTCTTGGCCCAGAAGCTATCCTTCCCATTCTCCTCACCCCTCCACATCATCTTTATCTCCCACACAGGGGAGTAAGTAATTCCTCACCTCGAGGAGTCATAGAGTTTTGACACAACGTGTTTCAGAGCTGACAAATGCACATTGCGTTGAACACCCAGAGTCCAGAGGGGAACATTAATCAATCCTTTTTGATTTGAATTGACTAATAGCCAAAAAGAATTTACTGCTGTGTTCCAAGTGGCTTTTAAACGAACTGTACCTTGTTACATATGCCTTCCTGTCTTCCTTCCTTCCCAGCCTCTACTTCTCTTTCTTCCTTTCTCCTCCTTCCCTCCCCTTTCCCTTCTTCCCCCTTCCAAATATGCTTGTTGTACATCTTTTATGTATAAGGTACCATGGAAAACATTACCAGAAGTAGAAACTTTGTTCTTTAGGTATTTCTGGTGGTAGCAAGCTTAATATAAATAAGTAATAGGTAACTACTAGTTTGGGTATTTTGTGATTTTGTTTTCATTTTAGACATTTGCATAAGATTATAAAAAAAATCCATTATTTGCCCTCCTGTGGGTCATCAGATCTTTATTCATATGGTGTTTATGTTGGATATACTTTCTTGATGCCAATCTATAGAAAAAGAAACACATGCATTTCATTCATAAGTGAGTGGTCTGATTCTGTGTGAGCTATTGTGTCTAAAGGCAGTAAATTCATTCCAGAATAATGTCACAGAGGGAAACATGTCTCTAACATCTACTTGAAACTTGGTTCTTTACCAGAGTGCCAACCTCCCAAGTTCCCAATTTCAAGTCATCGGAATCATGCCTTTAAAAAGAGGTAAGCATGTGTAAGGGACAGACGGTAAGAAGTTCAACATGGTGAGATACTCATTTTATTCTCACAGGCTACTCTTGAAGACTGATGATCACAGCACAGACAGGTTCCCTTTTGTGCTCTTAAGAACTGCATATATGCTATGATTGGAATAAAATGTTCCTTGAAAGATCATGCATTAAAGACTTGATTACCAGCTCCCATGCTCTTTGGGTATGATTAGGTCATGGGAGTCTGACTTTCATCCATTAGATATTAGTGGAATCATAAGTCGATGGCATAATGGGGACAAAATGAAAACCTAAGAGGGGCCTAGTGGGGAAGGGTAGGTCTCTAGGGGGCATGATTTTTGAGGCTGTCTTATGCCTGGTCTCTTCACAGCTGTCTCCTACCTGTCAGGAGGCATGCAATGTGTTCTCTCTCCCAAATACTCATAGCAATGGGGCCAATCATCCATGGACTGAAGCGTCTGGAACTCCAAATAAATCCTTCCTCTTTAAAGCCATTCTTCTTGGGTATTTTGTTATAGTTATAAAAACCACTCCAATTTACAAGAAACAAATGTCAAACCTGCTATTGTAAGGATTCTCTTTTCAAGGTTTTGTGTGTGTGTGTGTGTGTGTGTGTGTGTGTGTGTGTGTGTGTATGATAATTTTAGTTTTAGTTGTAAGCAATCTTACAACTCCCTAGGTGAGAAAGTATGTAGAAATAGGATTCAGTCAGGTTTAAAAAGTCTGACTGACTGGGGTATGAAAACTGGAGACCTGACCTTTGGTTTATGGTGGGTGTCCTGGGATGAGCTACTTGCACGTGGTGAGACACTCTAGAGCAGAACAAGAGAACATCAAATCTCAGTGATGATCAGAACATCAAAGGGAATTTCCCATAGGACCTAGCAGTCTTACCATCTTTAGCCTCTTCCTCCATCCTTGATTTCCTCCTCATTTTCCGGCTGATAGTCCCCAGTAGGCAGATTTGGTTGTTTTTCTGCTTAATGAACCAACATTAATCAAACAACAGTATGTGGAAGATGCAGTCACACATGTTAATGAAGTGTTAGATGCTCAGGAAACAATTTGCTTCACCTTTCCCTGCCTCAAATAATGTTTCCTATTCTGCCAAGATGAGGCAGATGGTTCAGAAATACTATTTTGTTCTCAGAGTGTCTACATGTCAATTAATTAAAAGTTACCAACTGGATTTGGAGTGGAAACCTATTATATGGTTCTCAAACTTTTAATTAGGTCAAGATGAGTTTATTTTTAGATCGAGTTTAATGTTTTTAAGATTTTGAGTATTAAATCAAATCTTACCAGAAAATGTTATTTTAAATTACCTTTTATCAAAGTTAAGATAACATTTCAACCCTTATGTCTGGAAAATCCCTTATGGTCCCAAAGGGAATAAAAGAAAGAATAAGTGTCCATGATTATTTCCCAGAGTTAAGGATTTACTAATGGCTAACTTATTACAAAAATAATATTTGCTTGTACTCTCCAACAAGGCTTATATCCATCATTTACTCTAAGATAATGTAGACCACGGTGTTTTAAGGCCTATAGTCTTCCTCAAAGAATATTCTCAAACTCTTTAGAACACATTGGCTAATCTTCAAATTTATTTGTGAAGCTTTCTTATGTGCATGTGGTGTGTGTGTGTGTGTGTGTGTGTGTGTGTGTGTGTACATATTAGTATGTGTGTGCACACATTTATACGTGGGTGCATGTGCACATGTGTATGAGTGTGTGGAGGCCAGAGGTCAACACCAAGTGTTTTTTTCAAGCACTCTTCATCTCATTTGTTGGGATAGAATCTCTTGCTGAGCCTGGAGCTTGATGGCTTGGCAAGTCTGGCCGGCCAGAAAGCCCCAGGCATCATCCTCTTGCCCCTGCCTAAGTAGAGTTGAGATTATATGCACATGCTGATGTGCCCAGCTTTCCATGGGTGCTTGGAACTGAACTTGGTCTTCCTGCTTGTGCAGCGAGTAACGTCTTTAATGGCTGAGCCATTTCCCTAGCTCCGCTTTTGATCTTTTATTCCAGTGAGGTGTGTGTATCAGAGAAAAGGTAATGCACGAAAATACCAGTGACTGAAAAATAGTCAAGCTGGATATGTGCAGTGGAGATAGAAAGTTCTGGATTTGCTGAGTACACAGGTGGTTGACAGATATTTGAACACATCCAAGAAGGATGTGTGTATATGCAGGTGTGTTAGCTGTTTATGCTGTATAGCAAATAATGCCAAGTTCTAACAGCTGAAGAGAGCAAACATTGAATATTTTACTGTTTCTATGTGTCAGGAGTTAAAAGTGGTTACAGCTTATTTCATGAGAGTTGTTGGTCTGCTCTTCTGGCACGGGTCTACTCAGTGCTGCAGGCTGTACTTTGAAGACTTGACTGGAGCAAAGTTTTCTTCTAAGACCTGTCTGTTAGGCTGCCTGAATATTCTTTTTCTTTTTTTTTTTCTGAGACAAGGTTTCTCTGTGTAGTTTTGGTGCCTGTCTTCGATCTCACTTTGTAGACCAGGCTGGCCTTGAACTCACAGAGATCTGCCTGGCTCTGCCTCCTGAGTGCTGGGATTAAATGCGTGCACCACCACTGCCTGGCTTGTCTGAATATTCTTGTGCCATGATAGGACCACAGGAGAGTGGTCTCTCTTAGAGCAGAGAGATGTGGGGGAGAGAAAGAGAAAGAGAGAGAGAGAAAGAGAGAGAGAGAGGCAGAGACAGAGAAGATACACAAGAGAGTACCTTAAACAAAAGCCTCAGTTTTTGTACTCCAATCTAAGAAGTGATACATGACCTATGCTATACCATAAGGCTGGAGAAACCAATCCTAGGGTACATGGGAGGGTGTGTATAGACATTGGCAGGTGGGGGTAATTGGAGTTGGTTTTCATGGTATTCATGCATGCATGTCCAAAATGGATGTTATGCTATTCCACTACAGTAATGCACTTGCAGTATCTTACAAAAAAGATTAAATTTCTTTATTTTATGTGTAATGTGTGCATGTATGTATATGTGTGTGGGTACACATGTACCATAGCGTGTGTGAAGATAAGAGGAAAACTTTGGGAGTTGGATCTTTCCTTCCAACCTGAGGATCAAACTTAGGTTGTCAGGCTTGACAATTGGTGCCTTTACCTTCTGAACCATGCATGCTGTTGGCCCCTGTTGTCAATATCTATTTTTATTTCTCATTCTTCTGTCTTTTAGATGATCTATCTCCTTACAGATAATATTTTTTTTTTCAATTCTTTGCTTCAACGGTCACACATGTTGCTATCTAAGACCTTTATTTGGCCATTTCAAAGAGGCATCTAGGTTTTTCTACAATTTAGCCAGCAGATGGAGCATGAAAACCTGACATGTTCACAACTCATTGGGCTACAGGAGTGCCTCCTACAAGCAGTGCTTCCTACAACCTTGCAGTCTTAAGGATTTGGCCAAGTCTTTCACGTTAGCTGAGTTTTTCATCCTACAGACCTAAAAGTCATGGTCGGGGCACCAGCAGAGCTCACATCTTTGGGATTATTGCATCACCTCTTCACCACTTGCAGAAACTGAAATCACTAGGTGTTACCTCCCAAGAATGTTGTTGCTCTCAGGTCATTTCAGTTACTCATTTGTTGACTGTGGTGTTGAATTCAACTACACTCGATTCTATTCTATAGAAGCTTACAGTGTGAGTGAGCAGACCGGCATGGAAGAGCCTTCAATACAGTGTGTGGTAAAGGCTGGGGTGTGAGGCTCTGAACCGAAGAACCCTGTTATCAGTGTTCAGATAAGGACAGCCTGCTGTAGTGTGGGCAAGAGGTAACAAGGTCATTACAGAGGATGCTATCAGGCAAGATTTCTATTCTTTTTTTTTTTTTGAAAATATTTTTTTTTCATACAATATATTCTGATCACACTTTCCCAACTCCTCCAAGATCCTCTGCATCTTCCCACCACCCAAACCTCCACTTTTTCTTGCTCTCTTATTAGGAAACAAACAGGCCTCTAGAAAAAAAATAAGATAAAATAAAAACAAACCAACCAGAATAAGACAAAACAAACAAACAAACAAACAAACAAACAGGGAAAAGAAAGAGCCAAAGAAAAAGAGCATGAAACATGGATAGGTGCAGAGACACACTCGCAAACACACACATCCCATAAATATACAAAACCAGAAACCATAATATATAAGCAAAAGATTATGTAAGGTTAAACAAACAAGCAACTTGCCGGGCTGCGGTGGCACACGCCTTTAATCCCAGCACTCGGGAGGCAGAGCCAGGCGATCTCTGAGTTCAAGGCCAGCCTGGTCTACAAGGCCAGCCTAGTCTACAGAGTGAGATCCAGGACAGACACCAAAACTACACAGAGAAACCCTGTCTTGAAAATAACCAAAAAACAACCAACCAAACAAAAAAACCAACAAAACAGAAATAGACAAACAAACATCCAAAGACAATGTTGGGTTTGTTGGGTTTGCCATCTGCTGCTGGGCCTGGGGCCTGCCCTTAAGTGCAGTTTGTACCCAGTGAGACTCTGTTGGAGAAAACCCTTGTGAGTGGTTTCCGGTTGGAGATACTTCCTGGGTTAAGGATGGGGGCTTGTGTTCACTTCTCCTCTTTGTGCTGGGACTCCATCTGGATCAACCCTGTGCAGGCCCTGTGACAGACATGCTGCCAACCTCTGTGATTTCCTATGCCCGTCCCCCTGTTGTGTTTAGAAGGCCGTGTTTCCGTGATGTCTTTCATCCCCACTGACTCTTACAATCTTTCTGCTCCTCTCTGCAGAGTTCCCTGAGTGAGCCCCGAAGGGAGGGCCTTGATGGAGACATCCATTTAGGGCTGAGTGTTCTAAGGTCTCTCTCTGTACATTGTCCAGTTCTGGGTCTCTGTATTTGTTCCCTTCTGCTACAGGAGGAAGCTTCTTGGATGATGACTGAACAAGGTACTGATCTATGAGTATAGCCAAATGTTCTTAGGAGTCATTTTATTGGTACATTCTTTTACAGGACAGTAGTATTGGTTTTCCCATGGGTGCATGGCCTTTCTAGTCTCAGGTACTTGGCTATCTGAGCAGAGTCAGGTGTGAGTTCCATCTCATGGAGTCGGCCTTAAATCCAATCAGATAAAGGTTGGTTACTACCACAGCTTTTGTGCTGCTACTGCACCAGCTTACCTTGCAGCCAGTCACCATGGTAGATGAAAGGGTTTGTAGCTAGGTTGCTGTTTCCCCTCTCCTGGTAGCGTGCAGAGTACCTTTTAGTACCATGAACACTAGTCAGTAGGGCAGAAAGCTTGACTTCTCCATGTTGAACATAGGTTTTGACTTTAGCACTAAGGCCTTACCACCAGTTTGTAGAGAGCAATCAATAGCCTTGGCAATAGCCTGGGTGCTTTTGGGGGAGTATCTTTGGGGCTCTTAGACCAATTCAATTAGATGTATTCAATTCCTGACACAGGACATTTGATTTGGTGGCTAGAGATGTCCAGGTGGGGCCTTGTCTCCCCCTGTTATTGTGATTCCATTTAGAGTTAAGAAGTGTCTACTAGAGTAGGCTTCCATACAACCCTTCCAATGACTCTTTGTTTTAGCTGTCTCTCTGTGTTCCCTCCCTTACCCTGTCTTTCCTCCCCTCCCTGTTTAATCCTCCCATCCCTCCCACCCCCAGGGATTTCTATAATAAATAGAGTGGGAATGAGATTTAATGAATTTTCAGAAATTGCCACATCTGCAGAGAAGACTTTACATGACACAGGACATTTTTACCTAAATTGTAAATGAATGTATGGGAGGCCTCACTAAAAAACCAAGACTTTGGGAGATGTTTGGAGGCTTAATAGACCAGCTGAGGAAATCACAAAAGCTTTTTTGAATTACACTGTGATGAAGCAGTGACCATAAATGGAGCTGAAATCAGGAATTCCAGTAGAGGCAAATCCATGCATTCACACAACATCCTATAGGTGGATTCCCCCCCCTTACACACACACACACACACACACACACACACACACTGAGAAGAATGAAGACTATATAGAATTTGTCTTGACCCTACCAAAGTTCTAAGTTAGGTTCTTCTAAGTTTCATTAAAAAAAAAATTGCTGCTCAATTGACTCATGCTTTGTTTCATTGGGCCATCATTTGGGACAGTTGGTAAATTCCAGCATAGTGCTGGATGATCTCATATGTACTATTCATGGAGAATAACGAATGGGCCATATTTAGATGAACTTAAGGCTGATTACTAAAAAACAAAAAAACAAAAAACAAAAACAACAACAACAAAAAAAACAACCAAGAATGAAAAAATCAAGATGTTTGGTCTCTATAAGATTACACATATTAGAAATAGAAAATGCAAAGAATGTTCACTTGCCCACTCACTTGTTTCATATAGATCATATACATCCAAATATTTTAGATGTGTTTTAAGAGCTTCTACTGTGTCCTTTTTTATAGTCCATAAAACTGTGAGAAAGACTATCTTTTGCTCACATCAGACAAATCAGGGAGCAATAAAATTCTGCATATTCTCCTTTACATTTAAATTATGTAAAAGTTCCTCTTGCCTTCCACTTAGAGCTCAATGAAGGCAGAGGAGACGGCTCATGCATTCATAGCAGCAGGTGTAACGCCCAGTTAAATGCAGAATCCTGAGGCCGTCGACAGAGGACCTTTACCTCGTCCTTATTTTCTTTGCACATTAGCTATGTGAAAAACTACACATGAATCAATCAAGATAATTATGCTGAAAATCATCTCAACCATTCTGTGCTATTTCTGCATTTTCCCTATTTTGTTCAGGCTAGACCCACTAATTACTTTATGCCCAAGTGGAAAACCATTAAAAAACCTGTGTCTGAGAAGGCCAGGGAATTGAAAATGCACAGTTTCAGAGTTCATCTTCATCTTATGATTTATGAGTCTTTAGCTGACAATCTTTCACAGTAAATAAACACACGGTCCTTCTATGTGAATAACACAAGTTAATTTTATTTATGTACTTTATTGCATAATATCCCCTCAGGATACCAGATTATATTGACACCACAGGGAACAATTTGGACAGACCTAGAAGAGAATCTGTATTTTGATGATCTCTCTGGGACTTGCTGCTGATGTTGTAATTTGGAAAACTGACTTTTTCACACCAGAAACATGGTTTTACATGAAAAAGATAAAAAAGGAAACTTCAATCAATCATCACCAGTTCCCGTCTCTCTGATTCCCTGCTACAATTTTGGCATTAGTGGGTTCCAGAGTCAATTCTTTCTGCATTAACTCTGAAATCCCCAACTTGGACTTGCGTTTGATTTTTCTGCTACATTCTAATGGGGATTTTGTTGTTTAAAAAGAAGTGTAGATAGGAAAAATTGTTCGATAATACTCTTTTCCACCTTCTCAGTTTCTGGAACACAAAAACTAGTAATTTTACTAGTGAAGCTGTGAAAAAGACACAGAGACATTTCTTTCCGTCTTTGCTCAGCTTTTTGGCTGGTACAGTTTCTATTCTCTAAGCACGAGACTTGGCATCTTTTACATATTGTATACTAACGTAGAGATAGGCTCACATATACCTTGAAAGGCTTTTTATTAAAACTAAAATTTTAGCTTTCAAAAGAAACTGTTCAACCAAAGAATGGATAAAGAAAAGTTGTACATTTACATAATGGAAGTATTACTCAGTGGTTAAAAAAATAATGACATCATGAAATTTGCAGGCAAAAGGATGAAACTAGAAAAAAAATCATCCTAAGTGAGGTAACCCAGACCCAGAAAGACAAACACGGTATGTACTCACTTATAAGTGGATATTAGCTGTAAAGTAAAGGACAATTAGGTTACAATCCACAGCCCCAGAGAGGCTAGGTAACAAGGGGGGCCCAAAGAGGGACACATAGATTTCCCTGGGAAGGGGAAATAGAAGAGATCTCCTGGGTAAACTGAGGATGGAGAGGGGGCATGAGGGGAATGGTAACATGAGGGATCAGGTTGGGTGGGTTGGGGATGCAATGGAGTGGGAGAATAATGAAAGAGATGTCTTGATGGTGGGGCATTTTGGGGTTAGGGAGAAATGTGGTGCCAGGGAAACTCCTAGGAATCCACAAGGATGACCCCAGCTAAGACTCCTAGCAGTAGTGGAGAGGGTGCCTGAACTAGCCTTGTCCTGTAATCAGATTAGTGACTACCTTAATCATCATCAGAGAGCCTTTATCCAGTAACTGATAGAAGCAGATACAGAGATCTACTGGGCACAGCTTCAGGTGTCCTGTTGAAGAGACAGGGGAGGAATTGTATGAGCCAGGGGATCAAGGTCATGATGAGGGAACCCACAGAGACAGCTGACCTGAGCTTGTAGGAGCTCATGGACTCTGGACCTACAGCGAGGGAGCCTGCATGGGACTGGCCTAGGCCCTCTGGATGTGTGTGATAGTTGTGTAGCTCAGTCTGTTTGTGGGGCTCCTAGCAGTAGGATTAGGACCTGTCCTTGGCACACTTAGCTGGCTTTTGGGAACCTGTTACTTATGCTGGATTACTTTGCTCAGCCTTGATGCAGAGGGAGGAGCTTGGTTCTGCCTCAACCTGATGTGCCATGCTTTGTTGACTCCCATGAGAGGTCTGCCCCTTTCTGAACACAGATGGAGGAGTAGATGGGGGTGTAGATGGGAGGTGGGGGGAGGGAATGGAGGAGAGGAGGGAGGGGAAACTGTGGTTGGTATGTAAAATAAATGAAAAAAAATTAATAACAAAAAAGGAACTTTTTTTTAAACAGTAGTAGATTTCAAGTAAAGTCAACAGAAAAAGTCGGAAGTTTTCCATATATCAAATTTTTTTTTCTCCTATGTCTTTTCATGGCTTGGTGGCTTGATCCTTTTTCAGTACTCAATAATATTTCATTGTCTGGGTAGGCCATAGTTTATATTTACTCATTGTCTGAAGAGAGTCTTGAATGCTTTTAAGTTCTGCCAATTATGAATACAACAACTGTACATTCACTAGTGCAACATATTTTTTTTTGGTGAGGAAATAATACTTCAAATCCTTTCCATAAATTCCAAAGAGTGATAGATTTTTGTGATAAGAATGTGTTTGACTTTGTTAGAAGTTTCTAAACAGTTTTCAGAAGTGGTTACAGCATTTAACAGTCCCAATAGCACTGAATAATAATTTCTTTGTCCAATGCCCTTGTCAATATTGGATGTGATTAGTGTTATAGATTTTGGTTATTCTCTTAGCTGTATGTGCTATCCATTGTTGTTTAGCTTGCATTTCCTTCATGATGTATGATATTGAACATCTTTTTTCTTTTATAAAAACTTTGCGTGTGTGTGTGTGTGTGTGTGTGTGTATGTGGTATTTATATTTATGCAAATTTTGTGTACATGTGCATATGGGTGAATGTACATAGGTATACATAGAGACCAAAGGTTGGTATCACACATCTTCCTCTTATTTTCCAGTTTGGTAAAGTCTCTTGTTAAAACTAGAGCTTACCACTATCTTAGACTGGCTGGTCAGCATGGCACTGGGATCTGCCTGTCTCAGCCTATTCCTATACTAGGGTTACAGGTGTGCACTACCACACCAGGTTTTATGTGGGTACTGGGGATCAAAACCCTGATTCGCATGCTTGTGTGGCAAGATCTTTAGCAGCTGAGTCATCTCTCCATCTCCCGAAAATCTTTTCTTCTGCTTGTTTGCCATATGGATAGTTGGTGAGGTGTCAGTTAGGGGCTTTGGCATATGTTTTAAGAGGATTTATATTTTCTTAAACTTCAGAGATTCTTCATATACTTTGGGTATCAGTATTATTCACTGCATTTATTTGCAACATCATGTTTTGGATTGGAAGATACTTTTACTGTCTAGGTGACACATGAACTTTCTTTGAGTGAATCCTTTAACAGTGCTCAGGTAATACTTACTTGCTAATATAATTTTATAGGAGAAATAATAAAATGTAATTATAGTTAGAGCAGACTTTAGGAATTGACAACAATGGCTCATTTTGGGTTTAAGTAGTGTGCTCTGCTGTAGTGACAATATACACTGGGCAGTTTGTGCGGTGGACATTTATTTTTTGTGGGTCTGGAAGCTTCAATGTCCAGTGTCAACATGCTGCTCACTCAGTTTCTGTTGAAGGTCCTTCTGCTGGCTTAGAAAAGACTGCCTATTTGCTGAATCTTCACATGGCAAGGAGAGAGATCCTCCTCTTTTTATGTGGCCACTGATATCCTCATGAGTACCCCACCTTCAAGACTGCAGTTAGTTATAATTATTTCCCAAAACTTCATCTTCAATGTCACCATTCTAGTTCTTGAGGCTTTGATATATGAAGTATATTTTTCTGACTCAGGGCACAGTTTACAACAGGTAGTGAGTATTGGAGGGGTCAAAAGATGTGTTCAAGATCATCTAGCAACTTAGTGGTGGCTATTCCTGAAGATGGGCCTTTTGAATATCTTATTACTCTATTTATTTTCCTGTTTAAACTCATGATGGAAACACACTCAGCTCATGAATATCTAATGTACCCTGTCCTACTGTGATATAATGTGCATGCCAATGCTCTCTAAATGTTTTGTTTAGGTAGAGAGTGAAGGCTCCAGAAATATGGCTCCATGTGCTCCTGGAAGCTGCTGCTGGATCTGATGGAGACATTGTCTATGTTTTAGAGACATTAACTGGGAGATGAGACAAGACCAGAGAGCTCTTTCATTTCATTTGTAAAAGCCTCTTAATTATAACAAATCACAAGAGTGCAGATAGTCATATTTTATAGGTAGATGGGTTAATGAGAAACTCAAAGATAAAGAGAAAATTGAAGCTCTTAGCTTGACCATCAGGACAGGTTCGCCGATGCCTGAGTTTTCCTGACTGGTATGGTCCTAACACTGGGCTTCAACTTAGAGTAAGGAGAGATGACAAGGGAGAAAGATTAGAGGACAAATAGCTATTTGCCTGTCCCAGCCCTGACTGAGCTGCCTAGGCATGTGAGGACCTCAGTAACATCAGATTGCTTAGGGTGACTCTTCAGTTCAGAAAACTCGTAGTTATAGAAAACAAACCAACCAATCACAAATTATTACTGCTATAAGCCAGCCCCTTAAAATCCCAGCTTTTGCAGAGATATGTTGTATAACTAACATCAGATTAGTTTATAAAAATGTCATTTACTATTCTATGCCTTGGGATCATCTTTATTACTACAGTTTTCCAAACTGGGTTAGGAAATCAAAACAATTCACTGTTACAAATTTATTTAATGTCTGGTTTGTTTATCTTGTTCTTTCTATAGTTTGGTTTATGAATAGTCCTGTTTAGTTACCAAATCCTTGCTGTAAGAGAAAAGTATAGGAGTGGCCCTCAGGTAACCACACTTTTTTTTTTTTTTTTTTTTTTTTTTTTTTTTTTTTTTTTTTTTTTTTTTTTCGAGACAGTTTTCTGTTAGCTTTGCGCTTTCCTGGAGCTCACTTGGTAGCCAGCTGCCTCGAACTCACAGAGATCCGCCTGGCTCTGCCTCCCGAGTGCTGGGATTAAAGGCGTGCGCCACCACGCCCGGCCAAGGGAAGCCACACTTTTTGATCACAGGAAGCAGCAATTCCATGCCTTGACTCTCTTTCCATCAATTACCACCAAGTGTCTGGGAAAAGTCAGATTGGGATTAGGACAGCTGCAATCTTGTCATTCCCAAGTCCCTGTTGGCCCTTAGGACCAGCATCTTGCTTGACTCTTATTGCTTTCCTAGGCTAGAAAATGTCCTCTCTAAACCCTTAGATAGAGGGTACTAGTCGTCTGCCTAGCTCTCATGATTTTTATCCATCAAGATGAGTCCTATTGCCAGTGTCCACCTAGCAAGTGATCAGGACAGCATTTGTGACAAAGTTAAGGCACAGAGAACATAGATTTTGAGGTCAAGCCAATCTGGTTCATAATCCAGACTATCTTTTAGGAGTCTTGATTTATTTTATAAATTACATAATTACTTTAAGCTTTTTGGCTCTCTAATTTGTGAACTTGGACTCAGTAAACAAATTATAGCTGTTGTTAATTTCTACCACATAATACTTCTGCAGTGTGATTGGTTCCTGTCTTTCCCTGGAGTGGAGATAAATCTTCCTGCCAAAAGGCACTGCAGGTTCTAGCTTGACGAACAACCCAAGCCAGCCTTGTCTAGACAGTGTTCCTTCTGAAATAACATGCTACTAGATAGTTTATGGAGGAGATAGTAGAAAGGACATGCTTAATTGACTCCTTTTAGGGCCACTGCTGGATTTCCTTTACAGTTGGACTGTTTTTCATTAAGGTTTGGGGCACAAGCATGTTCTAATTTATGTGTCTGCCCCACCACTTCCTATTTTTCTTTATTGTGTATCCTTTGGAGCCCTCATCAACAGCTTTCATTGAACGCTGTGAAGCAATAGTGCTCTGTAATTAATTACTACTCTGGACCATTTCTATATAGTGTACCATTGCTTAAGTGTTCTGCACTTTCTCTTCTGCACCCTTAAGGAGCTGTGAGTGTCTAAATATGCACATTTTGTAGACAGATGTAGCCAATTTGACACTATATCCCTGTCTCAGAAGTTGCTTTGTCTCAGGGAAGGAGGATTGAGGGTATTCACTTTATTCTCCTTCTAGTACTGTACGTGCCGGTCTATGAAAGTGCTAGTTCTACTAGGGCATGGGGGGGGGGGCACAGAAGGGAGGAAGACAGCTCACATAGCTAATGACATTGGTGGGGATCACACTGCCTTCCTGCACCTGGACTCAGGGCCAGCTGTGGGAAACAGTGATTTACATTTTCTTGGGTTTGAGTGAAACACTAACAAATTCATTCTCCTGTTACATGATTCTAGCTTTGTTGAGTTTGATTTTGAGTTACTATTCCTTTTGTAAGTTTTTGGGACAGTTGATGGCAGAAGTTGGCACACTGGGCATAAATAGCTACTTTCATTTTTTTCTTCTTATGATTAATTGTCTTTGGGAACTTTGTCTCTAGTAACATGGCTAAGAAGCCATACATAGGCCTTTGCGAGATTTTTTTTACTTGACCTAAATGAGAGTTTAGTAATGTGACAATTGTCTAAAATGTTTTCTTGGGAAAGGATGGAGAAAGGGCTCTTTTTCACAAAAAGAGTAGTGTAGTTTACTTTAACAAATTTGATTCCACAGTTTCAATATTTCGATGAGCTCAAGATTTCTGGCCACTTGCCTCATAAAAGAGACGTGGGGTTGGTACAGAAAATACAAACAACAGTTCAATAGATAGATGACTGCTGTCCTAGGTCCCAATCAAGTCCTTAGAGAGGAAGGGATTTTAGTATGGGGAGTTAAAGGGAATCAAAATCAGCAGTCACAGAAATTAAGGTCAAGGCATGAGAAGACAAAATAATATCAGATCAGATTCACCAAAGAATCTTTTCACTTTCAATATAGTAAAAAAAAATAAAAAAGAATGATTTAAAGTGGGATAAAAGCATTTTAATGGGAATCCACAAATGTTAATGTGAGAATTGCTTGAACTCCAGTACTAAATTATAAAAATAAAACGTTATTAGCTCTCCCATCCTCAGGTGGAGGAGCCTGGTAGAATGAAATCACATAGTGGTTCAGTTTTCAATTTTTTTGAGGAAATTCCATACTGATGTGGCTTTGAAAATGTTTTTATTTTCTTTTCTCTACCATTTTAAAGTTTCAGGTCCTACATTAAGGCTTTGATCCATTTTGTATTGATTTTTATAGAGAATGAGAGACAGGGCTGCCCTTTTGGCTCTTTACATGCGATCCTCTCCCCACTATTTCTCAAAAGGGCTATTCAACACACAAGTGAGGTACCCTTAGTGAGGCTCAGAAGACTGTGTCTGCAGGGGCTTATTTCTGGGCCTTCTGTTTTATAGCATTTGTCTGTGTCTGTTTTTGTGCAAATACCATGTTGTTTTTGTTCCTGTGATTCTGTATATAATTGTGAAAAATCCAGCACTGTTTTATATTCTGCTTAGCTGCTCCAGCTACTCAGGGACTGTTGTGTTTCCATATTCATTTCATGATGCTCTTTTCTAGTCCTGTTAAGAACTGAAGAATGTTGTTAGAATTCTGATGGGGAATGCACCGAAACTGCAGATCACTTTTGGCCATATGACTATTTTCATGTATTCTGTGAAACCATGAGTTCAGGAAGTCTTTTCATCTTTGTGTCTTCTTCAGGTTTTCTCTTCAACATCTTTCCTACTGTGGATAACTTCATCTTCTTTAGTGGATTATAAAAGGTCATCAGGAAGGAAAGGAAGACAGAAGATGAGATACTTGCTGAGTTGTGTTTCTGGAAGAATTAGAGTCCACTATCTGATAACAAGTTGGGGAGTTATAGGACAGAAGAGGGGCTAAGAAGGACATTGAAGACTTTCCCTTTCTGGCCCACAGTTGGCCATTCATAGAGGTAACCAATGAATAGTCAGATAAAGAATGCTAAGCATTGGTAGATGCCTTTCCTGGCTGGCCATTGGGATCCATAGGTCAGGGAAGGCAAGAATCTAGAGAAACAAGTTAAGTTATTTCTGGAAAGCATATCACTGTAGTTACTAGAATTGTCATAGTTTAAGGCAAAATAAAGGACTTTATGTCATCACGTGTCCCAGGCTAACAGATTTTTTTTAAATGCTTTTATTTTCCAAAGCCTACTGCAAATGGGACTGTTCTGGATTCCTTTTCAGCATGTTGATTATCAGTGTATAGAAAGCTATGGGTTTTTATATAGAATTTTAGGGTTGAACATGGGCAATATTTTTGTGTGTGACTGGATATGGGGCACTGTATAAGAAAAACATCTTTAAAGGTTTATAGAACTTCATGCACCATAGGACAAGAAACATTTTGGAACAATTACACTAAAAAGTTTTCTTGACAATGATATTTATTTTGAAACTCACCTTTTAAAGCCTTTCCTTAACAGATTGGAACCAGCATTACAATTCAGTGTATCACCTGTTAAATAACTCAAGTGCGTATTTCTCCGTCTACAAGCATGATGGAAATACTGTTCAAAATGTGATGTAGTTTTATCTGCAAGGAATGTAAATGAGCTTCCAAAACAGAAAGAAAAAAAAATAACTCTAGGAGACAGAATAGAAGAGGGGATGCAAATCCAGAAAAGCAAGGGCACGTGGTCTCCTTGGCTGCTCAAGGGATTGCAGATGTGGAGACATTAATGGCTCTCAATATTCATAAGGGAAAATCAAGATGGCCTCCAGTATGCTCACAGTATGAAGTAGACTGGAACCCCCTAATGAAGTCCAGAATCTTGAAGGGCCAGTTACTCAAGTTACTTGTAGAAAGCAATCTAAAAGTACTCGTGTAATGGCTCCAGGGACACAAAGAAGCCAGTCCATTTGGCTGGGGTCATGAATGGAAAGAGAAGTCACTCAGCATCAAAGTTTCATACCTGTGATACTCATAAGGGTTAAAGTGTAACTGTCTTTGTGGTTTAGGAAACTAAGCCAAGAAATTAATGCAAGAGCTAACTCAGGGCCAGGAAACCCAAGAGTAACCATATAAGACTCTGTGGAATGGAAATGTTTCCTATCTGTATAACTCATTATAGTGGCCACTGGCCACATGTGTGCTTGATGTGGCTGGTAGGAAAAAAAGAAATAGATTTTAAAATTACCTAATTTTAATGAAGATAACACCTGCTCAACTCATCTTGTTAAACATGGAGAAGTTGAGCGGGTGCATAACTAGATCCTTCACCTTTATAGGCTAATGTTCTTGGTACCAGAAGGCACTCAGTATGCTACCAAAATTGAAACATAAACACCAACCCAGCTATAAAAATTTTCAATCTACAGTGGTATCCTGCCTGCAAGATATGCTAGTTCAATGGCTGCACAATATTGTTGGAATAATCAACCAGCATCTGACTTGACTGAGCGCCCAGTCCATGAGATGGAGTCCATACCTGATGCCGCTTGAAGGACCAAGAACCAGAGACTGGAGAGCCCATAGATCTAGGGTAAAACCAAGTAGTACTTGTTACACTAGTTAGTGTAGCAATCAAATGATTCCTAATGACATTCTGCTACACTCATAGATCAGTGCTTTGTTCGGCCATCATCAGAGAAGCTTCCTTCTGCAGCAGATGGGAACAAATACAGAGACCCATAACTGGACAATATGCAGAGAGTGAGAGACAGGACGTCTCCATCAAATCCCTCCTCTCAGGTCTCAGGGAACCCTGCAGAAGAGGAGGCAGAAAGACTGTAAATGCCAGAGGGCATGGAGGACACCAGGAAAACAAGACCTTCTAAACACAACAGAACTGACATACATATGAATTCACAAAACCCGAGGCAGCATACACAGGCCCTCGTCACTAACTCAGCAACTATCTCCAGTTGATAACCACTTGGAAATGAAAATGTAGTCTCCTTCAAGGGAGTCTCACTGGGGAAACAAAATACTCTTAAGGGTAAGCTGCATGACCAGCAGTAGGTGGCCCAACAGAAAATAATCAACAGCATCTTTGGGGAAAAAAAACTCTAAGGTAAGCTGCATGACCAGCAGTAGGTGCCAACAGAAAATAATCAACAGCATCTTTGGGAGTTCCTTGTCTCATGATGTTGTGCCAAGGCTTTTTCTTTTCTTCTTCTTTTTTAAAAATATATTTTGAAATTTGGTCTTTTTTATTTTTTAATTCCCCCTCCACCCCCACCCCCCATTTCGCTCTACAGGTCCTTTGGATATATATTATGGCTTCCAGTTTTGTGTGTTTATGGAATTCCTGAGTGTGTGAGCAAGTGGATCGCTCTATCTATATCTGTTTCTTGTGCCTTTTCTTGGACTCTTTTCCTTCTTTTTGTTTGTTTTCTCCAATTCTAATATGTTTGCTTTATTTTATCTTTTTATATTTTATCTTATTATTGTCCCTTAGAAGCCCGTTTGTTTTCTAATGGAAGATGGAAAGGGGGTGGATGTGAACAGGAGGGAGGTGCTGGGAGCTGGGAGGAGTAGATGGAGGGAAAACCATCATCAGGATACACTGTATGAAAAACATGTATTTTTGATAAAAGAATTCATTCAAATTTAAAAGTTCACCTATGGCCAGTGGTTCCTGTATAGAGCCTGTCAGAAGTGAGTGGGAAGTGGTTCTGTGCTGAGTGCATAGAACCAGGGCCAATGAGTGCCCTGACACAGAGAGATGCCGCTGGAAACAGGAAGATAAGCCCTTAGGAAGCACTTCGAAGATGAGAAAACATCCATTGTGAACTAGAGAGAGATTGAAAAAGTCCATTGAGCTGAGATACTAAGCAATAATACGAAATTTAGGAGTCAGTGATTAAAATCAAAACACACCAAAAGTTTTACAATTAAGAAATGTAAACTAGAAGTAAATTATTTAATTCAAAACCAAGAGGAGTGAAGGGAGAGAAACTTGGATAAAACAAATTGAAATCCTGGTTTAGGAGTGTTGGGAAATCAGCCTATACATGGAGTCTTTCCACCCTACTGTCTTCAAGTCATAGGACCTTGGTTCTGAATGTCACACACAAAAGAGACAAACAGATCCCACCATCTATGTCAAAGTTTTCCTTGTGTAGCAATTTCTGTCCCTGTTTAAAGCTCCATGTATGTTCCTGCTTCACATAAGTATATATGCTACTGGTCCCCAGGCATGTCTCAGCTATTTTCATATCTGAAGAGGTCTTTCCACTGCTGGAAAGGGGTCTGTATAAACCACATGTCCTGTGTAGTCAGCCATGAGGGGACCCACTTACTCTTGCAGCTGATCTTGCCATTTGGGGACAGTTTGTTCAAAGCAATGTTCATTCCCTCAATGCCTCCTGTTCAAGATATAGTGGGTAAAAGTATTTAGACTTCTAATCTTTGTTGGAACATTAATACTCTTGTTTTGCTTAATGTACCTGAAATCTTCTCAGCATTGGTAATGGTTGTGTGGTATTCTACATGACAAGGAGAAATAAAACACATAATTTCAGGACAGAGTAGAAAAAAAATATAATGAAGAAAATGGATGAAACCAATACAAGTGTTGGAAATGATTCTGGGGTCTTAAATACACATCCCAAGTATTTTAGCAAGGCAAAAAGGTTTAGTTTTGCAGGAGGCTGCATATCTGTGCTAAATCAGGCAGGTAGACACACATGGTGGGGTCCTCTGGGTTGTTTATTCCTTACAGAAAGCGTCCTGTGCTCCATGCTGAGTGGTCAGAACTCCATCTGCCGTTCTTATGTGATTAACTAGGTTGAAGCAGGTCAGTTGATAAGCAAAGTGCAATTTTTGAGAACAGGATGCAATCTGGAGCACGTCCTTTGATCTTAGAAAATGCTGACTCGGGAGGGATTTGCACCAGATGTGTCTTTATAACTTTCTTTAAAGATGGACCTTTGCCTCATTTAACCATTTGATAGAAAAGGCAGTGCATCATCTACCTCTTCCACAGAAGCAATGAGCAAGAATAAAGGAAAACAGGGAAAACAGAATTGTCACAGTAGGGTCCCAACGGATAAAAACTTAAACAAACCCGCCTGACTCTTAGAAAGGATGACCATAGTCAATTAAAATTAAATTATAAAACTTCTTTAATTTGTAAAACCTTGTGTGTGGAGAGGCTGTCGAGGTGGCTCAGTGGATAAGAGCATTTGCTCTGCAAGAACGGTGGCATGAGTTTGAACCCCAGCACCCAGGGAAAAAGCTGGGTGGTTTGTCACCCCAGCATTGAAGGCTGGGACAGATGGATCACAAGAGCTGGCTGCCTAGGTAGCCTAGTCACAAAGATGAGCGTCCAGTTAAGGTAGAGAACATCTTTTAAGGTAAGAGAAGATATCTGATGTCCATATGCGTGCATGGATGTGAGTACTCACATACTCACATGCAGCACAGACATACATACAGATGCATCAAAACTGGGAAGTCCTATTAGAGGCTGATTAAAATTTGAATTAAATACCAAACATTCCTACCTCAGGGCTCCTACCAATGGTTAAAATATTGTATTATTTTGTCAGAAACAATAATTCTACCCCCCCACCGTGCTCCCATTTCCAAAGCAAAGGCGATAGTCCCAATTTTCACTAATTAAATGATTATAAACAATGAATGGTTAGGAGGTGGCCAGTAAAGGTTTATGTTCTGATACTAATTGGCTTCCGCTCGTACTTCTATACTCCAAGTGTACTAAACTAGGAAGAGTGAGGTATTTACAACAGAAACAGGACCACAAAAGGCAAGACAACAAGGAGTAAACTTGACAATGTATGTTAAAGGGCTGCATGGAAAGTCACTGGACATCACTAAAAAGATATTGAAGAGGCCTAAGTAAGTGGACACAGACATCAAGGTCCCACATAGGAAGACTCACAATCGCAAAGTTTGAAAGCTCACCTACAAGGACCTGCTTGTCACTTCTAGGACCTACATTAAAGAAGCTGGACAGTATGACATGTGCTGACATTCTCCTTGGCTTTGCCTCATTGCATCCAGTTACATTTTCAGCGTAGATACTCTCTGCTCACCATGGCTCTCGTATGTGGAGCATGACAAGAATGAGACTCAGAGGAAAGAAAACCAAAAACAACAAGAACAGCAACAACAGCAGCAAGGAAGGCTGTGTCATGAAAAGAAAAGAAAGCTGGAATTCCATTGAAAAGTCAAACCAGGGCAGCAAATGTCTAAATGAAGAATTCCCAAAGAAATTGATTCTCTTAAATCAGTATCCACTTTGTAGGAGTAAATGTGGAATGATAAAGTTGAACTTATCAAAAGGATGTCACTGGAATCTTAAACTGGATCATTAATGAAGTTTTTTGTTGAGTGTCAGAGTATAAAATATACACCTTGGGTACCCAAAAGACTGTGCAGTTGAACTGACACATTACATTGTCAGTACTAATGAGGTGGGCCAACAAAGCAAACACCTTAAAAGCAATTGACAAAAATACTGTTACCATGGGTCTAATGATGACCAATAAATGACTTCAAACAGGAAGAGAAGGAAATTTCCCATCTTTAAAAAAGAATCCACATCTGTTACCCTGCACGCAGCCAAATGTCTGCACCAATTGTCCCACATGAGGTATCCAAATATCTGGGCCATGTATCAGCAGTGCAGATCTGAAATGTGAATTAAAAAAAAAAATCATTACCATCAAGTTGAGCAAATCTCAAGGTAAATATAACCCTCAACCCAACAACCCACAGAAAAAGCACACAGCAGAATTAAGATTTAAGATTTACCACAAATCCCAGCCCTTTACATGCCCCATATAAATGCATTCCACTCAAAAGCAAACAAAAGTCGCTTTTCAGCATGAGTTCTTTTTGTTTCCAAAAGCCCAACCAAAGTGGAGTAAGTACTTCACCATGTAGATCACCTGCTTTCCAGGACAGTCCAGGCAGCCTGCATGCATAATGGTGAGAAAGTTGGGAATTGTTCCCATTTTTTTTTTCAGAACTGATTCTGCATGCCACACATGAAAAGAACTTCCTCCAGCTCTATGTCTTCACAAGGTGACTTTTTAAGAGTTTTTGAAAGATGTTATAAATGAAACAGTTTTCAAATAAATTCTTTTTCCCTGTGATCTCTAAGTTAATGTTAAAAAGAACAGTTTGATAAAGTAATTACAGGGTGACTAACTTCACTGTCCCCAGCATGGGAGGACTTCCAATGATTGATTCAATCATTTGCGAAAATCATAGAGACTTAGAAATGAGTAGCAGGTATATTCATCACATGACCAAAGCCCGCCATTACTGAGTGAATTCTCAGTCTATCTTGTTATTGCTAAAGCTGTGATCATTCAGATTCCAATATTGAGGATTCTTAGGATAGCAGTGCTGGTACAGTCTGTAACTGCTGTTCGGGGCTGTGAGGGAGGGCATGCCCTGGTTAGAACACCTACCATAGATAAAGGGTTCCCATGGGTCTGATTGATGGGAACTGTGGGAAAAATGGAGCAGCTGTACTTCCTCTGTGTGGGGTAGGCAAGCCCCTGTATAATTTTAGAATTAGTATATTAGAGAGGAAAGCGAAAGGAATTTAATAGGTATATGATATGTTTTGATTCAGTTAAATTTCTTAGAAAATTTGTTTCTGTAGATTTGTTTAGACTCAGCACTAAATTTTCTTGAATGTGACTCTAGTCTAGAACTCCATTTCAAGACTTTCTAAATACACAAGGCACCTGCTTTCTATGTAATAGTGAGAAACCTAGCAGGTCAGTGTAACTTGCTGTGAGGTAGATATGAAAGCTGGCTGATCTTAGCAGTGTAACATACGAGTGGACTGTAACCTAGTCATTCTAGACCTATGGGAACTGTTTGAATGGGAGATCACATGAAAACAGCCTATCCCATAAAAATGAAAAGAGTCTCTCTTCGGGGCTTAGAGAAAGCTGGCAAGGGAATCACATTGTTCTTATCCTGGGCTTCATGTTAGCCTAGAAAAACATTAAGTGAAAGTTTGGAAGCTCCACAACCGAGGAGTCTTGACACTGAGTACAACCTATAAAACTTGGGGATGCCCCTGGCTTTAGGAGCTCTACTGGAAGGAAGGGGTTGGGCAACTTCCTGAAGTAGAGGCAGGGACAGTGAATGGACTTTTGTTTCAACTTTGATCGCTCACCCACAATATATCTGGTCTTCTGTCCATGTACACACTGCAGTGTGATTGCCCTCCTCTCTTCCAGAGTCTGATGGAGGTTTTGGGCCACTGCATTTCTTAGCAGATTTTGCAATGCTATGTGAACTAAATCCATTAATTAAACAAAAACCAGTTCCTTTACCATATCCTATAAGAAGAAAACCATTATCATTTCCATGTGTATTCTAAAACACAATATTATGCTAGAAAGAAACTTATGAGTACCTTGAGAGCCATTTTGGGTCAGGAATTATGCAGGTTGGTAATGAAGTCAGCACTAGCTAATAAAACAGCAGATGTAATTATGAAATTGACTGAATCCATCAAATAGTTTCTGTTTCTTAGCCTTTGTCTTCAGAATAGATTTTCATTTTTGAACGTGAGCTTAAGGGAATAAATAGTATGTAAAATTTCTACAATGAAACCCTTTAGAATCCAATTCAAAATAATGCACCAGGGGTCCTTAGAGAAATGTAACAATAGACTATATGTCTATAATTGTAATTACAGTAGAAAATTTATAGGAGCAGTTCACATGATTGGAAACTGGCTTGGCCAACAATGGCATCTTCATCCTGAAGAGCCAGGGACCTGATAGCTGCTAGGTCCAAGGAGCTGTAGACTTTTGAGGGTGATATTCTGGAAGCTCCCTGGATGGCAGCTACTGGGAATCCAAGTTGAAAGATTGACAATGTTCATAGGTGGCAGCAATGTGGGACACGTTTGCTCAGCAAGAATGGGACTTGTATGCACTGATGGCTTTCTCTCTTCCCTCTGTCCTTCCATCCAGCTCAGCCTATTGGATGCTTTGCTTACATTCAGAGCAGGACTTTCTTCCCAAGTTGCTGTCCCACAAGTCAATTGTCTTTGGAAACATCAGACCCTTGTAGAGGTGTGAATCTGAGGCTCCTCTCAATTCAGTTAGTTTTCAGTTAGAATTAGCCATCATGAGGAACAACTGGCTTTGGCTCAGGTAGTCAATAGCTCTTGAAAAGGAAACTTCTCTGTTTGAGGTTGGAAAAGTACACATTCAATCATAAACTTATCTTTGTAATTGAGTGTCAGAAGTTATTTTTTTCTAGTGGGTTTTGCCACACTAAACACTGAACAAAACCTTCATGACTGTAGAATATGGCATTTTGGAAGCAGATATATTTATACTTTAGAGCCTCATCAGAATCCTTCTTAGTGCTTGACTTATTAGGCAGGAAGCCGGATCTTTGATTTTTAACTAAATCCATTTGTCTATGTCAAAGGATGATTCCTTTGTATTTTAAGGTTAGAATGTCTAGGAATTCTCCACTCCAGTTTCTACGATAATAGAGAAATGCTTCATTCTATGCAGTTTTTTTCTTATTCGATTGCAAAAGCAAGTAATGCTTTACCTGTTTTTTTTCTTTTATTGATTCGTTGTGGATTTTACATTATGTGATCTAATTCCACTTATCTCTTTGTCCCCTTGCACCTGCCCTCTGCCCTTGCAACCTCTCCCCAAAACAAAACCAAATTTAAAAGAAAAAACAAAACCAGACAAAACAAAGAAACCAAACAAAAATAAAAACAAAAACACAACAACAAAGAAGAGAGAGAGAGAGAGAGAGAGAGAGAGAGAGAGAGAGAGAGAAAAAGAAGAAGAAGAAGAAGAAGAAGAAGAAGAAGAAGAAGAAGAAGAAGAAGAAGAAGAAGAAGAAGAAGAAGAAGAAGCTGTAGTGTGGCCTGTTGAGACACACAGTTCACCTTTTAGTCTGTTCATCTTTGCTTGCAAATGTTCCTGACCATTGTCATTGGTCTGGCTTGAGGCCTCTGGTTTCTGCTACACCACCTATAATGGACCCTCACTGGGGCTCCTTTTGGATATCCTGTTGTTGTCTTGTGTCTTGGAGATCCTGTTGTTTTGGGTCTGTAGGTTTGCCCCTTTAACATGCTCCAGCAATTCACAGGTTCAGTGGATGTTGGGGTGGGCCAACTCATATCCATGGTTCTGGGCCTGGGTGGTAGCTGGGTCGGGCAGCCTGCCAGCTGTTCTTCACCATCACTGCCCAGATGAGCTCTCCAGCGCTGCCTCGGCTAACTTACCTACGCAGCCCAGCCTATACCAAGGAGCAGTGCCATTTCTGTTCTCAGACCTCAGATAGGTTCCCCATCACTCAAATCACCAGGGCCAGCTCTACTGTTTTGCCCAGGCAAGGTTCAGGGCCCTCTTCCCAATTGCTGTAGGAGGCATTCGAGGAGATGGCGGGGTCAGCTCTCCTGCTCTCAAGCCCTCAGGGATGGCTCACCTGTGACTGGAAAACAGGGTCAGCTCTCTTGTGCTGCCCAGACAAGGTGCAGGGACCGTTCTCCTACATGCTGCAGCTGGTGAGGGGCAGGCGAGTTCTCTCACTCTCATGACTCTGGGGTAGGTAGCAAGGAGTGGAGGGGGGAGGGCATTTTTCCCTCACCCATGCCACCACATGGCAGTGCCCCCCTCCCGGGGGTGGGGTGGGGTCAGCTCTGTTGCTCTCATGCCTTCAGTGCTGGTTTACCTGCACCCTGACAACAGGGTCAGCCTAATGTGCTTGCCCAGAGAGGAAGCAGAGGCTGCTTTCTCATGCTCTGCATCAGTAGAGCTACCTATTTATTTCCTGAAGAGATTTAATGATACAGAGTACAATAATAATGTCTTCCCACACATTGTTTGATTAAAACAAAACAAAACAAATTTATTCTTTTTGAGTAAAGAATATTTTGAGACTATTTCTGAATTTTCCCATTTAATCTGTTTTGGAGACTGATTTTCTGGACTAAATTATGCAGCAGATGAAAGAATGAAAACTCAGTAATGCATATCCTCTAAGGAGGCTTCTCTGTTTGCCATGGCATGCAGCTTTCACCTTACAATTCTTTCTCTATGAACAAAATGACTAGTAGTAGTTGAAATATTAAGGAATGTAGATAGAAAAATATTCCTTATTATTACTTTTTCCACTTAAGACTGTCACCATAATAGAAAGTTTCTTCCTCTGTCTTCTTCTGGGACTTTAGAATTAGGAGTTAGAGAATAATAGATAAGGGGCAGATGAGAGTATACATCACCAACAATTTGCCTGTCAAGAGGGAAAAAGGACCTAATATAGCACTTTGAACACAGCCTATGCCCAAAGCTGGATAACTAGATGGATAACTGACCACGGACCACGTTAAGTTATTTTAATGACTATTATGATATTTGAAGTTCCCTCTGCTTCAGTAGCTTTAGAAATGCTGGATCTAATTCTGGCCTGGTCTAATTTGTGAGTTATTTTGGAGATATAATATATAAAAATACAATAAAATATTTCAGTTTGTTTATTAGAACACTACTATATAGTTCTTTATTCGAAATATCTTTGCCTTCACTTTTTCCTAGTTTTGTTCCTCTTTTTTCCAGGTAAAGTTATATCTCCTGAGTGGCTTTGTTGATAGTTTCTTTGTCCCATTCCAACTGACAAGGACAAGCACTGATTGCAATGTCACCTCCCTTATACGCATCTTCAGTGACTATATTGACCTTAGGACACAGGAAATGTATGGAATTTCAAAGCAATGCCTTTCAAAATCTAGCTCTACTCAACTTATTCTATGAAGCTCATCACCAATCATAAATTTGTTTACATTTCTTTAAACGTAGTAAATCATAATGCAACCCCTAACAACAATAACTTCACAAAAATTTGTCATTTCTGTGGTTTCTGTTTTGTTCAAGTTTTCTTTAGTTTCTTACTTTTAATTAAGCATTTCTGAGACCATTTAGATGTCCATTGTGAGTCACCTTACAGGAATGGGACCCAAGTCTTCTGAAAGAGCAATAGATGTTTTTAACTGCACAACCATCCCTCCGGCCCCTGCATGTTTTGAAATGCTAAAACATCTGCTAAGAAGTTTTCAATTTTTTTTTATTCTTCTAACAAAATACAGGTATAGATTGTTGAAAGTGTTTACCGGTTTTTATTTAGTTTTAAAATGTAACCAGTTGGCATTTTAATATTAGTCATTCTACTGTGTATATAGTGGCATGTTATTGCATTTTTAACATTTTTCATAGTAGTTTTACTGAGGTATACTTGATATGCAATCAATTACATATGTGTGAAGTGTAGTAAGTATGCTTAGTCAGAAGATAATGCTTTATGCCAACAGCACAGTTGGCTTACCCGATACATCCGTTGATAGAATATGTCTGAATCTTTTCTGGCCTTTAGCCTCCTGATCATCCTTAGGAAACCATTGCTCTGCTATCACCCTGAATTAGTTTGATGTTCTAGAATCTTCCATAAATGAAGCAATATGACAGAGTTACTATATTTTTTTCTCAGCATGGCTATTGTAAAATTTATTCATGTTATATGCATCAGGAGTTCACTTTTTTTCACAGCTAGATTGTATCCTGTTGCATAGATATGTAACCTTTTATTTATCAGTCCCCTGTAGACTCCGTCAGTTTCTGCCTACGAAACTGCTATGAACACATGCTTACAGTCTTCCATTCCTGTTGGGTGAAGACCTAGGAGTATATTCCAGGGCCATGTAGTAGGTACAGTAGGTAGTGTAAGAAGCTACAAAAACTACTCTAGTCTTCTTAGCTTTCTGTCTGTCTATGTCTGTGTCTCTCTCTGTCTCTCCCTCTTTATGTGTGCGTGTGCATGTGTGTGTGTGTGTGTGTGTGTGTTAGAGTGTGAGTGAGTGTGAGTGTGTGTGTGTATGCATGCAAGTGTGCAGGTACCTATAAAACCCAGAAGAAGACACCAGAGCCGCTGCAGCTGGACTTCCAGGTGGTTGTGAGCTGCCGGACGTGGGTGCTGGGAACTGAATTCGGGTCCTCTGTAAGAGCAGTATACACTGCTAGTTGCTGAGTCATCTCTCCAATTCCCTATAAACTATTCCCTAAAGCAGACACACCATTTTTCATGCTAACCACCATTGTACAGAGTTCATTTTCTTCTACTTTATTGTTAACATTTGTCTTGTAAGTCCTTGTTTCAGTTAGGGTTTCTATGGCTGTACTTAAACACTGTGTCCAAAATCCATTTAGGGAGAAAAAGGTTTTTTCAGTTTACATGTCTTGATCCAGTCCTTCATGACAGGATGCCAGGGCAGGAACTCAAGGCAGAAAGCTGAGGGCAAGAATTGAACGGTGTGCAGTGTAGTTGGAACACCTTTTACTGGCCATGACATCTTTCTTTGGCTTTATTGTGCTTTTCCCATTGACTAATAAACTTATATAAGTTGTCATATGGCATTTACCATTGTTTGTTTAAATGTCTATTCAAATATTTTGACATTTTCTATCAAATATCCAACAGATGACTTGATAAAAAACTGGCTACATATCTTTTGAGTTTTGGTTATTCTCAAGTTTTGAGAATTCCTCAGAAATTCTACAAATAATAAGATGTGACTATAAAATGTTTTTGTATGATCTAGCTAAAGTCCTCATATTAAGATTTTTTTTTTAGAGGAAGCCTTTTAATTTTGGAAAATCATTACTTGTCAAGTTTTCTTCTACAAAAGATGATTTCAGAGTTATGTTTCAGGAGTTTTTAACTCAGGACCAAACATGATACTTTCCAAAAGTTTTAGAATTAAATTTATAATTAATTTTGAGTAAACAATTTACATGTTCAAGACATGAATTTATAACTATTAACTTATCTATCTATCTATCTATCTATCATCTATTTTCTGTCTGTCGATCTGTTCAAGCACAATTTACTAAAATTATTATACTTTTCCCAATTGCATTGCCTTTGAATTTTTGTCAAAAATAAATTGATAAGGAGCAATGGCTCAGCAGTTAAGAGCACTTGGTGTTTTTCTAGAAGATATGGGTTTAATACCCAGCACTCACATGTCACTCACAACCATCTGTATAACTCCAGTCCCAGAAGATTTGACACCCTCTTCTGATATCTGCAGGAACTATACACACATTACACACAGACATACATGCAGGCAAAAAAAAAAATCAATTGAGCACATATTCATGGATGACAGTATGAACTTCATTCTGTTTAACTTGAATATTTACTTGTAGGCCATATAACATTGTATGCCTCATAGTATAATAGCTTACTAATAAATCTCAAAATCAGGTAATATAAGTCAAATGCTCTGTACATGGGTTTTTGAGCTATTTTTCTTACTGCCAGTCCTATACTGTTTAAAGCACTTTACAACTAGCACCTTGGCTTCTATTTAAATGAGGGAATTTTGATTCAATTCATTTTACATTTCCTGTAGGCTTTTTCTGTTTATATTCTCCTTTACTTTTTAAAACTTTTGCTTCTTTTTTTGCATAACCCTCCCTGGTGCTCCCTGGATTGCTTCCTGCCTTCCCCCCCTTTCCTGGGCACAGGGCTTCATCTTGGTCTTTTTCATCTTTGCTCAGCCGAGCTCAAATCTCCTTCAGTCTAATCCTTTACTTTATTCTCTCGCCATTCCTCATTATAAAGAACAAAAAGGTGAGTCTGTGTGTTTCCCAGAGGAAGGCATTCTGACTCCAGGAATCTAGGATGGCCTATAACTTAGGGCTTCTTTCTTTGTGGTAGTTCTTCAAGTCTCAAGAGAATTGGAGGCTGTATTCATTTATACCTCAGGGTACGTCTCCTTAAAAGCCATCCTGGGAAATAGCAAAGGATAAATAATAAAGGAAGAAAGTATCCTTCTGTACCAGTCTTTGATATGCCAGGTGTGGCTTAAGGAACTCCTGGTAAATCCTGGATATGGGGCATTAAGGAAGATCTGTTATCTATTAGCCGGGCCTGGATATAGGAAGCCCACTTTTGAATGGTTTCTTCCCCCTGGGTATCTTGAACTGGGTGTTAAAGAGTGGAACATGTGTTTTAGATGTAGAAATTCATGAATAAAATGGCCTTTGGGTAAGCCTAGGTATTTTAAACATCTGGTCCTCAAATGCAGAAACCAACTTTCTGTTCCTCCTGATGTAAGAACATCACGTATTTAAGGGGATACTCAGGCCACAGCAACAGCATTTCAACTGACTTCATTGTTTTCCTTCTGTGCACAATATTTTCACACTCTAATATTTTGATCTTTCTAATTTAAGAAGATTAATCTTTGACATTTGAACGGTGTTCAGTTTCTATCCCTCATCATGAAATATTTGTATTTATTTTATTAGAACCCCACCGTAATTCTGCAACTCTCCTTGTTAGATGATATGGAAGTGCTCAATTTAATATCTCTGTATCTTTGCTTCTTCACTGTTCCCCGTCTTGGTAATTTTTCTTATTCTGAAATTATTTGCATCCTTAAATATTTGGCTTGAGTGTTACCCTGGGTAAACTCTAACCACAACTTCCCTCCACATCACAAGTTCTATTTTTCTGACATAGTAGCAGCTGGCACTTACTGTACACTTACTAAGAGGTGGGCACCCACCATCACTGACACAGGTTTACAGTTCACAGGCTCACGGCTGTTGCTGTAATCCAGGTACAATGTGTCTCATACCTGCATCAACACTTCAACCTTCAGTGATACCCTCCTGTGCCATGTCCCAATGGAACTGAATGTGTTGTGTTCTACTTCAAAATGCACTTGAAAAATTTGACCAAGAAGTTCCCGTAGAGTAGACTCACACAAGAAGAGAAAACTGTTTCCAGGAAATCAATAAACTGAAGTGCATGCAGTGAGAAATTGGAAGGGCGCCAGAAAGCAAGGTGACACATAGACTCTCTCTGGGATTGCAAGGATTCTTGTGTGTTACTTTCCAACATTCCCTCCTTTCCTGATTCCTGGCTTAGTGTTGTGTTTTCCCCCTCTGTGACAGGACATTACTACTTGGTTAGGGAGCAATATGGTCTTTAGAGTCACTGGCCCGCAATAGGCATTTTATGCCCCCACTTTCAATTAATGAGAGAACAGATGTGAACAAAGTATGTACCCACCTTTCATCTTCTCACCTGAACCCAGAGGGCACCAAGACATTACCAAAATGATCTCACAGTTGTTAGAAGCAGATCTCAGAGAATGGTAAACCTAGCTTAAGTAGGTGCCTCTGTGAACTTAGGTACATTCATGGTCTTATCTTGATACGTTCACAACTTGTGGTGTTTATTATGGATTATTCTGCTAAGACTGATTCTTTCTGTTGCAACTTAAGTGAAAGCATGAGCAATGGAAGGACACTGTGTATGCCTCAGTTTTAAAGGGTCTTCTTAAATCTTATTGAGCAACACAACAGCAAAAGAAAGAGATATCTCTATTTTCAGAGAAAAGTTGTCCATGTTGCCCGTGCATTTGAAAATACACATTTTATGGCTACAGGTTTTTATAGTATATAGTATATTTTTATAAATTACATAGAATAACATGTATTCTTGGTGTTCAGAAAGAGACTGGATAAAACGCCACAATGATCACTACGAAGTCTTCTTTTTTTCCAAGGAGCATCTAATCCCTTGGAGAGATTGACTTGGATGTAAGAGGCCATTAATCCTCAATACCTCTCGCAAGCTTTTATCAAAATTATGTACACTTTTAGTGTCTGTGACAAGCAGTGAGAAGTTGTTTTCCTCACAGCTCTCCTCCTGGGTCAGTGGTGGCTTCTCGTGTAGTTTTCCCTGACCCTTATTTGAGTGAAGGTCAGACATTTTCCATCATTTTGTGAAGAATAACAGCCAGAACTATCATTGTACAGCAAGCCATGCCAAAGGGAAGGATGTCCAGAAGTGGACCACAAATTGCCTCTCAGGACTTCACATCATTGTTTATGAATTGGGTGTTGACAGTGTGTTTACCTCTCTGTTAAGTAAAGGAGAAGAAACAGACTCAACTTCCTGAGTTCAAGCTCGGAGGCAGGCAGCCGTGCCGGTTGGGTTGCAGGACTCTGCTGTCTTACATCTCATGGGACTGGCGGCTTTGCTGTCGGAACGTAATTTCTTTTTGTGCAACTATTAATGGAGAAACAATGACTTAATAGTATTTAAAAGGTAGGAACATTTGGAAAAGACTGAGAGACAAAAAGCAGTTGTGTGATTGAGAAAAAGTAGTCCTCTTTTTCTTTTGCCGCCAAAAATCTTTTCTTTCCACCCTTAAAGCAGCTAACTAGAGTAATTGGCTTTTATGCACAGAGATGACTATAACTTCATTTTTTTCTTCCCTGGAGGTTTGTGGGTTTTCAGTCTTAGTGCAGATTCCTTGCCCAAGTAACAGGAGGTGAGGCTGGGTGAAAGATACACTATGTCTTAGGATATGACCATGCCTTCTGAATGCCAATTATTTTCATTGGATTACTGTTTTCTATTAACGAGTGCCTCTGCTAGTACCGATAGTCATGCAGGGGACTCTCTATGATTTTTTCCAGTTTTATAGGGCCTATGTGTTGTCTGTATAAGAATGAAAATGTGAAGACATCTTAAAAGCCCGAAACAACTTCAAATAGCTACCATACCTTGGTGTTCCGGAACTTGGGAACGTGTCTCCTTCAGGGCTCTGGAGAATGGCTGACAAGTTCAGTAGGAGGGTTTAGTTTTTGATGGGCACTATTTCTGAGAAGAAGTATTAGTGAAACATGGAAGTGAGCTGATTGTGCCTATATGTTATTCTGAGATTGCGAGGATGACTATGTGTGCATTTTATTAAATGGAGTGAGAAAGAAGGCAGGCAGAATTATGCTCCGGGAAATAGGAGTCAATGTGGAACCAAACTGTCTATGGCAGATACAGAAGGGGAAGGTCATAGCGAAAAATACAAATGGTGAATTTTAAGTTTCTAGGAGAGACACACACACACACACACACACACACACACACACACACACACACGCACGCGCACACACACACACACACACGACTCATAACCATTAGGAAATATAATTTTCTTTACAGAAATACATTTTTTTTGTTGTATATTGCAGCATGGATTCTAACTGGCCTTAATAATAAAAACCTGGAAGCAGATATAGGGGTAAATGCTGAAAGATCAGAGAGACAAAAGAGCAAGCTACAGCCACCTCTTACTTTGCCAACTCCTCAGCCTGAAAGGGGAACCTGAGCTCCTGTCTCCTCCCTCCTTACATTCCTCTCTCCACCCAGTCCTATCACTTCCTGCCTCTGCCTCCCTAATGCTGAGATTAAAGGCATGAGATCCCAAGTGCTAGGATCAAAGGAGTGAACCACCACAGCCTGGCTCTGTTTTTCTCTTAGACTGGTTTAATCTGGTGTAGCCCAGGGTGGCCTTGAACTCCTGATCTTCCTGCTTCCTATTCCCAAGTGCTGGGATTAAAGGTGTGTGCCATTATTGCCTGGGCTCTATGGTTATCAAATGGCTAACCTTGCCCTCTGATCTTCAGGCAAGCTTTATTTGTTAAAGCACAAACAAAATATCAACACAATATATCTTAATGCAGGAATTAAAGATAGGGTTTCTTTTGCAAGCCAACTTTGTATCATGTTCAAAGTTAAATAGTTCCCAAACAATATTAATTGCTTCTTCCATGGAGTTACAATTTTATCTGAGCCTCCCACATCCCCTTTCCCCTTAACTGTATACTTCTTTTACACCTAGCATATGTGGACTGGAACTTGGGACTAGAGTCTATGTCCATTTGACGAAAGTGTTTTCTATATTCTACACCTCAACAAAGAGATACATTGACTCCTGATAGGAGGCAAATTTCATTCATAGAATTTTTTTTAATGTCCAACTTTACTGTCCAACTCTAATATACTATTAGCTAATTTCAAGCCACTTTCTTGATCTGCTCTGTGATAAAATACTCTAGCCAGCAGAGCTGTTGTGGGATTTGAGTTATGGCTTGTTTTAAATAGACTAGTGTGGATGTCAATCCAAAGGCCACTCAGTGTAGCAGAACAGCTCCGGGGACCCAGAACACTTTGGATTCTTCCCCCCAAAGCATTTATAATGAACAGAGTTATTTTGAAAGTATTCCCTGCAGTTTGTGTCTTAATTCAGTCAGCTGGGAATGGGAAAGCAGATCCCTCTCAGTGCACCAGGAACTTGGATGTCTGCGGTATTATGCACAATCCTCTCATTTATTTTCACAGCAATAGAGTGCTTTCTGAGCCAAGTCCTTTTTGCAGAAGTAAAAGGCTTTAGGTGACTCCAAATTCTTCAAGTGGATGTTTCTTTTATTATTCTATTCGTCTTTAATCATGGAAACATTCAGGGCCAGAGAGATGGCTCCTCAGGTGAAGGTGCTTGCTGCACAAGCCTGGAGACCTGAGTTGAATCCCTGGAACCCATGTACAGGTGGAAGGAGAGAACTGGCTGGACAAAGATGTCTTTTGACCTCCACACATGGGTTGTGGAACACATGTGCACCCATAGACCAATAATAAAATAAAAATGAAATCATGAACATATACACAGAGTAGAGTAGAAAGACACAGTTCTTGGCCTTTGGCTTATGTTTTGGCAAAAGTCACTCTGCTTGGCAGCATGATTGATAAAGACCGAAACAACATATGAATGAAAAAGATCAACCTGGAGGGAGATAGACAATGGAGCCACCGCCAGGAGAAGCAGCAAATAAAGACGCCGCCGGTAAGCCTGAAGGGTTTACAACACGCTCCCCACGGTCCTATTTTCCAGGCAGACACTTCCGCCTAGCCATTTCCGGATCAAAGCGTCTCTTGTAGCCAGGATACCCGGCGGACCCGGACACCCCCGCCTAGCAAGTTCCGGCCAAGGCATCTTGCGTGACCAGAATCCGTGGCGTTACATGGCTACATAAGCACGCAACGTAACCATGTGATCTACGCACACGCGTGGAGTAGTGACATGACCTGGCCACGCCCCCAGCCGGTTTTAAAGTGGAGCGCCATGCTTCCCAGTCCCTCTTCTCCACGCTCGTGTCTCTCCCACAGGCCTGCACTCTCTATCCCTTTATCTCTAATAAACTCTTATAAGCGGATTCTGTCATGTTTCGTGACTTTTCTTGCAGGGTAAGAACACAACGCAGCTAAATAACTAACAAAGCACAGCCATGTGGCAAGGTATAGATTTATAAAAATGGGTTAATTTAAGATAAAAGAACAGTTAGCAAGAAGCCTGCCACGGCCATACAGTTTATAAGTGATATAAGCGTCTGAGTGATTATTTTATAAGTGGATTGTGGGACTGCGGAGCTTGGGGAACCTGGAGAGAAGCCCTCCAGCAACAAATGGCGCCCAACGACTCGAGTTTCCACCTTAAACCTGAGAATATTTAATAACCAATTCTAAACAGAGCCAAAAACAGGTTTCTGCTTCTTGTCTCATACAGGCAGCTAGACGCTGCAAAACGCAGGTTTGAACACTGGCGGGTTCCTGGTGTGTGCGTTTGACCGGCAGTATGGTGAAAATGAGGCATCTGCCAGCGACACATTACACTGTGTGGTAGATTTAGTCTTTACTAGTATTTAAAAAAAAAAAAAGAGGTTTCTGGGCTACACGCTGCTTTGATAAAAGCATAGACCTACTATTTCTGAGACTTGATGACTCCCAGAGCTGGAGAAAACATACCACCGCCATGTTGAAAAGCTGAAGGGGGCAGAGCCAGCAGTCACAGTGCCGTTTCAGGTTTAGAAGGCTACAGTCAATAAGACTGATTCAGATAAAATAGTTTATAATACATGTAAAATATACGTAGGCTTAAAAGACATATATAAACAAATAGTATCTAAAAATAAATTGTTTAAAAAATCAGTAAAGGTAATAAGCCACGTAAAGATGGCTATCACACACAAAATCTGGATTATGTTGTCTTTGATATTTGTAACTAAAGAAAAACATTTGATTATAAAAGCTGTTCAGTTATGCAAAAATGTAAATTTTAAAGGTACCTTGACTTCAAAATTTGGATATAAGGATATGTTACTTTGGAAAAGAGGTTCTGCTTTTGTTTCCACAGAAAGCCAGAGCCTGTGGATTTGTTCCAGATTAAGATACATCAGGTTTGACCAGCCAAGACCCCCTGAAAGATCTCCGATGACACCATGGCCCAGATGATCCAACATCCAGAACGGTTTCAAGGCAACTGGCTCCCACAATACAGCCTCAAGGACTACCCCATAGGCCTAAAATTTTCTTTGCGTCCCCATAAGATATAGCGCCCCCCTCCAGCAGGAAGTAGTAAGAGATGCTACGCCCAAATTCCCAAATATACCAAGCTGGCTTTAGAGGTGGAATTGGCTCACTCCCCCTCTAAACCCAGACATATTGCTTTTAAAAAAAAATGGTTAAGAGATTCTTGTGTCCCAAATCAGAAGAGCCCTCTGGTGTGGGACAGAGAAAAACCAATATTTTTATTTAAAACAGGTTGATTATAAATGTGATCTCTTTCTAAAAAAGAAAAGGGGATATGATATAGATATATAGGAGGATATAGAGATGATAAGATAAAAGGGTAGATTAATGAACCTACTTTTAAAGAACAACTTGTTTAAAATATTTTACATTGGTATAGATTTTAGTTTATGTTTAAAATGTTTTACATTGGTATAAATTTTAGTTTATTGATACAAACTTGAAGTTGATTTTGTTATACTGTATATATGTGCTTCTATTCTTGTTTGAGGTATTGTTTATGTAGCTCATTTAAAATTGTAATGGATAATTAAAAATAGATTAATAATTAGTCATCTATGATAATCATATTTGTAGCCATGTTAGTTAAGTCTTCTAGGTATATATAGATATATTTCAGATAGATAGGTAATCTTCAAACACTTCATAGACCTAGAGAATATGGCATTTAAATAACATAGAATTCTGTTGACATGAGACACAATTGCTCCTGGCTGCACCAATTGATCCCGAGAGAATGTTGGGCTTCTAAGACATTTCCATTTGGAAGTTTGTCTTTTTGGCACAAAATGGCCTACTGGGCAAAGAACTGCCCTTGCCTTGATGGCTGACAGTACAAATGCAATGCTATCCTTTCTGGACAAGCGAGACACAAGGAAAGCGACCACTGTACTCTGCCAAGACAGGGTAAGATGGTCTCTCAGAATTCCTGCTTCTGAAAATGGTCTGTCAGATACTCTAGGCCTGTAGCCAATTTAAATGCACCAACAATGCTGAAAAACATTAGGTGACTGTCCAGGCTGCCAGCTGTCTTGGTCTACTCTTGCAAGACTCCCAAAAGTTGCTTGCATCCATCTACCATTTCTCAGGTACCATTATGTTCCTTCTCAGGTCTTTGATGTGGTTGAAAACTAGATAGTTGTAATTTCCTCAGTTATGATAAAAGATGAGTTGGATATAAAACCTTAAACTCACAAATATAAGATAGGACATCTTCTTTAATATTGTAACTGTAATTCTTGCTCAATAATTGTTTTGTTATATGTAGTTTTACTATGTTAAAGTTAAAACCTTCCTTTTTAAAAAGAGAAAAAAAAGGGGAAGTGCTGTGGATATTGCTCTATATAAATAAAACACTGATGGCCAGTGACCAGGCAGGAAGTAGGTTGCCAGGCAGGAAGTAGGTGGGACAAGGAGAGAGGAGAATTCTGGGAAGCAGAAGGCTGAGGCGGGAGACACTGCAGCCACCGCCAGGACAAGCAGCATGTAAAGACTCTGATAAGCCACCAGCCACGTGGCAAGGTATAGATTTATAAAAATGGGTTAATTTAAGATAAAAGAACAGTTAGCAAGAAGCCTGCCATGGCCATACAGTTTATAAGTGAAAAAAAAAAATCAACCTGCTTGATTCAGTGATGTTACATCTGTTCTGTTTTCCCTCATATTCTGCTGTCTGAATTCTGAGAGCTGCTGATCTAGTTTTTTTAAATAAATCCGAAAATTAGACAAGAGAATAAAGTGTAGGAGAGAGGAATTCTAGGACCTAGAGATACTGACCTCTGGTTCACCTTTGGTGTTGGATTAATCTGTGCTTAAAACTGACCATTTGCCACTAATAACCTTTTCTGAAAAGAAACTACAAACGGTTGTCATTATGGGGGAAAAAAAGCTTATTTCTGAAGCTTCTGGTAATTTTTAGATATACAGGACAAAAATTTGTTCTGTAGAATTGAGGTCAGCAAACTTATAGCTTGCTTTTCTCAAGAAAAAATCCTGCCATATAAACAACAAATTCCAGTGACATCACATTTTTGTATTGAGTGTAGTGTACATACATGTTCATGTATGTGTACACATGTGCTAGAAGCCAACATTGAATGTCATTTTTGATCACTCTCCACATTAGTTTTTGAGACAAAATCTCTCCCTAGACTGGCTGGCCAGGGATCTTCCTGTCTCTGCCTCCCCAGAGCTAGAATGACAGGTGTGTCCCACTATGTTGAGTTTTTTGTGTAGGTTCTCATTTCATATGGCAAATACTCTACTGACTGAGGCATCTCCACAGTCTAATATCACATTTTTGTGTAAAATTTTTACCAAAATATTTTCCTTTTTATTTATTTATTTTTGCTTTAATTTAGTCATGGCCTTTAGTGTTTAATATTTAGTGGAGGAGAATTTTTTATAAGGTATATTTTATTTATTTATTTATTTATTTATTTATTTATTTATTTTTCGGGACAGGGTTTCTCTGTGTAACAGCCTTGACTGTCCTGGATCTCACTCTGAGGACCGGGCTAGCCTTGAACTCACAGAGATCTGCTTAGCTCTGCCTCCCAAGTGCTTGGATTAAAGGCGTGTGCCACCACTACCAGGCTCTGTTTGTTTATTAAAGAGAGTAAAAATGAGGCTAAGAGAAGTGCTAAAGGATAAAAATGACTAAACAAGAAAGCTCCATCACAGGAATTCCTTTCCTATTACATGATGAGATTCCATCCAACGTATTTCATTGGTTTATAATGACTTAATATTACTTCCAAAAGCCCACTTTTGATATTGAAAGGATCTAAACATTCTGCCCAGTATCTGCCTTAATTAGAACTGTGTAAATGTTCTAGTAGTCTAGAGCAGAAGCTGTGGATGACCCTGTAAAACAGTTGAAAATGGCAAGAATAAAAGTAAGATTTATTCCCTAGGAATACTGATGCTAGAAGAAATTTTATTGTCCTAGGAATCTAGATTATATTAATATAATATTGTAATATATTATATATTAGAGAAATATGGAAGTCCACCAATGTAAGGAAATTAAATGTTAGTATATATGAAACCTGTTTTAGAAGCAAACAGGAGTGTGAAAGCTCTTTGATTAATTTGTGTAAAACAAAATCCTATGTTTCCTACATTTAGCTCATCTTGGTCTGACATTGTGGAGTGTAGAAATGGATCTAAAGCTTGAAACTGGTTCATATTCATTAGTTCTCAACCTGTGGGTCACAATCTCCACAGGGGTTGCTTATCAGATATTTACATTATGATTTTTTTTTTTTTGTTTTTTGATTTTTTGAGACAGCCAAGGCAAGGCAAGAAAGGATAGGAGGGTCTGGCAGGCAGAGAGAATAAATAGAAGAAGAGAAAAAAAGGAGTGAGGTAAAAGCAAGAGAGATCAAGGAGTGAGAAAAGAAGGGACCAGACACTCAGCCACCCAGCCACCCATCCAGCCACAGAGTAAGAGTGAAAGAAAGATGACAGAACTAAGAAAAGGAAAAAGCCCAGAGGCAAAAGGTAGATGGGATAATTTAAGTTAAGAAAAGCTGGCTAGAAACAAGCCAAGCTAAGGCCAGACATTTATAAGTAAGCAGAAGCCTCTGTGTGTGATCTATTTGGGAGCTGGGTGGTGAACCCCCAAAGAACAAAGATCCAAAGAGTCAGAAGGGTGAAAGACAACATCTGGGTTGCTACAAATGTGCTTCAGCAAGTCATGCTGATGCTCAGGGGAACAGATGTTCAGAGAACACAGAGACAGAAGACTGTGTGTGTGTGTGTGTGTGTGTGTGTGTGTGTGTGTGTGTGTGTTGTGTGTATGTGGTGTCAGTTGACTCCAACAATGGTCCCTGACTACTTGTTATCTTCAGGTCTAATTGGGCTTATCAAATTGCTTAAG
Organism: Peromyscus leucopus; assembly: GCF_004664715.2. Lineage (NCBI taxonomy): Eukaryota > Metazoa > Chordata > Mammalia > Rodentia > Cricetidae > Peromyscus > Peromyscus leucopus. The sequence goes on from NC_051068.1 coordinate 104,481,483, forward strand.
CAGCTAAATAAATAAGAACTTAGTGTATAATGTATTATATAATATTATGGATTTGCCCCATTGGCATGAGAAAAATGTCACAGGGAGAAGTGACAGAGTGAATCGCATGCTTCACTTCATTTGATACAACCAACTCTCTGTCCTGCCCTCTGGAAGGGATTAATCCTTCACTGGTGTTCAGTCATTCTTGGCTCAGAAAGTCATAGACAGGCTGCTGTCATTGCAGGCTCAAAATTTGGGTTTGGTGCTACTTAAGGATATCCACAGTTTTGGGTTTGGGACTACATCAAAGACAATTAAAGTTGACACTTCATAGTTCCCTTTTTATTTTGAGTGTAGGAGATGGGTTTGACACTGTGCTGGTCTTTTGAGGTGAGAAAAGAAACATTAATTTGTCTGGAAATTCTCTTAGTCATGGTCTCTATGAAAAGATGAGTGTTCAAGTCACGTTAGTACTCTGGAGTAATTGCAAGCTGACGGCTTTGTGGGTGTGATATTTGAATGTGCTTCAGCCAATGTCTTGAATATATTTTTATATCCCCTTTGAGTTGCTACATAATGAGAAGTCAGTAGGTCTCCATGACCCCAAAACAAGAGCTGAGACATAGTCAAACTAATAATGTTGAAATGTCATTTCAACAACCATTATATTGCATAATAAAAATTATTGCCATATATTTATAAACTATTTCCTCTAAATAAGCTGGAAAATTATTCAGTGCTAAAAAGAGATGAGTTCTTCAGCCATGAAAAGGCACTGGAGAAGTTATACATCTATTTCTTAGTGTAAGAAGTCAGTCTAGAGAGAGTGTAGACTGTGATTCTATGTGATAATCTTGAAAAAGGCAAAACTATGAGTTAAAAGATCAGCAGCTTCTAGTGGTTGGGGCACACAAATGATGTACTGCCAACTGCTGGGGCACTCGACATGTTGTCTATGATCCTTCAGTGGTGGAGCATGTCATAGGTAATTGCTGAGCCCGCAGAATGGATAACACAAGTAAAACTTGATATAAACTACAGACATTGTGCAACACTGACTAACAGTGATGGAATTGTAACAAACAGATCTTGGTGGTACAGGATGTCAAAAGTAGGTGTGGGAGACAACCACTTTTGGGCGGACAACATTGAGAGGAGATAGAATCAAGAGGAAATGTGGACTTTGTGCTTACTTTTTCAGTGAAACTATAGCTGCCATAAAAAGTGAACTTGGCTAATTAGAGACAAATATCTTATTATTAACAAATACTGTCAATGGTAAATATTAATCTTGTGTCTACCCTGTTCTAGACATGAGGCTCATGGAACTGAGCAGTCCTTCCTCCATGGAGAATCTTTGTTGCTTTTACTATTAAGCAACTTGATTCAAATCCCAAGCCCTGTTTCTTTTAACTTCACACCCTACAATCCTTCCAAGCTGTTTCACAACTTCCTTATGCCCAAGCCTTTCTGAGCACAATGGAGGTTGAAGGCTACGTGACAAGAAAGAAGTAGCTAAGCAAAGATTCATAATTACGAACCATAGGGACAAAAGGAGGTGTTGAGGTAAGGAGCATTATCCCTGGTCTAGGAACTTTGTGGAGACCTCAGAATTGCTTTCAAATATGAGAAATTTAAAAGAAATGAAAAAATGTTTTCAAATATGCTCGATCCTTAGAAACACGTTTTTGTGGATAAATTGTTTTCACAATTACAGAAATGAATGATTTTCAGAAGTATTTCTAGTATTTCCATGCTAGATTTGACCAATATGTGGTTGTTTACAGCTTGGCTGTACAGTGGATCTTTCTTCTTTCTTTTGAAAACATGTCTGTCTTAAAAGGCTATCTGGAAGAACTTTAAAGGGAATGTGTTGATACTTAGATTATATTATTATAACAAACATTAGATGTGTTTAAAGACTGTTTGTCAAGGTCAATCTGGGTTTCACTAATGTTCCTTTGACAACAAAAGTTCATTTCATCAGCCTCATTCTTTTATCATTAGAATCTGCCCCTGCTTTGGCAAAATTAATTCCCCCCCCAAAAAAATGACGATATAATGATTTTCTTGAATCATTCATTTAAATGACTGACCTTAAAAGTAGAATTGAGTCTAAGTTAATTATAATTTAAAAAAAATCCTTGACATTTTTCTGAGGTTCTACTCTAAGGCTTTTTATTCTTATCATATCATAAATGACACGCAGTTTCTGTGCTCAGAATTAAGTAGCACTGACTTCTGATGCTGGGAGGTGGGAAGAGCAGGGCCTTGGAGGTGTTTGTGTTTGGATCCTAATGCTTTGCTTGTGTTGCCTTAAGCAGACTACCTCACTTCTCTCTACATCTCTAATTCCTCTGTGAACCTGGATTAGCCAATCCCCAGAGGGGAACCACTCTCTGTACAGTGCCTGCCGGGAAGACAGTACCTTCTAGGAGTCAGCTTCTCAGTACCAAATAAAATGAAGGATGCAGTTAGAAATGTTTAACTACATACTCTGGAAAATACAAAATATGTTGGCTAGTTTGTACTTTGCTTTTTAGTTTTTTACTGCAAATGGTACTTTTTATTTGTTTGTTTGTTTATTTATTTATTTATTTATTTATTTATTTATTTATTTATTTATTATCTTGGCTAGGTTCCAGTTAGGGATCCTTGACTTTCTCAAAGATTTCCTAGGATACTTATTGATTAAAAGATGCAGCCTCTGCAATTGGTTGAGGTTGTGTTTCTGACTCCTGGTAAGTGGTCCTCTAGCAGAACACCTGAGGCTCAGAGCAGCTGAGGCCGGAGGCAGCAGCGAACAGATGATTTCAACAGCTGCCTCTCGCCGGGTCATAGTTGCTTTCTCCTGATGTTGCCTATGGCTCCAGATGGGGCTTTTATTCCATCTCACTTACTAACTGCAGTAACAAAACAATTAGTGTTGATTTTGTGTTTATGGTTCTTCTACATAGTTCTGCCCTTTTCTCATTGTGCCAGAGGTGCTTATGATAGCAATGTAATGGAACACAACCTCTTATTGGAGATGAGCCCTACAGCATAGACTAGAACAACTTGTCCTTTGTAAAATATCTACAAAATTAGCTTTTGTGATTTTCCATTTTTTTCTTCAAATTGAAATAAAAATTCTTCATAAAGTTCTGAACTGAAGAGGTGGCTCAGCAGTTAAAAGTATTAGGTGCTCTTCCAGAGGAACAGAGTTCGGTTCCCAGCAAACCACATGGCAGCTCACAATCTTCTGCAACTCCAGATCCAAGAGATCCAAAGCCCTCTTTTGGCCTCCATGGGCACCAGGCACACAAGTGGTGTGCAGACATATGTTGAGGCAAAAACACACAAACATTTAAAAAATTTAAAGTTCATATCATAATCGAGCATAGAATGTGTGGTATAATAAATGTAATGTAATCATCATTAATTTTCCTACCAACAGGAGTTACTCTAGTGCATCTGCTTTCCTTCTTTCCTTCTTTCTTTCCTTCCTTCCTCCCTTCCTCCCTTCCTCCCTTCCTCCCTCCCTCCCTCCCTCCCTCCCTCCCTCCCTCCCTTCCTTCCTTCTTTGCTTCTTTCTTCCAGGCTGGACCACATGCAGCTGAGGCCTGCCTCCAATTCCCTATGTACTCAAGGATGACCTTGAGCTCCCCACTCCCATGCCTCTGCCTCTCAAGTGCTATGATTAAGAGTTCCCCACTGGGCAGGGTCAATTTTCATTATTTTAACGGGGAAAAAGCATTGAAAATTTTTATAAAATTGATGCATGTTTATACTATGAGTTCAAACAATTTAGAAACAGTTAAAATAAAAAAAAGTCTAAAAACCATTTAGTCACTCTTATTACCTCCAAGCAAACATTGGTAGCATTTTGTGGGCATCATGATGTGAGTCTTCTCATTTACACAATGCAGAGAATACTGAGAGATGTTAATACATTAAAAATGTTATAGATTCTAAAAGAACCTTACCTATAACTTGAATCAATTAATTATGAGGAACTGAACTATACATAATCAGGATTATAAGTAATATGTCATCTGTATGGACCTATAAACACAATGTGTATATATTTTAGTCACAAGAAAGGTTTTTCTTAAAAGATTTTCTTAAGGTGAAAGAAATAGGTAAGAAAAAATAAAAAAATGAAGTTAGAGTTTGTGGTTTTCTTTAGTGGTGTGTGTGTGTGTGTGTGTGTGTGTGTGTGTGTGTGTGTGTGTATACACACATGCACATGATATTGTTGAATGTGTAGGGAAGGTTATTTCATTCCCTGAAGCTGGAGTTACAGGCGATGTGAGCCACTCAGTGTCAGTTCTGGAAGCCAAACTTGGTCTCTGTGCAAGAACAATCATACTCTCAGCCACTGAGCTGTCTCTCAAGCCCCTGAAGTTTGTGGTTTTTTTTTTTTTTTAAATCTTATCTATTTGCTTTAACTTAAATAAATATTTGTTGACTCTCTTCAATTAAAGACCCCAGTTGTTAACTGATGGCATACTCCATTTCCTTGATTTTTCTTCTCTGTGCAAACATATAATATCTTTTCTTTTCCTTCTGAAATCCCATCTCTCACAGAATTTAAAAATTAGTTACACATTTTATTATATTCTTTATGATGGCAGGGGTTTGAACCCAGATCCTCACACACTCAAAGTAAGTGGCCACCACTGAGCTCCACCCCAGTCCTAAGCATGCATTTGAGGGCCTACCAGGGTTTTGTTATTTCTGAGTCCTTTACTTTGGTCTTTCTTTGAGTGGGTCCATTTGCCAATGAGTTTTTAAGAGGCTCATAATTTGTGGAGTTCCCTCTTTTTATACTTGAGAATAATTGCATTTAATGCCTTCATATTAATATATGAGTAATATTGAAAATAAGCATATTATTAGGTTTCTCTCTCCTTAGAGTTTCATATTTTCTTGCATAGAATACTATGGTAGAAAATTTATGAATGAACTGATTTTTCTCCTGTCACTGAATTGTTATAAACCTTTGATGCTTGTAGAATTCATTCCTCACTCTTTCTTAAAGTATGAGACACTAACAAACACATGCATGTCACGATTGCAATTTATGGAAGAAATTACATTTACTTTCCAAATGGCAAATTCAACTGCTTTTCTCCATTCTGGGTATTTTTTATTACACCATTGGGAAAAAAAACCCTGATTTCACTGGTTGTACTTTTCACTGTCAAGGATAATTACCCTCAACTGGATGATATTTGCTTTTCCTATTCAACTCTCCCTGGATACAGTTTTCTCTCTTTCATGTGCATCTTCCATGATTATCTCAAGCTTTTCAGCAATGTCCATTGAATTTACTGTTCTTTGGAATCTATTTATTAATTCTAAGATTATTTTGTTTTTACCATTAACATTTTGTTTGAACCTCCTTTCTGTTTTTCTAATGCTTAATTAAGTGTCCTTAGCCATTTATTATTTTGAATTTACGTTCTTATTAAATTACACAGTTGTCTTCTGTTCTTCAGTTACAATTTCTAGTTTGCATGCTTAGTCTTTCCACACACTGTCTCTGTCTCTCTTACTTGGTTGTCCATTAGGCCTATGTGCGTTTTTGGGTGTCTTTGTCTATACATTAAGTTGCTATTATCTGGAGGAGGTCACTTTTTGACTCTTCTCCAACATTATAATGCTCTTTTCCTAACTGGGAGGCAGAGAGGGAAGCAGATGAGTAGGGGAAGAGAGATGCAGAAAGTGTTCAGTTTCTACTAGATGACTTGGGCACTGATCTTTCTCCTAAAATGCTCTGAACCTTCAGATCACTGCCCCCCAGAGAGCAATTTTAGAAGTCTCAGTTCTATAAGATAACACCAAGACATTTTGAACTCTCTGCATGTCCTTACATATCAGGAAGAGAAACTACAGAAGGCTGTGATCTTATATCCAAACTTAAGGAAATAATCAAAATGTTCTTGACTTGACTTTGCAATAGTGTAGATTCTGGTAGTTAGTGAGTTCAGTTGCTGAACCCTGGTAGAACACATTTTGTTTCCATTTTGATAACTAGATTTTAAAGATTTTTTTTTACTAGGCTTTGTCTTTGCAGTAGATTGGGGAAAACCCCACAAATTCATTCCATCTTATAAGTGGTTATCTCTCCAATGTGACCTTGTTCTCTCCCTAGGAAGAAGGTGACATGCACTTCTCTACCCATTGAATGTGGGTAGAGAATTTCATGTGTTTGCTTTAGTCAGCGGGGCAATGACCATGAAATGCACTTGAGCCGTAAGCTCTGTCCTTCTCATTTATCTCCTAGCTCCCTGTTTTTCATGTGCACAGTTCTAGGTTGTTCTACTCCAGGATGAGCGACGTGCAGCTCCCTGCAATTGTTTGGATCCTGAATGTTCCCGAAGACCTGTGTTTTCAAAGCCTGAGTTATATTCCCAGCACCCATGTCAGGTAGCTGCAACTCTGGATCCAAAGGGATCTGACATAGTCTCCCTCCCTGGACATGTGTACGCACATGCACACACAAAATAAGGCCTTGTGGAAGAAAAGTAGGTCCTAGAGGTTTGGGAATTCAGTCCCTTTGTCTTTCTGTCTTTTCGTCATCATGAAGGGAGAAGCTGGCTCCATGACATGTGCCCTGCCATGATACACTGCTTTGCCCCAAAGCAATAGTGCCACACATGACCGAGATATACTTTCTATCAGTTGATTCTTTTGTGTATTTGTTATAGTAGCAAATGGTGTCTAACAACCCATTACCCCAATATACTGGATGACAGCATGTCAATTCCCATACACAAGAATGAAAGATTTTTAAATTATGCAGTCACCAGCAGACCAATGACTCATGAAGAAAAAGACCAGTAGAGTGACAGGAAAGGTAGGTAGAATCTCAAGCTAATGCTATATTTGTTTTAGTCTACTACGTTTTAGGGGTTGAGTTGTTATATAGCAGAAGTTCACTGATACAGCACTTGCTAGGTCTAAGACGAGGGTATATCTAAAGTGGAGTTTCACTGTTTAGGCAAGTTTGAAATACTTATTCCTTTAAAGCCGCTTATCAGGGGATATCTGCTGAGATTGGGCATGTTCAGGATGGTATAGCCATAGACAATTGGGGCATATCTGAGCATTGATAATAACACAAGTCTAGCCATGAATACTTGTTGTTTATATAACATTCTGTAGTCCACTTTCTTGTGTTCATGGTATAGTGCTCATTGCACACTAACTTTTGTGAATAAGAGACATCCAGTTAATAATAATAATAAAATGATACTTCTGATTGGTTCTTTCCTTACTGTGTTAGATTTGCTTGGGTGATTTTTACACTTACAATTGTATATGGCTGAAAGTACGATTAATTGAACGTAACTTTTCTATGCCTATCCCTCCCTATGTGGACTTTTATTCGGAAAGGTGTTAATCATCCATCAAAACAACTTACAATGATTTCATTTTGGCCTGTCAGTATGGGAAACCCTACACAATACACAAATCCTGCAAAGGGACCATAGAAAATAATGGTGACCAAATGCTGAGAAGCAAATAGTTATTCAATGCAGGGCTCTGTCACATTTGTTTCCAGCCTCGAGGCTCGAGAACCTTTTAGAGGGTTTCATTGGAAAAGATCTGAAGACTCTAACGTTGAAAAGCCTGGAAGGTTGGGCATTTTGGCTCACTTCCAGCCTGACCTATTTGTTTAAAGACGGCTGAGCTGTAGAAACACTTTTAGTTTTCAGTACTGGAGAAATTAAAAAGTCCAAGCAGATGTCTCCAAAACTATTTCAAACCCTAAATATTTTTTGATGTGGATCCATTTGAGGTTCATTTTCACATTTCAGTTCAGCAAGTCCGTTTGTACCAAATTGCAGTGAAAAAAGACGCTGCTGAAGTCTGAGAATTAGGACTTGGACATGACTTCACAACCCATTAGCACGGCAGCATTTGGCAAGCCTCCAGCCAAACGTAACCTCAGTTTTCTAATCTGTGACACGAGAATGTTATCATGTTCTTTCCCTGAGAGACTCACTGAGAGTTAGATGAGCTGGTGTTTTGGCCAGTGCTTTGTGACTTATTAGTGTGTAGTAAAGCTGTTTAAATGTGTGGATTCTTGGAGAGGCAATCCTTTGGTTCACCAGATATCCATCCCTCTGAATTTTTCTCTTTGGTTAATCTGCAGCATTTGTTTCTTTTGTGACTACTCCAAACTATGCTGTCTAGCTGAAACCCATTTTGATGTATTTTAGAACTTTCTTTTTTTCTTGGATGACACCGAGGCATCTCACATGTGACTAAACCTGAAAGGGAAAACTTCGCTCTCCTTCTTACTCTACTGCTCAGGTGTTTTTTTGTTTTTTTTTTTTCATTAGATAAGGACGGTATCCCATGCCCAGATTCCCAGCTCAGAAATTCTGGTATCATTGAAGATACCTTCCTCATTCATTACTTACATTCAGATAATAATAACCAGGTCTTGGATTCTCCATCTCTGGTAGCATTCAGATCCACCCATTTCTTTCCATGCCTTTGGCAACAATCGTGGCTCACCCCTTACATTTTTTGCCTGGTTACCACCAAGACTTCCTTTGTCGTTCCACAACTTCTCTTATTTCCCACAGTGCAGACAGCAGTCTTTCACAAATGTAAAACTCATGATGCAACTTTAATGAAATGTATGTTTATCTGTATGTTATATTCACTCAAGTATATGCATACACACACACACACACACACACACACACACACACACACACACACCCAGGGAGATGTAAACAACAGTGTTACAGATGAGTAATGTTGTTAATAATAATTCTCTCACAGCAACCTGCACAGCCCCTTCCAGAAAAGTGAGTGTTAGCCATCAGGAAGGAAGCCTTTAGCTCAGTTCCAACCTGATTTCTCCAGGTCTTATGACAGGAGGTGGCATCTTCACCAATAAGGTCTTATCATCTATTTCTGGTGGCCAACCAATGGCACTGACAATTACCTGCATTTAGTGGTCATAGGGACATCCCTGAACAACAATTCACAGGAATGAGCCCATCCCTGGCACTGGAATTTTTATTTAATGACATATTGTTTCTTAGAGTAGCATTTCCTACCTATACAAGGAACTTCTGTTAAAATTCTTCCTTTTTTATTAACTTACCAAGTATTGGAATTCTTTATGACTTTTTCAGGCATCCTTAGTTTTGCAACATTTTTCAATCATTGGTATGTGGCTAATGGTTGCCACATAGAACATTGCAACTCCAAGGGTTAATTCTCATTTACCTATCAATTTATTGAAAAATGCCTCTCTCATTTGCTTTGTGTTCCGCACTCATGTAGGTTCCTATATTACAGGGGAAAAACAGGTTTTGTTTTCACAAAGCTTAGTAGCACATGAAAAAATAGACCAGAAAGAGGGTACTAAGGCTGATAAAGATATGGTTTCCAGGAGATAGAAATCATGCTCAAGGGAGCAGCACTTGGGGCAGGAATGTTTGCTGAAGGAGGTCAGATCTTAACTTAATCAGAAGAAATGAGGAGTATAAGAAAAAAAAGACCCCTATAAATAATGACATAAAGGGATTGGAGAGCCTGAGAGAGCGTGATACACGTAGCAGATATAAATGGTCGGATAAAACTGAGACCAGTCAAGGAGTGGAGAGATGCCGGAGAGATGGAAGAGATATGTTACAAAAGTCCTTGTATACCTTTTATCCTGGATTGAAAGCTAATAATCAGTTCTATGCACTGAATACAAATAAAACAAAACAAAGCAGCAGCAACAACAACAACAACAACAACAAAAACAATGTAAGTAGAGATGAAGAAGGTGGACCCTGAAGGCAGAATTTGAGGCTTGATACTAGTTCTATGGCCTTGGGCTAATAATGCTGGCTTTCTGTGCATACATGTTCTCATACCTAGTAATAAATACTATGAGTGTACCCTTGCAGGGTGGTCATGAGAAGTTGTTACATGAGATGTCTATCAAGTGATTCTAGACTAGACTTGGTAAATGGTAGTATTAGAATCACAGAAGTTCAAGTGATAAAGTCTGTAAGGGATTTGCATTTCATAAATATCACACTATGAACCAAGAAGCCCACTGATGAGGCTGCTCAAAAATGTAGTAAAATATAATCCAGGACACAGTTGGAGATGGTAGATATTGATATCTTTGAAAAGCACAAAGGTGGGAGATTCTGATAAAGTGAGGTGATCGGAGTCAGAGTCAGTTTGGCTCCCAGGTTTTAGTCCTGGGTATCTGAGTGAGTGTGGCAGATCTGGGAGTGAGGGTTCTGGGTGAAGGTGCAAGGATGGACCTGTCTGAAAATGATTGACATAATTAGATATGCAGGATGACTAAGGGATACCTGGGAGTGGATGTTCAATAGGGCCGAGATACATAGGTCTAAACCTCAGAAGAAATATCTAAGAGCAGATACTTTATTTTCTAAGGAAATGTCTGAACACCTAATTGGTATTGAAAAATGATCATTTTAAGACCATCACAGTCACCCTTTCAGAATAATGAGTTAAATCCATTTAGATCTGACAAATGACACATTTACTACATAATTTAAAGAAGTTTTATATGAACACCATAAACAAATCAGGTAATGTTGTAAACTTCTTTTTATAGCGGTTATACAGATCTGCACAAAGCCACAGCAGTCCTAAAGCAAGTCTTAAAAGTGACAGAAATTTCAGCAATACAGAATCTGTTCATTCTTTTTACATAAAAACAGCACAGGTCATATCCTGGCCATTTCTTTTACATGCATGACAAGGATGTAGAGTAGGTAGGCACAAGGAATTAGAGAAAGTAGAGGCTGTACTCCTAAAGCCTGGTCTCCTGAGTTAACTTCACATATGACTAGACCACATTTTTACCCAATAGTAGAGAGCCCTCCCTCCTTCAAGCAATCTGCTGTTGAGTATGGAATGCACGTTTTTTAGAGTCAGACTCAAGTCACTCAGTAAATTCAGGAAATATCTATGTAAACTAATGCCAGAGAGGTAGATCCCTGGACACTGGGGCTGTTAGAGCTGTTTGTGGAGAAAATCCCCAGACCTAACTGAGGACATTCATTTAGCAGATGTGCACCTGGCAAGCACTAAGACAGGGAGGAAGAGAGAAGCAGCACACTGTGACAAAGGACAGATACAGGGTGAGTCTGAAGCTAGAGAGACCAGTGGATAGTGATGCTGAATGAGAGGGTTTGAAGTAAGGCAGCAAGATGAAGCAAGGGTTTTGTGATGCAGTTTTTGTTTCAAAAGCCATGCTGTGTTTTTTTAATCTTTGTGTATGTGAATGTGTGTGTATACAACTGTGCATATTTTTGCATCTGAGTACGTGTGCATGTGTTTGTGTGTGTCACAGTGTGTATGTGGACAACCTCAGGTGTCAGTTCCTGCTGTCCTTCTTGTTTGAGAAAGGGTCTCTTGTTCTTCACAGTAGTGTACAAAGTCTGGGGTTTCTCTTGTCTCTGTCTCCCACCTCCTCATTGGAATGTTGACACTGCAGGTGTGCATAACTGTCTGGATTTGCATGGATTCTGGGTCCTCAGGTCCTCACTTTACCCACTGAGCCAACTCATCAGCTCTGTGTTGTGTTTTCATTATGAGGATTCTGCACCTCTGCTTAGTGGACATTGGACTTGCTTTTGGACTGAATTTCATCGGCGAATGGAAATGATGCACAGTTGTTTTAGGTAGAAGCTTTGAGAACTCTTGTGAAATCTCTCATGTCTGTTCTCCTTCTGCCAGGAGATTTTAGAAGGTTGCTGCCACATGAAATCATGGTTATAAAGACATGCACTAGAGGCCACTCTAAATCAGTGGTTCTCAACCTGTGTATTGTGGCCCCTTTGGGGGCTGGGCTGTCCTTTCACAGGGGTGCCTAAGACCATCAGAAAACACAGATATTTACATGATTCACAACAGTAGCAAAATTACAGTTTTGAAGCAGCAACAAAGATAATTTTATGGTTGGGGGTCACCACAACATGAGGAACTGTATTAAAGGGTCACAGCATTAGAAAGGGTGAGAACCACTGCTCTAAACAATACACAGACTACTTAACACCTCCTTACCTTTTTAGGTGCTTTTTTTAAAAATTGGGATAACAAAATCTGTCTTAGAGTATATGTCATAAGGACTGAGTGAAATAATGAATACTTTATAATATCTCAGTACATAGAGAGTGATAAGTAAGTAGTAAATATAGTTAATACCTTGCTTTCATACAATCAAATATACTTAAAATTGGAAATTATGTCAAAGGTTATTGCATATGCCAACTGACTCAGTGATGGAAAGCAGCTTGAAAAACTACTAAAAATAACTGACTAATTTACTTAGCAGGTGGAAAGGCTTATCTTGGCTCACAGTTTCAAAGGTTTCATTTAATGGTTGGCTCAGGATGTTTGGCATATAGTACACTTGGCAGAAACCCATAGCAGAAATTCTGTTTACCTCATAGTGCTCAGGAACCTAAGAGGAAGTGGAAGGAGAGACCAAGTCCCAATATGTCCCCAAGTGTCTTCCTCCTATTGTTCATCTTCTACAGGTTCTACCCTTACTCCAGCACCATGTCAGGTGGCTCACAACCTCCTTTAATGCCACTTCTAAAGAACCTTACACACCTTTCTGGTCTCGTTGGACACTGCATTTATGTGAATAACTCCCTCACCCCATATATAGACAATTCAAAATAAACTAAAGTCTTTAAAAGTAGGAAGAAGATGACATTCCAAGACAATTTTTCTTATCTCTACCGAAGACAGAACAACAATCTTGACTCAACAGGTGAAGACTTAACTGCTGGGGGTGCTCTGCTTTTGGAGTGCAGGTTAGCAGCAGAAATCCACTATGCAAGTGCTGACCTAAGAGCTAATGTCACAAACAGTGGCTTCATCCAAGGCGTTAAGAATGTTCATAAAATATGGCCATTTCAAAGTAAATCAGTGCAAGATATTCTTGTAGTATTGAGAATAACTTCCTACAGCTTCTTGTTGTGGAATTACCAACTGGTGACACATTGTCACATGTAATTTGTTCAGTCTTCAGGGTTTGTTTTGTTATTTTTCTTTCTTTTTTTTTCTGGAATAGTTGGAATGACCACAAAGATGGAGCTTCCACTGGTAGAACAGCTTCAGAAGGAGGAGGACTCTGTGACAGACAGCACAGCTCAATGGAGCCTTAGTGGACCCTGCTGTCTCTTCTGCAAGGTGTGCAAGCTCTCCATCCTGATTCTCATTTCTCAGGTAGGGAGAGCAGTTGTTACCTATGAGATATCTATGAGATAATCTATAAGATGATTACGTGGGCTAACTGGTTAGAAGAGTGGCCGTCATGCAAATGAAAGTATCTTTTCCCCAAGTTACTTAGTAAGGTCATAAGTAAGGTCATCCTTACTTCTTTTTCTACATCTCAACAAGATAGACCAAGAACAAAGAAAACTAAGAATTTGGAATTTTTGTGACTGAAGTTTGCTTCCTTGTTGGTGACTTCTTAGATTTTTCTCAAGGAGAAGGTACAGTGAGTAAGCCCCAGGAGAGACAGGCAGAGAGCAGAGGGAGCCTGGTTTATACTTTGCTTGATTTCAGAACTGCACACAAAGCAAGAGATAGTCCTTCCTGCTGCCTTGCAGCTCCCTGTTTCAGGAGCAATGTGGCGGTGCCCTTCTTTGAGTTATGGTGGTAAACACTGCCTGTTTGTCACAATTAAGTTAAAATGTCTCCTTTGAGGTCCAATATTGACTTCTGGAGGGATTTTAGTCTTTTTTTTTTTTTCCTGAAAGAGGTCTATGCTATGCTGGTTAGTTTTTTGTTGGTTCAGGAGCCTCCGCTGAAGAATTGCCTCTGTTAGACTGCTTGGTCCATGTGTGGACAAGTCAGTGAGGCATTTTCTTGATTAATGATGGATGTAAAAGGGCCCAGCCCACTGTGGGCCACCCTTGGGCAGCTGGTCCTGGATAGTTTTAAGAAAGCAAAGTCAAGCCATCTACGGAGCTCAATTCAGGAAGCAGCAGCATTCTTTCCTGGTCTCTGCTTTAGGCTCCTGCTCTGACTTTTCTTGATGATGAACTGTGACATGGAAGTGTAAGCCAAATGAACCCTTCCCTCCCCTAAGCATGTTTGGTCAGTGCTTTATCACAGATCCAGAGAAACACACTAGAGCAAGCACATATATTTCATGTCTCTTGGATTTAGTTCTATAAGCCCTCATTTTCTGGCCAGCATTTTGGAAAGTCTCCCTTTCATTTTGTTTTGCTTTGTCTCATTTTAATTTCCCCACTTGCATAATGCTAATGTCTATCTATCTTGAAGGAAGCATGCAGGGTATTTTCAGAATCCATACAGGGATCCTGGGGATTTAAAGAGTAAATTTATCTGCAGTTTGGGATCCTCTTTGTCCTCAGATGTTATAATCCATCTTCTAGGTTCTCCAGTCTCTTAATCCTGAGGTGTATTTCCAGCTTAAAAAAATTTTTTTTTCTGCCTGAGTTGGACTTTACTGCCCTTCTGCTTCCTTGATTACACACTCTTCAGCTCCTCAGTGTGCCAGCATTTGCAAAGTCTCCTGCCTCTGCCTGGAACATGTAAATGTTTAAGGTAGAGCTCCACCTCAATATATACAAGAGCAAGCTATTATTTTACCCTTTTGTAGGTATCTTTTTTTTTTTTCTAATGCAATGGTTCTCAATCTGTGAGTCGCAACTCCACTGGGGTCAAATGACCTTTTCACAGGGGTCACATATCAGATATCCTGCTTGTTAGATATTTACATTATGATTCACAACAGTAGCAAAATTACAATTATGAAGTATTGATGAAAACAACTTTATGGTTGGGGGTCATCACAACATGAGGAACTGTATTAAAGGTTTGTAGCATTAGGAAGGTTGAGAGCCATTGGTCTAACACATTTTTATCTATTTCATTCCAAGTCTATGATAGTTTACTAAACAGTCTTCATATCTTTTATTCTATTGCTTTCACATGATTTATCTTTAAGTTTATTTATTTATTTTTTTAATCACAGAACAAATATTGTGGTTTGAGGCCAAGATTGGTCGATATGTAACAAAAAGACAGAGAATCTCACAATAATTGTGGAAAGGGGATTGTTGATATCTGTAAATAGGTAAGAAATGTTGATGGGGACAATGAGATCCGGGAATGTATTGATGGGTCATGAGAAGGCCACCAGCAGACGTTTCAGTTTGGGTTTTCACTTGAATTTCCTGATGTGCAAGCTTATGCACTGTTGTTCAGTGCCAAGCAATACAGCTAAGATAGGAAGCAAAGGTTTTTCACATTGGAAGAAGCCTGGAGGGAAGTAGTTCTGTGCTGTGCCTTGGCTTGGTGACATCAGCAGTGGCTCAGGTGTACATCATTGTCCTGGGACAATGCCTTTGCCTGTGGGCTTCTTAACGGCATGGAATTGGGCTTTCTTGGGTCAGGACTTCCTCCCTGCTGTCAAAGCAGAAAAAAGGGATGACAGCAATAGTTATGATAGCCATTTAGTTGGAAAACAAACTTTTTCTAGTAGTCATCATTTCTACCCCAATACTTTTCTTCTTCAATTTACTTGGTAAGATTCATGTCATATTACTGCCTTTACAGCACTTACCTTTATACATGTCTAAGTATTCATCTAGAATGTTCTCACCTCAATCAAAGAAGCTTCTTTTACAGTGGGCAGCAGTTAATGCAGAGACTCATAACTGGCTTACACGATGAGAATAAGGTGAGTGTTCAACTCTAAATGAGATATCTGAATCAACCTCCCAAATAAGGTTCAGGGTGTGTTATAGAAGATGGGGTGTAAAGAATGTAGGAGGTTGGGGCTAGAGAGACGGATTAGTGCTTTGGCGCATCCACGTGGTAGCTTACAACCATCTCTAAAGCCAGTCTCCTGGAATCTGACAGCCTCTTCTGACTCTTCAGGCTCAAGGCCCACATGTAGATCACATAGGTATATGCAAGCAAAACACCCATAGACATAAAATAGAGATAAATAAATAAAAATGAATGTAAGAGCTGGAGAATGGGAGGAATGATGTGAAATGGTGTCTTTGGGACATGACATGGCTGTTGTACTCCTGAATAGTAGCCATGGTTACCAGCACAATATTTAGCCAGTCAAAATCACAGCATGGTTAGTGGGTAGTTCTACCCCTATGTGAGGCGTTACTGCATTTGGTGGTGGTTGAGGGAGAGAGTAATTTTTCTCTGGTGTTATACCTTGTAAGTTGCCCATGCTCCAGTGGGTAGTGCCACATCCATGTGCATATGGGCAACACTAATTGGATTCAGTCAATATCAATACCAAAAAGAGAAAAGGAAAGAAGAGAGAGAGAGAGAGAGAGAGAGAGAGAGAGAGAGAGAGAGAGAGAGAGAGAAGAGGAGAGGAGAGGAGAGGAGAGGAGAGGAGAGGAGAGGAGAGGAGAGGAGAGGAGAGGAGAGAGAGGGAGAGAGAGAGAGAACACAGGACATTGAGATAGTAAAATGGGTTTAGAGGGAGGAAATGGAGGGGTGGATGTGACCATAACACATTATGTACATATATGAAATTCTTGAAGGATAGATAGATAAATATTTTTAAAGGAACAGCGAAGAATTGAAATACAAGGACCAAAGGGAGAATCTGTGGCACAATTACAGGTAAAAGGAGGTCAAGTGAATTTTGTGAGATAAGAAATGAGATTGGGCTGAGGAGACAAATATTTGGCATCTCTTTCCAGATCTTGCCCACAGCTCTAGTGGATACAGTTTTGCTACCATCAGTTGACTTATTTTAAAAGTAGCTGGCCAGCATGAACAGTAGTAGAACTGAAGGAGGTTTGTGTCTCTGAAATTTGGGATCCTTCTGTCTTTGGGTTTAATGGTATAACCGTTGCTACATAAGCCAGACAGCAATTCTGGATCTCAAAACTGCCCAGAATAGCTGTGTTCAGTTGCTCAGGGGTAAAGTGCTTGCCTTGTATATGAGAAATGCTGGATTTGATCCCCAGTATTTGCCCCACCACACAAATAAGAGCAATAAAGTGGTACCATATTTTTTAATAAATGTGAACATCCTTTGCTTTCTGAGGAACTGATTTCATTATTAGGAGGATTTGATTAAATTCTAAATTTTCAAGCAGAAATATAAAAAGGGTCCCTATTATTTGTTAATTACAGAGACTTCTCTTGTGAGTCCCTGGGACAGGGACTAAGTCTACATTTTTTAAAAAGAAACATTTATTTTATTATTGGTTTTTGAGACTTCCATATATTAGTATTATATTTACAACAATTCCATCCCATACTTTCCCCCTCCAGATTTTCCCATTGTTTCAACTTCATGGCCCCTTCTTCCTTAATTGTTATTGTTTTACACACACACACACACACACACACACACACACACACACACACACACATCCTGATTTGTATTTTGTCAACTTGACACAAGTTGTACTTATCAGGGAAGAGAAACCTCCCACAATTGATGCCTTCTTCATTTTGTCTGTATGCAAGTCATATGGCATTTTTTGGATTAATGATTGACATGGGAGGGCTCAGCCCACTGGGGCAGTGCTATCCCTGGACAGGCTGTCTTGGTCTGTATAAGAAAGCAGGCTTAGAAAGCCACGAGGATCAAGTCAATAAGCAATGTTCCTCCATGTTTCTATTCAGTTCCTGCTCTAGGAACCTCTAGGATCCTGCTTTAGTTCCTATCCTGATTTTTCTCAGTGATGGACTGTGATGAGGAAGTGTAAGCCAAACAAAGCTCTTCTTCTCTAAGTTGCTTTTGGTGATGGTGTTTAGTCACAGCAATAGAAAGCAAACTAAGACATTGTGCCTATATAAGTATTCCCTGCTGTGTCCATTTAGTGTTCTTATGTATACAAGTTTAGGGATGGCTGCTTGGAATTAGATAATCACTCAGAGCCTTGTCCCCAGAGAAGACTTGTTCTCCCTTTTGAGCAGTCATTAAATACTTGTAACTCTTCATCTACGGGTAGAACTTTGAGAGAATTTTTCCACAATCATGTTGGTTGTCTACTGGTATTGTCATTGTGTAATTTTTGTTTAGGTGACCACATTGGTAAGATTTTTATGGGTGCAGCTCCCTGTCATATAGAGAAGACACCCTCTCATAGTTGATTTCCTTGTTCTGTTTTTTATAATCTTTCTGTCTCTTCTTTCATGTTATTCTCTGAGCCTTAGATGGCAGGATTGTGTTGTAGATGTAGCAATTGGAGATGGGCACCCCACGGTCAGTTGTTTTCTACGTTTGACCAGTTATGGATTTCTGTGTTGGACTCTATCTTCTGCAAAATGAAGCTTCTTTTCTGAGAGATAAGAGCTATGCTTATCTTTGGATGTAAGGATGATATTTAGAGTACAGTTGGGCATTATGTATGTAGGTTTAGAAACGAAGCGGTGGTAGGTTGTTCTCTGAGGTTCATGACCTCATTGGCCAGGGATAGGAATTCACTCCTATTGAGTGTACCTTAAGTTCAGTAAGGTAGCTGTTGGTTATCCCTGAGGTAAAAGTGCCACTATTGCACACTTAGGTATAGCTTGTTCTTTTATTTCCTTTTCTATTGCTGTTATAAGACTCCGTGACCAAAACAACTCATAGAAAAAAAGGCTTATTGGGGAGGCTAGTGTTTCAGAGGGTTATCACCATCATGGTGTGTGTGTGTGTGTGTGTGTGTGTGTGTGTGTGTGTGTGTGTGTTTAACCATTCTTGGTAGGGGGTATCTGTAGGTGCACAGTTTTGGGAGGAAGAAGCCACAGTTGATAGTTTTTACACACATTGATCAATCCACAGTAGACCCTCATAGTTGGACCAGAGGAAGAAGCCTTTGCCAATTCCAAACCTGACCCACATGGGAAAAGGCTTTGCCAATTTCCTGTGAGTCTGAGGCCTTGGTCTTGTCATGGCTGTGCCCATGTCAACAATGAACATGTTCATTCAGGACTTCACTCACTCAGAGATTCTTCTGCTGTTCCCTACATCAACATCTTACTGTTAAAATATTATAACTTCCAGATCTTTCTCTTCCTGTGTTCTCTAATTTTTTTAAAATCATTTTTAGCCTCTAAGTGAACCCATGGGATAATTTGTAAAATGGCTTTTAAAATATTTATTTTAGAATAAATATGTATGCACATTATAAAATTGGATTCAAGAAATATAATTAATATTTTACACTGATTTTCTAAATATTTATTCTGAATGTAATTATATACAAATTAGAATTCAAGTGATATAAACATAATATCTGTTTTTGATGGTGGCATTTTAGACTTTTAATGCATTTCTGATGCTACCTATTAAAGTACATCTTGATGAAGACAATTATGTTTGTCATAATCTGCCTGCTGAGAATTAACTACAACGGCATGTTCCTGCCTTATTTAAAGTCCTTAATTCTGTCTCTTTTGTACTTTCAGTTTATCATAATTTACTATAAAGTAAAGATTTCCAAGCCCAATACATCTTAGATTTGCTCAGGGAATACTGCTTTAAATTACACTCTAATTACTCACACGTGCAAATTTAACACATCACCAAGGTTGATGTGCCTTACCTAGGCGTCTGCTTAAGCTTTCAAGTTTGGAAATGATTCAGTGCCTTAACATCCGAAAGAAGTGGCCAACTCTGCACAAGTGGAGTATTATCACAGAGTACATATAATTACTTCCACCATCTACCAGGAGTTTTAAGTGTTTTTTTTATAGACAGTATTGTTAGGCTCATTTTATGGATAAGCTGATTTCAGCCAGGTTGAGGTTTACATAGAACTTATTGGATGACCTGGAAATACCAATTATGTAAATAATCCCTTCACTTTTGCTGCCATACAGACTAATAAAATCATCACATCCTTTAGTCTTAGACCAAGTGGAACTATGATAAAATCCACTTTTCCTCTTCCTGTTCCTTTTCTTCCCTTTTACAAATAGCTCATGGGTTCTCTTTTCACATTAAAGGACATTGGAGAACGAATCATGAATAAGTCGTAAAGTTAATTTACTTTGGTTTCTTCCTTCTTAGTTCTTTAATTAATTAATTAATCCATTTATTCTTACTTCATATATTACATTCTAAATGCAGTTTCCCCTCCCTCCTCTCCTCCCCCTCCCCCCACCTTCTCTCTCTCACCAGATCACTCCTCCTCCATTTTCCTTCAGAAAGGGTCAGGAGTGTCAACCAAAAATGGTGTATCATGTTACATTAAGACAAGGCACATATCTTCATATCAAGGCCAGATGAAGCAACCATTGGAGAAAAAACATCCCTCAAAAGTAGGCAAAAGAGTCAGAGACAGCCCTCGTTCCTAGTGTTAGAAGTTCCACAAGAACACCAAGCTATGCAGCCATAACATATATGTAGCAGACCTAGGTCTGTCGGACCCATACAAGCTCCTTGATTATCCCTTCAGGCCCCTCTGAGCCCTGGCTAGTTGATTCTGTGGGCCAGGTTCTTGTGGTGTCCTTGACCCCTCTAGCTCCTGAAATCCTTCTTCCCCTCTTCAGTGGGAAACCCCCAAGCTTTGCCTAATCTTTGACTGTGGGTCTCTGTATCTGCTCCTATAATTTGCTGGATGGAGCCTCTCTGACAACAATTATGCTGAGTTTCAGTCTACAAACACAGCAGAACATCATTAGGAATAATGAATCATTTCATTAACTTTTTTTTTTTTTTGGCCAGTTATGTTTGGTTCTATCCTTATTTTGGTCTCCAAGGGACTCTTGCAATAGACATTTTTATTTTGAGAACTCAGATTATAGCTTCAAATTTATAATGTTTTTCAGTCTGAACTATGAAAAATGTCATTGGATGGTTTTACAGATGAAAAGAATCCATATATATATATTGGTTTTATCGAAACAGGGTTTCTCTGTGCAGCTTTGTGCCTTTCCTGGAACTCATTCTGTAGCCCAGGCTGGCCTCAAACTCAGAGTTCTGCCTGGCTCTGCCTCCCGAGTGTTGGGATTAAAGGTGTGCACCACCACCGCCCAGTTTAAGAATCCTTATCTTAAATTATATAGAGAACCCGTGGAGTTGGTGCACACTGACTTTATAGTAGTAGCATGTGTGTGTTTGCACACCTTGGATGACCCGAAATCTTTTAAAATTTATAGGATCGAATGCAGATTTAATTGTAGCTGGATGGTTCAATGCTGATTTATTTATGAAACTGAACGTTGTGCACTTTCTGAGAGTTTTGATAGCTAATCACCACTCTATGCATCAGCCTTTCTTCCTGTAGCCAATCCTTTTCCTGTTTGTTCCCTCTCCCTTCCTCCCTCCATTTTTCTAAGCACAACAACCATTCAGATCTGATGTGATTTCATGGTTGGGTCTACTTTTTCGTTGTGTAGTTCACAGTTTGTTCCATGACATGTAAGATTCTTTGGGGCTGTAATGTCTCTGAGTCAGCATGACAGTAAAGTAGCAAGGAATTGGGATAATAGAGGCCAGGAAAAGACAAAGCTGGCCACCAATTCTTCCTACGACCACAATATTTCTGTTTCTATCAAGAGGGCAATTGTGCTGCAGTCCATTTCCATTTTTCACAAGGGCGTTAACCACCTGGTTTCTCTTCTTTTCCCTTCTTGCTCATTTACATCTGTTATTTCTTCATGGTTCTACATTCCAAAGTTAATATTCATTTCCATAAAAATTCCCTATTCATGAGGTTGCCTCGACTTTACCTGGAGATCTTGTAAGATGATTAGAGTGAACCAGCCCATTCAGACTCAGTGTGTGCTCACTGTGTGGGAATGTGTGGTTGGGACAAGCCTCTGGCCATGATGTGCCTGTGCAGACAGTGTTTGAAAGGAGGACTGCAGCTAAGCAATCTGACACATCCTTCCTGGTTGGGTCACCACATAAAGTGTGCTTAGCTATTTGTAAAGCTATCTGGAGAGAAAGAGCATGTTCAATTGGAAACAGCTGGCCAGAATGACACACATAGGCCTGGAATTCACAGTGCAGTGTGCGGAGTTCAGTCAGGTGCTTGATGTCCTGACAATCTTGTCTCTGTAGGAAAAGAAAAACCACCTGGAGACTGGGTTTGGCAATGGCAAATTCACATTTGGGGCTGTTGAATTCTGATGTTCTAAGAAGGGGTTTTACTATCTCTTTAAATGGGAAACATTCACATTTATAAATGCCCCCTTTTAATTCTATCATTCTCACTACCCATCTCTTGCCTCAGTCCTGTTACAATACCAGGCTCCTCCATATCAATTTAAATTAGAAATTAAAACTTTAGAAAACAAGTTAGAGAAAATGTCATCAGCATTTACCCTAGATATTAGAGGTTCTTCATGTTCTCTGTGATTGCCAAGCCCAGAAATTACTACTGTATTTAAAATAAAACACTTGGTGCATGATTTTACTGAGTTTATATTCATATTGTCTGACTATAATGTCAGCAGAGAAAACTTGACAAATAAAACCGAGTAGCCTTGATTTGCACAAGCAATAGCTCAATGTGAAAACACACAAAGCAAATTATGTCAAATAACTCAGGAAATGAAGGCATTCCCTTAACTTTGTTGTTCCCTGTAGCCATATTAGAGATTCTAATGAGAGAAAATATTCATGTATTTGACTACTTTCTTAGGCTGTAGACAGCATGATATTTACAAATGATGGCCAATCAGAGGTCTAGAGGCCATCTGTTTCTTCCTGGTTTTGCTTTAACTTCCTCTTTCCATTTTATTTTTGAGTAAGTGGGGAGGATTTACATTAGGTACTAATTAATTGCAGGCTTGGCCAGATTCAAAGTTACATCATGGCCTCAAATGGGCTAAGTAGTTTTACTGAGATAATAGAAGGAGTTATGTAAACATTTGCTTCAGATCCAGGTCTGGGTGAGGATGTCATTACTGAAGTGGTCAACCTGTGCAGCGGCTTACCTGAATAGAGGTAGGACATGCAAAGTTGGCAGAGACTTTCCTGAGATGTCACAAAGGACAGATGTCTTCGGATGTCTAAATTGTCTTCATTGTCTAAAATGTCTTCAGATATTGTCCAAAGTGTCCCCAGGCAAGAACCACTGCTCTAAACTAATAGTTTTGAAATACACATAGCTTAGTAGTTAAATGCATAGTCTGGTGGTAAGGCCTAGAATCCTAATGGAAACAAGTCTCCGGGCATGTCTGCAAAGGATTGTATTGTTTGGATTAATTGAAGTGGGAAGACTCAGGCTGAGGGTGGGTGGCATTATACCATGAAATAAGGTCCTGTACTGCATGAAAAGAATATGTGAAGGATCTATCATTTGTAAAGAATCACACAAAATATTCTTTTCAAAGTGGTTCTCTGTAGATTGAATTTTCAAGTTCAGTACTATGGGATATTCCCAAGAAGCGCTGGGCCTTCAGATGGAAATATTCAATAGGACCACATCAACAAAAGGAGAAGAATGACCTCATTTCCTGTTCTCTATATCTCTCCCTGGTGGGCACGGCTTCTTAATAAGTAAGAATGAAGATGAATATTTGAGAGGATTGGATTCCAGGATGCTTTTCACTCACTAAATCTTTCATATCTAATTCTAGAGCTTCCGGAAGCCAAGCTATTTTCTACTTACTACATACTCCTCATCCACAGACACCTTCTAAACCAGCTTAAGCTGTCATTCGAAGTTACTTGCATTTTAAAATTTCATTTGCTGCTGCAGCATTGGCTGCTGTGGTTCAGAATAAGTTCATATTTTATTTCTGGGTAAAGTTTTGAATTGAAATAGAATTAATCACTTTCCCTTCTGCTTTTCCTCACTCCAGCCCCTTCCAGCTACCCTGCCTTGACTGAATCCTGCCTTCCCCCATGCCATGTTCTCCCTTGCTCTCAAGTTGATGGATTCTTTTTCTTAGATTTTATACATTCATATATAGAAATGCATATGAATCCATGCATGTGTATGCACAAATATATCTAAATACAACTTGATGACTTTGTTTATGGTGTGTGTGTGTGTGTGTGTGTGTGTGTGTGTGTATGTGTATGTGTGTGTGCATATGGCATTGGGCAGCCAATAAGGATGCTCACTATTGGGAGAGATAATTGTCCTTATCCGAGAAGTCATTAGTTGCCTGTAATTCTTTGTCTAGGGGTGGGGTCCTGCAATCCCCTAGTCTCCCCCCCCCCCCCTCCCGGACTTGTTTATGCAGGTATTTTAAGAAGAGACAGTATCCAGCAGACTTCTTGGTATTCTGGCTCTTAAAATATTTCTTCCTCCTTTTTGATAACGCTCCCTGAAACTATGGCTGGGATGCAGATGTCTCCATTGGGGCTGGGCTCCCCATGGTTTGTTGATCTCTGCATTATGTCCAGTTGTGGTTTTCTGTAATGGTCTCCATCTGCTTTAAAGAGAGGCCTCTATGATGAGGGTGATGCTACACTTATCTGTGGGTATGAGGATGAGATTTAGAATGCAGTAAGGGATTGTATAGCAAAATGGCAGTAGTAGATCCTTTTCTGAGGTCCATGACTTTGATAGCCCCAGGAAGCTGGCTAGGTTTCCAGTACCAGGCATGATTTTCATTCTGTTAAGTGGGCCTTAAGTCCAATTAGAGAGCTGTTGATTGCCACCAACATGTGGCTGCCACTTATTGCACCATTATGCATATCTTGTCATGCTGGTGTTTGTCGTGGTTCAAAGGTATCGTAGCTGGTTAGGACTGCTTAATTGCTTCCCTCTTTGGTAGCTTGCATAGTATTTTCTGGAACTATGGAAGCTAGACCATATGAAAGAGGCTTTCAGGTCAGATCTCACACACACACACACACACACACACACACACACACGCACGCACGCACGCACGCACGCACACGTGCACACACACACTTATGTGCATTTTGTATAATTATAGGTAAATATAAAATAATATAGTTCCTTGAGGCTTTAAGGCTTTATCAAACATCCTTAGTGTTGTTTGCTTCTCATCCCTCCTTCTGCTTCTGTATGACCTCTCTCCCTCCTCCTCAGTTGGAACCACATCCCAGTTATTTTGTTTCCCACTTCATATCACCTGTATTCTGACATTCCCCTCACATAAACCTCCTAAGGTCCGTTTGTCCTTCCCTGGTTTCTGTTGTTACTCCATAATGTATGCTCATATGTGAGGATTTGGAGCTAGAAACCATAGATGAGTGAAAACATGTGGCATTTTTCTTTACTGGCCCAGGTTACCTCACTCACTATAACCTTTTCTAGGTCCATCCATTTACTTGCAAATTTCACCATTTCATTTTCTCATTATCATTTCATTTGAGTGCCTTATTGTTACTTGACTTTTTTGGGGGACTGCCAGCTCACAAATAATGACATGGAGATTTCTTATTAACTATAAAACTTGGCCTTAGCTTAGTCTTTCCCCTAACTAGTTCTTATAACTCAAATTAATCTGTTTCTATTAATCTGCATTCTGTCACATGGCTCAGTTACCTCTCCTCTGTACTGGATGTAAGACTTGTTCTGCATCTCCCTGGTATCTCCACCTCTCTTCTGTCTATCTCCCCAGAAGTCCCGCCTAGTCTGTCCTGCCTAGCTATTGGACATTTAGTTCTTTATTAAGCCAATCAGAAGGCACATTAGGCAGAGACACATCTTTACAGTATAAACAAATATCCCACAACACCTTATGATATCTTTAAGTATGAAATTTCATAGGCTCATGTGTTGAATGCTTGTGGTGATATTTCAGGTGGTTGTGGTGACTTTAGAAAACGGGGTCCTGTTGTGGGATGTGGGCCAGTGGAGTTATGCTGTGGATATCACTCTGTATAAATAAACACTGATTGGCCGGTAGCTAGACAGGAAGTATAGGCGGGACTAACAGAGAGGAGAATTGAAGGAACAGGAAGACAGAGGGAGAGACTGCAGGAGCCGCCACCAGGAGAAGGAAGATGTAAGGTACCAGTAAGCCACCAGCCACGTGGCAATGTATAGATTAATAAAAATAGGCTAAATATAAAAAGAGTAAGAGCTAGACAATGATAGGCATGAGCTAATGGCCAAACAGTTTAAATAATATAAACATTGTGTGTTTATTTTATAAGTGGGCTAGGGGACTGCTGGGGCTTGGGGGACCCGGAGAGAAAACTCCAGCTACAGAGTTATGCCTTTGAATAGTATGTCCAGTCCTGGTTGGCTCTTCTCTTTCTGCTTCCTGTTGACCATGAGGTAAACAACCCTCTCCTCACATGCTTCCATTGTCAACTCAATTCACCATGGAGCCAGAGTCAATGGTGCTCAGGCCAAGCATAAAATCTCTAGTCAAAAGCAAACCCTCAATCCCTTCAGTCAGTTCTTTCAGACGCTTGGTCACAACAATGATAGAACTCACTGCTGCAGCTCCCCCACTTTTTTATTCCTAGAAATCAAGGTGATCATTCAGTTTTGCCAAATTCCAAATAAGAAAAAGGAAAGGAAAGATGCTGTTCCACTTAACTGAAAGAATAAAATGGCTAAACTTCCAACTAGCAGTTTGACCATGTTTTCAACTTTAGTGACTGTATCAAGTGCTGTCAACACTATTTATGTGGAAAATTGGATTGACATAGAATAATTGGTTCTGGAGTCTAATTGCAGCACAATGGAACAAAATAGCCTTCCCAGCATGCTCACTGCAATAATTAGCCAGATCCCAGACATATCTAAACTCAGGCAAGGTCCTTCAAAACTTAGAAACAAAGTGATACAGGGTACAAGAGAAGGACAGTTTTGATATTTTTTAAATTTAACCCAATGTTGATCAGCTTCTAGTAAAATGTTCATGTTGGCTAAACTAGAGGAAGAAACAAAAAGCCATTTTGGCAGACTGCTTTCTCTGTCATCACTTGGGGATTAGAAAGGCTTAGTTTCTCTAATATCCCATGGGTAGTGATCCAGAACATCTGAAACTAGATATGGTGCCTTAAAATGAGTCCCCTGAAGGTGCTCATTCTAAAGTGACATGGAGCTGTGTCCATTTCCCACAACGAGATGCTCATTTGTGTCCTTCTTGAGATAAGCTTAGTGTAACTTCAGAGAAGATTAAAATTATGAAAATGTCCTAGACAAACAGATTTGCTCTTAACTATAATCAGCAGCTGTCCAATAACTGAAAATGATAACATTTTTTATTGCTAAGTGGTAGAAACACAGCTTTCCTCTAATTTTGTCACTTCCTTCTGTTGTGAGAATGCCTTCCTTGAGGAGATGTAAACAGTATTTGCCTCCTCCTTAGGAGGTCTCCCATATCAAAGTATAATGTCACCAAAGTTAAACTGGGGAAATAATGAGTTTATTGGGCTTACTTGTGGATTATGGATGAGGGGCTTCCTACAGGACAATGGGTGACCCCAAACCAGCTGCACTGGAAAATCTCCACCTGCATAAATAATATCTTCTCCATAGCACACAGATGGATTCCTTCTTCAGTTAATCTTTCCCAGCCTATATACTCTAGCAGAATGGTTCTCAATCTGTGGGTCATGACCCCTTTGGGGTTGAATATTGGATATTCTGCACATCAGATATTTACATTCTGATTCATAACAGTAGAAAATTACTGTTATGAAGAAGCAGTGAAATTATTTTATGGCTGGGAGTCATTACAATATAAGGAATTGTATTAAAGGGTTACGGCCTTAAGAAAGTTGAGAACTACTGCTCTAACACTTCCCCGAGACACCTCTTCCTTCTATGAAGGAATTCCAGTGGTTCTTCCAAGCAGGCATGCCTGATTTGATGCAGATGGTGGCTGCTTTGCTTGGGGGGGTGGCCTCTGCAACACCTCAACCTTATCACACAACATCTTACTCTTGAGTCACTCTTTCAGACTTGTTCCAGGTTAGTTTTAAATTGCTGCAATTCATATTGGGGAAGAATGTATAATTTAAATGACATTACTTCCTTTTTAAAGATATAAAATATACCTGCATAAAATATCTATGCCATGCATCACACCAAAAGGTCAAATGCCTATAAGGGATGATTTAGATGGATAGATATAAAAACACACTTATTTTTCAGAATGCTACATGTGTGTACATATTTTTATTGATTTTTTTTTGAGACAGTCTTGCTGTATAACCAGTTTGGTCTGGAACTTATGGTGTTTCTGCTTATGCCTCTCCAGAACTGGAATTAGTTTTGCACCACTATGTTATGTGAATATTACATAACATCTTAAATTCCTTTCTGCTTGTGATGTTCCTTTCAGTATATTGTAAAGAAGGATCTTAGGAGATTGCAGTAGCATAAAAAATAGCATAACTACTAGTTTTAGTGTTTTTATAAAAAGTTCTCTGAAATACAAAATTTATTGGTGAGGCTTTGTTTTTTTGTGCATATTGAATAATATATCTGAATTTAAAAAATAATTTTTAGAGACTCTAAATTGGAGCACGTTTATCTTTAGTTATTTTTTCTTTTCACTTATGGAGAGAAAAATGAATCTTAAGGGTGAACTGTAGGAAATATAGTTCTCATAGTTGTGTTTTTAAGTTAGCATAATGGAGTGGGAAAAGCCATCACACTGAAAATATTTTTGAGTTGTAATAGTTGCATTAAGGCATATTTATCAATATCATAATTCAAGAAATGTAAATATTGATTACATTTCTATTATTAGAGAACTCTTTTTCTGTCACCTTTCTCCTTTGAGATGCTTATCCTTTGTGATTCCATTGATTAAATTTAAATTTTTTATGGCCACTGAAGGTTCTGAGTAAAATAAATAGTACTTTTGATTTTTACTTCTATCTCAGATCATTAGAAAATCAGAGTACCTTTTACTCCTGCTGAGAACTCAGGCTTGGTTCTCAGCACACTGTGCGTGGCTCACAGCTGCCTGTAACTCTAGTTCCAGTACATCTGACACCTTTTGGTCTCTTCAGGCATTGCATGCATGTGATGCACATATATGCTCAGGCACACATATACACACACAAACATACACATAAAATAAATAAACATATACATCTTTAAAATTCCCTCATTTGGGACTAGAAAGATGGCTCAATGCTTAAGAGTGTATACTGCTGTTATAGACGACCCGAGCTCAGTTCCTGGCACCCACGTTGAATAGTTTACATCTGTTTTTACTCCAACTCCAGGGCTGATGACATCCTCTTATGACCTCCTTTGACACTGTACTCATATGCACAAACTCACAGGTTTGTAATCTCAGCTCTGGAGAGGCTGAGGGGGAAGATTGGTGAGTTAAATAATAGTAACACTCTAAGACGGAACAATGACAAAATTTCACTCCTTCAAGATAACCCAGCAAATCCCACTGCTAAACCACCAGACAGTCTGCCTTATTTTTCTGAGTGCTCAAATGTAAATCCCAGCCACCTGAAAAGAGCACCAATAAAAGTAAAAGGCATTTGGTGCTTTTATTAAAGTAAAAGATCTTTATTTTAACCATTTTTTTGGCATTTTTTTCTTGCTAATGGAGAGATTTATTGTTCAAAGAAATTAGTAGCCAAATGTAGAGGAGAGGCCTCATATTTACTTAACATTTCACATACAATTATAGTTCATTATTTCAATGGTCCCATAAGTGAGACGAAACCCAAGGGAGTTCATGTTAATGCAAACACTATGAATAACTGAGCTAACTTGCCAACTTGATACATCCGCCTGACTCTAAAATCCATGATCTGACCAGCATAAAGCCTGTAGCACATAAAAGAGAAGACCCATTGGTGCTGGAAAACATACATTTAATAGAATTGAGAAACACATGTTCCGATTTGGGGTTTATATGTAAAGTCTGAAGAATGACTTAAAATAGACTTGTATGCTGTGCTTGGAACACAGGAGACATTCTCAACCTCTTTGTATTTTTTCATTATCATTCCCCTCTGGAAACTTAGACATTTTCTCCCTAGTTGATCCCCTTGTCCCATGAAAATTTAATACCACAGGCACACTTCATATCTTTTTATATACTATGGTTCTTTGGGGGGCCACAAAGCATTGTAATAAGAACGCTTGCTCCCTGGGGGGACATATTGCTTCTGAGATTGTCGGAGAGTAACTGCTGCCGGCTTACCTCCCCGCCTCCACCCCATCACTAGATAGAGGCGTAGGCAGTGCAGGGAAGCTCAGCTTTGGGTGTGCGCATGTTCTGTCTGAATTCTGGTTCCATTGTTTGTAGGAGAGAACTAACGCAAGTAATAGAACCTGGCTAAGGCCCAGCTTGCTCTTCAGGAAAACTGAATGACATTTCCCAACTCAGATAAAGTTCCTGTGAGAGTGGAAAGCGGATGATGCTCTTACAATATTCACCTTGAGGCAGCAGAGTTCAGTCTTGGCTCCTTTTCATTCCTTCTGTACGTGCAACACTGGACCCGGGACTTCCTGGAATGCTAGCATTGATCTTTGTAGTCGGTGGCTTCGTGACATTTTAGGATGTGCTCCCATGAATTTGCCAAAACTACTTATATCTTGACACTTCTAAATCTTAGTGTCAAGATTTAATACTTTATATTTCTACATATTTATTTTACCATTTAAATCTCTTTAGAAATTTTAATTTCGAAAGTTAAGAGCCACAGGCTACACCAATTGTCCCAAGAAGAAGAGATTTTATTTGGACCAAAAATCCTAGTGATTTCCTCCACCTCATCATTTTTATTTTTCTGGAAATATCAATGAAAGAAACTTAGCTGTGTTTCTAATTCTACTTCATTCCCAGCTTTTATAGAATGGAAATATAAATGATATTAGATAATTAAAGTTTTTTTTTTTTTACTGTGTATTTAGATAATATCTGCTTTTCTCCACATCCCCTTTCTAATTTCATTTTTATTTCTTCTTCTTTTCTCCTCCTCTCTCTTTTTCTTGGGTTCCACTGAGTCTACTTAGTGCTGCCCATACGCACATGGAACTAGCACCCCCAGAGAAAACTGTCCCCCCATGGCCACCAACAGCCAATAGCTTCGCTTCTAGGAGTAGGGCCTCATGAGCCCATCCCCTCTCCATACTGGGGTGTTGATGAGCTTGACCTTGTGCTGGCAACCATGTCTGCTGTGAGTTCATGAGCACACTGGCCTCTTAAGTCTAGGAGACATTACTTCCTACATTTTTTTTTTTTTTTCTGACCTCCGGCTCTCCCATCTTCTGCAATGTTTCCTAAGCCTTGGGAGTTGAGGGGGGTGGGTACCGTACATGGGACTTAACATTCCATAGTCACTCACTCTCAGCACTTTGATCGATTTTGAGTCTCTGTGCTAACCACCAGCAGCTGCATTTGGAAGTTCCTCTGGTGACGGAAGGTGAGGGTTGCACTAGTCTATGGATGGTCCAGCTGGTACTCAGGGAGCTGGAAGGTGCTTTGTCGGTTGCAGGATGAGAAAAGCCATCCACAGTCTTATCCAGCTGGGAATCTTAGGAGCTGCAATAATAACCATCCCGGAGAGTGATGTCCGTTGTTGCAGTAGTGGCGTGAATGATAGGTGGTTATCAGAAGTTTTCTAACCAGATGTAAGGCCCCCCCACAGGCAGAAGCTCATCCCTGGTAATTAATGTAAACCTGGTGGAGAACCCATGGCTTGGGAGGCTACAGGCTGAACTGCCTTTGTTTTGCTAAAGGGACACACTATCAGCCTGCTTTGTACACAAGCATTATTTTAAGGAATAAAAACATTTATCAGGTAAATGATTTCTGTGTACTAAAGTGCCATTGTCTCTTAGCATCTTTATAACATTCTGTGTAGGAAAGTGTGTGATTTACTGCAGAGCAGAGAAAAACAGAGCTCTGAGAAGCAAGCATCACACACATACTGTGCACAGCCATGCTCCCAGGGAACACTAAACTGCTTACTCAGGTGGGGGAACAGGAAAAACAAAAAGGGATCTCTAAGCTCCTCTTGAATTGAAGGAAGTATACCTCGGATACACAGAGTATTTGTGCCTGCCCACGTTATTTGGAGTCCTGTCAGACAAACAAAAATCACGAAGAATTCTGTGACAAGCAGCCATGTGTCCATAATTAGACGAAGAGGATGTTACAAACCTGTTTACTATTCCTCATGTGCCTTTTCCTGATGGTGATCTCCTCCCTAGAGAGGACTGCATTCTTCTGAATTTGCTGTTTCTCCTCCCGTGCATTCCTTTGTCTTTTTAGATTTTGCATATATACATATTCAGTCATTTTGTAGGGCTTCAGGTTTATAAGATAGATACCACAGCAAAAATAATTTTTCTGAAACTCATTTTATTTCACCTCATGTATAATATTTATTTTATGATTTTTGAATGTTGTATATTAGTTTTAATTGTCAAGTAATTTATATGTAGTGATGTATTCTTTTATACTACATTATATTATTATCACTTTTAGTAGCAACTAATTGATTTACACTTCTGTATTTATAAATCATAATCAGGATGCTGGGTTTACAGCACTGTAACATTAAAATCTCTTTTTGAAATAATTCATAATGAAGTATTAGTCATCTCTTCATTAACTCATTTCTCTCTCTCCCTCTCTCTCTCTCTCTCTCTCTCCTCTCTCTCTCTCTCTCTCTCTCTTTCTCTCTCTTTCTCTCTCATTTTCTGTAAGACATTGTCTTACTCTGTTGCCAGAATGGCCTAGAACTCACTGTATAGCTCAGACTGGCCTTCAAGTCATGGCAACATTGTGGCTTCAGGTTCCTAAGTGCTGGGATTACTGCCATAACTCACCACATCCAGCTTTATTTTTGAAATATGTGTGTGTGTGTGTGTGTGTGTGTGTGTGTGTGTGTGTGTGTTTCTCACTAAGTTAGAAAATCTATAAGAAGTGGATGAATTTCTAGGTTCCCTAAATTTTGGTTTAACCACCCAAGGTAAACCAAGAAGAGATCAGCAACTTAACAAACCCATAGTAATTAAAAGTGACTGAAACGGCAATAAGGGTTCTGACAAAAAAGAAACTCACGCCCAGATGGTTCACACCATAATGCTATAAGACGTTCAGAGATGATCCAAACAAAAACCTTCTTAAATTATTTTAAAAAAATGGAAACAGAAGGAGCACTTCCAAACCTTTAAGCCAAGTTTCATCTAACATAAGACCACAGGTAAAGACATAACAACTACAACAAAACCTACACACTGAGCATGATGGCACACTCCTTTGCTCCCTCCCAGTACTCAGGAGGCAAAGCAGGCAAATCTCTGCGTACAATGCAGACAGAATTCCTAACAGGAAGAGTGGCAGGTTTTGTATGTATGGAAGAAATGCAATGGGAAATTCAGAGCTTGACCAAGCTTAGTGTTCACATCATTATAGTTTTCTAGTACTCTGAGCAAATGACACTTAAGCATTTTATTTAACACATCACAAGCCACTGTGATTGCTTATTTATTCATCTGTCTGCTTCATAAGACTGTGAGATCCTCGCTGGAAGGTCATGGATGCTACTCATCAACTCCTTGACGTGGTGCTGGGCCCACAGTCCCCCATCAGGAAATAAATGCTGCTTGAACTTAGAAAGAGAAGAAGAAAATCATGTCTACTTCCACTAAACACAGGCACCTCCTCCCCTTTCTGTGTGTTTCAGCAGAGCAGGATGGTGGTGGCTTTGGAAACTAATTGTCTCCTGATCCAGTATTGTGGGAATACACCTGTACATAGCTGTAACAATAGCTCCGTGTTGTTATCACACAGCACACCATTACCCCAGGGGCACTGCATTTCTGCTGGCCTGTTTTCTTTAGTACCCTGATGGGCTCTAGGACATGATCCCAAAAATAAATTGTCCATCTAATCTAACCTGAATTCAGGGCAAGAGTGCATTAGGACATTTTTTTCCTGAGTGGAGAGAGAATTCATTGGCAAGCTCACATGAAAATATTCCATTTCTCAAATGATCCCACCTGCAAATGAAATCCATGATTATTATTTATTATTTGTTGAACACAAGCTGTGTACTTAGTGCTATTTTTTTTAAAGGCAGAGGAGAATGCAAAACCAACACAAACCACAGGGGACTATATGGTCCATGCCTTAGGGCTTAACAATCCACACCAGATACGGCATGCAATTCGTCTACGACAAGACTGAGAAAGTGATTGTAATTCTGAAGCAACAAGCTTTGGGAGATCTTTTATGATTATAGAAAACTTACACAAGACATTTTGACTAAAACATTTTATCAACATGTGCAAATTTCAGGAGGGACAGCTGAAGAGGAAAGGCGTAGTGAAGTGACAGGATTCCAGAGCCAGGCCAAGCACTTACCCATGTGACACTAGCAAGCCAGCAATTGAGTTTGGCAAGGGAAGAATGCTCCTGGGCATAGGTGGTGGTGCCTGCCTGCGAATATACCTTCACTTCATGTGAGTGCTCACTGTAACCGTGGAGTCTTCTTCACGAGCTCCTCTATTTGTGTGAAGACATGTGTCGAGCCAGCAGGCAGAAACGGATAGGTGGACTAACACAAGGGAGAGTTGCTGGAGAGTTTGCCAAACTCCAGTGCACGCTGCTTAACTGGAAGGCAATGACAGGGTGTGCAGGAGCTTCCTGACAAAGAGCAGACGATTGGATTAGGCACACAGAAAGCTAATGGTTTTTCTCTAAAACAACAGGGCATTGGAAAGCGTTTGCTACGGATATCAGGCTTAGGGGGGCTTAGAGTGAGGCATGCGCATCTGAAATGGTTTCCAAATACATTATCTGGGGGAAGAGAATGTGAGGTTCTGTAGGTTGGAAGCAGAGGCTGCCACGAGATTACCTGAAAACCGGTGTGGAAACCACAGCGTTTCTATCGGGCCGTTAGCTCATCACATGACATTCATCTTTCTTTCTGCCCTCAGGAGCTCACCATGGCAGAGGGCTGCCCTGTGTGAGCCATGCTTTGAGCTTAGGCCTTTTCTCTCTGATACCTTCATTAATGAAGTTTTTGTGTCCCAGTTTGTAATATTCATTGTCAATTACCGCTTACAGCACATCAGAAACTCACTGGCTTATGTTTCTGTCCAGTGGTCCTCTCCAGGTTGGGGAACTTTGACTTGATAGGATCTGAATGGCTCAATATCTTAAACCTACCTCCTGGGACCAACGTGAGCTTCAGGTCTCTGATCATCGGTCTTGTCTTCCTGACTCTGAATTAAGGCGGCCACAGCTGCTTCTCTTCCCGATAGAAAGGACAGCAAACGATAGGAGGCCTTGAGTAGTATGACTATAACGTTTATCACATAGGCTGGGGCATGTATAAAACATGTCCATAGTATTTATTATATAGGATGGGACATGCATAAAACATGTATCCATAGTGTTTATCATATAGGCTGGGGCATGCATAAAACTTGTAACTATTAGTTGCCTAGTGAACTTCCCACCATTTTTTCTTCTCCTTTGTCCCCTCCATGCTCCCACTTGTAATATTCCCTATTTTCTATTAGGAAATTCTTCCTTTTTTAGAAATCCGTGTGCCCAGGTGAACTTTCAAGTGTAATGCCTTCATGATGAACTTTTCCTTCTGAATTATCTGTTTTCTTTTGATGTTACGTTTTAAAAAAATTTCACCCCTGGATATGAATGTGCATGCTTGTGTGTGTGTGTGTGTGTGTGTGTGTGTGTGTGTGTGTGTGTGTTTGTGTGTGTTTGCATGTGTATACTCATGTGCGTGTGAATGTAGATGCCAGAGGTCAACCTTAGGTGTCATTCCTCTGGAGTCATCCACTTCATGTTTTGAAACTAAAGTTTCTCACTGAGACCTGGGGCTCACTGATTCAGCTAGGCTAGCTGGCCAAGAAGCCTCAGGCATCTGAGTATCTCCTCCTCAGTCCTAGGATTACAAAGATATGCCAGCATGCCCCGCTTTTCATGCAGATTCTGGTGGTTGAACTTAGGTCTTCCTGATTGTGTGACAAACACATTATAAACAGTTATTTCTCCAGCCTGCTCTTTGCCTTTTGTTTTGGAGAAAGAGTTCTGCCCTTTCAAAATCCCTTCATTTGTGTCACAAGAGCTGTTTCTTTGTTCCAGGCATTTTTGCTTTCCATAATTATCATACTTCTTTTCAGTGGCTCCAAATTTTGGTCTCTACGATGGGATCTGTGTTCATCAGGAGCAGAAGAATGAACATGCCGTGGGTGTGTTTTTAGGCTTGTTCTCATGCCGAAACTGACCAGTCTTTGTGAGGTTTGTGGCTGATGCTACAGACTGAAGATGATGAGGTAAACAAGCAAAGGGAGATGACAGTGAGTTGGGGAGAGCAATACCAAGGAAAACACCAGGACAAGATGGTCTGCATGAGCAGCACCTCAGACCTGCTGAATTTTCCCTTGCCTCTTGGGAGCGTGAGAAGTCAGGGATCCTGTAGGAGTCAGTCTCCTTCATTGCAGAGTTAAACATGGTCTTGGTACAGAAAGCCAGAGAGGCTGAATAAGGATCTAGGAGAACAGAGAAGTTACAGGCCTGGCTTCTGCCTCATGTCATCTGAAAAGTGACATGTGTTAGCTACAAAACAGCTGCTGCTTCACTCTGGTCCCCCAAATTTCCCAAGAGCTATTCTCATAATCTACCCTAACTATAAATATGTACAGTAAAGTGTATTCTGGGAAATGTAGTTCTCCAACGATATGATATTTTACAGGCTCGCCACAATTCACCTTTTGTCAACTTTCATCAATGTATACTTCTGCAAATCATATTTTAAACTCACCATCAGGATAATAATTTGTTCCATGTTTCTGCCTCATAAACAACTGTGACAGGTATAGCTCATCATATAGCATCTGTGTGC
Organism: Peromyscus leucopus; assembly: GCF_004664715.2. Classification (NCBI taxonomy): domain Eukaryota; kingdom Metazoa; phylum Chordata; class Mammalia; order Rodentia; family Cricetidae; genus Peromyscus; species Peromyscus leucopus. The sequence continues at coordinate 104,518,183 of NC_051068.1, forward strand.
TCAGACCATCCACCTGCTGCATGGACCAGATAGGAGAGCCGAGGATAGTTGTGGTAAGAATGACATCCTGAGTCTTTCCAGTTTCTCCTGGCACCATTCTCCGGAATCCCTCCAGAAATGGGATCTCATTCCTGGTCATCTACTTCTTTAAGACAGAGGGAGATCTACTGGGTGGACTTTCTTCCCTTAACTGCTCTTGCTCTAGAGGCCAGGAACAAATGTATGGGTTCTGATTGCTGAGAATGGTTACCCAAATATGCACTGGTAAAATGACCAAGGGGTCACAATTAAAAGGGGCTTTGGCTGATGTTCCATTAGTTGCCAGTCTCATATCTTGCTAATGGACTCCAAAGAGTATTCTGGGTACAGAGGAATTAATATCAGTTCAGAGCCAGGGTCTAAGAACCCCCCTGAACCTAATTTTTCATTTCCCAATGCAAAGGTCACACTGGTAAATAGTTGAAATTACCTTTTGGGAAAGGCTGTGAGGATGCACAGCCAAAAGTTTACATATTGATTGTATGTTGTGCTATTTTGATGAAAGTGATTAGCAGATCTAAACATTTCTAGTGGAGTCACTAGGGTCTTTTAAAGATAGTATCAGGCTCTGTACAAATAAGGACAATGTGACTTCTTCCTTTCTTATTTACATCTCCTTTCTTTTTTTCTTTTGCCTTATTATGCTAAGATTTCAAGCATTACATTGATTAGAAATGAAGGCAGTGGACACTCATTCCCTGTCCCTGATTACAGAGGGAGGAGGTTTAGTTTTTCTCTATTTAATAAAATGCTGGCTCAGTATATGCTGTGTGTGAGTGTGTGTGTGTGTGCGTGTGTGTGTGTGTGTGTGTGTGTGTTGTGTGTTGTACATGTGTGTGGTGTGGATGTGTGCATATGTATATGACTGTGTGTGTGTAGTGTAGTGTGTGTGTGTGTGTGTGCGTGTGTGTGTGTGCGCGTGTGTGTGTGTGAGTGTGTGTGTGTGTGTGTGTGTGTGTAGTAGAGAGAGAGGGAGAGAGAGAGAAGAGAGAGAACCTTTATTATGTTGAGGTATGTTTATTCTGTTCCTAAGTTCCTTAGAATTTTATTATGAATTGATGACGACCTTTGTCAGAGACATTTCTACTTTGATTGATAGGATCACATTAATTTCCATCCTTTATTCTATTTGTGCACTCTATTATTTTTATTGATTTATGTATGTTGAGCCATCCTGGAATGAAATCAACTTAGTCATCCTGTATAATGTTCTTAATGTATTGCTGAATTTGGTGTGCAAGTATATTTTGTTGAGATTGTTTGTATCTGTATTAATCAGAAAAAGTGGTCTACAGTGTTTGTTGCTGTTTGACCTTATTTAATTTTGAAATCATGATAGTAAGTGCTTGGCTGGTAGAATAAGTTTGGTAGAGTTCCTTCCATTTCTAGTTTATAGAATAATTGGAGTAGCATTAGTGTTAACTCATCACAGAAGCTATCTGAATCAGCCTTAAACATAGAAGAGAAGGAAAAATGGTCAGTGTTAGATTATTATCATGGATTAAAGGAGACAGAAAGGCAGAAAGAGAGTAGCAAGTGTGACCTTTAGGCCAGGCCATGTGGAAACACAGCAATGGGGTTATCTTAGTTCTCACCTATGTAGAACAATGTGTTCTACGCCATGTGGGGTGATGAGTGAATGTCCATGCTATGCAGGCGGAGGAGAGAAATTCTCATAAGAAGAAGCTGGTTGCAACCTGCATGGGGTGAAGAAAAACTCCATATGGTCCACAAGGAAAGCTGGGAAGTGTAGTCTTTCAGAAGGAAACTATCCTTCAATCAGAAGAGCACAGGAGAAAATGTTTTATGGAGGAATAAATGAGCAAAGAAAGGCAAAGTAGGAAAGAATCACATGTGCCCAACTCAGAGATCAGTAACCCCCTAGAAGAAAAGAATAAGCAATAACACAAGCAACCATGGAAACAACCAACATTATTATTTCAGGAACCGTCAAACCTCTCTCAACAATAACCTTAAGTGTAAATGTTCTAGATCTCATAATCAAAAGACACAGACTAGCTTCTTTGATTAAAAAGTGAGGTCCAACTAGGAAAACAGGAAAGGGATGAGGGAAAGAAGTTAAAAAAACCCACAAAACCACATGGACAGAAAATAGGGGAATCACTGGAAAGAAGAAAAAGGGAAGATGTTAAAAAAGTGCACACAATAAAGAAAATGCATAAACAAAATTTATAAGAAGAGGAATGAAATCTATAAGCTGCTTTTTTAAAATGAAATAAAAATAATAGAGAAGAATATAGCAAAGGAGAAAATAGACAAGGACAGAAGAAAAATATCAATATTGAGTAAACTAAAATAACAGATAAGAGCAGACTTAGTTCTTTAACTCATAGCCTGCTGGGTAGAGAGGTGGTGAATCAAAGTTGGAGTCGTCTGTCTAATCTTGTTTCAATGGGTGCTGAGCACAGGGTGCTCGAAGCTAGTTGCTGAACAGAGTCGCAATCTCTCCGGTTGCTTCCCTTCACTGTATATCAGGACTCACTCCTGGAGTTTGCAGCCTGTGGACCAGGCATACTGTCACACCCTCTAGGACAAACTGTTTGTACATCTTGGGGCTGGGGTAATGTTTAAAGCTAATGTGCCAGGGTAGAGCACTGTGGGTATGGGTAGACAATTGAGATACGTTGCCACAGACTTGTCTCAGAGCTTTTGGGTTCTGCTCAGTATTGAACACCCCACAGATTGGAGTAAGTTCCAGGGGATGTCCATTATACTTAAACTTTAGAGTTCTTAGTCTTGTTTGTAGTGGAAAAACACAAGACTTACTTCAGAGTTTGATTTCATGGCTGTCATCTAAGTCACGGCTGTCAGTCTCTAGCATGGGGCTATCTCACTCTACTAGCTAAAGAGCATGGAGTCACTGACTTCACCTCACCTCTGAAGCCTCCTGACACTTGGGCTTCTCATTGTGTATGCACATCTACTGTCCTATCCCCATCCAGTCTCAGGCAGCTACTTCCTACTAGGAGCTGTGGCAGATTGACTCCAGGCTTCCTGATTTGTGATCATTTCTTCTTAACAAGTCCCAAGTATAACCCTTCCATACACAGCAGGTACTCTCTCAAGACAGTGACCAGGTACAGTCCTCTGAGACATGGATCATGACAAGTTGGGCTTCCTGTCCACTGCTGATGTGGTCCAAGGCATCAATGTCACACCACATTCCCCAGATGGACTGGAGCTTGTGAGAACTGTGGGCTCATCCTGTGGGCCTATTTCACCAAGGTCACCTGGGTCACCTCTGGATGAGGCTTTGCCTTTGCTTTCTCCTGCTAGGAAGCTGTACAGCAGTAGCCACATGCTAAGGGCACATTTTGCTGGGTTGTGCTTCTGTTTCTTAACATTTTCATTTGTCCTTACCCTGGCCAATGCTTCTTCTCCCTCTGGAATAGAGACACTCTTTGTTATCCTGACTCTTCTCCACTATAACACAGAAAGACAATGCTTGATTTGCCATCTTACTCTGACTGATGATGATGAAATTTTGTCTGAGTAAAAAAAAAGATTAGATTGACTTTTAAATAAACCTTCCCATTTTTTTTTTATTATAGTAAAAGCACTAAACATTAAACACAGCATTGGATTTTTGGAGACAGCATCTCTCCATGTAGTCATGGCTGTCTGGAACTTGCTCTGCCAACTGGGCTGGTCTCATACTCATGGAAATCTTCCTGCCTCTGCTTCCCAAGTGCTGGGGTTAGATGAACAGAACATAAAACACAGAGCCTCAATAAAACCTTAAATGTGCATTGTTGTTGACTACATGTATTCTATGGGGAAGATCACTATTTTTCATGGTCAAGAACATTTGTGTATTCAGGTTTATACACATAGACATACAATGAATATCATCATATGTTTGTATATCTATTTGTTCACATTTGACATATTTATCTAAAGATGCATCATTCTGTCTTCATAGAGAAAAGAGTTGCTGTTTACCATTTCTAGTCAGCTATAATGCTGAATATAAGTATGAAATGAAATACTATTTATCTTGCCACTTACTACCAGATTTACTAGAGTCAAATGGGACAATAGGTGTCCTTTAAATCTTTGCACACTGAGCACATTTAAAGAAAACACTTAAACTTTAAATAAAGGAAAAAAAGACTGACACTTGGCAATAATTATATATTTGTTTTTTTCTGTAGGAGCAATTTATATTTAGTTTTTATGTTTGAATTTTATGTTTCTAAGCATCACATAACTGCAACTCAGATTTTTGGTTATATGAAGTAGTATGCATCTTCATACTTGAGGACATTCACTGTGGTTAGAGGAGTCTGTGACACATGTCACACGTTTCCCCATTCCACAGCAGTTTATGGTGTTTATGCCATTGTTATGTAAATCATGTGGCTTTTGGAAGATGCTGGGCATATTTGGTTCATCTTGATTGGTGGCCTGCAAGGTCAGAACTGTTCCATTAATCCTAGTAAATAAATTCATGTTAAATTTTGCATTGACTTTTTTTGGCTTTGCAGCCATAAGATGTCTAACAGTAATTAGTTGTTCCAGGATGTGCACTTTAGGATTATTGCCTCCAGTGATGGAAGCCCTGTGACACTTGGCTGAGAGCCAGTTGTGCAAGCCCTTTGGAATGCTCTACATCTTATATTGGGATATATATGAAAAGGATTGCTGCATCTCAAAATGTTGACTTCCTAGTCTTACATCAAATCTCAGGCCAGATGAACTATGATGAAAGAACTAACAGGACTTTGCATTACATTGTCTATGTTTGGTTTGATATTCTATTTTTGAAAAATATGAGCAATATTTTGGTGAGAAAGTTCCTTTGGTACAGACTATGATTGGCATGTTTCAGTATGAACCAATTGCTTATTCCTCAAATGATTTTATTTATTTAACAGAAAATAAAATTAACTAAGAAAATATATGTAATCCAAATGTGCAACTGTCACTTTGTCTTGTTGTTGGGGACTTTCTCTTGTGACTATTGTGTCTTTACTCTGGGAATTGGCCTATTATTCAAATATGACAGTGAGATGCTCAATCAACCAGTAATGGTTCTGTACTTTCTACAGTTAATTTTCCTCTCTAGCATTCATCTCTCCCTCCTCTGTTCCATCCAGTTCATTACTCTTCTCTTTCACCCCAAATAATCATCAGTTGCCTTCTGTCTAGTTTTTTCCCTGGGTCACTGCATTTAACCCAATCATTTTAGAACACAGCAATAACATCTAATCCAATAAAAGTATCTTGCTTATGATTACATGCACTTTATAAGTGAAATGGCTCTCTACAGTCTATGATTTTGACATTTCTTAGCCTCTCTTCATGTTGCTATTTTGAACATTGACAATCCCTTTCCGTTTTCCTTTGTGGTCTTATTTCCTGTGAAAGACACCTTTGCTGAGATTTGTCTGTAACAGATATAAAACATACATCAAAAACTTGGTTATCACAACTTTTCATTTGCTTTTTCTATTTTTCTTTGTTTCAATTAACCAGGACTGGATGGATTGGAGAAGGAAAATGCTTACAGATTTTTTTCTTGGTATATATATTTTGTTAAAAGTGCCAAGAAAATCTGTATCACCCAATTGTTTGAATTATTTCTGAAATAAAGTACCAAAAAGTTTCTTGAGGGAAAAATGCTCTAGTACTATAAAGACATGGGTGATGGAAGCTACATCCTCCACTAAAGGCAGGCTTGAATTCCTAGCAGATAATGGCTATATCTAATTTATTTTGTACTTAATTCTATCCCCTAAAGCAAAAGAGTGCATTGTAGATTCGCTGGAAACAGAATAAATGAGCAAGTTCATTAATTTATCCCAGATAGGACATTATGATGGACTATTGAACTATTTTTATAAGTAATAAATGAAATTGGCCATATTGTATTTTTTATCAAGAAAAAAAGTTATCTGCCTCTTTATAGCACATATCAGTCTCATAATTTAGTCAATGAGAAGTAAAATTACACGTGGTTCATAACATTGTTCAATGAAGTAAAATTGCCATTAATTTAAGGCAGATATACAGGATGCTAGATCATTGACATGGAGAAATACCTCTACAAACCATGATAATCAGATCTGTTTTTGGCAATGTAAGCAGTAAAACTGGAAAATATTTGAATGTCAGCCAAAGAATGAGAGTTAGGGTGAACATCCTGGCCAGTATTTACTTTCTCTTGAAGTGGTTACTAATTTTAAACAATGGAGACCCTAGGACAGTGAGGAATAACTTTGAATTTAATTTAAAACCACTACATGACAAACTGTACTGCCAGCTATTGCAATGGAATATGTTTAATTTTTTTCAGAAAGTATTTATTTATATAGGACATCTTCCAATCATGTGAGATTGTTTAGAATGGTTTTATAGAAATATACATAGCTATTGTTCAATCAATGAAGTTTCTGGTTTTATTTTTCTTCTCAATTGTTGATGACAGGTTCTAGAAATGTTAGCATTAGGCTTTTCCAATTCTGAAATTGCCTAGAGTTCAAACTTTTCTAATTTAGTAAACTGAAGAAAGAAAAAAAATGCATATTTTCATTCCCAGTGGACTTTAATGAGAATTCTAAACTGGGCTGAGTTTAGAATGTAAAACTTCATTTCACAGACTTTATTTTAGCTTTAAGTAAAATTGTTGCAGGTAGCTCTTCCAAACAATGCAGTATTATTTGCATGAACAACAATGAATTAGTATTAAGTAGTAATTGTTCCACTTTATACACCCTGCTTCCTGCTTTTAAGCTGTTCTATGGTTAATGTCAGGAAATAATGCTGTTTATCAACTATTATGGGGTGTCATGAAATGAGTTAATTGTAGTAGTGTCTTGCCACATCTAATTTGCAACCAGTATACTGGATGGAGAAGCACATAGTACCAAATGTAGATTTTGTGAATTCTATTCTTGTTTCTCCCAGTACGACACCCACAACATAATGGGAATAGGGCCTTCAGGCCAGACAAAAAAATGGTATTTTAAATCAGTGAAGTCATATGAGAAATGTTTTATAACAAACATAAATAAGCTGTGGTGAACTTCAGTTTTATTTGATGACATACAATGTGAACTCATGGTTTTATTTCTTTAATTAAACATACGTATTGCAGCTGTGTACTCTCATGTGTGGCTCAGCTACTTGTGTTTCTATTAGTGAAGAAAATTATATGAGGGAACTTTTGTAAAGGATGCATACTTTTAGTGGGATTCAACATTGCCTGAGTAAGCAAAGACACTAATTTATTTACTTTCCCTTTGTTTTAGTCTTTAAAACAAAAGTGAGCCAGGTGGTAGTTCAGGCCTGTAATAACAGCATTGTAATAACTGAGGCAGAAGCATAGTGAGTGAGTTGGCTATCCTGGGCTACATAGTGAGACCTAGCTCAAAACCAAGAAATTGTACTATGTCCAATGTAGTCCTATTCAGGTAAAACTTGGTTCAATTTCAACTATAGCAAATGATGATATTTTATTTTATTTACATATAAAAATGTTTCTAAGTTACAAAGCCAGGCATAATTGATCCATGGTGTTAGGCATCAGGGTAACAGTCATTCCCTTTGTGGGAAAATGCTGCTTTTAAGGCTGTGTGCTCCCACAATTCACCCAGGGCATTTCTCTTATATTTTATATTTTCATAAAATATTTTTAAATAGCTCAAGTGAAGAAAGATTTGAGGATTAGTGACTTGGAGGAACAACTTCAAGTGTTTAAGATGTGGATCACATATCATAATTGTTCTATGTATAAGTTGTTCAGAATAACAGTTTTGGACCAAAGCAACAACCTCATACATACCCTTTGGCAATGAATTATGGTTCCTGAGTCAATCTGACATTGGCTAAATATATCCTATATTGTTTTAATAAAAGGAGTTTGTGAGAGCCTTTGAAAAATCACTTTGGCTGTATAAACAATTCAGTCAAAACTATACAGCTAGTTTATCATTTTGATAAACTATTTGTTTTTTATGTTCTTTGGTTTTAAACTGTATAAACTAACTGCCAGTCAATAGGTTTGGAAGTACAAAAGCCATTGTTTAACCAAATGTTACCTATTCTGCTTAGCAATATGGAGGCTGAGGTTTGTTTTCCTCTTTCCAAATAAGCTGCTATAAGGAGGCAAAGTCAAGTTGTCCCTGGTGTCACATTAACTACCTGGTCATGTGTACATTTGGGGCATAATGTACCCCAAATGGGAAGTTGGGGTAGAGAAGAAGGCTTTCATCCTCTTTCTTCTCCATGTAGTCACTCACTGTTGGGCTCCTCCACTCTTTGACCTGATGCATGAAGATGGAAAACTCACAAGGACTTAAAATTGAGCAAGACTGATGATGAATGATTTCAGTGGGTGAGAAAGAAGTGCATCAGGTGGAGTTCTGATCTCCACTCTTCTAGGTGAAGCATCACTGTGGATCTTCCCTTTACTAAAATTATTCCTGATAAAGGAAAGTTGACAAAAGTCAGTGGTTCTTTTCATGATCAAAATATCTGAGAATGTCTAATGCTGATTTGTTCTTCCTTCCTTCCTTCCTTCCTTCCTTCCTTCCTTCCTTCCTTCCTTCCTTCCTTCCTTCCTTCCTCCCTTCCTCTCTTTCTCTTTCTTTCTTTCTTCCTTTCTTTTTCCTTCCTTCCTTCCTTCCTTCCTTCCTTCTTCCTCCTCTCCCTCTCCCTCTCCCTCCTCTCTCTCCTCTCTCTCTCTCTCTCTCTCTCTCTCATTCTCTCTCTTTCTTTTTTTAAAGAAATGAGTAAAGAGCCAGCAACATGGCTCAGTGGGTAAAGGCACTTGTGGCAAAGCCTGATGGCCTAAGACTGATCCCTGGGATGCACACATGAAGGAAAAAAACCAGTTCCTGCAAGTTGTTACACACACACACACACACACACACACACACACACACACACACACTACACATACACTAAATCAATAGGTAGATAGATGAATAAATGAGTAACATAATAATAAAGAAGTCAATAACCTAATATGTTAAATTTGCTTACAATGAAACCACTAAAGTGATGAAAAGAACAAGGGATTTGTTTAGAATAATTCTTGAAAATGCCATTTGATACTGAAAAGGTACTATGACAAGCCTCATCCTGCTTCACACTTACCAGCTCTCAGTGCTCACCACCCCAGAGGATAAATTGGGGCCATTTGTGAAGCCAACAGTTTGGGTTACATAAACCAACTTGAAGATTGTGAAAACCATGCCAGGTACTAGAAAACAAACTCATATCTTGGATGTCCTTCCAAAAATGAGGCAGGGCTAGTGATTTCAGTAATTTTGAGCAGGGCGTAAGATTTTTTCTTCTTGGTTATTTTGTGTCTGTTAAAGAAAGAAAAGATTATTCATAAGGGATGGGAAATAATCATATGCATGTTTTCTTCAGATTTCACAACTATGTGTTGAATGTTGATGGCTGCCAGTGTGTAAGTAGTGCTGCAAAGATAGCAAATTTAAATATGAGCAACTTGTTTCGTGTATTCGAATTACTGCAGATACAAACAAACAAACAAACAACAAAACAGAAAAACCAACCTGGAGTGGCTAGTGTCCCTTTAGTCTAGTTCAAAGAAATGCATACTGTCTCATAGTTTCCACTGTGGATTTAAAGGCAGATTTATAAATGAGGTAACCTGAGATAGAGACAACTCATAATATGGGACTTTAGGATTAGGATTTTAAGCTCTAAACCCACTTTTCCAAAAGTCAAAATTCTGTTGAGCACAAAGTTACAGAGTTCATTTTTTTCACTATGTTGTGTAACTAAACGGGAAACACATGACTATGATGTTATGCTATAGCCTGGCCATGGAGATGGCGGTGATACCAAGATTATGAGTGAAGCCAGTTTTAAAGGTCAGTTCTCAAATTGACATATTAACAAAGTTTAAGAGCATTGTATTAAAGTATAGGAAAGGTACTAGAATGTAATCTTCAGGTGAGCATGCTCTTTGGTGTAAGGCTATTTCCCATAAACACAAAACAGCTTCTTGTGGGTATTGGAATATTTGGAATGTGTAGAAGACAGTATAGCCTTTTGGATACAGCCTAATGGACAGTTTTGTAATACATTAAGATTATTCTTTTTGTAATGTGACAAGGCTATTGGATGAGTCAGAGAAATTTAATTATTTTTAATTTTTAATTAATTTATAATAAAAGTAACTGCAAGTTTGCCAGCTGACAAGATTAGGCAAGGAAGGGAAAACTGGAAGGCATAGAGTCATGAAAATATACAGTGCGGGAAGCATAAAAAGCTGGTTGAAGATGGTGGAAAGAGGAAAGAGTCTGGTAGAGAAGGCTGAATAGAGGCTGACGGATGGAGAAAATAAAACAAAAGGAGAAGAAAAGCTCCGCACTCTTCTATTGCCACATCTGCCAGCTTTGCCCATTTCTCTCCTCCACCTACGTCTGCGCCCCAAAATGAACCACTCCATCCTGTCACTATGGATGGGTTGTCTGTTCTTGTACCATGGGTGTCTTTTTACATTATCTTTCCCCCTCTCACCTGCTCAAGGATAATGCTTCAGAAATTCTTCTCTTTTGAAACGTAGTTTCAGTCTCTCTACTGATTTGGCCCATTCCCAGCAACCCAAGGGTGTGCTGAAATGTCTTACAGCTCATACAGAATTGTCTTTGCCCCAGAGCTCACTCTTCAGCCCTGGTCCCAAACGTCATTTTCACTTCATAGCAAATAGTGTTGAAAAGAAGACCATTTCCTGGACTTTTCCTTAACTCTCTCTTTGTTTGTGTACAGTTCTGTCAAATTAACATTTTGTTCCAGAGCCACAATGATCTCCATATTTTTTAATTCAAAATTAGTCTCTGTCTTATCTCATTTGATCAATAAGCAGTTCCCCTTGGGTGTCAGTTTGTTTGGGTTTCTGTCATTTCTCACCTGTAGTTTATTTTTGGGTTCTTTTGTTGGTTCCTTTGAAGACATTTAACCTATAAATACTAAAGGGCCCCGAAATCAGTTCTTAGACCACACCTCTCACATACTTGGTGACCAGCAGCACTATTTGTTTCTAGGCTCTGTCTCAGTGATGACTTTTGTCCATACTTTTATTATGAATGTTGGATTTTATATCCTACTTTCAACTCACAGTCTCCACTTACATGTTTCTTTATGTAATTTGTTGCCAAGACTGTGAACTTCATGAGGACAAAGATTTAATTTTATTTGTTGCTGTTTACAGCCCTTGGAACAGTGTAGCATAGAGTAAACACTCATTTGTTTTATTATTTTCCTGCCTTGTCAAGTGAAAATGCATTCATTTCCTACATCCCAGGACATAGTTCAACAAACTCAAGTTCATGAAGATATTGATTTCAATATTATGAAGAAGGCAGGAATTGAGAGTACTTTGGGATTTTATCCCAAGAGACAGAAGTCCATAAACACTTGCTATAACTATTATGAAAGAGTCAAAGATATATTAAAAAGGTTCTTAGTAAAAATTATGTGAAATTCATAAAATATACTCTATATGCATATAGCGATTCTGTTTTCATGAATTGAAAACTCATGTATAGTATGTTTTGCAAGCATTAACCCCATCAGAAGGACAGATATCACCCTCATTACAGTGATGGTTCTCTCATGGGGAGAAGGGAGAAAAGAAAAGTTACATGATAAAGCTGCAAAGCTGAATTCATGATTGAATCAATGGACAGAAATCATGTGTACACTGTCCAGTGATAACAATGACTCTCATCTGGCCATAGTATCCAAGGCATAGCCTGAGGAGAGATGCTGGATAAACACACAGGGAGAAGCTATGTTCTTAAGTGGAACAGCATCATGAAAACGATCCCTTACTGAAAGGAAAGAACACTATTTACTCTGCCTTTGAGTCTGTCTACTTAGAATTCAACATTTTGAGCAACGCAATTTCAGGTTTTTGTCCCTTGCATTCTCATCTGTATGATGATTTAAGAGGAAATTTACCTTAAAAAAGAGTCCCAGGAGAAAGCAGTAGATCAAGTTGTGTCTATTCAGAGAGGAAAAACAACTTCCCACATAAAACCAGTGTGCTATAAAAAAGAGGAAAATGTGCTAGATAATTTGAGCATGAAGCCACTGGAGGCCTATAATACTAAAAGTTCCTTACAGATAACAATTAATGGTGAGCCTATAAGATTCTTTGATGGTCTAGACTATTCAACACTATTTTTTCTTAGAAAAAAAAGTCATACATCATTAATGTTTGTAGGTTTCAAGTATAATTTAAATTAAGAGTTGACTTATATAATCCAAACTTATACAAAGGATATTTTTTTGGTATAGTGTTGATAAGAGCTATTAATATATATTATATAATATATTTATATCTCATATATTTTCTATATAAATAAATATATAATATAGATATATCAATGTGTAAGACAATGTCAAGAAACTAAACCAAATCAAACCAAACCAAACCTGAAACAAAAGAAAACACATACAGATCAGAATCAGTTTTTAATCTCTGTTTTCTTTATCTCTCTCTCTCTGAGTGTGTGTGTATGTGTGTTAATGAGATACTTTAATTTATAATATTTTATTCTATGCATACATTATCTTTCAGTAGAAGCATGAATTTTACAGTACACAATTCCTTTTTTGAGACAGGAGACATCAGTTGTGAATTTTAATAGAATGACCACAGCAATGATCTTTTTTGAAAAAACAAAACAGAGCAGGGCATTGAGATGGTTCAGCACGTAAAGACACTGGCAGCCAAGCCTGATGACTCAGTTCAAATCCAGGAACCTACATTATAGAAGGAAAAAACCAACTCCCAAAAGTTGTCCTCTGACCTCCATGTGCATGGTGGACAAGTGTGCACACACATACACACACATAAATAAATAGAAACTTTTAAAGGTAAAGGACAAAGTATTGTGAAATTTTACATTTCCTTCACTTCTTTTATTGGCTGGCATTTTTTTTCCTATGGAAACTTGGAAGCAGACAAAAGAAAAAAAAATGGAGATAGAAGTCACTTTAAATCACCTGTAAGGAATTTTTAGAGGTGGTGGAATCTAAGACTTTTTTCCTTATTCAGGCAAGTTGCTTCTTTTGTGCCTACCTTGGGGTCAGCACAGAATTATAAACCTGAGATTATTGATAAAATTAATTAATTAAGGTTTAAAAAGGCATTTTCTAGACTGCATGTGTGTGCATGTTGTAATACAAGCCATGGAAACTGTTTGCCTTGTAATTAAGTTCTGTTTATGCTGTTGGCAAAAAACAACCCACAAGAGCCTCAGGATCTGGGGGTGGATATCCCAGCCAACTTTCCCTTTCTGATTTCCATCCTTCAGTTTAAAATAAGAAATTTTCCGAACCCCGTTCCTAATCACAATGTGTCACCATTCTCTGCAGTCACTGGCAAAGCGAATCAAAGAAGTATCAACTATTCCAGGCTTTCACCCGAACAGGCTGTCTTACTCTTCCAGCTGGTAGTCAGGAAAGAATGCACATTGTCTGCACACCCCCACCTCCCGCCACCCTGGGGTGTCACTCAATGTCAGGTCACTGTCCTTGGACTTTCAATCAAGGGCACTCAACCTTCAGACACCAACTAAGCAGACTTACTAGATGCAAGTCATGGTAGGGCCCTGCCAGCTTGTTCGTTTGCCCCTGAGATATAGTTCAACATTTTGCAGGAGACCCTTGAGTTCTGACAGGAAGCATCCATTCTGTTCCTGCCAAGTTAATATGAAACACCTGTGGAGAAAGTTCATTCAGTTTTCCATGTTAGACAATGCTGATGTGTCTTTTCACGACCTTTTTGGTAGCAAGTTTGAATCACTTATCTTGCTATATTCTCTTTTTTTATTGATTGGTTGTTTGTTCTGAGCTCAGGGAGGCACAGCTCCATCTGGTTTTGGGTGTGATATTCACTCCTTCATCCTGGGAATGCGTGTGTCTAATGGAATATAGAACCATACTGGATGGGTTCCTCCTTTTAAAAATAGCCGTATTCTGGGCATAGACTACGATGGGAACATTTTTGGACATTTCACACTCCTCCCCAGTGGGTACCATAAAGTCATGGTCAGAAGGGCTTGCCAGGAACAGCTAATGAGTATCCACATTCCCACTTGGTGGTGCTGTTCTTCCCATTGTTGACCTGAGCATTCTGTTTCCCTCACTCCTTGTCATAATGTGTCCTGAATCTGTTCTAAGCATTCTGTTTCATGGTGCCCTCCAGGAACCTTAGGTGAAAGGTGGCTAGTCTATTCCTTTACTTATTTAATGTGCTTGTGGGCTTTGGGTTATCTTTAGGAGTTATTATGTAGTATCATTACTAAAAAATAACTCCTCTATAATCACCTAAAGAACATAGCAAGTGTTCAGGCATTCAAAGACAATCTAAATATTAAAAACACAGCCTTGACTGAAAGTCCCAGCTCCATCAGTCAATTAGAAGCCTCCTTCAATAAACCAGTGGAAAGTCAAGAATAACTCCTCTACCACTTCTATCTCCTCCTGGTCCTCCTCTCCTCCTTTGTTTTTTGGGCAGTGCTGGGAATTTAACCCAGGGTCTTGTGTGTGTTAAACAAGTGTAGTACCATAAAGCTACATGTCCAGCTGCAGTGTGCATAGTTTTGACAAGGTCTTGACTCTCTCATGTTCACCACCCAGTAATTCTTATCCATCATAACACCACGTATCAAAACACATTGATACACAAGTATTTAGGTATGTCAAGCTTCATGTGATTATGTTCTACACAGAGGCAGAAAAGACCTTTTTCAGACCTATTGGTAGAACATAGATAGAGGGTAATTACTGTTATGAAAATATCAGAACATTATTTACTTTTCTTTAGTAAATAAAATTATAATCACTAGGGTGAGAACTGGTCATTTTGAGAAGCTGTATTCCCTACTGAGGACTGGAGAGAACTTCAAGGCATATAAGGAAGAGACTCTAACAGAAGGAGTGGCTAAGAGCAGTCACAAGCAGGAATGACAGTTCTTCCAGAGTGGCAGGCTGGTACAGATGTTTCAGGATGTGCTCATTCTCAGCAATGCTTTATTTACCTTGGATTTTGCAGAAAAGAGTGGCCCTGAACAAAGCCAATGCTTTCCTGGTAGTCCCCTCTCACCCAAACACTGTGATCCTCTTGTCTCAGTTTCCCAAATACTGGAGTTCCAGGCTTGATCCATCAGACCCTTTTGTCATATACATGTCTGTACTTATGTGTTGTATATCCTGGAGAGGATGCTGATAAAGGACTTCTTGCTTTAGACTGCTTCTGTGGGCTCAGCAGTGATTCATTTTGTTCTGTCTGGAATGTATGGCTGGAGAGCTGCTGTTAGCTATTCCCATTTGTTCCATGGTCTTAGTCACTGAACCTTGAAAAAACCAGTAGACACAGCTCTATCATATTCTGTGCCTCCTAGAGCAGTCATATTTAACACTACATACATCTTTTAGTAATAGGGAACTATTAGCCCAAGTTGTTCCTTAGGCTAATGTCCTAACAAAAAGGGCAAGTGTACAGACTGGTGGGTAATCCTTTCTGAATGAGTATGCTTAAGGCTTCTGAGTAAGCTTCAACTTCTTTTGACTTTCTCTTTTATTCTTTTATACCATCCAGACTCAGTCTCAACAACTCATTCAGTTTCTAGGCCCTTAAAATTCTGGGCCAACAAGATGGCTCAGTGGGTAAAGGAACTTAGTGCTAAGCCTAAAGATCTGAGTTTAAAACACACATGGTAGAAGGAGACCATTGACTCCCGCACGCTGTCCTCTGACTTCTGCATAGATAAATACAATATGGCTCCTGCCCACTCTGTGCTCTGGAAACTCCTTTTCTCCAGGATATGCTTCACTAAATCCACCTTAATCTCTCTTTACTTGCCATCTACTTCTTCATTTAAACATACAGTAGTAATTTCAAACAATATGAGTAATTCCAAACTCATCTGTTCTCCAAACTGCATTATTCTTAAGATCTGTTTATTTCTTCTGTATCAGTAATGCCTGACTACCTCAAGATTCTCTCCCTGTAACTGCCATTCTAGCCAGATTCCTTGTGTGCATAGACAGTGTACTTATTACATAAAGCAAAACAAGAACCACAACAAACACAATTAAAATTGAATCTGATAAAATATTACATTCTTAATTTTTAAGTTAGTTTAGTCTTCCTAAGTAGATGGTAGACATACCATCTATTTCTTTCCTGTCACAGTGGAATGAAAGTAGGTACAAAATAGAAATAATCCTCAAGGATCAAACAGGTCCAAGATTTAGGCTAAGTTTCAGGCTGAATGTGAGGTGGTTGCGCCTTCTGCATCTTGGTCCTATCTGCTGAGACTGATGCATTCTCAGATCCCTTGGAGATATTGTGGATGGTTGGTTTCCTTTGTGTATCATCAGATCACAGGCCCAGCAGTGAGGAAGTACTAGGAAACATGGACAGAATGCCCATGTGAGAGAACAACTCAGCACTGGGTCATGGAGCACTGTGGGCATTGCTAAAGAAAATAGGCTTCTGTTTCCAAGAAGATGAGTAGTCCTTGTATCCATCATCTTGGGCACACCCAGATCTAGGAAGTGGCTTCTGTTCTAATGCCCATGGTCCAGCTTTACATCCTCGTAGAACATGGAAGTGATAGCAATTGCTAACGCTTGCTGAGAATTTCATAACTGGGAAACTCAACCTAGTGCCTCGTGTGGACTATTTCAATGATTCCCACAGCAATTCTTGAGGATAACATGATGACTTTTTCTCCCATTGTGTCGATGGAAAACCAGAGATTAAAGAGGTCAGAGTCAGGAAGTTGCACAGCTGAGATTTTAACCCAGTTGTCCCAAATCAGATCCAGCTCTCCTAACCACAACTTCAAACTGCTAAGCAGAACAGAGACACAATCAGTACAGCAGGGCCGTCCAGTGGTAGATGGATGATAGATATACCTGGCCCAAGAACCCACCAGCCAAAGAGATGTTAGTGATATATTTGATTTCTTCTTCTCAAACTCTGAACAGCTGTGAGGTGTTTAGACTATTGAGTCCAGTAACAGTATATATAAATAACTTAACTTGATCCCCTTTGATTTTATTTTTGGATGCCATAGCTTTGGTCTTCCTTTCTTTCAGCTTAGCCTCTACTACATGTTCCCTAAGCAGCAGAATGATCCATTTCAGGAGCATATTTTATGCGATGCTGACACCAGCTGCTCCATGGGACCTTCAGGCTCCTGCCAGAGTGTAATTGGCACCCAGGAGCAAGCAGGCTCCAAAGCACCAAAAAGCAAATGTGTTTAGCAATAAGTCTTTATCTCAGCATGAAAAAAAGCAATAAATTGTGATAAGTCTGAGCCGCTAGTCTCTAAACACACATACAAAATTTATTATGCAGAGGCTTAGCTTATTGCCAAAAGGGAAGACAATAGTGCTGTCATTTTAACAGCCTCCCTATAACTTGGTTCTTTATATGAACAAAGATGAGACTTTATGGAGTTTGTACTGTGGATATAAACATGCTTGGAGGAAATGGAGAATGTGAAGGAAAAATGATCCATTATTTACTCTTTTCAAGCCTCCAAAAATTCCACTGAATTAGGAAATTATACTTTTTACGTTGGCCAAGATTATGTCAATGGCATATTTAACTCATAATTTATATCTTTTCAATAAAATTACAAATTTGTACATCAGAGTATCAACAAAACAATGTGTGGGACATGAAAGAGAAAGGGTCATATGCTGGAAAGAAGAGGAGCAGTGAGGGACGATGGGAAACAGGGACGATAATGGGGAGAGAATGAATGAAGCGTGACAGTGTACACACATGGAAACATCATAACCAGGATGATTATCTGCATACTAAAATTAATAAAAATAAAACATAGGTGTGGGTATATTACTGAAGTTGTCTAAGGAGAATCTTGGCATGTCTAAATGGCTTTGTGAATCTCTACTATCACTCAGAGAACCACAGGTAGACAATAAACCAATTTGAAGATTATTTCTCTCCACAGGCAGGACAGTGCTATCTTGTGAGAAGTTTTAGACACTCCCAGGAGGGGAGATGTTTCTACAAATTGGTAGTCTATTTGGCCCATCCTGTATTAGATGTTTTAACAGAAAATTTGGCATGTGGCCCATAGTCTTAGAATTCTCAGGATGTGCTAGGTCTCCTGAAGGTCATGTTACCTTTATCTTGTATAGATTCTTCCCAGCAGTCTCATACAGTGGTCCATTAGCTGTCATTTGAATTGACCTCATTTGAAGTACTCCTGTCTCTTTTGCTTTTGTTTCTTCTGGGATGTGGTCTCACCAAGCCTAGTTTGCCCATAACTTACAAAGTAGCCCAAGTTGGCCTCAAACTCATGTTGTCCTCTTGCCTCTGTCCAGAGCACCAGGATTAAAAACTCATGCAACTTTTCCCAGCTTCACTTTTATCTTGTAACAGAGAAGAATTTGGCTTCACTCTGCCTAATAAAATGTATTATTTTTGTCCAATATCACTCTAACTGAAAGCTTATGTTTAAAAACTGTAAAAAAAAAAGAAGAAAAAATATTTAACTCATTTATGTCAGTTGTTACTTTATCTATTAAAATTCTGAGAAAATCACACCCTAGTTCAGGATCTTTCTTAAACAGTTACAATGAATAACATAGCTTGTGTTGTCTTGCCTTACGTACTATGTCAGGCAAACCTTTGAGCCCTCCTGACATTACCCCAGATGGAGTGTCTCCATGGGGGCACTGCCAGTTCCCATCTCAGCAGCTCTCAGGAAGCTCTCATCTCATGCAGCAGAGAACATTGGCATCGCCTTAAGCATTCATTGGATACAGAAGAGTTTCCACTCAAAATGTTTTCCTCTGCTCAGAAGAAGAGCTCTGAGATGGCTTCTGGAGTTACTTGAAATGAGAAGATGTTTCTATCAGACTTGGCATTCCTCACTTGACCTTTTAGATGTGCTTGAGGTGTTTTGATTCCAGATATTTGGATCTAATTAATTACATATAATGGGATTGAAAACTAGAGAACTAGAGTAATGATGTCTACTTAAAAATCTCGGTCATCATATGAATCCTCTGATGTTGTCTCATTTAACGCTCATTTTAAATCTGTGTTTTGCAATAAAGGAATGAATGGACAGGGAGTAGGGACATACTCATTTAGAATCTTTTAGAACTAAACTGGGAAAACCAGGTCACACAAGAACAGAACATCCAGAATCACCCACTGAACACTTCTCCTGGGCACAGGTCTGCATAGATGACACAAATGGACTACAGAATAAGCACCTGCTCACTTGAAGTTCAAAATAATATTATAGTTAGGAGTGGGGATGTAGCTCAGAGGCACAGTGATTACCTCACATGCAAAGAAAAATCTCTTAGTTTTATGGTAATTGAAATGGCAAAAAAAGTGTGTGTGAGAGAGAGAGAAACAAGAAACTGTTTGACAAGCTAAATGGTGGCTGTATAGTTGTTATTCCTATCTCTTTGGTAATTATTGGGAGACAAAAAGGTGATAAAAGAGAGAAAATGGAATCTAGCAGTTCTTTTGTTGGTGAAGCAAAGTAAGCTATAGTAAAGCAAGTGTACGAGGCTGGAGTGGTGTTCTGAACAGCTCTTGGCAGGTGGTGTTGAGGCAGGAGGAGAGCCACAAGTTAAGCCAATTCTGGGCTACACAGTGCATTCCCAACCAACCTGGCATGCATCACAACATGCTGAATCAACAACGGGAAGGAAGGAGGAGACAGAAGGATAGATAAAAAGAAAGAAAGGTAATGAAAAGAGAGAATATTTGCAAGCCATTGAAGAGTAAGTTAAGGTGGTCTGCAAATGAACGGCAGAGAAACCAGTAACAGCAAAAGAAGAGGCACATAGAATGTGCTTGAAATCAATGAGGTGAAATATCCTTAATTTCTACACTGAGTGAGACATCCAGAGACAAGAGAGACAAAATTTGAGAACCACACCAAGAATATATCATCCTCAGAATCTCACCGAATGAATTTATATCATTTGTAATTTTCAAAAAGGAATCTGAGCCCAGGAGGAAGGATTAAAGCGAAGTGTTAACAATAAGAAAGGCATTTGCAGTCAGGGGGAATTTGTTTTTTGACACATGGGTAACTCTAAACAAACATGAGCAGAATGTGGTGACACACTGATGTGATGATGTAATGACGTGCAATTCTGCAGTTCCAAGTCGGTGTCATATTCAAGTACTAGGCAATGAAAGAAAGTATAACCATTCTAAGATACTTTTACTAACCAAGAAAGACAACTTGGTGATACAGCTAACAGAAGCCACACTATGAGCTTCTGTGTGACTGTGCCACTCAGATGGGTTCCCTATTCCACCCATCATAACTTTGAGTATGATTGGGAGGAGTTGAAGGGGGAGAGAGAGGTAGGAAATCATGTAAATATAATACTCAAGTAAGAAATTTAAAAATCAATTAATTAAAATTAAAAACACCATGCTTGTGTTGGCAGCACATGTACTAAAATTGGAACCATGCAGAGAAGATCAGCACGGCCATTGCACAAGAATGACATGCAAACTTGCGAAGTGTTCCATAATTTGCTGTCAACTAAGCAAGGCATATATGGGCTCACAGAGACTAAAGCAACAAGCTCAGGGCCTACACGGGAAAGCATTAGGTCCTCTGCAAATGTAGCTGTTGGCCTAGTATTCTCATGGGACTCGTGACTGTGAGAATGAGCGGGTCTCTAATTCTTGTGCCTGCTCTTGAGAGTGTTTTCCTCCTGTGGGCTTCCATGCCCAACTTCAATATGATAGTTTTTGCTTCATATTATTACATTTTATTTTGTCATCTTTGGTGTCTATCTCTTAGATAATGAGAAAAAGAAAGGAAATGGATCTGGAGGGGAGAGGAAGTGGAGAGAAACTGTGAAGGACAGAGGGAAGGGAAACTATAATCAGGTTATATTGTATGAGAAAATACATTTCCAATAAAAAAGAAAAAAATAATAAACTACTGAGTTCATTTAATCTTGCTCCTATGTACATGTGTTTAGGGCTGAACACTAGGGATCGATTAACAGATGGGGGGCTCATCTCTGGAAAAAAACCTGATTCTCCCTTTCTCGGCAGTCATTGATTGTCTGCAGCTCTTTATTTAGGGGTAAGTCTTTTGAAATTGTCCTCATCCACATTGGCATGTTGACTGGAATTGTCACTGTGTAGGTATTGTTTAGACAGCTCTGATGTTGTTGAGATTTCTCGAGCGCAGCTTCGCTGTCATGTCTAGAAGACACCGTCTTACAAGAGCTGTCCTGGTCCTCTGGCTCCTACAACCTAACCATCTTCTCTTCTTGGACTTTCCCTGAACTCCAGGGGTAGGGATTGTGTTGTAGATGTAGCAGTTGTGGTATTTTATGTTCTGTTTCCTCAGATAAGCAAAACAAAAGACGAAAGAGGGTGAGAATGGGTAGCGGTTTTTAATACAAGCATCTTTCAGGATGGAGTTCACTTTAAAAAGAAAATTCCCTTGATTGGCCTTAAGCTGGGTCCATTTCTCATTTAACAATAAAGAAATCACACGCGCAGATTCCACTTTCATTTCTCCTTTCTCTGCCGCTGTCTTGTGAACGGGCTGTGATCCTGCTCTGTGGCCTGGTGTTGGTGATGGATAACTGTTCGCTGTGCAGCCGCTTTGACACACTTTACTGTGGTTAGCTGTGGTTATTTCAACGCCGTGTAGCAGAGCTGTCTCTAAAACCACCTCTTTATTCAGCCCTGAGGATGGATTGCCCGCGGATCGCCCATGGGAGGCCTTTTTAGGAGGCCCTTGGCACCAGCTGTGGCAGTCCTGGCTCCGGTTCTGAAGGGTGTTTGGTGCCAGATGAAATGATCCCATCGGGCTCTTTGATCTGATCCCACTTGGTCAGCTGGGAAGGCGAGCGTTCTCCCGCTCCCCTCTTCTGCAGCTCCAGGTTGGCTGGCGGCCCTCTGCTGTGGTGTCTTCTCACTCCGTGGGGCGCTCCCTCTCCTCAGCTGCTTGCACTGACGTGGGCCCTTGTTCTGGCACCCTCATTGATCTATGCTGCCCAGTGCTGGCCCGACTGCGTCGGTTTTTGTTTCTCTACAATGTTGTTGAGTTTCTTCGCCCCTGGCAAGCTCCTGAATTCCCCAGCAAGCTTGAGGTGTAATCACATTTCAACTGCTGTTCTGATATGAGGCACCAATTAAATGGAGATGAAAAGGTAGAAGTGGGTTCAGAGACGAGAGAGCTCAAGCCAATGTGTATTCCTCCGTGGGCCAGGTAGCGAGATGACAGGCCCGCTGAGGTTTGGATGTTAGGCTGAAGTCTGGAGTGGGTGAGGAGATTTGCTTTTAGTATGTGTGGTTGCAGTCAGTGTGAGCTTTAAGCTTGAAGTTGGGAGAAGCTGCTTGTAATGGCTCATGAAGGAGCTGCTGAAAACCCCCCATAAACACGGGAAGTTAATGTGCATTGCTACAAGAATACCAGAACAGAAAAAGGATCGGTGGAGCAGGATGTGAGGAAAACTTTCCCCACCCGCTCCTGAAAGCAACAGCCGTTCTTTCCCACCTCAGCAGAACACTACATGGTGGTGCAAATCCATTTGTCATGTACAACACTGCACTGCAATCCAGGCTGGTGGATGCTTATGGTCTTATAACTGTATTAAAATATATAGGAAACCAAAGGTCTCCATGTCGTGGATCTACTGAGCTGGCAGAGCATCTAAGCAGGACAAAAATGCCAACAAGTGACCTTGGAAATGAGGTTATTAGAGAGGATGATTTCTGTTCACCTATTTTCTGATTTTTCTTACCAGCACTTATCATAACACACAAACACACACACACATACACCATACACACACACACATACACACACATACACACATACACTCACACACACGTGTGAGAAAGCAATTGTGAGCATTTGTGCCTTTCTAAAACTACTAGCTGTTTGAAGTTAGTAGGGGCATACTGGAGAGAGTGGGCTAATGAAAGGCAAAATTCAACTTTTTTTCAAAATAAATTAAAAAGATATTATGGAAAGCAGAAAGGACTCAAAGCTGTGTACTTGTTAAAAAGCAATAATGAAAACAGACACACACACACATCTCTGGGTACATGTCAGTTTTCAAAGGACTCTTCATAGCCTCATAGATGTGTATCAATACCAATCAAAACAAATGATCTGAACACACCACTCAAAAATATAGAAAAAGAACAATATAGTGAATCTAAAGAAAGTACAAAGGAGTCAATGTAGATAAAAGTGGAAATCAATAGTTAAAACAGAAAAATAGCTCTGTAGTCATTTCAAGCTGCTTGACTAATATCAAAACCGTGAAAATGTTACATAAAAGTGTAAACAAAAAACGATGACCATACATCAGACTTAGTTGGTTTCACAGAAAAGTCTAATGATTAAACAATCCAATGAATTAAAATATATCAGAATACATGGAAAAGAAAGAAATCTTCTATTTTCACTTTCTGGATTTATTATATTATTGATCCCCAAAGCTGACTATGGTTGTATTAAGAAAGCTACGTATGATTGCAAAGATTGCCAACAGAATTAAATATTCATAAATTACTTATTAACTTTAATGTGATGCCAATAAAAGTTTCTCTGTAATTTCCAAATAAGAATAGACATGAAAACAATGACACAGAGGGAAAAACGTGTATGTGCAATAGAAGCTTAGCTTACCATACTTGAGATTAATATATGTTAATATACAATAAAAACTATGCATCACTATATATATATATATATATATATACATATATATATAGCCTCACAATTAAGGCAGCTTGTTAATGGTACATGAGTAGAAGAGATGATCAATACAATAAAATGGAAAAACCCAACAATTAAAAACCCAGCAATTAATAGAGCTGTATATGAATATTTAGTATACCATAATGGCCAGCCACATCTTTTCAAATTATTTTTTCCAGTTTCATACATGTATACAATGCATTCTGATCATATCCACTCCCCTCTATCTTCCCCCCTTCTCCCTATAACTCCCTTTTCCATCCCAGCCAGTCTCCTCCTACTTTCACATCTTTAATTTATGCAAATCTTATGCAGGTGGCCACTGCTGTTGTGTGTTCATGATTGTTATGGGCCCGTCATACCTAGAAAATAGTGTTTCAGATGTTCCTCTCCATCCTCTTACTCTTAGAGATTTTTCTTTCTTTGTTCTGCTATATTCTGTAGATGTAGTGGGCACTGCGGACGTTCTACGTGGGGCTGGGGGCTCCCCAGTCACAGATTCTCATCATCTTGACCAGTTATGAGTCTCCACATTCAGTAAGCCCCTGCAATCAGAGGCTTCTAGGATCAAGCACTAGTCAATTAGAATGAAGGCAATGTGAGAGCTTACCTGTTTACAGGACTCAGAACACATTCTCCCCTGGAGCCTGTGGCCTCCCCAGCCTTAAGTATTTGACCAGGTTTACAGTACTAGGCATGCATACCCTCCTGTGGAATATGTTTTAGATCTGACCAGGAAACAGTTGATTACCACCACCCCCACTCTCCCCCCCTCCCAAGCATGTCATTCATCATTGGGCACATAGTACTTGACAGTATGGTATGATAGAATGCTGGCTTTTCAACTTAACAAGTCCCATTGATGAATTTTCTCTCCCAGAAGGCTTTGCAGGCCTTTTTGCTATGAATGTTAGCCAGTAAATGGAAGGTTTTTGCTAGGCTCTGCCTGATTTCTGTGCCCTTGTAGTAAAAATGTGTGGTATCATCAGCAATAAAGTCTTATTATCTCATTCTGGCAGGCAACTAACAGAAAGAGACCAGCCATGCCTTCACCAGTGGAAGAAAGGGCAAAATGTTAAGAAAGTTTTGGGGAGATAGTTATCTAGGAAAAAGTAACATTAGTTTCACTCCTTACACTTACACTTCTTGTAAAGCTAAAATCTAGCAGGTTCAGCCACTAAATACAAACATCAAACCCATTCAAGTTCTGAAAGAAAGCTTAAGTGAATCCCCCTGTATTCTGAGGATGGGAAAACATTCCTAACTGTGAAAATCCAGGAATAGTGAAGAAAATTATTGACAATTTAAACTTCATTAGGGTTTGTGCAATGGGGACTACAGGGACTCTCCATACATGCATCAAGCTTGAAACATATTTGCAACTTGTTTTAGAAACAAAGGGTTAGTATTTCTACTATAAAAAGGGAATCTGGGGTCTCCGCAGATGATATAGCAGTTAACAACACATATGCTTTTGCAGAGGGCTCTGTCTGGTTCCTGGTGCACACACTGGGCAGCCCACAGCTACCTCTAACTCCATCTCTAGGGGACCTGATGCCTCTGGCCTTTATGGGCATCTGCCCTCATGTGCATATACTTTTACCCACATACACATAATTAAAAGTAATACAAATAAATACTTTTCAAAAGAGAATCAGCAAATAAAGGAGAAAGGAAAGAAAAGGGAAGAGAGAAATGCACATATCTGAGCCATGTGTGAAGATGTTCATGTTAGGAATAATATAAAAGAAGACATGTGACATACTAGATCTCTCCCACCTGATTACCATACACTCAATCTCTGCACGTTTCTGTTGACAGGGCCTGTATTGAGACAAAATGGTACAGTTATTATAGAGGAGGCTGTGACAATATTTAGCCAAGTTACTATTTATTTGCTTTTAGACTCTGCTTTGGCTTTCCTCAATGATGGGTAATAACCTACAAGTGTGAGCCAAAGGAACTTTTCCTCCTCAAGTTACTTTTTGTGAGAATGTTTTATCACTGCAATAGAAAAGCAAACTAGAATACTTATTCACTGGGAAAATGTTTCATTATATAAATACAAAAGCCTGTGGCTGGGGATGTCATAAGCCCCAGAGGGAAAATAGCTGCTATTGTTTTTGAGTAGTTGTGGTGTTCCTGTAAAACATTTGTGTGTATCCCCAGAGATTACCATGATTTCGGCCACAGTCTGTCATAGAAAGAAATTTCCTTTTGCAAATGATGGTGTTCCTCAGAGACCCATAGATACTGGTAAGACCCCTGACAGTGAGTGATTGTTTCTATATTGTAGTAACACATGGTTAACTCTAACTAGACATCTATATCACCTTTTTAAGGCTCAAGAAGCATCATGGGAGAGGGAGAAAAGTGAGTGGGCGGAAAATATGGAATGTTACATAACAAGCTTTCCCTCAGAAGTGAAACATTCCATTTCTGCAAGGAGACTCATTAACAAGTTAACAACTCACAAGTCTCAATAAATCCCTGAAACTTAAAGGCTTTTCCGTCCACTGGGTGATATAAGCAGTAAGGTCTGCTGAAGAGAGGAGACTCTCCCACTTGTTGAGCTGACTACAAGTCTTATCAAGAGCTTTAGGGTTATGGCTTTTATGAGTTGCTACCCATGCTAAGGTGGGTTGTGTGTGTGTGTGTGTGTGTGTGTGTGTGTGTGTGTGTGTGTAATATACCTTTCAGTCATCTATGCTCCTATAAGTCCCACTTTACCTATACTCCTAATAAACTGATGGGCATACCAACTTGGACTTTAATAGAATCATTTTTTGATGTATTGTTAGTACCTGTCTAGGGAAAATAGTTTCTCATGTCTCTCTAGGACCATTGTATCATTTTTCAGAAGAATTAAGTAAATTGTTTTAAATATGTGGGACCACAAAGAATGGAAGAACAAAACCATTTTTTTTTTATATTTGCTCATCAAGTCAATTTCTCAAATATATGTGGGACATTTATGCTGTTGTTTGTATTTTTTGAGGCAGGGTCTAATGCAGCCCAGGGTATCCTCTAACTTTCTATGTAGCTGAGAATGACCTTGAAATCCTGATTCTCCTGTCTCCACCTCCCAAGTTCTGGGATTTCAGATGTGTGCCGTTATCTCAGACTCAGGAGAAGCTCTTGGAAAGAAGCCACCGGATGGTACAGTTATTTGAAATCTTTGCACTGGGTGCAGGATAAAGCTCTCTATTTTGTACAAGATAAATTAAATTTGGCATTTTGGAAGAATGGATTTCAAGGGGCTCTGGGGAAACTAATGAACTTTCTGTTTTTAAAGTTTTCTGGGGTAAATGGAAGAAGGGATACACATTACAAGGCCTGCTGAGCTTTTCCCAGGCAGGTGGAAGACTTTTCACATCAGGTCTCCATGAGGAGCAGCCACCGCTTTCCCTGTGCAAAGTGCTAGGAAGTATGGAACCTGGGAAGAATTTTCTCATAAACATATCCATATGAGACGGGAAGGAAACACAGCAGGGATGTTAGATCGAAACATAATTGGAGTGATGAGAAGCTATTTGGTGATTTTAAGGCTTAGCTATGATGTCACAAAAAGAAAAGCCTTCTTTGAATCTCTTACACATCCCTTGAAACTATGATAGAGCAGCTATAAATCAGAGGAAGCCAGAGTAATCTTCTTCAGTTCCCTTTCTCTTTAGATTACGGTAGCGAGATCTAAGAAGGCTAAGATCTGTTTTCACGGCCAAACAGCTAATTAATTAGGAGGGGGAATAGCCTAGCTCTTCTTTAAACATCTTTTTTATAGGGTCCCACCCTGACCTCATTTATTAAAATGACAGTTTCAGTGGAGCGCTTCCAGGATCTCCACCGCTTTCCTTTTTTTATAGTATAGATGTGCAGAATTGATGTTATGAACATTCCTAGTGAATTGCAGTGGGTCTCTTGAGAGTTCCACTGCTTTATTCTCTTCCATTCCCAGTAAACTAGGCCACAGAATCCACAGCTCATTGTAATGTAATAGCCTTTGCTTTTGTTCTTCACAGAGAGCAGAGCCTCCTAAAACCTGCTCTGAACTGAGGCATGCAGCAGGCCCTCGCATGTCACCTTCGGACAGTCCGGAGAGAACTGAAGTGCTGACCCTCCTCAGAGGTGTCACCCCTAATGAGTTCAAGCAGCTGCTCAGCCCCCACTCTTGATACTGTGAACCATATGTGCTTTCGTCGATTCGCTGAATCTTTTTGAATTTTAAATGTCTTCCTTTCTTGTCAAAGACAACAGTTGTTTGTTTAGTTTGAAGAGTAAGATATGCAGTGAAGATCAAGACAGATCCATATGATTTTGGAATGGGGGGCAGAAACTGCTGAAATCCAGTCTTCTTTTTTGTTTACTCTCATAAGGAATAATTTCCTCAGGACACTGAAAAATCATGTCATAAAATAAACAGCTAAGGGTTTGTGTAGTGTAATCCATGTACCCACAAACATCATGTAATTTAAATTAATAGCATGGTAACTGAGTAGAAAATCAGGCTCTATAGTATCTGGATGTGCATGTCCAAACTTCTATTATCACAAAATCTTGTGTTTGACTTTTATTTGGAAGACATTGCTGCACTGAATTGCTTAGAGAAGATTTGCTTCCATGTTTCTTACTATGTAAGAGTTCCACAGATGAAAATGCTCCGTGGGTTAATGCGGAAGCCGAGGTTTCAAAATTCCCTTCTTTATGTCCTTGATGTTCATGCAGGAAATCAAGAGGGGCCATAAAACCAAGTCTTATTATCAGAGTGCATTGCACAGAGAGCACAACAGAGAAGGAATGCTCGACAGGGGAACATCAAAGCTTAGGCTTGTAGACTTAAGACGCTCGCTAGAAGGCAATACACTTCGTAAAAGGAAGGGCTTGGCCATCACTTAACGGTTTGTGTAAATGTTTTCTTTTATGCTTTGAGTCTGTTACTGCATCTGCACTTTATGAAAAGCTCATACTTTGGGCTTAGCACGTGAACTCTTTTTGGTTAGTTCTGTTGAGAGGAGTCTTTCCAAAATATATTATGGAACACTTTAAAGCAATGGCTGGCTTCAGACTTTGTAATAAGTGATCAGGCCCAAAGACCCTTGGTATGGAATGATGGCTGTGGCATCACTCTGTCAGGTAAGGGGGTAGGAAAGCCAAGGTTCTCCTTTAGTCATGGGAAGAAGTCCCTTGTCCTTTTGACTGCCCCAGATTCCCCAGTTTCAGAGCATATAGCCTGAGGAGTTTGCTTTTAATTTCCAAATGGAATTCACTGGACTCAAGCTCAGCATCCCAACCTACTGTACAAATAGCAGAAAGCCTCACAGCTGGCTCATCATTATGTATATTTTGTGTAAAAATTATGTGAGATACTTTATTGTCAATTTCTTCAGGAAACACTCTCCAAGAGGAAAAGGACCCTTAGTTCTTTTACTGTTCAAGTTTTGATGAAAAGCATGAGGGAACATGCTCAAAACAACTTTAGGATTCTGATAGCAGTGTGTTTCTAAAGCAGCTGGCGGGACATCCTAGCTTTCGTCTACTTTTCAACTGGGGAGATGCAGTCACTGCTCTTGCGTACAAGTTCTGTGCTCATTGGTTTGAAAGAACCATGAGACCCTTTGAGAAGCAGTAGACACATAAAGGAAAATAAACATAAGCATGAGCTGCATGGATGGCAGGAAATTGGAAAAGAACCTGGGATGGCAGCAAAATGTACAGTTTTGTACAAAATTAATACTAGTTTTGGATAAAAGAAACTAATAAAGCAGAGCTGGACCTTTTCGAATGATTTTTTTCCTACTCTGGACAAAAGAGATAACCAGGGATGAGATGAATGTCCTTCATCATTCCTTAGCACCTCCCTCCTCTTCTCATTCCTTCCTTTAAAAACCATCACTGAGAAGGTCACTTAGATGGACATACTGAAAGCAAACGGACTTTCAGCTCCCTGGCATTCAGAAAGGATGTTTGCCTGTTTTTGCACTATGCTTCTCATCTTTCATTCATTGAAAAGACATTTTGAGTAACTACTGTGGGTTATGAACTTTCTTTTCTTTTTCTAAGAAGAGGAACATTAAGCCCTTTCATCATGAGTGATTAGATACATACATGTTACTAATGCCTTAATAAACTGCTTCATCACCAGCTCATCCTCATTCCAGTCACAGGGAGCCTTTGTGAGTGGCTGTGCATTTTAGAGATCACTTGGTATTTGCACACACTTGGTATCTGCACACACCTGGTATTTGTACACACTTGGTATCTGCACACACCTGGCATCTGCACACACTTGGCACCTGCATATACCTGCTATCTGTGCACACTTGGCATCTGTACACACTTGGCACCTGCATACACCTGGTATCTGCACACACTTGGCATCTGCACACACCTAGTAACTGCACAATTGGCACCTGCACATACTTAGCATATGCACATACTTAGCACCTGCATACACCTGGTATGTGCACACACTTGGCATCTGCACACACCTGGTATGTGCACACACTTGGCATCTGCACACACCTAGTAACTGCACACTTGGCACCTGCACACACCTGGTATTTGTACACACTTGGCACCTGCACACACCTGGTATTTGTACACACTTGGTATTTGTACTCACTTGGTATCTGCACACACCTGGCATCTGCACACACTTGGCACCTGCACACTCATAGTTGCACATATTTGGTGTCTGTACACACTTGGTAGCTCCACACACTTCTGATCTTCTCCTATTCATTAGCTCAGGTTCAGTCATGTGACCTTATCTCCTGAGAACAAAAGAGGCGGAGAGGTAAATTTGCCTGCTGAGAAGTCTCATGTGCCCTAACACTTGGCATGTGAGTAATTACCTAGAGATAAATGTTTTATTTTTTAATTTCATAAACTTTATTATAAAATCTTGCAAATAAACAAAAAGTTCCCACCCAAATTAATCAGATTCAAAGTCATTACAACTTAGTGGACTTCTATATAGTTAGAATAAGCATTCAGAAGAGAAGCTGTGGAGTTTCACATTAATATTTACACTCTCAGTATCTGGTATATTTATGCATTTATCCACCACACAAATGAAAAAATCCATAGCAGACTTGAATTAGAAAAACAATTAGCTTTATGTTCTCATTCATGACACATGACCATGGCCTGTATCCAGTTCTTCCTCATTGCTTATGTTTAGACTTTCTTTTAGGACAGTATTTAAAGAAAGACTGAGAATATGGGGGTGCTCTCCTACACAACATCTTAAATTCAGGATTCACTTGATAATTTCCTTTAATAGCTTTGTGAGCAATAGTGTGGTGGAGGCAGAAGTACAAGTGTGTAACCTTTTAGGAGTCTATTTCTCCTATTTCAGGAGGCCACTGATGGTGGTTACTTCAGTGTTGGCAATATTGAGTAAGCAACTCATGCTAATTCTCACCTCAGTAATCAAACACTTACAAAGCTTAGTCAAACGTACAATATTTGTTATAGTAATAGTTATCATTTATATAAATATATACAATTTGCTCTACTTGGAAGTTAATTACATTATTATATATGCAAAGTTTTGCAGACAAATGTAGTCATTTACTTTGGCCACTGGTACTTCGTTTTGGCTCCCAAAGCTTCAGTTCTGATTCGACTGTATGATATGATACAAACTGGAATGATTTGGAAGGTTGCTATGATAATGCCAGTGTTAATTGTTAGTACCTTCTACCAGGGTTGTGCCACTTTACACAGATACAGAAGGAAAAGTCCAGGATATATTTAAAGGGAAAGTCAACAGAATGGGGGACAAAGGGTAGAGATGAAAGAGACATGAAGGATGATGGTTCATCGATTTTTTGTTGTTGTTATTGTTGTCATTTTTTTATCAGCCTGATAAATATTTTTGGCATTTGTTGAGTTACACAGATGTTTGGTAATGAAATGGGGAGTAGAAATCAAGATTAATATTTTGGTTATTTTTGCTAGAGACTGAAAATAAAGAAAAAAGGAATTGCAGTAGATGATTAGGTAAGAAGTCTAGAGTCCATGCATCAGGTCACATGAAGTATGTTCCATGTACCGACTGAGGATTCATACTATACAGGTGCTGTGGAGAAGTGTAACACAGGATTAGTCGTGTTAACCCGCAGAAAAGTGACAAATTCTGGGGGACCTGTCTTTCCAAGGTAAGGATAGTAAGGAGTTTGATGGTGTCTGGGCTTGGTTTATTTACATAAGCAAGCATCCTACCTGAGTGAGGAGAGAGATGTTTGTTTTCTTCAAAAAGTTGAGGTTCATAAAATGGCTTTACACAATGAAGTGGACAGCTGTGAGAGTGGATAGCATTTTAGACATTCTTCAGTTTGGAAAAGTTTGCAAAGAGTTCAGAGCCTTTGATTTCTGCTCTTCATACAGCCCCCTGGGGACAGTGACAGACAGAGATGCATTTCTTAGCATCCTAGGGAATTCATGCACTCAGAGCCAGCTGCTATGTTCGCTAGGGTAGGTTAGTAGATCTTCATCAGCTCTCACAGAGGTTAGAGATGTCATTTGCCCATCCCTGGATCTGAATCTTCACTCCGACCTTAAAGGGGCTCCCTGAACTCTTTCAGTGGGTCTCTCATAGGTAATGACGACATTCCAGCTAGCCACTGCCCAAGTGTGAAGCTGGGATGGTGAAATAAATGTTACATCATAGTGCTTGCCACTTTGGACTCCTTTGATCTCCTTCCAGCTACTCGGCTGTCTCTCTCCCTTCCCACCTCATCTTCTGCACACTTTTATCACTTGGAACAGTTGATCACAAAGGGAAAGTAAGAACTGGATGGCCTCCCTCTTGTTTTTTTTTTTTAACACCTTTGTTAAAGTGGGTCTGTGACTATAAACATTTCCAGAAAAGACTTGTTATGTGTGCCAGTAAATCCACTCTTCCCTCTAAATATGTGCACATGTAAGGATGCTATATGTAGAGGGTGGGATGAAGTGTTCTTTCTTTTTTTTTCTTTATTGCTTTTTGCTACTGAAGGGATGGTGCCTCCTGCCTATGATCCTAGTCCATAGGGCCACCAAATCATCTACCTCACAAAACACTTAGTAACGTCAGAGCCAACTTGTCTTGCTGGATTGTATCTCTGACTTGTCGATTAAACTCCATATCATTTACTTAGAAATCAAAGTAGGAAGGCTCTTCCATCCATTTTGTTTACTCCTTTGCTGATCATCTATCCATCATTAAGTGTTTATGTTGCTTTGTACTGTACTTTTAATCTTAAGAATGCTAAAAATGTGGCATTATGGTAATTGCAGTTGTAATATTTATGATATTTGATGAGGGTATACTTTCATATATTAACTATCTAAAATATAATAATTTTCAAGCAAATCTTGGAGATGGAAGGGCACTCAAATATCTCAGATGTAGTAGGTGCTCCTGAGGTGTCCTGCAGAGGGATTATTGTAGCTTTGAGAGCTTGATTTTTGAGAGATTCAGGACCATGTTTTGATCTAGTGATAGAAGAAGAAGAGGTTGTAGATGAGGGCACACGACCAACCAGTCATAAAATAACTTTTCCCATTTAGGGTTCTGAGGGCTGTAAATCAAAGGAAATGCTCATGCACCCATGTAGTCAATGGGTATCAATTAAGGCACTCTTCTAGAATCTAATTAAACAATTTTATTATTTAAAATAAAATACCTACCCTATGGCCTTTCTGGTTGGTTGGTGAGTAGGAATGTCTTAAGCAACTTCAGTAAAATGTTGTATGTTTGAAGATGAAGAGGCACAGCAGGATAAGGAAAGACCCCTCCAATCTTTCCTTACTCTGCATATTTTTGGGTGTCAACTGATGCTTTGGGAAACCTTAGAATCTGTCTTAAAGCCCATCTTCCAACAGTGACCATTGCTGACACTTCATTAACTCTTTTCTCTCCTGCCCTTCACCCTGCCACTGTACACAAGTACTGACCCTCTAGATCTGTGTTTTCTTCTAGGTGAATATTCCTTTCCCTTCTGGAGATATGGAAACAGAGTGTGGAATTTTTATGTATACTTCTTCTGCCCTGTGTCCTTTATGAAAATCCTCTAGGATTAGGAATTGATCTCAGAAAATATATTCATTTTTATCTTCTTGCAGAGATCTTTTGAAGTCTGAATCATCTCTCTATAGTTAAGATTCACTCACCACCCCCTCTCCTCATACTTCTCTGAGTCTTTTCTGTATCTTTGCTCTGTGATTAATGCACTTTATCTTTCTTTATCTGAGAGAGCCAAGTTCATGATGAAAGTTGAGAAGTCGGATATCCTGGCACCTTAAAGAAGTAGCCAGTTCTGGGTCTCATTTGCAGTGCATTCTTCTGTGATGACCACATATCTTCCCTTTTAGCTGAGCCAAGAAGATAGAATACATGTCTGTTGAACCATTGAAAGCGCCACTTATAGGAGAAAAAGAATTCATTAAAATATAGTGTTTGCTCTAAAGATAATTCCAGTGAATATTATTCACAAAATTGAATTCTTTCATACCACTCTCCTTGCTTACCTCTTTAAATTCAGTGTTGCATGAGACAGAAGTCATGCAGCAGCAAGTTCAAATTAACAACTGGAATCCTTTAAACTATATGCTCAATGTGTAGTTACAAGGGAATTGATTTTTAAAACATGGTCAGACAGGCTATTATCTATTGTCTTACACTAAGACTAATCCTTGCACAGCATCATTCAGACCATGTCTCTGTCTGGGGAATACCATCTGTATAAACTATAAGGTCCAAGATAGCAACACTCCACAAGACACATGCAGAACAGATGGCCCAAACCATTATCTGCCCATTTGATCACTCTTTGTGACTCACATCCACCACTGTTGTCCATGCAAATACCTGGCTGCCAAAACCAGTCTTTAGATGACATAGTGGTTACTTGACAACATTGCCTTTGAAGGAGGACAGAGGGCCAGCAGACCCTCTCAGATTCCTATCTGAACGCTCTTAGAGAGTGACGAAAAATTAAAATGATGTCACACAGGTAACGTCTTTATTACAGGCCAGTCTCCGTGTGATGGTTGTTTAGGAGCTCACTGGATGTGGCCAGTAATGAAAGCTTAGGAAAATCCAGTGTACATTCTGGACCAGTTTTGCAAAGAGTTCTGCTAGTTGACTGTCTAGATATAAATGCCCCTGGTTATTCTCCATGTTGTTGGCTTTGGGATTGCATATTGTAAGAAGCTGCAATTTTCTATTTGGATGTTTATATCCCCTGATTTTTTCACATATAGATATTTCTAGGATGTTGATCTATCCATACACTATAAATATGGAACAATCAAAGAAAGAAAACAAAATACTAGAGAAATTAAATTTCAGCTCTTCACTTGACTGAGTACCAGAGAAGGTCATATTCAATGAATGAGTCCTTGCCCAGAGAAAGGCCTAATGGTACATGATTAAATCCAGGTGAGTTGAAAAGGTTGCACTGAGAAGCTGTGGTCTCTCCCACAGTACTTTCCTGTTTCCATTTCATTGAATTTTAAGTGGGTCCATAATGAATGGGGAACCACTACATTGTTTCTGCCACTTGGTTTGAATTAGCAACTGGGTATGAACACAACCCTGCTTTCAGTTAGCTGTGAATGGGTTATCTTGAAGCCTGCAAAGAAATGAAACAGTGTGCTGATCTTGACCTTGTTATTTTGTTAAGTTCCTGTCATTTCTCCCAATTTATGATACCCCAGCTTTGTACTGTGCAAGGTTTTTGTGAAGCTTGCACCCTATAAGATCACTTTATTGCTTAGACAAGAAGCAAAACACCCTCCAGAAAGACTATTCCTGGAGGAGCCTTGACACAGTGAAACAACTTGGCACGTGTGTTAGAAGTACCATCCTCTACCGGCCATCTCTGTTTCCTACAGTGGCCATTTTTCAGACCCAAATGATTTCCTGCCCTTACTGAAAGTATTGGATACAACACTTTTTCGGACAGGATATTATTCCATGTAAGAAATAGAAAAAGCGTTTTAAACAATAAAAACGTAAGTTGGCAGTTGGCATTGTAGCTCAATGGATAGTATGTTTGCCTAGTGGACATGAGGGCCTGGGTTCCAGTCTCTGCACTGCATTCACTGGCTATGAAAATACATACCTGCAATCCCAACACTCGGGAGGTAGAAGCAGGGGGTTCAGAAGTTCAAGACTATCCTGAGCTAGATAGTGAATTTGAGGCCAGGTTGAATCAGCCACCTTGCCTCAAACAAAAAAAATGTTTTTTATGTCTTTATCACAAAAATGGCAGGAGAGCAAAATAGTAGTTGTGACTTGATGGCAAGTGGGCAAAGAAAGCCCAGACTAGGCAGGGATCC
The DNA here is from genome assembly GCF_004664715.2 of Peromyscus leucopus. Classification (NCBI taxonomy): domain Eukaryota; kingdom Metazoa; phylum Chordata; class Mammalia; order Rodentia; family Cricetidae; genus Peromyscus; species Peromyscus leucopus. Next base: position 104,554,335 of record NC_051068.1, read on the forward strand.
GGAGAGAAGTTTGGCAGGGAGTGCACAGTGCTTGAGAGGGAGGGGGTCTTCAAGTTTTGTCCTCCATGGCTGCAATGCCCGTTTCTTTCTTTCTCCACTTATCAGGAAGATACTAATGTGGAGTAAATGATGGCAGGAGGTGGCTTCGGGATTTATGGCTTCCTCAGGCTATGGCTATTTTACAGAGATTAGTTGCACTGGGAATCCCAGGTTTCCTGTTTGTATTATCCACACTTCACACGGTGGTTGAGACTAAATTGTCCATTGCGGAGTTTGGAAAGCAGTCTGCTCAATGTAGGAAATTGTGCTGCTACTTTCATACCCATCTCACACAGCCCATGGTCTGTGAGGTCAGACGCACAGTCACTAACACAGGCACACATACGTGCCTCACTTCTCACCTGGTTCCAAAGCTAGTCCCTCACTTAGCTTTCTGTATTCCAGTCCATATTGGGCCTACTGAGTGGATATCAGGAAACACATAATTGGAAGGAGACTATGAACCATTGGAATGTAATTTTCTTTTCATCCTCCAGAGTTAGGGTTATCCTGCCTCCGATCAGCTACACCAAAAGCTTAGTAATGAGCCCCAATTATCAGAGAAAGCAAATGTCACTATGCAACATTCCCTGGCCAACTGTTGTAAATAGAATTTCTCTTCCAGAGAATTGTCAGCGTATTCAACAAAAAGGACACAGTCCATGTGCATGTTAATTTAGTTCGTCAGCAGCAAGGGTGACATGGAACAGAGGTCTGAGCTAACTGGTTATGCAGAGCAGAGCATCCCACCTGGGTAGCCAGGAGGCTTCAAGGAAATGGGCTTTGAACTTGACCTGGCAACCAGGGAGTCAAGATCAGAGGGTGAGATGCTGTCCATTCTGAGCAGCGAGCTCCCCTGCCTGGGGCACAGACTAGGTTAACTGTCCAGAAAGGGAGTTCTTGGCCACTCATCTATCTTTCCAGTGGACAACTGTTCTGGCTTCAAACCTCCATGGGATGATTACTGATGCTATTTTTTCTTCTGTTTTTGTGACTCTGATGGGATGTCAGTAACTTGCTGTGTCCAGAGACAGTAGGTTTAGAAAATAAAACTGAAAGCAGTTCAGGGACTATCCATGGGGCTCTCTTTCCTGCCTCCAGAAGATTCTGGGACTCAGAGGCAGGGTTTGCATGCTGAGCTGCCTGCAAACTTAGGCAGCAGGGTCAGAGCATTGGAGGCATTGTCCTCATTTTGTAAGCATAGATAGGATTCCTAAATCCAGGGAGATTCATGTCCTATTAACAATAGGAAAGGCACTGTATTAACAATAGGACTGTCCTCTACTGCAATAACCAGAAACGTTTCTAATTGTACAGAACCATATCTCAGAACAGCACAGAACTCCATGTGCTTTGCTCACATGCTGTGCTTTCTGAGAAGAGAAAGAATGAAGTGAGTTTGGGCAACCTCTCACATGTGTGCTCACTACCCTCTGGCGACATGTGTCCACATATGCAGATGGAGATGAAGAGAGAGAAGAATGCTTTTGAGAAAATGTAAACCCAGAATGTGTGCAAACACAGGGTAAGTTTCCAGAGCAGAAGGTCATCAGCCCTTTCCTCCTCAGCTTCCTACTTTATTATTCAGGAGATGAACAAACAGCATTTCCCCTTCCTGCCTTTGCACTCCATGCTGTGGATATTTTAGTTGTTTTCCTACACGTAAAGGCATCTGTGGCTAATTTTAATGATTTGTTATCCTATGATTGATACACAGCAAAATAATAGGCACATGTGTTGCAAGCAGTCACCTCAGCCTCCTACCAACGAAAGTATTGCCCCCAGAATCAGGGACAGTTGTCCGATCTGTTGCTTTTTCAGAGTTACAGAGATGTTGACGATTAACAGCTGTGTGGATCACCATTGATGGAATATGTTAGCATCACCACAGGACTTTCACAAAACGACTTAACACCTCGTATACCACGGACCTCTTATAAATGACAAGAACAAAGCGCACATATACGCGCATGCGCGCGCGCGCGCGCGCGCACACACACACACAAACCATTTGGGTGCAGAGGGGCAAAACTGAAAACTCAGCTGAAATAGTTTTTGGCTCCAGGTCAAAGGAGGTCTGAGGAAGCCAACTCAAACAAAATGCATTCAGATGGATCTTATTCTCCTCCAGAATTATAAAACAATAGGATTCTCAGCTAGTTCAGTACCTTATCGTGACCCAGTTGTAATGCCGGAGGGAGGAAGCATGGAAAACAAGGAGGCGATGAAAACTGCAAAGGGACTTTAGATCATTAGAGATGTTTCTGGCTGTTGCAGTAGAGGACAGGGTTAAAAGAACATGAATCTTCCTGGATTCAGGAATCCTGTCCATGGTATACAACAACTGCCTTCTTGTTGCTTACAAATTGAGGACAACGATACCTCCAACGCTATGACCCTGCTGCCTAGATTTGCAGGTAGCTCAGCATGCAAATGCTGCCTTTGAGTACCAGGATCTTCTGAGGACAGGAAGGAGAGCCCCATGGGCAGTCCCTGAACTTTCAGCTTTGCTTTCCAAATCTATCAAAAGAAGCTACTAGCTGGTTAGCAGGTAAGGTCGCCAAGAAGAATAGATTCAAATATAGAGAAAGAATAGGTGGAATCCTGGTTATTAGTGGCCATAAGGAATATAGCCATGTGCTTCTGAGTTTATAGGTTAAGGCTCAGGTCTGGCAGCCCTACATCCAATGTCCATGCTGAGCTCTTGGCTGTCCCTGGTCTACTTTCTTGTATACTGGCCGTATAGCCTTATTTATATATTTATTTAACTAGATAACTCTTATCTAGTTATTTCTTGATAAATGTCCAAGCGGGCATGGTTTATTTCAAATTTCCTATTACAGAAAAGGCATTTTCCTTTAGATATTGGGATGGTGAGTTGGTGGCAAATAGACAAATTAGCAAATATGGAGAAGTTAGAATCGCATTACTTTAAAAATCTTTACTTTGTATGCTTAAAAAAATTTGGTGTCTATTGTATCAAAGTTCTCAACATAAATGGATTTTTTAAAATGATCTGAATTAGTTCCTATGTGTTGCTTTATTGTAAAATAACCTAGATTAGTAATACAGTTTGTGAATGTTAGCATGTTGCTATACTGGTAAATATCTGAGTAGTTACAAATAACTGGTTTTCTGACTGAGTAGCTTCTTTGAGATCCAGCCCATCCCATTCACCTAGATTGCAGCATTCCTCCTGTGCACCCCTCTAACAACATCTCCTGTATTCTGTCATTAAATTGTTAACACCTTGCAAAGAAAGGACTTCCAGAGCATCCGTTACAAGGAGGGACTCTGTTTACATGGTTGATGATTATACCAAGTCACTTATTGTTTTGAGCATTACCTTTGAGTGAAGTAAGAAAGTTTGAAACACAGACACAGACACACAGACACACAGACACACACACACACACACATAGACACACACAGATATACATGCAGAAACGCACAAGCACACACACACAAACACATAGACACACACATGTGAACACACAGACACACATAGACACACACACACTCACACAAACACACACTCCCAAGCACTAATTAGATAAATATATTAAGGATAGAGCTCTGGGTTTCAAGATCTTTTCTTTGAAAGAACTTGTGTGTATGTGTGTATGTGTGCATGTGTGCATGTGCGTGCGTGCGTGCGTGCGTGCGTGTGTGTGTGTGTGTGTGTGTGTGTGTGTGTGTGTCTATGTGTCTAATAACTCTTCTCTTTTATTTCTGGTACTTTTTAATACTAAAATTCCATATTAAGTTGACATTTCTTCTCTAAATAGACTGAAAGTTATATCAGGTAATTACGATTTCTCCCAGCAAGGAATTAAGAGTAAAATGCTTATATACACATTCTAGAGCACATTGGGGCTCATATTAGTGTGGTACTTACCATTTCAGAAATCAGGGCAGTTTCCTAGGTTGATTTTTTGTGTCTCTGATACAGTCATTGGCAGGTGCCTGGAACAATTAATACTTCTATCCCCAAAATGACATAAGTTATATTCCTTTGGCTTCTGGTAGTCTCCTTTTCAAGGTCATCACATAAAAATATTTAATATAAAGCCTTAATAGTGTAGTTTTATGACTGCTTACTCTTTATTGATATTGATTAAGTCATATAAAATACAGTTTGACACCATATTTATATATTGAGGTGGCATTCTATGTTGACCTGATAGTCATAGACCTTGCCACATTAATTAATGTTGTACATGTGAATCCATTCACATATCTCATTTATAGTTTGCTATTAAGAAAGTATTAATGGATCCTGAAACTGTCAGCCATGATTAAAGTTACAATATTTAGATTATACAGATTTGGTTTTAAAATCTATCTTCCTGATACAGTCACTCATGATAATGTCTCTAAACTTGAACTTCTTCATATGCTGGTAATTAATCAAATGAGTAGTTGTTTCAACAGGTGCTCATACAGATCGAAAAAAGTGGTTCATGAAAGTGCTTAGTATGCTACTGGATGTCATAATGTGAGTTATTGTATTTTATTTCCTTTATTCTGTGGTAAACATTTTCAAGTGGATGGCTTTTGTTTGGTTGCTTACTTGTCTTTTCAATTTCTTACTAGGAACTTTAAGTAACATCCCATCTGTGTCAATGGAAACTCTGAAATCCTCTTTACTTGACCTACTGAAAGCTTTCCCTGGAGAAAAATACAAAAGTAAAATTCTTCTAGGCATGTGATTCTTTTAACAACACACTTTATCATACCCCAGTACCCGAGCTCAATCCATTGCAGGGTCTGTGTCTCTTTAGCCTTAAAAAATTACTGAATTCAAATAGGTCCTCTGTGAATTATGGTAAAGAAGGCAAGAGGTGTGTCTATTAATAAATATTTAGAAGACAACTTGATGTCATGTCGATTTAGGTAAACAACAGTATCCAGTTCCTTGTAGGGCCTATGATCTTTTCCACTACTGGTTTTTGGCTAGATTTACAGTACCAGGCTTGGATTCCCTCCTGTTTCAAATTTGAGCTCAGAGCAGTTGTTTACCCTGTAACAGCCATGCCACTATTGCACAGGTGGGCACATCTTGCTTGGCAAGTTGATCTCATAGATCCCAAATGTGTAAGACCACTAATGCCTAAAGGGAGAATGATTTCAGCTCCGTTCCAGCTCAATTTCTCCATGCCATGCATGCAAGGTGTGTGATGTCTTTACTAATATGGTGTTATCATCTAGTTCTGGTGAGCAACAAAGAGGACTGTTAAGGTCTATATTGTTTTGGGGGCCTCTGTGACATTCCTGACCAACAAGTCATAGGAAGCCTACATCTTCTGGGACTAGGGGTTTTTGTTTACTGTGGGTGCATGTGAGAGCCCAGATATTCACGTCTAAGTTCCTATGTAGGGATGCATTTGTTTAGAATATAAGAGAGGAGCTGGAGATATGGCTCAAGCGTTAAGAGTACTTGATGCTGCCCTTAGAGAGGACTGGAGTTCAGTTCCTAGCACCCTTATCAGGCTGCTCCAACTCCATGGGATTGATGAGGTCCTCTTTTGGTCTTTGCAGTTACCCACACACATGTATTGGTGAAATTATTATGGCCACTCCACCTAGTTAAAAGGATATTTATTTAATGGTGTAACTCACAAATTAAGGGATAGGTAGATTGCAGGGTCTGGGGAAGGTGTATCGCACTCCAGTGGTGTTCTCTAGAGCTCTGCTCGGTCCACCTCCACTGTTCAGCGTCCCTTCACCAAGCGAGCGCTCGTCCATCCAGCTCTAGGGTCTCCAGGCGCCTCCCCTGGCCCCGCCTCGTAGGCGTAACAGTTGCCAGAGTCTCAATGTGGGTTGGAACTTCCAGATCCAAGCTGGAATGGCTACCCACTACACACATGTTTACATACACACCCACACCCACATACTTCCCACAAATCAATCTTTAGAATACAACATACTTCTGTAACTTTAAGATAATTTAGGTGGGTGAAAATGAGGACACTGTCAATCTTCTCTAAAATATTTATGCAGATGAGTAAAATTCATAAGAATAAATCATCCCCTCTAAAATCAATCCTAACTTATTATTTAAAGCCATTTACTTGGGAAAAAATAAGACATTTCCAAGTTTTATAAAATTATGAAAATTATTTCAAAATCTTGTGAAGGAAGATAGAAAATTGTTATTGGAGTGGGGACTGGAAAATACTTCTGCCTTATATTTTGGCATCGAGACCAGTGGGCAGAAGACCCATCATCTTAAAATGAGAAAAGGAAATGACAGCCATCTGCGTCACTCTCGTTAAGAGTGGCCTTCGCATTTAATCACTCTGCCTTCTACTTTACTTTGTCATTCCTAATAATTGTGGTTTCCTGGAGGGTTCTCTATTACATTCTTTTGGTTCGGCTTAGGAGCTAAGCCCACGTCCAGCTCACACTAGAGCTTTTCAGCTCCCTCTACTCTTGAGGCGTCGTTCAGAACTTCTTCTCCCTGGCCCCGTCATGGAATAATAATGCTTTGGAGGAAAAGTGCTGGCTGGATCCCTGTTATCACCTAATTTCCGTTCTTTTGGTGAAATCTTAGATCTTTCTTTCAGAGGAATGATCAACAGACTTAAGTTGAAATGGAGTAAAATTTTTCTGCAACTTAAGTGTATGTAATAATCTCACTTATGTTACAGCATCATGGAAAGAAGTGACAGGTTTGGGTCATTGTGAGTCTGAAGATAGTTTATCAGGACAGAAGAGCTTGATGTAGGATACAGAGCCCTTTGTGGTATAAATGCATTCCTTTAGCATGACATCCGCAAGGTAAGGATTTGGGAGTGAGAATACTGGGTTCACAGAGGAGTACTAGATGTGTGTATATCTTGTAGCCCATACACCCACTAACAGACATCATAGTTTCCCACCTGCTCATTCCCACCTAAGAACCTGTGGCTCTCTGCCGCTCCACTTAGGACATTCCTGGGAGTGCTGGGGCCTTACTCTAATACTGAGGAGTACAGGGCAGATAAGGACCCCAGTGACAAGCCAGAGTCCATGTGGGATGGAGCAGGTAGGCAGTAGTCCTGATTTCCAGCTTCTTGGTGAGACCATTCACTCGCATGATCTACATGGCTTCTCATGTGGAAATAGCAAAAGGTAAGCTCCACTTGCTGATGCCCCACAGTGATTCTGGCCCCACAGCTTTGTCAAACATTGTCCCTTCCCCATGTCACTTTCCTATTCTCTGAGGTTCTCTTCTTGAAGGAATTCCCAAGGCTTTGTGTCATCTCTGCTTTCGAAAGCATAACTAAGACATAATTCTCATTCTGCAGGCCACCTATTTTGAGAATTTTAGGGTTAATTTTATTTTTCTAGGCCCAATGTCTCTTTTCTTATGACACAAAGTGGTTGGATTAAGTTGATCATGCTCCCATTTATTGAGTTACAGAACTCCTTTTTTTTTTTTTTTTAAGAAATTAAATCAAATATTACACAGAATCTTAAAATGTAAAATGGAGTTAGGATCAACAAACAGGAAACCTTATGGGAGGAAAGGGAAGTGGAGGAATGATGCCATTATATTACAATCTCAAAAATAAAAGAAAAATAAAATGTGTTTTTAATTGAAGTAGAATGGTATCACTTTGCTTCCTCCATTTTCCCTCCACCCCTTCTCAGCTACCCTTCCTCAAATGTCTCCCACATCCCCTTCCACTCTCAAGTTGATAACCTCTTTTTCTTTGATTATTATTGTTTTTCATTTTTATTTGTTATTGTTGATGTGTGTGCATGTAAGTATGCACAAATAAATGTAAATACAACCTCTGGAGCCCATTTTTGTGATTTGCATGTATATAGTTTCAGAGTTGACCACTCTGCATTGAACAATCATCAAGGAGGCTCATCCCTGGGAAAGACTAGGCCTCCTTCTCCCCACAGTCAATAGTTAGTTGCCTGTTGTCGCCTGTCGAGTGGTGGGACCCTGTGAATTTTCCCAATTACTTGTATTAACATGTACATTGATATTGCTGTTGCTCTGCGTTTACTTAGGCAGCCATTTCTTCACATGGAGTGATCACGGAATCCATGGAAGTATAAAGAGAGCACAGGTAGAGGGCACTTGTGAGCAAAATAACAGGATACAGGTGATATCGGTGGGAAGTGAAATAACACAGACAGGGCTCCAACTGGGGAGGAGAGAGGGAGTTCAGTACATAGAAGAAGGAGGGACAAGGAGGAAATAACACCAAGGTTGTTTAATAAAGCCTGAAGGAGTCATACTATTTTATATTTCCCTAAAATTACATACAATACATATGTGTATATCAATATATCTTTATGCAGCTATATCTGTATGTGTATTTATATCTGCATGTGTCTTAAAGGAAGTTAAGCTGCTTGGGTTGACAACAACCAAAAGAACTATATACTAACAAAATCCCCAGCAGCAGTCATGAGAAACCGCCTTTCGAATGATTGGTCAGATCATCTGATTGATTACCAAAACAATATGGGCTATTGATGTAGCCCTTGGTTGCCTCTGAAGGGTCGAGGCTTGGCCCCTACTGCGAAGACACTTCTCAGGAAATTTAAAGCCTGTTTTCTTTTATATGCCATGCCCTTACTTCTTGTGGATCACTGGGGCATACTCTTGAGTGCTAGGAATTCTGTGGCACAATTTAAAAACAACCACAGTAGACGATCTTGAAACCTCATGGAAATTTTAAACCCTTGGGACTCTAGCCATGAGCAGAGTTTGTTGGTGAGCTGGATCATAATATTGGGGGCTTTTCATCCTCTATTTTACATTCTCAACATGAGTGGTTTGTGCCTGTGCACATGTGTGCTCAGTGTGCTTCCATATTCCAAAGACCAAATCAGGTGTGTAATTTCCTGGCCGGTGGCATACCATGGTTCTCCAGGAACATTAATACAAACACTCCAAAATCTAATGCCGTCTTAGATGTTTATGGTGGTAAAAAAAACAAAACAAAACAAAAAACAAAACAAAACAAAAAAAACATCCCTCTCTTAGCTTTGCTTTGAACCACATTATAAGGACTTCAGACTTTCCACAATTTCATCTTGAAAACAAATTCAGTAATACATTCATCTTTAACAGATGAAACGAATATGGAACTTATAAATATTTCAAGAAGGCTGTGTATGCTGAAATCCTGTTTGTCATTCTCAAATCTTTCCTTTTGGCCATTTCTGTAATTTTCTAAAGTTGTTTTCCTTTCTGCACGAAGGTATTTTGACTGGAGCTTTAAGATGAGATGACTCCTTCCTGGAAGCATCCTTCTGGCTGTCTACTTCCTTCTTTCCCACGCTCTCTGCCTAAGCTGGGGTGTGCGCTGTCATCACTCTGTCTTTCCCCATTATTTTCCTTGACTACAGTGTACATCCCATTGTCCTTTCAGGTAGACCACAAAACCTTGACTGATTGTGTTCCCTGGGAGTGCTTCCAAGACATCTTCCACCCTAACAGCCTTTTTAGAGACACGTTCTCCTTCTCTCTAAAACCCTGACTTGTGTGTAAATTATAAAAACACGTAAGAAAAAGAAGCCCAATTTATAATTTTAGTTTCTATAGGAATGGCCTTCGTCTCATTTCCACTGTTCATCAAATCCCTTTTTGAAATTCTTTGCCTTTTTAAAAAGAATTCCATATATGTATACAATGAAATATATGTATATGTGTATACTCCAAAATTTTCCTTCCAACTCCCCCATATTCCCTCAATGTGAGTTCTCCCAACTTTGTATCTTATTTTTCTATTTGTTGTTGTTTTTATAACCTACTACATCTTGTTGAAATGTCCGCACATGGTATATAGGGCCATCCACTGACTCATGGGAAACCTACCAGTGGCCACATCCCCAGTAAAGAGTGATTCTCTCTTCCCATAGCAACACTCCACTATCAATAGCTCCTCAGTATGAGGTACAGCCTGGAAATCTCCTATGCCATTCGTGCTAGGACTTCCTCTGGCTTGATTTTGTATAGGTCTTTTGTGCAGGTAACCATGGCTGCTGTTGACTCATGGTTATGTCAAGTACAGAAAATAGCATTTCATACCACTCCTCCTTATCCACTGGCTCTCACATGATTACTATTTCCTCTTTCAAGATCTTCCCTGAGCTTTGGTGTGTATGCAGGGGTGGTGGTTAATACAGCTGTCCAAGTTAAGGTTGGCCACTCAGTCGTTATGCTCAGCACTGTGACCAGTTACACACCTCTCCATTGACTGCTTCCCACTACAAAAAACAGAAGCTTCTCTGACCGCAGTTGAGAGCAGCCCAGGCCTATTGGCATAAATACAAATATAAAGAAGGCAATTTGACTACATGGCAATTTAGCAAAAATAATTACTAGCAAAATTATTAAAAAATATTAGAAAAAAATAATAACATTTTCTACCCTAGGGGTCTATGACTTCCCACAGCCACGGGATTTGGGCCAGGATTTTAGTACTGGGCATGAAATTCCTTCTCATGGAGAGGGACTCAAATCCAATCAGAAAGTGACTCTTTGTCCTACAAATGTGTCACAACTGAAGCAGTAGGCATATCTTGCTTGTCAGGTGAGTGTTCTGGTATACCAGGATGAGCACAGGACATGAGCACTGATGTCTGTTCTCCCCCAGCAGTCTGTACAATGCCTTCTTACACTATGGAAGCTAGCTATTAAAGAAGAAATTCCCTGGTTGCTTTGACCTCGTTGGTTTCTCTATGTCCTGAAGTATATAATGTCCTCAGCAATAGGGTCTTACTATGTGGTTATGCTGAGTAACCCAGAGAATACCAATAGCCTGTGTTTTTTTGTAGATCTCTGGGTCTTTCTGACCAATAACTCATAGGGAGGTATTCCAGGGCGTGTACTCTGATTTTCATTTCAGACCCATTTCTTCTGGGAGCAACATTGCCCCTCTCCTCCAATGCAGGTAATTCCATTGGAACTTTCTTTTCTAAGTTGTATTTTGAAATTAGCTTACTAACTAGTAGGTTTCCTCTGGGGACAAAAAGGGAGAGATGTGGGAGTATGTCAGAAACCAGGGGTTGGAGGGAGTGATGCCCCAAAGGAAGGGGGTATAAAAAGCCCTATGGAAACCTACTGTCTCACAACCCGACTCAAATTATTCATCAAATCTTGTGTTTGTGGCTATATACCCCCTTTCAGCCTGGAAGATAAACAGAAGTTCATACTCACGAACTACATTCAGAAAAGAGATAGAATGCCCTGTTGCCCCCAAGTTTCCAAAACAAACAACATCAAAAGCAAGATTACCCTTTAATCCCAGCACTCGGGAGGCAGAGCCAGGCGGATCTCTGTGAGTTCGAGGCCAGCCTGGGCTACCAAGTGAGTTCCAGGAAAGGTGCAAAGCTACACAGAGAAACCCTGTCTCGAAAAACCAAAAAAAAAAAACAAACAAAAACAAAAACAACAACAACAAAAAAAAAACCTTGAAAATATATAATACATGCATTTAGTTCTGTTAAGAGGATATATATCTTCCAAACATGAATCTGAATGCTGTTAGCATAGCATTTGAAAGAAAACCTGAAAGTTAGGGAGAAAGAAAATAACGTGAGTAACTATCATAACCCAGCCTGGACTCCCACACGTACCAAGTAGCTGATGGTTTAGCTCCTTTGACAATTCCTCATCTACTGGGGCATTTTCTACAGTTTATCAACGCTTTGAAATATAGGACAGCTGCTATGTCAACACTGAAAATCCTAGAACACGTGCTTTACTCTGCTAGGGCAACGTTTTTGTCAAGCCATTCATTGACTTCTACATTGTTTAATTCCCAATACATGCTTTTCTTCATTAAAATATGTACCCTGCTATATGATGTCATTTGGATTCTTCCCCAGAACCCACTCAGGCAGGGGACCTAATATGTCCCACACCTGACTGTAAGTTGCTTTAAGGCAGGAGATCATATCTCCCAGAACCAAGGACCATCTCCCCTCCATTATAGCTCCCGAATATGGGTTGGTCTAATAAATATCTATTGCAACATATGTTTTGGGAGTTGCTTTTGGATAAGGCTTCATTAAGAACTTTCTGAAGGGCTCAGGACTTCGTGATTTGGCTGTTTCTCAGAAGCACCAACTGGCTTTTGGTTGTTTTCAGTTCTGTGTATGAATTATGTATCTGAAGTTTCTCTCCTACTGTGCTTGGCTTTCATGACATCCCAAGCTTTCAGTTCTCTCTATTTCTTTGTCAGATGATATGCTTTATCTCGTGCTTGGTCTGGCTTTTCCATCTCTGGACAGGAATGTGAATGAGAAAACCCCCTTTATTTCCTCTTCTCATATTCAGCTCCATGTTTAGCGGTACTCATTGTCAGCTTACACCCCACAGAGATGACCAAAAGTCCTCTGATAGATGCCAGAGTGGTGGTACACTTACCACACACTAACTTGGGGAGGGTATTCCAGTGAGGGAAACAACAGTTTTCTTTCCTGTTCCAAGAGCCTCCAGCACATGAGGCCAGCATGTCTCTGCATTGTGTTTTATATTATTTCTGGGCAGGAATCACTGTTTATGTGTTAGCCCCTTCAGGACCAATGCTCCTAAGAGTTGGCCAGCGTTTAGCATAGCTGTGGTACATGATGAGCTTTGTAAGGTTTTTGCTTGTTTTATAATATTCATCTTTCTCCTTCTGGTGGAACATCTTCTGGCGTATCTGTAAGCTGGTTTGGTTCTTTATTCTTTTGCTGTGGCACCTACCAAAAGACGTCGCCAGGCTAAGACCTTGGGGTGGTATTTTGTGCCAAGCAACCTCCTAGGAGTCACATTCTCGGTTATGATTCGCCTGCTTTAGGGTGTTAGGGGCTGAGGCAGACCATCAGATTTATCGTGTTGGTTAGTTTCTGTCAACCTGACACTAGTCACCTAGGAAGAGAGAACACCAGTTGAGGAACTGCCTCCATCATTGGCTTGTGGGTATTTCTGTGGGCCATTTTCCTTGATTAATGATTGAAGGGAGAGAGCACAGCCATCCCTGGGCAAGCGATCCTGGGTTATACAAGAAAACAAACCGAGCAAGCTGTGAGAGCAAACCAGTTAATCAGCATTCCTCTAAGGTTCCTGCTTCTGCTCTTGATTGAGTTCCTGCCCTGACTTCTGACTGTACTGTGAATATCTAAGCTAAGTAAAAAAATTTGACCCCAAATTGTTTGGGTCAATGGTTTATCACAGCAACAAAAACTAAGCTAAGATGTTTATATTTGTGTCTCAATAAGTGTCTCAACTTTCCCCCACTATTGATGATAGAGTCAGATAAAACCCTGCCTTCTTATGGCCTATGTTTTTAGTTATGGACAGTTGGTGACAGAAAACATTATCTGCTCCATGCTGAGGATGTGCTTGGCATTCTTCTGTGTGTATTGATTAAGCCACTCAGCAACCAAAGGAGGCAGTTGTTATTTACCTAATGTCTCAGAGGTCTCAACTCGCTCCTCCCACCCATCAGCCAACCTGCATTTTCCTGTCTGTTTCTTTTTGCCATGATACTTTGCTTTTCTCAGCACTAAAAAGTTCTCCTCCCTTTTAAAACTTATTGTTTATTATATGCTCTCTTGGTTGATAATTGTCAAGGGGGGAGTAATAAGATTAATTTTATTTACTTTTCATAATCAATGCTTTATTTATTTATTTTTTACTTTTTAATCTATTTTACATCATGACCACGTTTTGCCTTCCTTCCTCTCCTACCATTCCCTTCTTCCATTTCCCCTCCACACCCCCTACAATATATTCCTCCTCTGTTTCTGTTCATAAAAGGTGGGGTACAGATCTAAATAGAGAATTCTCAACAGAAGAATCTCAAATGTCAGAGAAACACCTAAAGACATGTTCAACATCCTTAGCCATCAGGGAAATGCAAATCAAAACTCTGAGATTCTACCTTACACCTGTCAGAATGGCTAAGATCAAAAACACAAGTGGCAGCTTATACTAGAGAGGATTGTGCAGTAAGGGGAAGACTCCTCCATTATTGGTAGGACTGCAAACTTGTACAGACACTTTGGAAATCAATATAGCTGTTTCTCAGAAAATCAGGAATCAATCTACCTCAAAACCCAGTTATTCCACTCTTGTGCATATACCCAAAGAATGCTCAATCATACCCCAAGGACACTTGCTCAACCATGTTTATGGTAGCATTATTAGGTTGAAAACAACCTAATCAATGCTTTTGATGCTGCAATAAACCCAAGATAGTGAAGAGAAGAGGCAAAATGCAAGTGGAACCATTTCTCCCCATTTTCCTGATGCTAGCCTCTTGTATTTTCTCTTCCTCTTTCTTCTCGCCCCTCTCACCTGAGTGCTAGCCTAGTTTCACATCTTTGTAACCACTGTCCCATTCACCGTTCTTGGGAAATAGACTTCTCCACAGTTCTTTAAAACATATGACTTACTCTGACTCCCTTGGCTAGTTGATGACTACCTTGGTTAGTTGATCTTCTGAGAGCACAGAAATATGTCAGAATAATCTTTGAGGAACATAGTTTGTCCTTGTTGGGCATCCTCTCTGTGTCTCCCACATCAGCTCCATGTTCTCAAAAGGCAGGTTGATTCCTTTGGGTCTGTCTTATCTCATGCCACTTTATATATCCCTCAGCACAACATTCATTTCAGACTTTTATGACTGCATGTTTATTTTTCTTCCCTGTTAGCTAATGAGACTCTTTATGGTAAACTTTCTGCCATTTATCCACTTGTCCCCTGGGCCTTGAGCAGCATTGGCACATTGGAGCTGCAGGATGATTTGTTCTGTGAATGAATGCTTCTATAGTACAGGTCAGGTTGGCGTTTCCTGCTTATTTCCTAAAGTCTGGCTTTCTATAGTTCCTATTGTTGAGGAGGTATTGACAGATAGATGTAAATGAGAACATATGACAATGTGGATCCCAACCACAAAGGTATCACCACAAATATTCCATTTTCAAGTTAAAAATTTTTGGTTAAGACCAAATCTAAATCTACTCACGTTATGAAATTTCCTTTATTAAAACTATTGTATGAGCTTAAGCATGGAGGTCACATTTCAAAATAGAAAATTCAGCATTTATGGTGAGGGCTTTCTAGAGGCAGTGGGAATTCTGTTTGCACATGTGTGTCTGCAACTTGAGGTCATCTCATGTGGTTAAGTAAGCTTTCAATTTACATATGAAATATGACCAAATTGTTTACATCCCTGGATTTCCGACATGATTTTAGCTTGACCTGTGGTAAATTTCACCATGTAGACACAGAAGGAAACACACCTTCGTCCCAAACTTTAACTCACAGCACAAGGAAGTTATTAAAAGAGTCAGAGGAGAAGAAAAAGAGAAATAGCCACGCTTCTGGTAGACGAAAGCAAGCAAATGCAGATTTAATCAATTGATTTACTTTTAAGTAAGCGACCAGATGTTTTCTGTTAGGTCTCTGGTGAAAATTCAGTAGGCGCCAGTGATACTGTAGGGCGGGTGGCTTCTGATCAAATTTGAAGGGGAAGGTTGGGGCTGTTCTTACTAAATGGGCTTGTGCACAGCAAGCTGGTCACTTGGGAAGTCTTTCTCTCCAGCGGGAATCGGCTCTCCCTTCTTTGTTTGTGCTCTTTCCCATCTCCCTGTTCCCCTTGCTCTTTATCCTTTAGGGTAGGACACGTGTGTGCTTTTGTGTGACTTGGAAAAAACTAATCATAAAGACTTTCTTATTGCCCCACAAATGGCAGGGTCTTGAATTTCCTCGACTATGGGAATACTTGTGGTGTCTCCTGAGTTTACCTGGGCTGTGGTCTCCCTTTGTGCAGTTCAGTTTGGAGAGGGCTGAGCTACTCCTTCTTCTCGTTATCTCCATAACCCATCTGCCAGTCTCACTACGGAAACATTAACCAGAACTCCACAAACTACCACTTCAAAGGCTTCCTCCAAAGGCTTTTTAGGAGCCTCCATCCTCAAAAATGCCAGCTTTTCATTTTTAGCTCCTTGAAAAACCACTTGTGCCCATAAGAGCTGTTTCTGTCTCATAAATACTCTAGTTGTATTTATAGTCTAATATTCTTAGAATTTCTTTGCCAAACAGAGTCTTTTCTTACACTTTCTGGCATGCATTTTTTTTTTCTCTCCCAGACATCCATCCTCTCACCCATCACTGGATGAACAAGTCTGCCTGCTTTCCAATGCCTTATGATCAGGAGTGTCTTGGATGGTTTGAGGGTGTGACACCTAGTATGTAGTGGGCATGCAGTAATGCTTGTTGACATATGACATATGACATATTGCCTATATAAACAGAATGCATGCTCAGGAAACATGCCTTATTCTGTCACAAATGTCCAATGCAGGAAATCAAAGCAGCCCAATTACCAATTACCAAATCCATTCCTGGGTCATATTTTCATTATGTACTCCCTTCTTATCACCTGCCTATTTTCTGCTATTCAATAACATTAGTGTACATAGACATTTGTAACCATGACTCCATATGGAAGAGCAATGCTAATATTTAGAACTATATATTCACAATTTCTATAGGATAAATAAGTCTTAAAAACTGCTACCATGGTGTTTTGCAGACTAAGCAAGCATTTTACCATCTAGTTATTCTTACTCTGTGGGAGATGGGATAAGTAATCATTTTTTTTTGATACCCACCCAGAATAGATTGACATATCTTTGGAACACAATTCATTGCCTGCCTAAATTAAGTGGAAGGGTTGACAGAGAGGGTAACATGAAGACACATGGAAACTCTTGACTGGTTCCTTTCTGCATGCAGCTGCATTGGGTCTGCTCTGATTTTCAATCCTTAGTGTCATCCTTTATCCTGTCCCTCAAACTAAAACATCTGCAGTAGGAAAGAGCAGGCGAGTGTTTCCGAAGCAGGAGCCTGAGGAATGCTTATTTGAATGGAGCTGACTTCTTACCCTCCCCAAGGGGCAGAGGTGTTGATACTTTCCATCAGTAATGACCTCATAGGAAAGCCATGTGCATCGTGAAAGCCACCACCACACCTGGCACTGATTCAGGGAGAAGCTGGAGCCTGCGTCTAAGTGATCTTTGAGACGGAACTACCCTGTCTCCAATCTAGGCAATCTGTCGGCCCCAATCTGTGAGCAGGTTGAGGAAAATCATGGAAGAATCTTTTAAAGGCATATTTTTGCAGTGGAAACAGAGAACACCTGATTTCACAGCATTAATATGTTTGAAATGCACTACTTGGAAATATTAAAATAATATTTCTCCCTCTTAAGTAAATCTTCCTTTAATTACTTATAAATTCAAACCCTCACCCACTTATTAGTCACCCCAGTGGGTGCACCAACTATGAGGTAAGCCATATGTGTGGCAGCAGTACACTATCCATGTGAAGCTTTCAAAGGCAGAGGTAGATTGCAGCTGAATAATCACATGCTTGCATGAGCTGAGATGGAGACTGTGAAGAGGAGGATGTTTTGAGAAGGTAAAAACAAAGGGAAGACACTTCAGATAGTTGGGGACTGGTGGATATGCTGTCTAGGGCTCAATATTTGAAGGAAAATGGAAGTTCCATAGTGCAGGAGAGACTTCTAGTCAAGGAGAAATGCAGGAGCAAAGAGGCTGTGCTCTAGAAAGCAGCACATACTACTCTAGAACTGTGCACATACTGGTTCTGATGGATCGTGAAGGTCAGGTAGACTGTGCAGGTTCCTTCTTTCCTTCCATAGCCTGGTTGTTGTTTTCAACTCCACTCCCATGTTTTGTCAACAAAACCCAAAGAGACAAACAAAAGCACTCACAACCCAAGCACAGGTCAGGGAGCCTTGGACTACATACATGACTCTGGTTAAGCCTTTATTGCTTCGGCACTTAGGGTAATTCATTCTCTGAATTGATGAATCCCTGAAAGCAGTACTATAACTTTTCAGAGTTGGAGACTAGATAGAGGAGAAATCTAGTCACCTGGCTTCACAGATATCTTCTTGTCACTGGGTTAGGTCCCAGGAAAAGGAACTTCTCCTCTCCAACAGAGAGTTGGTGTTCTTCCGAGAAAGAGGAACTGAGGCTTCCATATTGTTTGGGCCCTTTGGGGGACTTGTTTCTTTTCTTCTCCTTCTCGCTCTTCTCCTCCTTCTCCTCCTTCTCCCCTCCTCTCCCTTCTGCCCCTTCTCCTCCTTCTCCTCTTCCTCCTTTTTCTCCCTCCTTCCTTCTTTTCTTTTTTTACTTTCTGGGTAGAAACAGAGACCAGTTATACACAAAATTCAGCTACTTAAAAAATGTGTGTAATTGAATGTTTTGTCCACTATGTTGTTAAATAGTTAAAGTCCCTATTTTTTTTTTAAAGAATTGTGTGTCTGCCTGGGTCACATTCTATTCCTTCCATACCTGGTCTTCTAAACTTACCATTCAGTTTTGTTCCTTTAAAATTTTTTGTTGTCATTAGGATCAGAATCACTTTTTGTTGTTTCTTGAGAAAGGGTTTCTCTGTGTAGCTTTGCACCTTTCCTAGAACTCAGTCTGTAGCCCAGGCTGGCTTCGAACTCACAGAGATCTGCCTGTCTCTGCCTCCCCAGTGCTGGGACTAAAGGCATGCACCACCGCTGTCTGGCTCAGAATCACTTCTATAACATGTAAAACTGACCATGCAACTTTTCTTACTCAGTAATTGACAGGCTCTCTATTAAGTTAAATACAATGCTACAAATTACATTGGATGTTTATAGTCATTCAGATTTATGCTTCCTTCTTTATGAATTATCTTCCTTTCCTCTTACACATTGATCATATGTTTAGTTGTGGGGTACTTCCTGGTCCTGGAATATTCTTTGCTTTTGCCAATCTCAGCACCTGCTGTATGGCAGGTAAGCATCTCTCAATTTCCTATGTATAAACACTTGCTGGCAAAGGTTGTGTTTTATCACTGGTGATTTTGGAGGTGAGAGACAAAGACAACTTCTCTATTTATGATGATAGGATACACTTGTAAGACCAGCAAAGAATACTTTAACTACTTTCTGTGTGTTTTCACACACTGGACTTTAAACAGAGCCATGTTGTTAATATTTCCAGTATAATTCACTTAAAAATGAATACATAAATAAGTTTAAGTCATAAAGATAAAGTAGAAAAATTGACTCTCTTTGCAAAGAAAGATAAGTTTCTACTCAAAGTGAAAGACAGAAAAAATAGGAAGTCAGACTTCTAAAAATTTATTAGGTTTTTTGAGAGTTTTATATATGTTTTAATAATATGCAGTCCTTCAACTCTTCCAAGATCTGCCCCTTTCCCTATCTACCCAACTTAAGGCCCTCTTCCCCCCCTTTTTTAACATCGAGGCAAAATTGTGCTGCCCAAATACTCTTTAATGTATAATCTTTCACTACAGTGTGGTTAACTAATCAAGAGCAACACTCCTAGAGAAAAATGTCTTTCTATCTCCCAGAAGGTAAAAATTCCCAATAGCTCCATGGCTAGGGTGGAACTTTGCAACTCCCCTCTCCATGGATCAATTGGTCTGGTTTGGGCTTATACAGGTCTTGTATAAGCTGTTACTTCATATGTGCAGCTGTCCTGATGTGTTCAGGATATATTGTTTTCTTGTAGTTATCCACTTCCTTTGGTTCTTATACTCTTTCTGCTCTTTCTTCTACAATGATCTCTGAGTCTTTGGAAGGGTGATGTAATGTATATGTCCTATTTCGGGCTGAGAATCATGCAGTCTCTTATTTTTTATGCCTTGGTCAGTTATGGATCTCTATGTTGATCACCATCTACTCCAACCAGAAGAGTCTCTGACAAGGGTTGAGAGCTGCATTAATAACTGGGCATAACATTACATCATTAGGAATCAGCTTAATGCCATGCCCATTTAGAAAAGCAACAGTATGTTGTTCTCCCCTACCATTTATGCCCTATCTACCATAAGTTCTTGACCCAATCATGGTGCCTGGTGTGGATTTCATCTTGTTGAATAAACAGCTTGTAAACACAACCATAAAGTGGTTGATCACGCCCATGACATTTAGTCCACTAATGCACCAGTGGGAAATTATAGTAGTTCTATAGTGGCGATGTTTTACTTGGGGAACCACATTAATGACATTTCAATGGTGAGAGATGTTTCTAAGTGAGAAAATGACAGTAAATTGATTTCAAACACACCCAAATCTTCACCACACCCTGGAAATAGAAGTTTTGAAACAAAACTTTACAACTCCTACTATTAAAAAGTAAAGTCTAGTTCTTCAACACAAAAATACAGGCTTGTTTCATGGCTTTCTTCGGCTAAAAAAACCTTGTGGAAATTACCATACCCTCTTTCCGAGTAGAGAATTCCAATGCCCTTGTGTAGTTTTGCTGTCGCTTAGAATCCTGCCACAACAGGAGAACAAAGCCAGGATATCCTGACAGAGGATGAGAAACCATGTGGAGCAGATATGAATCATCCTATCTGAGGTCTGTATGGATGAATCAGCCCTCAAGGGACCTGCAGTTGACTGGAGATGCTAGACATGACTTCTTTGTTGAGCCCAGCATAAATTGTAACCAGCAGAATCATGGGCTAAATGGCTCCTTATGCCAGTAAATTATAGAGCAATGATATACAGAGAACTATTTCTCAGTGATAACCTACTTGTATCTTATTTAATAATTTAATTCACAGATAGTCCCTTAAGTGTCTTCCATAGGCAAACCATCATTTTAGGCTTTAGTGGGATACAAATATAAATGAGCTATGGTGTCTGTTTGTAAAGAAATGTGGTAAAGTAAGAGGAAATTAACACATTTATCTTGGACTACTTCAAAGCATAAGTGATTATAATTGAAACTTTAATATCTCATTTCCACTTAGATGATGGTTGCTAGCTCCAATCTGGGAAAATAAGATGGAAAAAGAGGCAAAGCCTCTAGAATTAGTTCCAAGCAATGTAGTGCAAGGTCTTTACTGGAGGCAGTAGGCCATCCAGGTTACTAAGTACCCTCTGCTCCTGAGGTTAGGATTAGGGTATATGAATTATTGCTGTGTTATGCTGTGTCATGGGGAACAACTACTTCACAGTATAATTAAAGACAACTTAAAATGTTAGTACACTGAAGAGAGTCAGGTAGAGTTCTCACCACTCTAAATTTAAATCAGATGTAAATCATGTGCATGTTCTACAAGGTTTTACAGAAGGAAACATTGGTATGGAAAAAGGACTCAGTTTCTAATACATGCTAAATAGCTCAAAGGTTTCACATAGAATGATGTTCCAAGAATGCTTTTAGCAACAATGTTTATCCCCAGAGAAATTCTAAGAACATAATAGAGACTCAAAAATAATTATTGACTTGAATTAACTTTAAAAGCTTTCTTTTTTTTTCTTTTGCCAGAAGTGAAAGAATGGACATTTGACTAATTTCCTGTTGATTTGTGTTTAAATAGTCTCTTACTCATCTAAACATCTAAAAAGTTGAAAATATTTCTTAATTAGTCTGGTTAACAAGATACTGATATTTTTATCACATATTTATAATTCCCCTAATAAAGATAGTAAATAATAACTAGAAATTTTAACACTAAAACAACAGTGCTTGAGTTTTGCTTATAGCCATTAAACTGCATTTCATGATGGTACAAGCGAAGTACTACTGGAATTTCTGGGTATTCATATACTCATGGAATCCACACAAAAGCTGATATCTATAATATTGCACTAAATTCGTTACCCATCCATTTCTGTATAAAATGCCACAACCAAAACAACTCACAGAAGAAAGAGCATGTCAGTTTACAGCTCCAGAGTGGGTGACCATAGTGGCTGGAGAGGTAGAAGCTGATCACTTTTGTTCACACAGTAAGCTGAAATAGCAAACCAGAAATGAAATGAGGCTTCGAACTCTCAAAGGTCGTTGCCAGTGACATATTGCCTCTAACAAGGCACTATGTCCTAAAAATTCCATGACCTCCCTAACAGCATCACCAACTGGGTACTAAGTGTTCCAATACATGAGCATATGGGGGACATTGCTCACTCAAACCATGACATTTTATCCCTGACCCCTTTAGGCTCCTGGCAATATCATAATGCAAATGCATTTAGTTCAACCTCAAAAGTCCCCATGTTCTTTAACAGTTAATGCCAGCACCATTCAAGTCTGAATTTTCTTTTAAGACTCAAGGGACTCGATTAACTGTGACTCTCTATAAAATAAAAAAGCAAATTACATACTTAAAACACAGAGTATACATTTCCACTCCTAAAGGGAGGAGTGGGGGGCATAGTGGGGAAATATTGGACCAAAGCAAGACCCAACCCCAGCATGGAAAGTACCAAATCCTACAGTCCATGTCTAGTACCTGGAGCCTTAGTTTCAAAGGGCTTAGATCACTCTGCTCCATAAGCTTTACTGCCTGAAGCACACATCTCTCACTTGAGCTGATTCTGCTCCCTATATTCCCACTCTCCTTGGCAAATATCTCACAGCTCTGGCATTCCCAACATCTTGGGGTCTTAACAGAAACCTAGGATTCACTTTAGCAGCTTCAAGCAATGGCTTCCCTTGGGATGATATTGTAAGAACTCCCCTCCTATGCTTTGCTTGGCCTCAGTGGCTCTCTGAAACTGCAGAACGATACATGACCCTTTCACTCCTGCATCATTCAAGCTTTCAAAGCTAGTACCACTTGGAAGCTGATGCTAAGTTCCACTGCTAGTGTGGGA
This sequence comes from Peromyscus leucopus, assembly GCF_004664715.2. Taxonomy (NCBI): domain Eukaryota; kingdom Metazoa; phylum Chordata; class Mammalia; order Rodentia; family Cricetidae; genus Peromyscus; species Peromyscus leucopus. The sequence continues at coordinate 104,577,026 of NC_051068.1, forward strand.
TGGACCATGGCACCCTTAATCCACATTAGCATCAGCTTTTGCTTGCTGCTATTTCCTAGAAGCAGGGAACTCTTCAGGCCCTTTCCTTTCACAAGATGGAAGCTTAGCTGGGTGGGGTCTTGCACTCAGGGCATTTTTCTTATTTTTCCAGTGTAAAGCACAAGGCGTAATGGTACATTAGTATTAATATCTTTAACAATTTCAGCCTCTTTTATAGCACATGCCTTTGTGGCAGCATTGAGTTTCCCAGTGTTCTCTTTCTTTTCAAGGTGCACATTATCTGCTTTCTTTCTTGTCTTGGATCTTGTCCACTTGCTCTGAATCTCTGTGGACCCACATTAGAGTTATTAATAATGTTTATGCCAGAGACTCAACGTTACGCTGTCTTGAAATTTCCTCCATCAAAGAAATTAGTCCACTATCTTTTAATTTTTAGTTTTGAAGACACAGGAAGCAAACATTCATATTATTTGTTAAAATATCAAATGATTGGTTCTAGCCAAGTTGCTGATAGAGTTTTTATTTCCTTCTAAAATGTAATGAGTTTTACCTCCACCATCTACTTTATTCTTAGCACTATGTACAGGCTCTTACTAGACTTGTCTATCAAACTCTAATTGTAGCATTCAACCACTCTTTGAGTCCAAAATTCCAAAGTCCTATACATTTCTTATTCCTGGTAACAATTTCTGTACTAGCTACTGTTAAAAAAAAATAAAACATGAATAAAATGAATTTACAGAAGAAGCAGTTGCTTTGATTTACTATCAGAGGGAGAGTCCATAATGGTTGGGGAAGAATGGCAGCAGGTTCTCACAGCTGGAGGCTGTGTGACCACACCTCTCACAGAGGCAGCAGGTTCTCATAGCTGGAGGCTGTGTGATCACACCTCTCACAGAGGCAGCAGGTTCTCACAGCTGGAGGCTGTGTGACCACACCTCTCACAGAGGCAGCAGGTTCTCATAGCTGGAGGCTGTGTGACCACACCTCTCACAAAGGCAGCATGTTCTCATACCTGGAGGCTGTGTGATCACACCTCTCACAAAAGCAGCAGGTTATCATTGCTGGAGGCTGTGTGATCACACCTCTCACCTAGGTGCAGGTTCTCATACCTGGAGGCTGTGTGATCACACCTCTCACAGAGGCAGCAGGTTCTCATAGCTGGAGGCTGTGTGATCACACCTCTCACAGAGGCAGCAGGTTCTCATAGCTGGAGGCTGTGTGATCACACCTCTCATAGAGGCAGCAGGTTATCACAACTGGAGGCTGTGTGATCACACCTCTCACAAAAGCAGCAGGTTATCATTGCTGGAGGCTGTGTGATCACACCTCTCACAAAAGCAGCAGGTTCTCATACCTGGAGGCTGTGTGATCACACCTCTCACCCAGGTGCAGGTTCTCATACCTGGAGGCTGTGTGATCACACTTCTCATACAAGTAGACTAGAGAGAGAACAGGAAGTTCAATGAGAGTATAAACTCTTAAGAGCTCAGTGACATATTTCTTCCAGCAAGGCTTCATGCTCAAAAAGTCCCATAAGCACCACCTGCAAGCAGTACTGTCAACTAGTGACCAAGAGTTCAGATATAGTAGCCTGTGGGAGACATTTCCCTTTCAAACCATTGATATACCAGAGTCAAATTACAAACAAACCTGAGTTTTCACTTTTATTATTTTATGTAGTATGACATGACATTCACTTGTCAAAATGAAGTTGATACATAGTGTGGAGTGCCTCTTTCTGTATTAAAAATACTATTTTTCTCCAGTTGTGTAATGAACGTTTTATATATTTTTCTGCTTTTTTCTAACTGCGTAACTTTGTTTGTGTCGCACAAAATATTCATTTGGAATTAAAATAATCTAACCAGAGGAAGAGTTCAAATATAATTCAGCAGAAACTCAAGTCAAATAAACACAGCCTTGCTACCACAGGCAAACAAAAAAGGATTCCCAGTGTCACGCCAGGAGTTTGCAGTCAAAGCATTTTAGTGAGATACAGTCCTCTTGTACTCTGAAAACAGGATATCATGGGATATTTAAGTTATTTTGCATGAACACTTAGGATATAGAACGTGAGTGTTATATCAAAGTTAGTAGATGTAGCAAGGCTTTAGGAGGCACTGGGGGAAGAATGTAAAATGGCCATTATTACTCTATGGTCAAGTCACAATAAGGCAGTTGGAAAAACGTTCATCGAACAGCTACCCAAGCACCTCTTCAATGAACTACATTCTAAAGACACTGAACAGTGTGTTTCCCACTTGCTCCCAAACCACAGAAGGTTAGTACAAAGCCAAAACCCTTCAAGCACTCAGTTAAATGGCAATTGAATTAGGTGGTGCATATGACTGAGCAACTAAAGAGCTGTGTGTCTTTGAGTAATTCCTTTAGCCTCTCTGGGGCTCTAAATTATGACAGCATTTTGAGTTATAGAATTATAAATCTTTTTGAGTTCTATGAATCCTGAAAGTCAAAATACGGTCTTCCTTTTCCTCAGAACCAAGAGTCCCTTTGTGGTTACAAAGGCTGTTTGCCAGCCTGTCCAGTTGTTGCATTTGTTAATACATTGCCTAGCATGACCTTGCAAACAGGTAGTCCTCAAGGAGTGCACGCCGATATTTGATCCCTGGAATTTAATTTTCTCAGAACTTTAAGAGTATCACCAGGCCTGGCTGGAGCATGTGCAGGAGTTTATCTGGCTTTTGGTTTTCTTCAAAGGCCAGAGTCAAGTTGAACAGATGTTTGGCTGTCTTTAGGTGTGCCACATCTATGGCGTGATGAAACTTCGCGAGCCGGGAATCCAAGTCACAGCCTTTGCTCAACTGGATTTAGAATTTCCAGAGACCAAAGTCATGTTTCTGCATCCATTCTGTTTTTCTCATCAAAACTAGTTATGGTAAGGCTGAGAGACAACTCCTTAAGTGAAGTGTTGGCCACACAAGTGTGAGGACCCAGAGCTCATTAAAAAACAAAAAGCCAGAAATGGTGGCCTATGCCTATAATCCCAGGGCTAGGAGGCTCTCTGGCCAGCTAGCCTAGCCTACTTTAGCAAGTTCCAGGCCAACGAAAGATCCTATGTAAAAACAAAGGTTGAAGGTTCTTGAAGAATAAATAGTTCCAAGGTTGTTTTTCTGGCTTCTACATCATGCATACACAAGCACCTACTCACACATGAGCACACACACATGTGTGTGTACACATACCCATACACAAAATGACTGCAGTACAGTCTGTTTCTAAGGTTCCTAGCTTGACCACCACTTGGAGAAAGTTAAAGGCCCCAGATTTATATCATCCAAGGCATGTGTTCCTTTTATCTCGTCGTTTCGATTTCTCTTTCTTTGTGTATTTAGTCACAGATACTGGTGTGTTTGGTTCCTCTAATCGAGGTAGGAAACTAAACTTGAGTCCTCCCTTTCCTCTTTTTGTCCTTTGTACCTGGCAGTAGAGTAGAGACGAGTCTTTCTTTTCCATTTGTGTCTATAAAGTCTATTCACTTTTCTGAATAAAGGAGTTTCCAATTCTGTTTCTGACTGACTGACCACTGTCTTTCCAGGCTTGTCATGAAACGTATGAAGAGAATAAGAGGAAACACATGCAAGCTCTGCGCTGTTTAGTTTACATACATGAGCTGGTCTCCTGAGGTCATACATACAGAGAGCTCAGACAGTTACCTTGTTCTTGGTTTTTCCATCAGGCTCTGTGAACCTTCAGATTGCCACCAGGAACTGGGAAGAGTTCTCACCCTAAAAAATAAAATCAGAAACGTCAAAATCTGGTTCCATCTGGTAATTAGTGCTGCCCAAATCAGGAGCTTTTCTTCAAGTCTGTGCCCTTGCCTGGTTGCTCTCCCTGGGGTCACTGAAGAAGGACAGAGTTGTGATTGGTCATGCTTGCCACTAGAGGGCAGTGCTGACCATTAACAGAGTGACTAAGGAGGTGGCCTTTGGATTTTGAAAGCACATTTATGCCTTTGACTGAGAGAAAGTAGATGAGGGGTTCATTTGTGGTGTTCTATACATTATATACAGACTGAAGGATAGATATTGTGAGCATGGCTGACAATTGTGTTCCAGAATACAACAGTGTTTGTTTCCCATTTCTGGATGGGAACCACTTGTGGGCACATTACCTCATTTAGGAGTCCTGACTGGTGGTACGTCTTTAAAAGTGTTACAATAAGTGTTATTCTATAAGGACCGTGGGTACATGTGGAAGTGGGGATCTGTAGGGGTCCAGCTACTTCAATGAAGTTCTCACATTTCCACATAATCTAAGACCCTTCTCCAGTTTTCCAGTATAGAAGGGTGCCACATTAGTATTACACACTGTTCATTTTTAAGCTATTTAATGTGTAGAACCACAAAGATTTGCTATTGGAATACGATATGACAGCCTCAGTGCTTTGGTTTTGAGTTTCAAATTCACTTATATATGATATCCCAAAGGGGCACTGCTGGGTGATGGGATCCTTCGTAAGTCCGTTAGACAGAGCTCGCTTGATGTTTTTATTTTACCTCTATGCACCATTTTCCCAGGGTCTCCCTTGCCTATACAGGCAGGAGTAACTAACATTTGTTGAAAATCTGCTGTATAGTAGATATTTCTTTCATGACTTACCGCATCTGATACCCACAACAATCCCTGGGGTAGAAATTGCTTCTCTCCTTACACAAGTGAGGAGACAGAGTTTAAGGTTGCCAAGAACTTGCTCAGAATCACACTGACAATAAGCACTGGCCAGGATTTGAATAAAGATCTACTTCTGCCACAAACCCACATCTCCCCTCCCCATTCCAAAGTGGCCTTATGTGGTGTAAACAATACTATTACTGTCCCCTTCCTTCTACTCCTATTATCGTGCTCAGCCCTGCCCAGCACTTACGTATCAGATATGTTGAGAAGTTTAATTCTTCTAGCCTGTTACTGTCCTGAGAATATAAGCCTCAAGTGTACATGGTATCACAGTCCAGTGTTTCTTCTTCTTCTTCTTCTTCTTCTTCTTCTTCTTCTTCTTCTTCTTCTTCTTCTTCTTCTTCTTCTTCTTCTTCTTCTTCTTCTTCTTCTCTTCTTCTTTCTTCTCCTTCTTCTCCTTCTTCTTTTTCTTTTTCTTTTCTCCTTTTCTCCTTCTCTCCTTCTCCTCCTTCTTCTTTCTCTTTTCCTTTCTTTCTTTTTTCTTCTTCTTTCTTCTTCTTCTCTTCTTCTTCTCCTTCTTCTCCTTCTTCTCTTCTTCTCCTTCTTCTCCTCCTTCTCCTCCTTCTCCTCCTTCTCCTCCTTCTCCTCCTTCTTCTCCTTCTTCTCCTTCTTCTCTTTTTTTCTTTTCTTTTTCTTCTTCTTTTTCTTCTTCTTCTTCTTCTTCTTCTTCTTCTTCTTCTTCTTCTTCTCTTTCTTCTCCTCTCCTTCTTCTCTTCTTCTTCTCCTTCTCCTCTCCTCCTTCTCCTCCTCCTCTCTTCCTCCTCCTCCTCCTTCTTCCTAAGAAATTTTCTATTAATTTTACATACAAGCAACTTCCCCTCATCCCTCCTCCCATTCCCCATCCTTCCCCCCCAATCTACCCCCCATTTCTACTTCCTCCAAGGCAATGCCTCCCATGGGGAGTCAGCAGAGCCTGGTAATTTCAGTTGAGGCTGGTCCAAGCCCCTCCTCTCAGCACCAAGGCTGTTTAAGGTGTCCTGCCATAGGCATTGGGCTCCAGAAAGCCCACTCATGCACCAGGGACAGATCCTGATCTCATTGCTAGGGGGCACCTTAAACAGTTCATGCTAAACAACTGTCTGGCCTATGCAGAGGGCCTAGTCCCATCCATGGGGGCTCCACAGCTATTGGTCCATAGTTCATGAGTTCTCTCTAGTTTGGTTTGGTTGTCTCTGTATATTTCCTCATCATGATCTTGATGTTCCTTGCTCATAGAATCCCTCTTGTCTCTCATCAACTGGACTCTTGGAGCTTGCCCTAGTGCTTGGCTCTGGATCTTTCCAGCTGCTTCCATCAGTTATTGGATGAAGGCTCCCCAGTTTGTTCATGGAGATCTCATCTATTTCTCCTTTGCACGGCGATCCATACGTCCCTCTTAGGGTCCTGCTTATTAGGTAGCTTCTCTGGAGTTGTGGGTTGTAGTCTGGTTATCCTTTGATTTACATCTAATAGATATACGAGTGAGTACATACCATGTTTGTCCTTTTGAGTCTGGGCTATCTTACTCAGGATGATATTTTCTAGTTTCATCTCTTTGCCTGCAAATTTCATGCTGTCATTGTTTTTTTTACTGCTGAGTACTACTCCATTGTGTATATATACCACATTTTCTTTATCTATTTTTTGATTGAGGGTCATCTAGGTTGTTTGCAGGTTCTGGCTAACACGAATAATGCTGCTATGAACATAACTGAGGATGTGTCATTATGGTGTGACTAAGCACCACTTGAGTATATGCCCAAGAGTGGTTGGGTCTTAAGGTAGATCGATTTGCACAGTTCAATGTTGATATTGAAGAATGACATTGAGTTTGGGTATGTGATCTTTACAGTCCTCTGAAAGTTATGATTAACTGAAACTTAAAAGCTGGTGAGGATGTTAGCTCATAATGTCATAACAAAATACCATAAGCTAGGGAACTTAAACACTTATATTTCACAATTCTAGAGACCCAGAAGACCAAGTTCAAAGTGCCAGTAATATAGGTTGTATTCAGAATCTCTGTCTTTGGCTCATAACCAAACACATCTTTACTGGCTGCTCATGGATAAAAACACAGAGGAACCAATTGTATTAATCAGGATTCTATAAAGGAATAGAAATAATAGAATTAATATATATATATATCATATATATTACACACATACATGTGTGTGTGTGTGTGTGTGTGTGTGTGTGTGTGTGTGTATGTGTTCAGTCATAAGATTGGATATCTCAGCAGTCTCAGTCTGGTGCTGGAGTCCCAAAAATTCCTAGAGAGTTGCTGGTTTTCAGTCTATGTGAGAATCCTGAAGAAGTGGGTTTTAGCACCAGTGAAGGAGTACCTCAGCAAGAGGATTGACAAATCTCTCCAGTGAGAGTGAGGGCAAGCAGGGAAAACAGTGTCTTCCTTCTTCCATGTCCCTTCATGTATGCTGTCACCAGAAGGTGGGACCTAGATTGAGGGTGGGTCTTCTCACCTCATACAATCTAGTCAGGTAGATTCCTCACAGATGTGTCCAGATGCTTGGGTTTTAGCTGACTTCAGATACAGCCAAGACTAGCCATCACAGCAACTATCTCGTGTCCCCAGTTTAAGGGACCTAACAGTTGTGGAACACTACTCTCAATGACCTCATCTAATTATCCCCCTCCCCAATCCTCATTTTCCAAGTATCAACACTTTGAGCAAGTATGACTTAGTCATAATTTACCAGTATGTTTTGAAAATCAGAAGTTTTAAATTTTAATGAAATTCAAAGTAATTGTTTTTCTTTTAGGTTCCCTCCTTTGTGTGTGTGACAATTTAAAAAATCTTCCCTTAATCCAGGTTCATACAGACCTTCTCATGTGTTTTACCTGGAAATGTCATAGTTTACATTTTTATACCTAGGTGTCTATTAACCACATTGGTAAATTGCTATTATATAAGGTACTAAATATGGGCTAACATGTACGCTGCCCCCCCTTTAGAAACATTCTCATTTATAGACCACCTGAGGATGGTCTTGATTTATTATGGACTGGAGATGGCCATTAACTTCTAAGCCTCCTATCTCTACCACCAGAATGCAGGGAAGAGAGGCATGCTCCACCATGCCCAGGTCATGCCATGCCACTGTGCCCAGCTTTCTAGGAAAGCCCTCTATGAACTGTAGGTGGATTTTTAATGGGATCATTGGCTCTCCAATCATAACTTAAATTAACTAATTTCTATTAATTTACTTTTTGCATCTTTTGCATTGTGGCTTTATTACTTCATCTCCATATTGCCCATCCTGCTTGCTCTGTGTCTCCTGTCACCTCTGCCTTCTTCTTCCCAGCATCCTCTGTGCTCTAAAAGTCCTGCCTAGCTATTGGCCATTCAGCTTTTTATTAAACCAATCAGAGTGACACATCTTTACAGTGTACAAAAAGATGAATTCCATAACAACGAACTGAAATACATTTCTCAGACCTTCAACATTAACTTCTTAAAGATTATAAACACCATTTTCATTTTTTAAAGATTTTGAGGAGTAAAATCAGAAACTTGGACCTTTCTTTCTTAACTCATTGTGAGATAACAATTATTTTTGTCATAGATTTGAATAAACACATATTTTTATTGAATAAACAGCAGCATATAACATTATCTGATTTATTTCATATTTATAATTACACAGATACATTGGTATTGTGTATATTTTGTACAGTCTTCATACTTTACCTTTAAGGAAAGCAACCAACCCAAACTAACAGAGAAGGCAAAGCCAGCTGTAAGAAGGCTATGAAGAAATGCCATCTCAACATGCTTCCATCCAGTCCAGAATCTCTGAGATATGTAATGAGGGAAAAGGTTTTCTAACTCACAACTCTAAGTTGCTGGTGCCAAGCTCTCAATGGAACTCCCCTGAATTTAAATGTGTTCAGTAGAAATATGTGAAAAATTGCTTTCACTAGTTCCCAGGGCAAGATGTTGGAATTTGTAAAACATGGTCAGATTGCTTTAATACACATTGTAAAAATAAACTATTTGATAAAAGACACTTTTAAAAATAGTTCCCATGTCTTCGGGGAAAATGCTTTTATTGTGTGTTAAGGACTTACTGAAAGACAGGAAGCAAAGTGTGAGAATTCAGGGGCTGGAGCTGAGCAGGGTGATAGCGAGACCTCTAAGGAAGGCTGCCTTAAAAGATAGTTAACATCCTAGAAATTTGTAAAATAACAAAAATCTCCAACTCAAGTTACTAACTGTAATGCTGACACAAAGTTACCAGGTACAGGAATAAATCCAAGGATGATTTCTCAGCTATTCGAATGGAAAAATCCCAAATATGAACTTTCTAGAACACACCGGTAAGAGATCTCCTGAAAGAAAGAAAAAGCCCAAGTGTGGAAGGGATTGCTTGAGACTGCTCCCCTGAGCACCAGCAGCCTACCTCACAAAGAGCCCTGGAAACAAACCAGAAGACATCGTCCTATGATTGCATAAGAACTGGAAATTTCTGTATCTCCTGACTACCACTCCTCAGACAAGAAAGACCTAGAGAATCCCAGACAAGAATAAGTACAATGATCAAGGGGTTTCTATATGAACATCAGATAAAGGCATTCAATGCTTTAGGCTAAAAATCACAAAAGCTAAAAGGGACTGTGATCAAAGTCTTATTGTCAAGTCTATGATGACTTGGAATAAGGACCAGTTCATAAGATTATGTAAGGAGTGTGGAGCTTGTTGTATGTTACATGGCTTTAAAACTTGCATCACAGAAATGCAGGGCATTTAGAGAGTGAATTTTTTTTAGTGGGTGACTTAGGCTGAACGAATAGGTATTTTTCTGGGATTGTTAGAATTATGGATGGCTATTAGAATTACAAAGGAAGTGTTCACATAGTATATTTCAACATGAAGAAATTGGGTGTACAGGTCTTAGGGACCTTAGCAAATTGCCTGAGGTGAGGAATATTTGGGATTGTGGATATTTCTTTATTTAGGGGGATGTATTAGGAATATTTCATATTCAAAATATTCATCTTGGGGATGTGGTTCAAGTTCAAATGTTATATTCATTCATGTTTAGCATCTGTCTTATGTACAGACACATCATCGTTCATTTGTGTTCACACAGCATCCACAAATGTGCTGTGGGATATTTTTAGTATGCCTGCATTTTGACATCAATGGGTCACCTAGGTCAGGTATGGAAATTCTGACTTGTGGCGTCAGGTTAAGCAAACATTTTGCCCTTCACATTTTCAGATTAAAGATACTCCATTTACATTATGTCTTGTAAAGATATAATATATGTCATTTATAGAAGGCTTTGATATAAAGGAGTGAATTTGGGCTTGAGGAACCGGTACAGTGGGAGAATACACGTTGGTGAGGAGAGAAGTCTCCATACTGTAAGGGAAAGAGGCATCACTTCATTCTCTGCGGGATTTTCTCCAGGCATGATAGTTTTTCTATGTCTTGGTTAATTGTAAATTCTCTACATTATTACAGAATTTTAACATATTATTGTTTCCATGGTAATTACATGGGCTCACCAGAGATCACATGATCATTTCTCTGTTTCTGAGAATTCTAAGTTGTTTTCAAACCAAATCAAACTGTTCTGTGATATTAAGGAAAACAATGATATTTCTCAAGGAAAAAAATCTTATTTGAGGCAGGTCTAATGAAATAAAAGGGCAAAAATTTTTGAGAAATGAAGTGATTGTGAAGTGTCCTGGAATCTATACTCAGTAATTAACTGTGAACAAACTACACAGATAGCATAAGCCACAGAGATTCAAAGCAATTTCTGATTTTATGGATATGCTGCTGTCTGTGATTAATGTAACTGTATTTAAAACATCATGCAATGCATATAGTTCTTGTTAGGTATATCATGTCGAGAGTACAGTCACAAGCATCAAGAAGATTCATATTTTTCATTTTAAGGAGATTTTTCATACTTAGATGAAGGATAGATGCTCTGCATTCCTCTCCTGAGTGTGACTGTTTGAGACAGCAATAGTCTGACCAACAATTTCACTGAAAGCTGTCAGTATGACTGCTTTAATGTGAGCTAAGACAATTTATTTTCCCTTAAAGTACTTTACTTGAAGAACATAAAAGGGGAAATAAATTCACCCATCCCTTTATGATGAGAAACCAAAGAGTACCTTTTCCTTGAGATAATGATAATTTAATTAAATAATTATATGTATATATATATATATAATTATAATTTATACAATAAGGATGATAGGAGTCAGTGAGGAGAGACCAGAGAACTTCACAGAGTAGGCAGGAATTGAGTTGAACACTGGAGAATGAGCACAGCTTATGCAGGTAAACTATGGGATTAGAAATCTCCTATTGGGTAAGTGTGGTAGGCCAACCCATGGCATAGCTGGGTATTAAGAGATAACTTTGCTGGAGTGAGGAAATTCATTCTGGAGGAGAGTAGAAAGTGAGATCGAAATAGAGATGGAAGACAGATGAAAGAGTTTAGACTTTATCCCCATGTATAATGGGGCCCTTTGAAGAGCTATTTAATAGGAAGGTGACCTAATGAGTATAATATTCCTAGATGATATAATCTAGTATTGATGTGGCTAATGGAAAGGAGCAAGGGGAGACAGAGTGAAAATACCAGACACAGTAGACTGAGGGGGAGCCAAGTTATTGTCGTTTGAGATGGATGTAACATTTCAGTTTGTGTCTCCCAACAAAGGTAAGCAGAGCCTGTAACTCTTCTATTATGGACACAGCTTGATTCATATCCCCATCTCAAAGCAGCAAGAAAGGTACTGGGTCCTCTTACAACTTTCGTGTCAAAAGTCTTACGTGATACATGACTTTGCCCAGTGTGAGACCCAAGTAGAACCTGGTCTATGTCAAAAGAGTGAACATCAAAGGGAAGTATTAAAGGAGGATGTGGATGCTGGAATGTGTGGTCCATTGGGGGACAATCCTTGAGAGCTTCCTTGGACTGCTACCTGGTTCCAAACGTACCAAGTGCTTAAATATACATCTCACCACTCCTCTCACAGGAACGGATCCTGTCTCACTAATGTGAGCAGGCCCAGGTTTGAAGGGCAGGCTTTCATTGTCTCATCAAATTCTGCTGTGTAAGAGGTTCCTCACACATGCCTTAAGGGTGCTTTTTCTGGCTGTGGGTTTTTGAGCTCTACAGAGGTAATTTTCTATCCACACATACAAATCGGGGAATAGCCATAGGATAAGAAGACATGTCCCAAAGGGGAGAACAAAAGGCATATGGTAGTCACTGCTCAATGTCATGTCTTACACTCAGCCAGCAGCTGGTCACCAGTGCTGTGAGTAGGACCCAGTCCTCCACTCTGGTTGTAATTCTGTGTCAGTCATGACATGTGGTGGTGGTGGCGAGAGCCACAGTAAGTGCTACAGAAGAGAGATTTGTGAGGAACAGACATTTGGGGCAGAGAAACAGCACTTAGGGCAGCTGGCACTGAAGCCTGCCCTGTGACCTTGCTACTGGTCTGGCTTGATGGTGGTTTGAAGTTGTCACAAATCAGCTGTCACAAAGAAAGGCTGCAACTGAAGAATGAAGACAAGTGAGAAGACTCTCTCACAGAGTGGTAGTATGAGGACAATATTTATTACTAATTAACAATATTTATTACTAATTAACTCTTTCAGAATTTCATGTAATGTATTGTGACCATATCCTCCCTCCTCTCCCAACTCCTCCCACATCTATACCCTTCTCTATTCACTCTATTATGTCCTTATTTATTTATTTATTTTTGTAAATCCATTCAGTCAAATTTATGCTGCTGATATACTTTTGAATACATGGCCGGGCACCTATTGCAGCATGATTAACCTGTGGTGGTCCATACCCTTGATGAAAACTGACTGCCTTAGCTGCCATCAATTGCCTCAGGTGGGAATCGGTGGCCACCTCCCTTCCCCATGTTGGGACTTTGCCTGGCTTTTGCAGGTGCTTCATAGAACATCCTAGTGCCCTTCTCTGTGGACTTCTTGTCTCAGGACTCAGGGGAGCAGGGGATACGGTGGGGACTGGAAAGTTGCAGAACCGCTGCTATCCCATCCGAACAAATAAATGAGAAGACCGGAGATGATGGGCACAGCTGGAGAGATGCCTGGTGGCCCTTGGCGACCTCAGAGCTCCACATTTGCAGCTTCATTTCGGTCTTTCAAATACGACACACACTTCTCTTCAGGCCATCTCTGCATCGCCCCCTCAGGAAATGGAATTGGAAAGGTATGTTGGTTGACATCAGTACAATCCCTACAAGATTCTTCTATCCAACAGCACAATAACCCTTCTTCCAGCTGCTGTGTAACATCTGCACATTTCATTGGTGGAGGGAATTTTAGAGATGGAATTGGCTTTTGGGAGGCAAACAGTCTTCTTTAGAGATAGTTATGAAAACAATGTTCCTATTTTATTTAGATATTTATTAGTCTTTTGTGATTTTCTTGATCCCAACAACAACTGGAATTACAAATTTCACACAAATCACCCCAGGGAACTAATCTAGATCTACTTTTATACATTTTAAGATGGAAAAAATATTTTTGAGGACTACAGATGTAGGTAGAATAAAACCGAAGGCATTTTGAAAACAATTTGAACAATATTTCGCTGATTAAAAAGATATAGGCATATGCATGTTCTGATTCCTAGTATTCATATAACCAAGTTCTCTAAACTAACAATTACTTGGACAAGTAATGATTGAACTCTCCTCGGAAGGGAACAATGAACCTATGAGTAGTATGGTCAGCCCTTGTGTGTATCAGCCTGAGGGGAGATGTAGCAGGAACTGAGCTAGTCCTGCAGGAAGCGGAGTGCACATGCTGTGGTCATGAGGCAGATGGACTGCAGTTGGCATGCAATCTCCTTTCTATTTGCATGTTATTGGCCCCACTATTCAACTGGACTTTGACTAGATCAGAGCCTCATACTCATCCTCAGGCTTTTAAGTCATGGTACAAACAAATGGCTGTTTCTGGAGCATCTGTGAGAGATGACGGGATGGAAAGTGAGGAGATGGAGTGACAGTTGCTGCCGTTTCTTCCTCTGTCCACAGTGTCTACTCTGTCTTTTCCACATGCCTAACACAGATTACATTTTCTTATCTGCCCTTGTGTATGTGTGAGGACTCAGGTGTGCTTTCCCACAATCACTGTTTCCTCTAAATGCTTCAGAGGAATTTGGAAAAAAAAACTTGAATTGAGAGGTAATACAACCAATTTTTTATATTTCATTGTTTTCCTTCCTTTTTTTGCTATTTTTAATGAAAATAAATTTTTATGCAATGCATGCTGATCACAGTTTCTCCTCCCTCATTCCCCTCTCAGACCTTCTTCATGTCTCCACCCATATAATTCTACACCTTCTATTTCTCATTAGAAAAATGAACCCAACCCAACCCAACCCAAACCAAACCAAAAAGACCAGGCAAATAAAAACCAAACAAACCAGATTTTTTTTAAATGCAAACACAAGAAACATACACATGCATACACAAAACCCATAAAAACATACAACCAGAAACCATAATATACCAGCAAAACACCAGGGACATTTAAAAAAATGTCCCAAACAAAACAACATGAGACAAAAAGTCTACAAAAATACCATTGAGTTCATTTACGTTGGCCATCTACTGCTGGGCATGGGGTCTACTCTTAGGTGCGATTTTGGTATCCAGTGAGACTCCATTGGAAAAAATGAATTTTTCCTTTGTAAGTGGTTGTCAACTGAATATAGCTAATTGGTTAGGGATGGGAGCTGCCTCTTTCCCCCTCTCAGTGCTGGGAGTCTGTCGGTCTTAGACCTTTGCAGGCCCTGTGCATGCTGCCATAGTCTCTGTGAGTTCATGTGTACATCTGTTCTGTTATGTCTGGAAGATTCCTTGTGTAATCTATTCGCTCTGGCTCTTAACGCTGTTTATGCCACCTCTTATGCTAAGGTCCTTGAGCACTGAGGGGAGGGGTCTGATGGAGACATCCCATTTATGACTGAGTCTTCCAGGTCTCTACCCTCTGCACATTGTCCTGTTGTGGTTCTCTGTGTTTGTTTCCATCTCTTACAGAAGAAAGCTTCTGTGAGGATGGCTGAGTGAGATATTGACCTATGGGTATAGCAGAATGTTGTTAGGAGTCTTTTTTGTTGCTATGGTTCTCTAGCAGAACTGAGCAGCCATATGGAAATTCTCTAACAACTCAGGCTATTGTCAAGGCTATTGGTTGCTCTCTACAAATAGATGGCAAGACACTATTGCTGAAGAAAACACATATCTCATTTAACACGGAAAAATCAAATTGGTGCCTAATTAGAGCCTTCACTCTAGTGAAGTAAATATGCTAGTGTTCATGGTACTGGAACGTACTCTGCCCACTACCAGAGAAGAAAGGCAGCCATGAACCCAGCTATAAACCCTGCAATCTACAATGGTGATTGCCTGCATGATGTGCTGGTGCAATGGTGGTACAAACATTGTGGTAGTCACCAACCACCTGATTGGATTTAAGGCTCACTTTATGAGATGGCTCCCTGCCTGACCCTGCTGAAAGTCTGAGACTAGCTTAGTCATGGGCTTAGGAAAAACCCAAATAACAAATTTGAGATTCAGAAATTAAAAACAAAGCATTCTGGATTTCAACTGTTAGTATGAGGAAAAAAACATTTTAGATTTGAATATTGAGCAGATACAACATTTTTCTTTTTAAAAACTGTGTTTCCACTACAATGTTAGAGTTCCTTTAAAAACTATTTTATTATGCATGCATGTGTATATAATGCGTTTGTGTGGAATCTATCCCCATTCTTTCCCCTCCAATTCCTATCCCATAACTACTTTTTCCTCCCAACATCATGTACACTTTCTCTCTCACTCACTGAGTCATTTAGTGCTGTTAGTATATTTATGGGTGTGTAATTTATCTACTGGAGCATGGGCAGTACCCCAGAATAAAAGCAACTCTACCTTTCCCAGGAGTCATCAGTTTCTAATAGATCCTCAGATAGGGGTGGGATTTCATGATTCTATTCTCCACATATGCTGAGATTATGAATGGCTTGATTTTGTGCAAATCTTATAGATGCAGTCCTTACTGCTGAGTTCAACTATGTGTGTAGCTGTGCTGTCTGGTTCAGAAAATACTGTTTTCTACTGGTATCTACTTCCTCTGCCCTCACAGTCCTTCCATCCCCTCTTCCATGATGGTTACCAAACCTTTGGGGAAGGGGTATGATGTTGATGTCCCGTTGAGAGCTGAGGACTTCACAGTCTCTCATTCTCTGCATCTTGACCAATTGTAGGGCTTTGTATTAATCCCTATTTACTGCAAAATTAAACTTCTCTGATGAGAGTTGAGAGATGCACTAATCTATGAGTATAAAGATAAGAATGTAGGGGGCAGTTTATTACTTACTATGTCCACATATCAGAATAATAATAGTAGGTCTCCCCTAGGGTTGATGACCTAGCCAGGCACAGGTTTTAGTCTAGTTAATGGGACCAAGCCTGAGTTACATATTGTGGATTGGGTTTTAAATTCTACAGAAAATGGTTGGTTACACCCACAACACTGTGTCCCTATTGCATCCACCACTGAGCATATCATGTCAAGCCAGTGGTTATTGTGGCTCACAAAGTTCATAGCTGTGTAAGGTTGTTGATGACTTTTCTTCCCTGCAGCATGCACAGAATCCTCTAGCATTATGAAAGCTAGCCAATAGGAATGAGGCTTCCAGGTCATACCAGCTTACTTTCTCCATGTCCCATGATTTAATTATGCAGTATCTTCAGCAACAGGGTCTTACCATCCAGTTTGGAGGGTAACCAAGATCAATGGCAAGAGCCTACAATACTTACAGAGGCTGTAGGAACCTTCTGACAAGCAATTCAAAAGAAGATAAAAGCCTACCCCAATGACACACTTCCTCCAACAGGACCATACCAACTCCCATAAGGCCACACCTGTAGTAATACCACTTCCTCTGAGGTTATGGAGGCCATTTTCATTCAAACCACCACATTCTACTCCCTGGCCCCATAGGCTTATAGCCGTATCATGATGCAAAATGTGCTTAGTCCAACTTCCAAAGTACCCATAGTTATTAACAGTTTCAACTCTGTTTAAAAGTCCAGTCCAAAGTCTCTTCAGAGACTCCCAGCAATCTCTTTAACTGTAATCCCCATAAAATCAAACTAAAAAACTTCCAACATACAATGGCATAGAATGTACATTACCATTCCAAAAGGGAAGAAAGGGAGCATAGTGAGGAAATACTGGACCATAAACCAGCTGGGCAATCTCAAAACTGCATCTCCATGTCTGATGTCAAGGTACTTTTCAGATCTCCACCTCCTGTCAGCTTTGTTGACTGCAATACACTTGTCTCTTGGGCATACTCCCTGTTAGCAGCTTTCCTTGTCAGGTATCCCATGACTCTGGCATCTCCAACATCTCAGAGTCTCCAAGGCAATCCAATTAAAATTCACAGCTTCACACAATGGCCTCTCTATGCTTCCATTCAAGGTCACCTCTGACATATTCCTGACCTCAGTGGCTTTCCTTAGTTACAGAGGGAGATTTCATAACCCTCCTTTTTTGTATCCTTGACTCTAAAGCCAGAACCACATGGCCAGAGCTACCAAGTTCTACTGCTTGCTGGAACATGGCCCCCTCATTAAAGTGTATTTTTATCAACTCCCTATTTTTGATGGTTTCCTTCACTGTCTAAGCTTGGCTGTCTTGAAATTTGATCTGTAGATTAGGCTGGCCCCAAACTCAGATATCCACTGAGATATCCAGGCTCTTTGCCTTCTGAGTGCTGGGATTAAAGGTGTGCATCATCATACCTGGCCCTAAACTTTTCTTTAATTCCTTTTCACTTTTCTTTAATTATTTTTCACAAGTTGAAAGCTTAGCTGGGTGGGGTCTTGCTCTGAGGCCACCCCTCCTTTTATTCTACTGACCAGCAGGCTTTTCTTTAATCTCTTTATACTTCCTGGTCTCCTTTTCTCCTACAACTGTACATTTTGTTTTTCCTTGCTTAGCTTGCTCCTTTTCATTATTGATCTACATAAAACTGGCCACTGATAACTAAATAACACAGTCAAAACTAGGCTGTCTAGAAATTTCCTCTGCCAAAGCTGTTAATCCATAAATCTTCAGTTTTATCCTTAGGCAGATTTTTTGGACAAAGGCAGAAAGCACCAAAATATCACACGAATCATCTCTAGGCTGCATACTAATATTCTTCTCCTCTGAAACCTCTTGAGCCAGACCCTCACAGTTCAAATCACCCTCAGTACCACTGTCTTCCATGCTCCTACTAGTATGGCCAATTAAGCTTACTGAAAGTGTTCAACTGCTTTTCTAATCCCAAGTATCGAAGTTCATATTCCTTCAAATAAAAGCATGGTCATGACTATTATAGCAATGCCCCAGTCCCTGGGATCAACTCTGTCTTAGGGTTTCTATTGCTGTGAAGAGACACCATGACCATGGCAACTCTTATATAGGAAAGTATTTAATCGGAGCTGGCTTACAGTTCAGAGGTTTAGTCCACTTTCATCAGGGTGGGAAGTATGGCAGCACACAGACAGACATGACTCTGGACATGTAGCTGAGAGTTCTACATCTGGATCAGCAGGCAGTAGAATGAAGGTAGAGTGAGGGTAGGCCTGGCTTGAGCATCTGAAAACTCAAAGCCCATCTCAGGGAAAACACTTCCTCCAATAAGGCCACACCTAGTCTAACAAGACAACACCTCCAATAATGGATGAGTCTATGGGGGCCATTTTCATTCAAACTACCATACCTTGCATTGCACTTTTTGTGATGCCTGGGGTAGGCATTGACTCCTGTTATAGGGTAACGTCATGTAAAACCCTTTGATATATATATATATAATATATATATATATGTATATATGTATATTAACTTCTGAACATATATACATATATATTCAGAAGTTTCTACAGTAGTAGTTTACCATATGCCATTTTCAAAAGTATTTTTATTAAAAATTATTTTATAACTTTATTATTATAATATCTTAAAGTAAGATATCAAATGTCAAATGTTGAACAGCTTTAGTACTAGTTTTTCTTCTCCATACTCCCTCCTCTACTCTGCCCTCTGTTCCCTACCCCATGTCAAACTTCCTGTTCCATTCTCCTTCTTTCCCGAATCCTACCACCTATGTTCTCCTCTTTCTTTGAAATCCCTTCCGTGGCCCCTAACTAGTTTCCTGATTTCTGTGTGTGGACTCCAGTTAAACATTCATATCTAAATACTAAAAACTAGCAACCACTTGAGAGAGAACATGGGACATTTGCCTTTCTGGGTGTGGGTTGCCTCATTCAGAACAATTATTTCCTGCTCTATCCATATACTTGAGAATTTCATTTTTCTTAATAACTGAATAGTATTCCATTTTGTAAATGCACCCACTTCATAATGTATCCATCTATTGATGGGCATCTAGGTTCTTGCTATTTCTTGACTATTTTGAGTAAAGCAGCAATGAACATGAATGGGAAAGTGACTCCTTATTGAGACAATAGAGTCCGTTGGGAACATGTCCATGTTAGAGTTTCTTCCATGAGGTGAAACATGGAGAAATGAGAACATATGACGTAATAGAAGAAGCACAAGGAATCTAAGTCTTGAATCTACCAACAGCTGCATTTATAATGATTTGGGGGCTTAGTTTCCAGAAGCAGCAGTAATTTTTGAGGAAATAGGTTAAGATAATTAGATACAGATTTTCCTCTTTTCATTTCTCCTTCCTTCCTCCTTCCTTCCTCTCTTCCTCCCTCCCTCCCTCCCTCCCTTCCTTCCTTCTTTCTTTCTTTCTCTCTTGTATGTGTATTTATGGGCACATGAGTGTGGGCCCATGTGGGCCACAGTGCACATGTGGAAATGAGAGGACACTGGAGCCAGGTCTCTCTCCCACCCTGGTTGAGGCAGGCTCTCCTGTGTTCTGTCACTCGGCTGCAAGCTACAGGGGGACTCTCCTGTCTGACCTCCTAGCTTGCTGCCACAGGAGGGCCGGAGTTGTAGCTGAGCACTACCACATCCAGAGTTCCCTGGGTTAGACTTGGATTATCAGGTTTGCGGAGGAAATGTGTTAACCAGCTGAGCCACCTTCCCGCCCAGATCTTCTTCTGCCCATGCCCTGCTTTTCTTCTATCACTGTGCAGGTACATGTTAGTTGAGCGCCTGCACAATTGGAAAATCGTTGTGCTCTTCAGCACCCCACATCTTCCCTCCATTGTTATTCCAGGCCTAATATTATCAGTAGGACCAGAACTCCATGTTCCCATGAATCTGATTCTGAGTCTAAAGAAGAAGAAAAATGAATGGTGAAAATAAGTTTTAAAATAATTCAGAGAATTGTAATAATATTAACATTCTAATATTTAAAGGAGGGTTATGTACTAATTTAATATTCCTCTTCAAACATTTTTCAAACTTGTTTACAGTGCATAAAAGTCAGAGGATATTTGCAAATGGCTATGCAAATGGATTAGAAAGATAATCATGAGTCAAAATCTTTTCTAAATGCAAAATGTTTTATTTGGTTCCTTTTGGCTGGTTTTAGAAGAGTTTTCAGATGATCCTTTGAATATGGAGACTTGTTCTGCCTGGTTGCTTAACAGGTCAGCATTTAGAAGGGTTATTTGAGTCAGCAAGTAGACTACCACTGGTGTGCTTCAAGTAGACTACTGCTGGTGTGCTTCAAGTAGACTACCGCTGGTGTGCTTCAGAGCGGTTTGCTCTTGTGTGATGGCTCAGCTAGTAAAGGCACTCATGACCTGAGTTAGATCTCTGCTACCCACACGGCAGAAGGAGAGAAGCCACTCTTTACTCACTGTCCACTGCCTTCCACGTGCATGCCATTTCAAATGCGCGCGCGCGCGCGCGCGCACACACACACACACACACACACAGAGACAGAGAGAGAGAGAGAGAGAGAGAGAGAGAGAGAGAGAGAGAGAGAGAGAGACACGCACACACACATGCACAAATAAACATGAAACGACTTTAAAACATCTTTACACTGTGAATGTACCCAATCTTTATGGATTTTGTGAGTAGAGAACAATGTGAGCTGAAGGCTGGCAAAACTTACATGGAGGAAGGAAAATGAGGTTCTATTCCCTGCCCCTCCATATTTGTGTTTTTAATTATTACAAAGAGAATTCAATCCTAAACAGAAAACAAAATCAATTCTCACTAATGAATTCTCTTGATATTTTGATCTGATGTAGTGATTTGAAGATAGTCATTTAGAAACAGGCAAATAATTTCTGGCTATTTCAGCAGACTCCTCCATAACTCCAACAGATTTCATATTTACTCCCACAGTCTTCCTTAACTAGAGAAAATTCAGCCTGCCTCAAAACAAAACAGAAAGTTCTGGAGGATGGCCATGTCCATTTATACTTAACAGACCTTTAAGACTGCCTTCCTCTGGGTCCTGCTCCGGTTTCCCCCTTCACATTTTAGGCTTTGGTATCTCAACAGCCTGTGATCTAAAAACAGGCCGTTCCTCCCTCTCCCGGAGCACCAGAGTGCTTTACTCCAGAAATAAAAACCAATGGACTGCTTCCTGATGCTTATATCCCTGCTTCCTGCACCTGCTAAACCTTCAGGTGGTATGTCCATCAGCCTACAGGTCCCACAAGTAGCTGGGCATTGCGGGGAACCCTGACTCACAGAGCAATTGTTGGAGAGAGTATGTGGAGCCTGATGCAGGCCACACTGACGTGGGCCAGCTCTGATTGCCACCATGGCATATATTCACAGCCACAGTCCCACCCAGTGGCAAGCACAGTGGTGGCTGTGAGCCCATTCTCTGTGGTTAAGTGTATTGTGTGTTTAGTCTGAAGCCATGTAGGAACTCTTCAGGCTGATGGACACCTTCTCTGTTGGGTCAGCACTTTTGCTTCTCTGAGTTGGTGAATATGATTTTTCACCACATTCTCAAATAGTCAACTGATAATGGAGTTCGTGTAGGCAATACTATGAGTTCAAACGGTGAGATGCCAATACTTTTGCCTGTTTATAGCTCAGTTTAACTCTTACATGAAGATCCAGGCCTAATCATGGGAAGAGTAAAATCTACAGTTCGAGAATTCATTTTCTTCATTCGGTAAGTGAATGAAATTTTAAGAACCGTTCTCAAAAATGTAATTGGAGCGGCCTTGACAATCCTGCAGGAGTCAGGGGAACTGTTTTCTCACAAAGATGGTTGTGACTTCTAAATAGCCTCAGGACGTGGTTATGAAACTAGTTTGAGATTTAGAGATACAACAGTTTAAAAAAAAGACTACATATTAATCAGAGGAGGAAATCACCCCCAAAAGAGAGCCCATAAGCAGGCAAACTATAGTACTAATCAATATAGGAGAGATATTCATTTATGTGGCTGTCTTAGTGTCCTGTTGCTGAAAAGAGACACCATGACCACAGCAACTCTTATAAAGGGAAGCATTTAATTGGGGCTTGCTTACAGTTCAGAGGTTTAGTCCATTAATCAGCATGGCTGGGAGTCTGGTGCCATGCAGGCAGACATGATAGCTGAGAGTTCTACATCAGGACTGACAGGCAGCAGGAAGAGAGAGCTGGTCTGACCGGCATGAGCATTTGAAACCCCAAAGCCCACACCTAGTTGTGGTGGTATTGTGTTCACCAAAATATTGTGTACTCTAATAAAAATATCTGGGGTCAGAGAACAGACAGCCACGAGATACAAAGGCTAGAAAATGGTGGCACTCACACCTTTAATCCTAGCATCCCAGAGATAGAAATCCCTCTGGATCTCTGTGAGTTCAAGGCCACATTGGAAATAGCCAAGCATGGTGACACGCCTTTAATCCCAGAAAGCCAGCCTTTAATCCCAGGGAGTGGTGGTAGAAAGCAGGAAGATATATAAGGCGTGAGGGTGAGAAACTAGAAGCATTTTGGCTGGTTAGGCATTTGGCTGGTTAAGCTTCAGGCTTTCGAGCAGCAGTTCAGCTGAGAGCCATTGGGATGAGGACTCAAAGGCCTCCAGTCTGAGGAGACAAGACCAGCTAAGGAATTGGCAAGGTGAGATAGCTGTGGCTTGTTCTGTCTCTCTGATCTACCAGCATGGACCCCAATAACTCACCTCGGGTTTGATTTTATTAATAAGTACCTTTAAGAATCCTGCTACACCTAGTGACACACTTCATTGAACAGGCCACACCCACTCCTCCTAATCCTTGTCAAGTGCCTTCACTCCCTAATGGCCATGCATTTAAGTCTATGAGCCAATGGGGACCATTCCTATTCAAACCAGCACAGCAACCCTAGTTAAAGGTCTGCTCAGAAGAATGCCATTCTAAGAAGAAACTTACTTCTGGAAGGAACCCTTTAAAAGGTCCTGTCAGGTGCAATTTGACATTCTCAATGAATATTATTCCTTTCTATGTTCCCTCTCTGTTGGAATTGTCCACACTGGGGTCTTATGTATTAAAGCTCAGAGAGCTGATCAACACACAGGATCAAACCAAAATATTTTATGACTATTTGGCCTGATTTTGATTGATGACTCTTTGTTTAATATCAGGAACTTTAAAAATGTTAATATAGTCCAGGTCCCCTGTTTTATTTTTAGCACTTTGCTCCATGTCATAATATCTTAAGTTGTCCATTTGTTTTAATTTGAATTTAATATGCTAGAAGGGTCATGTTCTTACCTTAGCAGGAGGCATAGGTTTTTAGTGTGTTAGGGGTTAGTTGCCTCAAGACTTGGGCTTACCTTTACAGTTTAGTTTCTTAATTCCAGGATCTTCTGTTTGTTTGTTGAAAAATATTATGTGATGTATACTGTGGACTCTAGATCCTGGCAGATCTAGGCTAGATCCCAACAGATCCCTTCATAACTTCTATGGAGTGATATTAAATTATATTGAAAGTACAGGAGTATATTTGTCTATTTACAATAGTGAGAGAGTTAAAATGTTTTGTTCATTCTCTGATTCAACAAATTGACTGCATTGATTATTATGTTTGGCTATACTTCAAAGAATGTTTACATATCTTATCTCATGGAAGGGTCCTAAGGTAAATAAATCAATACTTAAATAAGGGCTTTGTTAAAAAAAAGAAAGAAAGAAAAATCGCTCAAAAATGGTGACAGCCTCTATGCCAGGAAACTCATTGATGTTTCCAAAGTTTGGGTGATATCCGTAGATAGTAAATTAAATAGGTCAACGCATCACTTTCTTGGTGTGCTCTGAGTACACTTCCATTCTGAAACAGATTTGAAACACATACATATATGTCCACAGCACCTTAGCATGCAATATAGCTTGGGCTAGTGATGGGATTCCTTGGTTCTTTTGGCTAGCAAAAAGAAAAAAAAGGGAAATGGGTGCAGAAATGGGCTTTAAAAGAATTACTTCTTATAGGAACTGTTAAATATCCATCTTCCTTTCGTTTTGTTTTGAATGCACATGCTATTGACTGCTAATATTCAAACCTATGAGACCAAAGAGAAAAACAATCATGTATTTTTACTTGCTGTGTCTTGAATGTTTCTGTGTAGACTTTTCACTTCCTTTTTAGGCCATTCACGAAAATCAGTATGTAGGAATAAGGGTAAGAGCTGATCTTAGTAATAATTGTGCCTCTTTATAGTTTATCTATTGTATAGCAAAGTGCATTGTTGTTTTAAACATCTGGTACCAAAAGAGGCTTCTCCTTCCATACTGTCCTTTCTTCTGAGAGAAATAGCCATGACATCACTATTGGCCATGTGGCTTGCTTTAGCAAATGGAATGTTGCAGAAGGCATGCATTCTGTATCTAGGCAGAAAGTTTCAGAGTGGTCCACAATTGTTCTTCTTTTGGGGAATAATGTTTCCCAAATGGAGTTATTCTTCTGGCCTGGAGATGGTACTAAGGAAAAAGCATGCGGCAGGAACACAGACAACTCACTGCCAACATCTCAAGACACCACTGAACTTTGCAGTTCTCATATCACAACACAGTACAGCACAGGCTGCCTGATCTCACAGTGCATGTCAGTAGAGCCATTCAGACACACACAATTTGTGCATTAGTTTCCATTTCTATGACAGAATTCATGAAGCAACCAAACTCAAAGAGGAAAGATTCATTTCAGCTCATGATTTCAGTGCGTGGGTGGGTGGTGGGCTCCCTTGTTGTGGCCTGGATGTGAAGCTGGAAGTGAGGCTGGACAGCACCACAGTGGGCAGCATATGGCCACGGTCACGCAGAGCTTGTTGTAGCCTGTGTGGCAGGACATAGAGACAGGGATTGGCAGGGGTAAGGTTGTTTTTCCAGGGCAACCTCATATCAAAATCATCCCAGTTTCCTAGAAGTGAATTTAACACGCATATTTCTAAATTAAGATTCATTAGATAAGCTATTGTCCCAATAATTGACATCATTCTTTCATTTTTTGGTAATTCACTGTAAACTAGTGGAAACACATGAACTATGAACCAATAGCTAAGGAGCCCCCAACTGGATCAGGCCCTCTGGATAAGTGAGACAGTTAATTAACTTGAATGATTTGGGAGGCCCCCAGGCAGTGGGACCGGGACCTGTCCTTAGTGCATGAGCTGGCTGTTTGGAACCTGGGGCCTATGCTGGGACACTTTGCTCAGCCTAGGTGAAGGGAGGAGGGGACTGGATCTGCCTCGACTGAATCTACCAGGCTAAGCTGAATCCCTAGGGGAGTCCTTGCCCTGGAGGAGATGGTAATGGAGGGTGGGCTCGGGGGAGGGCAGGTGGGGGTTTAGAGGAGGGAGGACAGGGGAATCCATGGCTGATATAATTGAGAATTATCTGTGATTCAATCCATTTTCCTGCATAATGATCAGCACTTGAAAAGGGCTATAGAACTGAGAATGAGAATAACAGAGTGAATTATATTCCTGGGGAGCAGAAGATAATACAGCAGTGGAGATACAACTGGCTTTCCAGAGTCTAGAAATCTTAGTGCCTGATTTCCTCTGCTCCTAGTCATTTCTTCCACCTCTTTTTGCTGTGGGATAATGCTTTTCTACACTGGTTTAATAAAACACTGATTGGCCAGTAGCCAGGCAGGAAGTATAGGTGGGATAAGCAAACAAGGAGAATTCTGGGAAGAGGAAGGCTGAATTGAGGAGAAGCCAGCCTGCCATCTAGGAAGCAGCATGTAATGGCACACAGGTAAAGCCACAGAACACGTGGCAACATACAGATTAAGGAAAACAGGCTGAGTTAAGTGTAAGAACTAGTCAGTAGTTAGCCTGAGCAAATGACCGAGCAGTTTTAATTAATATAAGCCTCTGTGTGTTTACTTGGGTCTGAGCAGCTGTGGACTGGGTGGGACACAGAAAGGCTTCCAGCTACATCTTTTGGTGACCAAAGTCACAGAATGGAAATGAGACATACTGAACCATGCACGCTGGCCAAATCTCTAGAGCTGGTATGCATTGGTGCATCAAGAATGGTGGATGTGATACATATGGTGTCACATCTTATTTCAAGAGAAGTCCTGCTGCATCAGAGGGAGAGTCGACTCTCCATGTCTGTAGCCATGCATTTTATGCTTGTGGATGAAACATTCAGGAAGCAATTCGGTTACTTCTCCTGCTTCATTCCTCCCTTCCCTTTGTTTTCGTTGTCTCTGTGTACGGTTGCTCATGGGAGGGGAGCGGAGGGCAACTGTGGTGGGAGTGATGGAGTCTTGGGAAAATCTCATGTGACCAATAATTTGACACATGTAAAGAATTCATAGACTTTAATAACACACATCTTTCTTCCCATTACATGAAGAGCTGCACATGTGTTTTATGTTTTTAATGCTGGCCCGTGTTGCTTTAAAATTTACCTTGATTCCATTGTGTGCAGTTTTTGTATCTACCGAGCTATATAATTATAACTTCATGATTTTATATGCATCTAAATCAGAATGATCTCAAATAAACATTACAATGTTGCCAAAACTGTTTTGTTATTACATTTTCTTAACCAGGTTAAAAATTAACTTAAAAAAATCTAGTTTCCTGTTATCATAGATGCTCCTCAGACTTGATATTTATGATAGAGTGGTAAGATTATGATGTTAAAATGAGATAGGTAACTGACATCTTTTATTTGTTAAACAACCTAATTCAAACCTTTGATCATATGTTATACAGTGAGTTCAACAGACAAAAATTAGAAAGATAGAAAATGAGGCTGCAAGCAATTAACATTTATTATTTTGATGTATACAAACATCCTGCTATTAAGAATTTCTTTTGAGTGACTACATTATTAGCTTAAAAATCGCAGTGACATTACCAACTTTTAAAGGAAAGTGTACGTTAAAAGTTTTGCTGTGTTGTTCCACATAAGGGAGCAATCACTTGCCTAGGTGAGCCACTGCATTTCATATTTATGTTTTACTGTGTTCATAAAGCTAATCAGAGAGGAGACTTCTCAAGTTCTGTCTCTTCTACTAGTGAATAGCATCAGTAGACTGTAGCCTCAGGGTGCAGAACTGTTCGTCTTTGTTCAAGGAACATGCCTCCTCTACCAGGAAGTGCTTTGATCTTCAACCAAAGGCATACCTCATGTGAATGGTGATGGTACAGCTTTGTGGGTGGAAGGGACTGCACAACACACAGATGTGTGTTGTTATATATAACACAGGGACAGTGACCTGGGACCAGGCAGCATTTCTGAAACCCAAAGTCATCACACCTGTCTCTTAGCTTTGAGAGGCCTAACGACAAAAATTTGTCTAATCACATTAAACATTTGTTTCAGCTACAAACAATGAGCATTTGTTTTAGTTGTCTAAGAAAACAGATTATTATTTCAAGTAACTTTTTTTTTTTTAGTTTCTTGTCTGATTCATTTTAGAAATCCAATTCAAAATTTCATGGTGTTTCGAGACTCGCATGAAGGCCCTGTGATTATTTATTATATTAATACATTGATGCCCCTAGACCACTGTTTTTTTTTTATTTTTTAATTAATTTTTTTGTTTGTTTTGTTTTTGTTTTTTAAGACAGGGTTTCTATGTGTAGTTTTGGTGCCTGTCCTGGATCTTGCTCTGTAGGCCAGACTGGCCTCGAACTCACAGAGATCCACCTGGCTCTGCCTACTGAGTGCTGGGATTAAAGGCGTGCTCCACTGCCACCCGGCAGACCACTGGTTCTTAGTCTGTGGGTGGTGGCCCCTTTAGCAAACCTCTATCACCAAAAATATTTACATTAAGAGTCATAATAGTAGCAAGATTACAGTTACGAAGTTGGAATGAAAATAATTTTATGGTTGGGGGTCACCACTACATGAGGAACTGTATTAAAGGGTCAGAGCATTAGGAAAGTTGAAAGCCACTGCCCTAGACAGTGCACAGAATTTATCTTTCTTATCCTACAGGTCACACCGTGAGACAGATAAGAAGCTTTGATCTGGCTTTAGAAATAGTAACAAGGGTGAAAGGGAGGATGCATGGAAATCTGTGCATCTATCCTAGTCCTGTATTCGCTAGTGTCACCTTCTAAAGCTGACTTAGCAAGAGCAGGTGGCATCGCAGCCAACTTGACCTCTCTGGAATTCAGAAATACACATCCCAGTTAACCAACCGAGAGAAACCCGGGAACAGGGATGCTTTGCATATTACATAATATTATTACTTCGATTCAGATAGCTAGGAAAGACATACTTTATAAGAAAGACAGTTGTTATTTTCTGGTGGCTTCCTCTCCTTTTCCCACCAAAACTAAATTTTCAAAAAGTTTACCACTCTTTCATTCTTTATACTTTTTTTAAATTTACAATTATCCTAAGTAAGTATAATCACCATAGACAAAATATTTTTTTAAATTATGACTTAGTTCAAGAAAGTTGTTAGTTTCTTTTTAAAACA
Source organism: Peromyscus leucopus (assembly GCF_004664715.2). Taxonomy (NCBI): domain Eukaryota; kingdom Metazoa; phylum Chordata; class Mammalia; order Rodentia; family Cricetidae; genus Peromyscus; species Peromyscus leucopus. Next base: position 104,605,617 of record NC_051068.1, read on the forward strand.
GTTTGAGATTTATATCCAGGGATGATGATGCATGTCTATAATCGCAATATTCAGGGCATTGAGGCAGGAAGACTGTGGGTTTCAGTCTGGCGTAGGCTAGACAATGAAACTCTCTCAAGTAAGCACATGAACAAACCAATGCCAATCCACAAACAATAGTTTCGGAGAAACTGAGAAAATTTAGTACAGAGTTCCCATACATTTCCTTTACCCTTCGCTCTGATTAACACCATTATATGTACAATATGTTTGTTAATATTAATGACCCAACACTGATACATTTTAATGAGCAAAAGCCTATAGTATATTCAAATTTCCTTAATTATGTCTTTTCTTGCCCCAGGGTCTCATCTAGAATGCCACATCAAGTTCACTTTCAAGCCCCTGAGAAGCATCTTTGCTATAAAGGGTTTGAAACTTAGATACTGCCTGCCTGTTAGGCAGGCACACACACACTAAAATTACGTGTGATGAATCCTTTTAATTGTTACGTCAGATACCTTTGTTCCTTCTACTTTTTTTGTGAGGTCTAGTTTATCAGAAATATACACAGCTAGCCATCTCACTTTTTAAGATTGGTATCATCATGGTATATTTTTATCTGTTTCTTTTCTCTCCCTACCTCTCTTCCTTTTTTCTCTCCCTCCCTCCCCTTTCCATTCCTTTTCTTTTTCAGTGCTGAGGACCTAATGTAAACAGTGAAGTACCGTCCCAAGTCTACACCTTTATCTTATAACCTACCTATGTTTTGATATTTAAAGATTTGGGCAACAACATGCAATGGGGGTTTCTTCTTTTTAATTTGTTTTTACTGTCTCTGTCTTTTAACGGGTGTATTTAAAACATTTAGATTGAATGTGAGTATTAATATAGTCAAATTAATAACTGATGTATCTGTAGAGGTTTTCCATTTGTTTTGCTTGTTTTTCATTTCTTTTTTTCTTCAGATGTCTCTTGTTTTAATTATGCATTTTATATGGTTTCATTTTCTCTTAACATCAATTATACTTCTTTTCTTTAGACTTCTCTTGTTTTAATTATGCATTTTATATGGTTTTGTTTTTTCTTAACATCGATTATACTTCCCTATAAAATTCTTTGAGTGCTTGCTCTCGAGTTTGCAGTGTACACTTTATGCAAGCACACACTTTTATTTTCAATACTGTGTTGCTTCACGAGTGCTGTTAGAATGACTGATTCGCTTATATACTAGAATTATGTAACTGGGATTCTTACTATTCTAACAAGTATTAGATTAAGAGTAAGATGTTGTTTTACAACCGCATTCCTTCTCCACCCCTCTTCCTCTCTTTACACAGATCTGTGTTTATGGCCTGTGCCATCCTCCTCCTCCTGTCCTATTTTACTTCTTGTAGGGTCCGCCTGCTGGTAACACAGTCCTCCTTTTTTTTTTTTTACTCCCTAAGACAGGGTTTCTCTGTGTAGTTTTGGTGCCTGTCCTGGATCTTGCTCTGTAAACCAGACTGGCCTCGAACTCATAGAGATCCACCTGGCTCTACCTCCCGGAGTGCTGGGATTAAAGCGTGCGCCACTGCTGCCCGGCTCACAGTCCTCTATTTTTATCTTTACATTTCAAGTTTACTTTTATGGGATCATTTTTCTGGATATGAAATTATAGTTTGGAATGGATTTTATCTTCACTTTTTCTTTTAATGCTACAAATATTTCACTCTGTTATCTTCTTTCTTGAATAATATTTGGTTTTGATTTTTAAACGAGAAGTCACCGTCATTCTTATCTTTTCCCCTGTAAGTGTGAGATTCATTTTAATCTGTGTCTGTTTTGAGGATTTGTAATTTGTCCTCGATTTTCTGCAGTTTTAATATGAGAGAGCTCTGAATTCCTATGCCTGCAAAGGCTTCAGTTTGCCCCGGTGTCCTTGCTTCACGTCCTCTGCTTCAGGTTTCACAGGAGAGCAGGCACTTGATAAGGAGTTCAGGCTGATCGCCTTCCCCTCATCCTGCCAGGAATATAAGTGATTTTCTCCATTGTGGGAACATGGCCAGCTTCCTGAAAGCCCCACGCAAGCCAGCAAGGGCCCTGGCATCCAAGACTGCAGCCCCAGAAGCTTCCCATGCTCGGTGTGGCCTTGTCTCTCTCAAGCAGTGCAATAACGACTGTGTAGGATTTCCCACCAGTTTTCGGATCCAGTTTCTGGTCTGGCCAAGCTGATCTCAGCGGAGTGTCTCTGTAGTAGTTTGTCTCTCCACATTTGGAGTGGTGGTGGCAAACTGCCTTGGCTCTCAGTTCTCTGAAGGACCCAGGAAAAATCATCAGCTTCACTTTGTTTAGCTCTTTTGATCTTCTAAGAATGGGGATGATAGGCTCCAGGTGGAAGTCACATTAAAGACAGCCAGGCATCAATGTTTTTGTGAAAATATTGTTTCATTCCCTTAGGGTCCTTATTTTTTCTATGAAAAGCAATTTTCTCTGATTTGAACTAAGAAAATACGCTGAGAAAAATGATATACTACTATATAGTCATAAAAATGAGTGGAAAATAGAATTATTTGCAAAAAACCCTTGCAAAAATTCTTAGGGTTTTCTGTTCTGTGCATTCTTTAACTGTTTGTGAACAATAAATTATTTATTATTATTATTATTATTATTATTATTATTATTACTATTATTATTACTAATGTGTTTGCATTATGTGAGTGTGGGGTCCTGAGGAGCCAAGGTATACTTATGAGTGTTAGAGGACAACTCTCAGGACTTGGTCTGTCTTGCCATTTTGTGGGATCAGGGATTGAATTCAAGTTGTCAGACAGTGTGCCCAGAAGTGCCCCTACCTGTTGAGCTATCTCACTTGCCCAACAATAAATTTTTAATACCACTTATTTAAAAAGTATTATCCATGTTGGGGCTGGAGAGATGACTCAGCAGTCAAGAACACTTAACTGGAGGACCTGGGTTTGATTTCAAGAACCCACACTTTGGATAAGATGTAGATCTGATAATCTACAGAAGTGGTTCTCAACCTGAGGATCGTGACCCTTGGGGGAATGGAACCAACCTTTCACAGGGTCACATATCAGATACCCTGCATATCAGATATTTACATTATGAGTCATAACAGAAAAATTATAGTTATGAAGTAGCAACAAAAATAATTGTACGGTTGGGGGTCACCACAGTATGAGCAACTGTATTAAATGGTTACAGCATTTGGGAAGTTGAGAACCACTGGTTTAAGGAGATGTGATGCCAGCCACTTATGGCCTCTGCAGGCAATACACACACAGTGCCCTGACATACACGTAGACAAAACAACTGTACACATAAAAAAAAATAAATAAATATTTAAAAAATATTGCTCAGAAACTACAATTTACTACATTTTAGCCTAAAGAAAGAATCTAGAGAGCACTGAAAACATAATATTAAATATGAACTAGAAGTAATTATTAGAAAAACAAGATGTCTTGGTATCAAGAGAAAATTGTATGAAAAGACCACATAGTGAGTTTGGGGCCAGACTAAAATAGGTTAAACCCTATCTCAAAAAAAAAAAATATGGCTTATGGGGGTTGCCTTTGGAGATGCCATCTCATCTGACACTTTGCCATTTGTCACCTCCACTATATATGATTTTGTGTAATAGGAATCACATTTGACATGGTAACTCCACATTTTCCACAATTTTTGAAACCCTTTTTTTGGTTTATTAGTTGGGAGAAACATTAATTTGAGGGTAACTATAAACACAATAATTATTACACTAAATGTGAATTATACTAAATGTAACTATGTACATATGTTTGAAAGATGTTTTTATGTAATATTTAATCTGAAGTATGTGATGTGTAGTATGTGATATGTGTTTAACATATGCTCTGATGCGTCTTGTAGCCAAATAAGAAAGCTTAGTGTGTGTATGCAATTTGGGGTCAGTTGCCATGACTACTCCACCAAGAATTCTTTAAAGAAGTGCCTGCCATGACTCTATTTTTAAGTTTGTTTCCTACAGTAGGAGATGTACATGACTTCATACTTACTTTCAGTCATTTGGTTAACCTACTTTCAGATGATTTTTATTTCTCAGCCTCTGCATCTCCTGATAGTTGCTCCTGGGCATAGTTGTTGTGATTTGCCCTGATGAAGAAGACTCTGGCCATAGCTGTCAATGTACTATTTCTAGAATTCAAAACATACGTTGACCATGTGCTCAACTGGCCAAGAATCAGACTTTGGCCTCTGAGAGCAATTCTAGTTTCAGGTACCTCAGATGTTGGATGATGTTGCCAAAATATTTTTTAAGCCTTACAAACACACCTCTTTCCTATATTGTCCCCTTACTCTTTCAAATATATAAATGATAAATCCCCAAGGAATCTTAAAAGTAAAACATGTTTTCAAAAATGCTTTCTTTTTATTATAAGAAGGGTAGTTGTTTATTAATGTGCATTCAATCAGAATATATACATAAACTATCTCTATATACCTTGCTAGACAGTTCACATGATGGGAGGCTATAAGCCACCTTTTTTTTTTTCCATTGGGAAGAAAACAGTGTGTCTTCCCTGGTCATTCTCTGGCTCTTGGCTGCAAGGTTTTGCCTCACAGTTCAGTCTCACACATGGAGAACATGTTTTCCTGTGGAATCTTCAGGAAAGTGCATTATTCTTTTAAGTCTAGCTTTCCTGGCTTTGAGCATCCCAACCTTTGAAATCCTTGGTCTATCTATTCCTTTTCCAGATGATCAGTTCAACATACTTGATTCATCTCCATGTCAGGCTTTGTGCCAGTCCAGAGCCACACAGAGGTCCTCAGAACCATAACACTATAGCCTCAGCCAATATAATGAAAGTCTCCTAGGAAATACCATTAGCTCCATCGATGGATTGGGGCTCACTGTTTATCCAGAGAGGCAGTCACACCAGCTCATCGCAGATCTCTCTAGAAGGCTTCCTGCTGCAGTTAGTTGTACTCTATTTATTTGATGGCAAAACAGTTCCAACGGGCACTGTTTTTCTGAATAGATGAGTCCGTGTTGTCTCTTAGTACAAACTGCAATGTTGGGATAACAAGACCAGAGCTGGATGCTCTATTTAGGTTGAAATAGAAATAAGGCTTTATTTATTTATTTTTTTTCAACCCAGGTTGGTAGAAAGAGCCTAGACCTTGTAAACCTTTCTAGCTCTGTCATTTAATAGTTGTGTGACTTTGTAAGGCTCCTCTTTGGGTTCTGTGTGTGTTTTCCATGTTAATCAACTTCTCTGGTTATTATAGATTGTGGCACAACCCTGCAACTGTGGGTAGTGACTGAAAGTGTGAAGAATGGAGTCCAGATGACCTCAAACAAAGCCTGCCAAGGCTGGCCACTGCCACAGGTGCAAAGGCACTCCCCAGTGTTTGGAGGTAGCCTGGGCTCATTATTACACTACAACAATGTCCCTGGGTAAACATTTATGATGATAATGAAATGTCATACATGGAGTTGTAGGTAATTACATGTAACAGCGAATGCAAAACAAATCCCCCTCTATGCAAATGAACCCAAATGCTCATAACACACAAACAGCCCATCCCTTTGTTCTTGAGGCCATTAACTCAATTCTTTGTCAAGTTTCCTCTTTCGCATGTATCTCCTGGCTCAAAAAATTTTACTATTCACATACCTCTGTCCAATTCCTTGTTCCAGAACACAAAACTTAAGTCCCTCCCATGGTGCCCACCCAATACTGTTAACCTGATACCTGCTACTGTATGTTCTTATATTATAAAGCATGCATGCATATTTTATTTTATAAGGTGACAGAATAAATCTAAGTTAAGTTCAAATTGCTCCGTTGGCCCTGAATACATTCCCATTTCCCTGTAAAATAGCAGTGTGTCTAGTAATCTCTCTAAGCTCTGTGTTTGGCACAAGTGTCTGAACCATGTTTGTTTATGGCTTTCTAGGAAAAATAAACCCGTGGGGATGAATCAAGACTGTGAACACAGCCCATGAAGGGAGCTCCTCACATCTTCACAGCACCTCTTTATATGTGCAGTGTGTGGCTCAGAGGGGGAGACTGTGCGCCAGAGAGGAAAGAGCCTTGACATCCCTCCACCCATTTCTTTCCTTTTGCACGAAGCTAGTACATGTTTATATTTCTAACCTCTGACCCACCATGCCTCTAACAAAGTATGATGCTAATTCTATGATGTCGTGAAGACAAACGCAGTAACAGCCACAGCATCCAGCATAAGCTGTTCTCCTAATACTTCCTATGAAATCACTGCACTGTGACTTACCAAAATGTAATGTTCCTTTTAAACATGTTATTTTTTAAAACCCATTTCAGACCTGGGAGAAAGCGGGGTTTTTATGTGTGTGCCTGGATTCTGTCCAAATGTCATGTGAAGAATTTATTGTTATTACTGTAATACTTCAGAGGACTGTGGAATGTACATTCAAGGCAGATTTTTAAGCTCTGTAGGGGGAAAGGGAAAAGTGCAGAGATGGTGTGATGGAATTTTAGTCTCTGCAGGAGGGAGAAAGAGAATTTCTTTATGCCACTCTTCCATGCTGAGTCTCTACACGGCAGGACCACTGGCATCCTTGTACAATATTAAATTATTGTTTCCCATGGGCTACTCACACATGTCATGGGACTCAGAACAAATAATCTTTTAAATGTATTGATAATAAAAAGTAGAGATAATAGAGAATAAAAAAATGTATAAATGCATTTCTTGGGCAAAGCGACTAGTATTTTGGCATTTAGTATTTAGTATTTTGTAAAATAATAAATATTTTTACACCTCATTGTTAATGCTTTTGTTCGAAATATACAACATTTCTCTTTTGCTATAATATTTCTTATCCTCTATTAATATAATGAAAGTTTCATTTAATATTTTCAGGTTTATAATGTAATGGAAAACCTCGTGGTAAGTAGTTGATCAAAGATGCTGGATGAAGCTTGTAAGGTTTTTAATGAGAACTTTCACTATTCAAAAACATTTCATCTACAAGTTAATGACCAAATTCAAAGTCTTCCCTGGGTCCATTCTCTGCCCTGTTTCCTGCATTTGTTGGAGTTTCCCTCTCCTTTCTTGTGTAAACCTCTTTCTTCCTTCTGCTGTGTTAAAATTCCTCTCTAGTGCCCATTGGTTGTCTAGAGGCTGTTTGTCTCTCAACTTCAAGAAACTCTATTCTATTCTAGCTGCTGGAATTAGAACTCGACAAATACCTTGCCCCAATGTTAGGTTCTGCCAGTAGGGGGCCCTGGAGAGGGATTGGAAGGTAAAAGAGCAGGGTCTTCCTTCCTGTATGTATTGTTCCTAAAAGCATCATCACAGAATAGCAGGTGGCTTTTCCAGCCTCCGAGTTCTTTGGGCATCTCTAGGACCAGCCTCTGTGGTACTCAGAATGTAAACCCTGAGTTCATGCCCACTGGAGCACACACTCCCGGGCATCGGCTGAGTTCTCTCTCCTCCGCAGATATTCTGGTACCTGATAAGCTATCCATTGCAACCCAAGCACGGATATTTGAGAATCTACCTTTCGAATTACCTTTTCCTAGGAAAGCACAAATGTCTGTGTACCCCAGATAGGATATCAAGGGAAGATCAAAAGATGATTTTACCAAAGCCCAACTTGGTGAAGCAATGAAGTTAAGGGACTTATAGAACACAGCTGAGGGGTTCCTTTCAGAAATGAGTGACTTCCTCATAGGTGCATGAGCACAAAGTCCCACCCTGCCATGAATGACGATTTTATGGAAGTCGCGTCATGGAGTTCCTCTTTCAGCTAGCCTTCCTCTCCTACTTGTGTATGCATTAACATGTCCTGAAATCACTTGCAGCTGAGGGGAGACAGGAACAAGAAAGAGGTGGAACCTCAGGTGAAGGTCCCATCAGTCCCCTCTACTGCTTTTATGACTCTATCCCCATTATATAACCTTTGCTGCCTCTCTTAGTTCTTCTCAATTAACTGTCACAGCTACCTTGCCAAGGTGTCTCTCCTCCAAGATGGAGATTGTGGTATGCCTGGGAGAAACAGCCACACTTCAACATGACTTCAATAGTGTTTTCTCCAGAGGACTAACCCCCTCTTTAGGGTTCCCCTTCTAAATTCTGAGTACTATTTTCATCTCCCTTTTCTTCTCATTCCCAGAGACAGTGGCTGTCTCCTGTAGCGATTCTCTGTAACTCTATCATTATGTCATCTAGAGTTAGGTTGATGCAAAGCAATTGTGGGCTTTTTGTTTGTTTTTGTTTCTTCATTAAACTATGCCATTTGATCTTGGAATACATTCAGAAATAAATGTGAGTACGCTGTGTAGCATTTTTAATTTGCGTTTCTTGCTTTGTGTTTCTTTGCTAACAACTTATTACTCACTCATTTTCTCATTCACCCCCACCTTGGATGATTGAAATACAGTTCATGCTGGCTTATTTGTTTATGATGTAATTCTTTTCCACATATTGTTACTACGTTACTTTTCACAGGCTCTCATATCACTTTCTGTAAGCTTCTAGTGGTTCCCTTGGTTCACAAATCATAGTCTGATGCCCTTGTCTAAAGATCTTGCCATGGGAAAATGTTTGATTTTCTCTGACACTGCTACAGCCATTTACACCTTTAGGAAAACTACTACTTTATCTCACCACATTCCTTCACAGAGTGCATGAAATTCAACAGGTTCTACTTTGTAAGGCCTCCCAAGGATATCTCCCCTGGAGGACAGTCGTGCTGGGCATGTGGTGATTCTTTACCATTGGTTCAGTAGGCTAAGAGATGAGAGTAAAACAAAATCTCTGAACTAAAAAAATGTAGAAGTTCTCTGGGGAGAAGTGGGGGTGGAGAGACAGAGAGAGAGACAGACACAGAGAGAAAGACAGAGACAGAGACAGAGACAGAGACAGAGAGACAGAGACAGACATGGGGTGGGGGATGCTTGTATGTCAGGCACCTTACTGACTGAACCATCTGCCTAGATCCACCTTTTTTTTAAAAATTTTTTTGAACTGACCATTTATCTTTTTTAAAAAATCCCAAAGTCATGAATTAATGAAACACATTGCCTAAATATTCTTTTAGTGGTCTAACTTCTCTTAAAAAAGCTATTGTTTCTAATTTTTCACTTTATAAAAGAATGTGGTAATATAACCAGCATACTTCCACAATTCTTTTCTTCTAGCAATAAGTTGGGTGAAATAAGGAAATATATAGTTGATGCTAATTCCAGCACACTTTAAAGACATAAGATGTTTTAGAGAATTGTCTTGGGTAATTTCATTGCCATGTGTCTCTCACTCCCTCTTCCTTCCTTTTCCTTTCTTCCCTCCCTTCATCCTCCATCCTTATTACATTCTTTTTCTTCCACTCCTCTGTTTCCTCTCCTTTCCTTCCTTCCTCTCCTTTCTTTTGTTCCATCTTTCCTTCTTTCTCTCCTTCCTTCCTTCTTTCCTTCCTTCCTTCCTTCCTTCCTTCCTTCCTTCCTTCCTTCCTTCCTTCCTTCCTTCCTTCCTTTCTCTGTTAATCAAACACCTGAAAGCCAAGATTTTGATAGTGTCAGATTTCACAATTAAATCTAATGTCTAATTTCATGATTAATTCTGACCCCTAAGATGTCAGGTTTTATATTTTAGAGACCTTAAGGGGCAGAACAAGGGAATCTGTGACTGTTATGTAGAACTGAATGGTATTGTAAAATAAAATAAAAGGAAAAAAAAGAAAACAAAAAAAATGTTAAAAAAAGAAAAAAAAGAGTTTCAAAGGGGGAAAGTCTACAGGACACAGTATGTGTGGGTGTATTATAAAAATAATATTAGCAAAGAAGTGTAAAACTGCTTTGCCTGTAATTTCATGAATGGCTTTCTGTATTCCATCCCTCAGCAGTGCTCACACAAGAGGAGAGATTAGTTACACATGGAAAACTTCCAAGGGACAGAAGAGAAATCTTGTAGTCTGTAGATGAGAAAAAATCTGGAAATAAGGTCTTAGTGTCTTGCCTGCAGAGAGTTATATAATTGTATAATTTTCCTGTAATTCACGTAACTGCTGAATAGCCATTATCATGGAGAGAATTTGTTAGGAGATGAAGCAGTATTCCCTGCAGACAGGAACTCTAAACCTCCCACTGTAACTACTTTTACAAAAGACACTTTCAAGCTAAGGTGGTTTAATTATGTCTAACAACTGGATGATTAAGACATTAGTGTATGCAAACTCATGACAACAGGAATAATGAACCTGATGAGAACAAGGTCTTCGATAAACATAAATTAATAACAATGACAAAAAGTTAGTTCTCTTTCTACTTCGTCTTCTGTGGATAAAGAGAGTCAGTGATGAACACTTTTCTCATCAAAATCCTTCATATACTTGATTTTAGATAATAAAGCTATTAATTGTGTCTATTTACTCTTTGGTCAGTAGTTCCAGTATGGGCATGCTGACTTGGTGATATATGTAATAGCATGTTCTCCTGTGTCTATCAACGAATATCTACAAATATCTCTAATTTAGGTCACAACATCCAACATTTCTACATGCTATTTTAGGCCCTTTTCATTAAATCATCTCTCCAGGTCATGAAAATTATATAGTTTTCAGCTATAACAACATAGAGACATTTTGAACCTACAAGCACCTGTATTCAAAGAAGGTAGCAGTGGATTCACTTTTGAAACCCATAAGTAAGTAGCAGTGATGGAAGTAGCATTTCTCAGAGTGAAAGTACTTGGGGAGAGAGAGAGAGGAACAGAGAGAGAGGGAGAGACAGAGAGACAGAGAGAGGGACAGAGAGAGGGAGAAGGAGAGAGAGAGAGAGAGAGAGAGAGAGAGAGAGAGAGAGAGAGAGAGAAAGGAACAGAGAGAGAGGGAGAGGGAGAGAGAGACAGAGAAACAGAGAGAGACAGAGAGAGGGACAGAGAGAGGGAGAGGAAAGAGAGAGGAACAGAGAGAGAGACAGAGACAGAGAGACAGAGGGAGAGAGAGACACAGGGAGAGAGGGAGAGGGAAAGGGAGAGGGAGAGGGGAGAGAGAGAGAGAGAGAGAGAGAGAGAGAGAGAGAGAGAGAGAGAGAGAGAGAAATTGGCTGAAAAATTCATGATAAGCAAATGAACTCTGATTTAAGAAATTGAGTACTACCTATTGCTACTCCCATCAGAGGTTCAATTAGAAATAGGATCTCTCTTTGCTTCCCGCCCTACACTGCCCTGTTGTTATGGTCCACACACTGTTTAAACAGCTGCAAAGTTTTACCTTAGGGGTGACTAAATTGCTCTGGTGATGTTGATCCCTGTATGGAGCTAAAACTAGGAGGAAACCCGATCATTTGGAGAATGACTTAGGAACTGGGCAGGGGTGGGGGTGGGGTAAGTCATGTTGCCTGTTTGAGGAGAATGAGTTAAGAATGCCAAGTGACTGTGAAGGCTTGGTTGTGTTGCTTAGTAAACTCGATGTCAAACTGCCTCCTTTCAGCCTCCCCCCTGCCTCCTTTCAGCCTCCCCCCTGCCTCCTTTCAGCCTCCCCCCCCCCCCCGCAAAAAAAAAATGAAACCCGACACAGACAAAAAGGAACAAATAGCACATTAAAAAGAAGTTTAGAGATGAGCAGGGAAACTCACATTTGAATCTTAGAAGCAGAATATGAGACATCATTGACTTTTCTTTTTCTGGTCTGCTTTTCTGAGTCGGCTTCCATTCCCATGTATGATCACTCGCATTCAACACACTTGTGAGTGAATAGATGCCTGGGCCTCATAGTCACATGATCTTCTAGTTTAGGAGATGCATTACAAGTGACTGGAAGGCTGTTGAAACGCTGGTGTGAGGCCCTGCATCAAGAATTAAAAATTTCAGAGCTCCAAGGCAAAGCCTGGCATTTGCATTTTTAGTAATCTTAGCTAATACTGAAGTTGCTGACCTCAGAGACCAATCTTGAAATTGCCCAATGGGCCAGTGACTTCCTGTTGGTCTGTCAAATGTAAATTATTAAGAGGGAAAGCTGGAACACAAAGGCACCGCTTGGGAAAATCTTAGACATGAGGAGCACTGGCTTGAAAAGGTTTTTACCATCATAGGTCTCTTCCATCATACTGCTTCATCTTTGTTAATTTGCTAATTATGGGCAAGACTCCAATCATCTTGAGTGCACTAAATTTGAACTTATTTTGACATCCTAAGGGAATTCATAGACTTGACTATATTAACTAAGAAAACTGCAATAGAATACTAAATATTGATAAGATGATCAGTTCCTATGAACGTTTGAAAATCAAACCCGTGTAGGCGACAGCATGTTGGATATTATTGAGATCAGACTAAGCCCTGCCCTAAGTTACTCCACATTGTGCCAAACAGTGCTTTTTCAGACTGTAGCTTGCCAGAGAGACTCCATTTTTTTGTTTTGTTTTTTTGTTTTTCGAGACAAGGTTTCTCTGTGTAGCTTTGCACCTTTCCTGGAACTCACTTGGTAGTCCAGGCTGGCCTCTAACTCATAGAGATCCGCCTGGCTCTGCCTCCCAAGTGCTGGGATCAAAGGTGTGAGCCACCACTGCCTGGCAAGTGGCTCAGCCATTAAAAGCTAGGCTCACAACTAAAAATATAAGAGAGACTCCATTTTACGAGTATCTTTTGGCTCTATTTTGAGCATGGAGAATTACTCTGTGCCTTGGTGGACACATGAATGGTACCATCTGTCTGGACCAATGATGAAGGAACAGATTGGTAAATAATTTAATCCTGAAAGTAGAAAGGGTGTCATCTTGTAAATTTATCAGAAGTTGGGACTGGAGGAGCACATTAAAATCATGTCAGGAAACTCCGGAAAGATTTTACAGTACATTCCAGGTCTGAGGAAATCACTCAGTTCAGCCAACTGGCCCCTCCAGAGAGGACACCACCACTGTAACAGTGACAGTTCTACTGGCCTGTCACCTGACTGCCGGGTATGTACATCACTGGAACAATGGGCAGAGAACTCCTAGCTGTCCCAGGGACTTCTGCTCCACTGACTGAGCTGTCATCTGCTTATCTGCTTATTCGTCTGTCTGGACTTGCGTCCGTCTGTCTGCCTGTTTAGTCATCGGTGCTTAGTGGTGGCGTTCGCTTACAGTATTCTTGGTCCTGTAGCTCCCTTCTTCAACTGAACTCAGCCCTGTAGCTCTGCCCAAACCGGTGACCTAGGCAACGGTTTGACTTTCCAGCTGAATCTCCAGCAGACCCCCAGCCTTGTTAATTATTTGACTCCAGCCGAGATGTTCTGAATGTCTATCAGCTTAGATTATGACTCTTCATAATTAGACCACCTTAAACTCTGCTGAGTTCAACTCTTTTACCCTTTATAGATATCTGGTGACATACACACACAAACACATGTACACACAGACACAAACTCATACTTACTGTGTGATATGTAATGTGAGCTTTGAAAGTTAGTATTAGAAATTAAAATTCCAATGAAAGAACCCGTTTGCCCCACCCAAGAGTATCAAGAAAAGTTGAACTGTTTGCTGAATTCCTGTCCTCCTTTCCCCAAAGCTGTACCTTGTGAATTTATTGTTGTTAGTCAATAAGTTATGACATTGAGGGAAGACACCAATGTGTTTGTGTTCCTGACATGGTGTGTCACTGAGGTCTGGTCATTCTTACCCAAGAATCAATCACACAATGGAATAGCTGCCTTCATCGTTGGCACATGGCTTGAATGGCTTTGTTTCTCTGCTTGCGTCAAAGTATGCATTCTTGTCCTGCCGCAGACAAGCCTTTGTTTTATATTTCTTTTCATTTCCTTCATCCCCATGAGTATACAGTCTCTTCTGCTGGCCAGTCTTTCCTTTAACCTCACTCTATGCTAATGTCAGTGCTTTTTCACTTCTGAATGAACCATTTACCACCTCTTCTTTATTTACTATTAGTGCTTAGAGTCTCTTTAATTGAAAAAATTAAGACCATACTTCATTTAATGGGAAATACAATTTACATATCAAATACCACTGCAAGAAAATGATTTGATGTAGTTTTAAACAGACAGAAAAAGAGAAAGAGTGTAGGTTTTTGTTATCAACATTTTATTTCCTTTTCTTCTCCCCCAATTATACCTTTCATAGGATACCTTATTTTATTTTTCACTTTAATTTCTAATAAAATTTTTTGGGATATCTTACAAATACTAACTATAAAATCCATAGATAAACACATGAAGCGAAAGCCTGAGGTCCTGGAAAACTCCAGGGAAAATGTAGAAGAAATGCATATTTGTGAAGACTTGCGTAGTTACATATTTGAGTTAATAGCATGAACTCTGAGCTTCTTTGTAGTTGAAGCAAGGATGCTCTGGTCAGTTTCGAGCAGTCTGTCACTAGAGAGAGAAGATGCCCTTGTCGTTTTTGAGGTCAGAGCCAGAGGCCCACTCCTTGAGTGTGTCTTTGTTTAGAGGACTCTGAGTGCTAGTGGATGACATTTTAATGACATTATTAAGTAATTACAGTAGTCTGTTTTATAAAGCTTTGAAAGACCCTTTTAGGGCATTCATTAATGTAAGCTGAGGGCCAAGTACAACAAAGTAACTGTCTTGTCAGAGACCAACAAAGCATGACCTAAACATGCAGCTTTTTGATGGTACAGTACAGTTTAGGGGTGGGAATGTGGCTGTCTAGAGAGTGACATGCTTTTATTCTTTAAAATCATCTCCAGGACTGAAATTCCTTTCACATGGCTCCTGGTAGAAGTCAGCTAGCAATGATTCAGGAACTTATTCTCTGGCAAGAAACAGTTCCTCTTTGTTGATTAAGGAGTGGCTCTCTATTTTAAAAATCAACCGGCTGACTAGGAGGGTGGACAGTCTCTTGTGAAAACTAGACCAGAAATCAACACGGCTTTTTGAGTAGATGGCCACCCACTCTCCACATTGAGGTGAACCAAGAATGGGCAGGTCTGAGGGGTTAGTGAATTAAGAGTTTTGGGAGCCTATTTTAGCATGTGAATACATGACTTATTATGTCTCCAAAGTGCTTCTCACCATGTGACCACAATGATTAAGACTGGAACATTTTCAAAGCATAAGTTGCCAGCCACCCACTATGACTATAGAAAAAAATATTTTTTTTCAGCATATGCATTGATAGAACATCTGGTTCTAAGAAACAGATCTTAGTGAATCTGCCAAGATGAGTTAGTTACAAGCTCATGCTTAAGTATCTCAATAAATTAATTTTTGTGTTACATGAGGCTGATATAATTACATTTGGGAAGATAACTGACTTGAATAGTAACTTAGGTTTTAAAGTAAATGATTGGAAGGAATTCTTTCTGATAATACTAATTTCCCACTGGAACCCCTGACTGCCTCTTACAGTCATGCCATAAGCATATAGAAGGCGCATTGGACACATTTATGTTAATCAAAAACATCACTAAAATGAGCCGAATGACAATAGTAGAATCAGGGCACAGGCAGATAGCTTAGTGCCCTTCAACACTGTTGTATGGTTTGTTAGTGGTACCTTTCCCTAGTCCCTTCTTATGTAAGGCTCTGTCTCAGGCAGATCTTTACTTAGCATCAGCATCAACATCACAACTTCCCTAAGCCAAGACTGACTACTGTTTTTGGCAGAATTAAAGTCACCAGGAGGGTGTGTTACTCTGGACTAACTCACTAGTAGTCTTAGACAAAGATAATTTTAACTATGGCCCTTAGCAAAATAATTGTCCCATTATAGTTTTTATAATAAAAATATTGATCCAATAAATAGATATTGGTAGCTTATCAAAGAGAAAGCTGACATAGTGGCTGAGACAGGATGGCTGTCATGATAGCGTGCTTTGGAAATACTCTGGCTGTTACTCTCACTAATGATCTGTCTTTAGTTTTCTGACATGAGAAAGCTATTGTTCTGCTAATGGAACCTACAATTCTGGATTGGAAGTGAATTAAAAGATTTTGAGTGACTGTGCCTGGGAGCTAGAGTGCCTCTTCTTATTTTCCATTCCAATGTAGTCATTTGATGATCACCAAATGTCACCAAAATGTGGGGTACATGTGGCTTACAAAATAGCTGAGTACTGAATGAAATGAATCTTAGCATTTCTTAGAGACACGGCATAAGAAAAAGGGTAAAAAAAATGGCGACCAAGACTGAGGTAGATGCGTGTATTTTCAAAAGAAGCATGGAGATGTAAGAACTGAAACATAATTGATTTTACTCAATAAAAATATAAAAAGTGCCAGTGTTTGATGTCTTTTATCCTCTTAATCCGAATTTGCCCTTTTATGCTCCTTATATACCTTTTATACATGCCACTGCTTAGGCACAACTTACACAAAATGCTTTTCCCTTAGAACGGTTTATCAATGCTTTGATTTACCTTAGGGATAAGTGATGACACTTACTTAAATGAATGCTTTCTGGCTCTTTAAATTTAGGTGAGCCTGAAGTCATGAGTGCACGAATATCTCTCTAAGAGAGCAACAGCAATAACCTACATTGCTCTTTGCCTAAAACTTATCCCAAAGCAGAGAGATGAAACCTTCTATCTTTCTGTGTTTGTTTTATTTAGAATGAATTGTATAGTTTTGAGGGTCTAAGTAGATTTACAAAGCCAGCGTATTTACTAAATAAATTAAATATTCTTCACCCAAGTCCCTTCATTCCTTCTTCTCTGTTCTTCAGAGAATGCTCTACATGTCAAAAAAAAAGTGTGGGAATTTTGTGTTGGCCAACTACTCCTGGGATGGGACTTCCCCTGGAGTGTGGTTCTGACACAACCCATGAGACTCCATTGGAGAAAACTGATTTCTGTTTCTCAGCAGGTTCTGATTGCAAATAGCTTTTTGTGTATAGGGTAGTGGGGGCAGGGACCTGAGAGGAGCTATGAGAAGGAAAAAAATGTGATCAAAACATACTGTACAATCTTTTAGAATAAAAAATTAGAAGTGTTTGTAACTGTCTTTGGAACATAGAAAGACTTGGGAATCCCTCTTCCCTGAGGATGTCTCTCCTGGGGTGCGTTTCTTTTCCTATCACATTTGTAAGATGTAAGTTTCCGGCACAACGCTACATGCCATTTTATTCTTCCTTCCTTGACTTAAGCATGGTTGAGCCAAGTGAAGCTTTTATTTGGCATGCAGCCATTTGTTGGTGTTCTTTCTCTAGTTTTTTAAAATAAAATTTATTTATTCTGTTCTTCACATCATGTGCCTGGATCCCATTCATTCCTTGTCCCTTTGTATTTGTTCTCTGCCCACCCCCACCCCAATAGAAGAAAAAAAATGAAGAAAATAAAATGAGAAAAATTTAAGAAAAAAGGGAAGGAATTAAAAATCTCATCATGGAAGCTGCAGTGTGACCCAACAAGTCATGCCCTATACACTTTGGCCCATACATTTCTACTTGCAAGTGTTCATAAAGAGTCACTGGTTCCAGGCTCCTGGTCTCCACTACACATTCAGTGCTGGGCACCACTAGGACTCTTCCTGGACATTCTGTTACCTCCCTGTGTTGTGGAGATCCTGCAGCTCTGGATCTTCAGGTCAGGTCCTATCACATGCTCCAGCAGATCATAGATGGTGTGGATGTTGGGGTAGGCCGAGTTTTTGGGTCTGGGCCTGGGCAGCTATAGGGTTGGTCCACAAGATGGGAAATGGGGACAGCTGTCCCATGCTCACAATTTCGGGGCTGGCACACCCACCCCTCCTCTAACAGGGTTGGATCTGTTGTGCGGCCCTGGCATTGTGCGGGGCCTGCTCTCCGGAATGTTGCAGCTGATGGGGATCAGAGATAGCTCTCCCACTCTGACCACAGGGCCTTCTCTACCACCTGCCCCAGGCAATGGCGGACAGGGAGAGGGCTTCTTCTCCCACCACCATGCCGCCAAAAGACAAATGAGGAATGGGACAGCTCTCCCATCTTCGGGCCTGGCTCATCCACTCCTGCGCTAACAGGGTTGGCTCTATTGTGCCACTTTGTTGAGGTGCATGGACTGCTCTCCCAAGTGTTGCAGCTGGTGGGGGTCAGGGACATCTCTCCTGCATGCACTTATGACCCCAAGGCCAGCTCTCCCACTTGCTGGGAGGGCACTTCTCCTTGTTGGTATTCTTAACACCATTGTTCCTCCTCAAATTTGGTGGCTGCCTCTCATTGTTTATCAGAATACATAACTTACCCTGCATTATTTTTATCCAAGGACATTCTACTGCTTTTATCGACAGCTAAAAGTGTCCATCACCATACACACAACAGCACATTTTAGTGTACTTCAGTTCAGAAATGACCTGGAATGTTTTGGAATTAAAAAAAATATCTGTTTATTAAGTGATCATTGACAAATAAAACTTACCCTTGTGTCTCTATCAAATTCCTCCCATCAGGGCTCAGAAGAGGAGGCAGAAAGATTGTAAGAACCAGAGCGGATGGAGGACACCATTTCCAATTAGTCCTTCTAAACACCGCAGGGTAAGTGCACATATGAACTCACAGAGACTGAGACAGCATGCTCTGGGGCTGCATGGGTCTGGGCCGGACAGCCTGCTGGGGGCTGCATGGGTCTGGGCCGGATGTGGCCCCAGTGCTGAGAGAGGAAGTGAACTCATGCCCTCATCCCTAATCAAGACTCCATCTCCAGATTGCTGACCACTTGCAAATGAAAACTGAGGTTTCTCCAATGGAATCTCGCTGGGAATATTACCCAGTCTTAAGGGCAGGCCCTGTGTCCTGTAGTAGATGGCCAAAACAAACTCCATCAGGTTGGGGCTTCTTTGTTTCTTAATGCTTTGTCGGTGCTTTTTTTTTTTTTTTCAACCCTACAGGTTTGTTTTTTTTTGTGTGTGTTGTAAATATTATGGTTTTTGGTTTTGTGTTTTATGGGGTTGTTTGTTTGTGTGCAAACTTGTGTGTCTGCATCTATACGCGTTTCTTGTGCCTTTACTTTGGCTCCTCTCTTTTTTTTCCCGAGTGTTTATTTTGTTCTATTCTGGTTTGTTTGTTTTTATTTTATCTTATTATTATTTTAGGTGCCTCTTTGTATCCTAATGTGAAACAGAAAGAGTGTGGATTTGGGTGGGTGGATAAAAGAGGAGGATCGTGGAGGAGTTGGTAGAGGGCAAACCATAATCAGAATATATTATATGAAAAAGCCTATTTTAACTAACTAAATAAACAAACAGACAAACAAATAAATAAATCTCACTTTTAGTGTTAGAGACGGCTATAAACTTGTGCCACTTCCAAGGCACACAAAATTCAAACTTTTGCCAAATGCCCCCTATACATCTGAAAGGCAAGTCACATTAGCTCATTTAATTCCTTTTGAACCGTGTACCATGTTAATTGCTGTTAATGCATCACATTAAATGTAGTTTCTACAGCAAAAGCACTCAGGAGCCACTGATTTTAAAGTTACCTGTTCTATCCATCACAGCAAGCTCCCTTTAAAAGAATGATGTAGGTATTAAATGATAGCCATGAACAAAGGGCAGAACTGTGCGATCCTCTCTGGTAAGACGTCATGATGGTCATGACGATGAATTTAAAAGTGTAAGGCTGTCTGATAGTAGCTTTGGACTTTTAGGAATAATTCTCCAGAGCATTATGAAGATGTTAAATAGTCTTCACTCTCTAACTTCTATGTGAGCACTTATGGGTAATGTTATTTCAAATGCTGAAGCTAGATAAATATTTGATATAGATAATAGACTTAGAACAGTGTCCACTTAAGAAGAGTAAATGCATAAGTCATATATGTATGTAGAAAGACAGAAAATACAGAGTATATAAATTTATTTTTAATTATGCATGTTTATGCAAGTCTGTGTGTAAATATATACATTTTAGTGCATGTGTCCATTAAGGCCAGACTAGAAAAGAAGACTGTTGGATTCCTTGGATTTGGAGTTATGGGTAGTTTTGTGCTAACAGATATGGGTGCTGGGAACCAAATTTGGGTCCTTTGCAATAGCGTTATGCACTCTTAACCACTGAGACTTCTCTGCAGTCATTACATAACATTTTTTAGCAGGAAGTATAGAATAATAATGATAACAGGAGTATGTATTTAAATGAGGACTCAAAATAATACTCTATTGGAGGTAGAATTCCATTGTTGATATCCACTCTTCCCTGCTACCTGCAGCTTATGAGCAAAGCCAGCTTGATATCTTCATATTATATGAATGCCCCCAGCTTCTTATGGAGAAACATATACATTCTCCTGATGCCTATAATCTTAATATTAAAAATACATTGGATTTTAGGTGGAGGGTGGAGTACTTGCTTGCTTGGCATGTACTAAGTCTTGAGTTCGATTCTGAACATTGCAAGTAAAAATACCTAAAAGCAATGTAATGCAATAAGAATTCCATGGAAAAAGCAAAGTGCTGTAGAATGACAGCTCTAAATGACTCACTGTCTTAGCAGATTCGGGAATTCATCTTAGGATACATAACTCGTGCATTCCATTTTGCTATAAAATATGTGACTCTCTGCGTGTAACTCGAGATTGAACAGAAGTCCTCATGGACGCTAGTCCAGTGCTCTACTCCCGAGCTTGCCCAGACTGGCCTTGAATTTGTGATTATTCTTCTTATCTCAGTCTCCTAAGTAGCTCAGAGTAAAGCCAGTGCCACCAGGCCAGTTTTATTTGATTTCTTACTACATGATACACTCACTCATGCTGGAGAAATGCTTTATCACTGAGCTACATCTCTAGTTCTGAATTTCACATTGAAAAGCAATTAAGTGATCAAATATCAGCATTAACAATAACAGCAAGTAGGAAAAGTTATGAAAATGTTAAAATCATCCTTTACAAGTAATATTAAGCACTTTGGTGGTATGAGATTATAAAATGTAGTAGGGAAATATATTTGGCGAGAGAACAAATAAATATATGAGGAGTCACACAAATTGAAGACTGCCAGTGAGTGGATTTTTCCATTAATCTAGTGAGGATTATGTGGTTCCACTAAAGATTTGCATTAAGATAATGAAAAGACCAGACAGATTTTGCCAGGCATTCTGGAGGCTTGACTAGACAGGGAATCTACGAGGGTACTAGATATTCAGTGTGTGAAAATTATCATGGTAACTATGAAAAGAAGTATTTTTTCCTTAAGTTAATCATACAGCTCTAGTTGGCAGCATCCTGTTAGATTCATATGGTGCTCTTTTTACTGAAGAGAAGCCTGCGTGAGGGCCACTTCTTTTATCTTTTCAGATATTACGCCCATGTGGTCAGGAGAATGGCATTTTCCCTATCTGTCTATGGACTGGCTCATGACACAATTTATCAGAGGCTTTGAAGTCCGGAGAGGAATGCCATAAAGTTCATGGAGTGTTACTGTCCCTTTTGATCAGAGGCTTGCCGTATTTGTCTTATTTATGCTACTTTTGAATGTGGATCTCTAAGACACCAGCTATTGCCCGTGTTTTACATACATGCCATCCTTACTTAACTAATCAGGCAGACACTGGCCAGTACCTAGTCTAACAGATACCTCTATTTTCTGACAAGATGTCTTAGATGGAAATAAGGACAGCAATTCTGATAACAGCGCATCTATTGGAACATTCCGCCTCTTTGTGGTGCTTTGCTTTGAAAAGTCATCTTCTGGGCAAAGACTTGGGCTTTTGCAAGATTTTGCTATTCTTTCCCAGAATGCCTGTTAACCACACTTTCTTGAACATCTCCACTGATCATACTTTCTTGAACATCTCACAGCTGACACGGGATTTTCCAGTTTCTAAATCTGTAGCTAATGAAAATGTGTTTCTGGACTCAACCTAAATGTTCTGGTTTTTAAACGAAGCAGATCACAAGCAGCTTGGACTTAAAGTAAGTAAGCGAGGCATCTTTGATTTGCTTGAAGGAAAAACTGGGGGAAAATCACGAGGGCTTGGTTCTGTTTTTAAT
The DNA here is from genome assembly GCF_004664715.2 of Peromyscus leucopus. Classification (NCBI taxonomy): domain Eukaryota; kingdom Metazoa; phylum Chordata; class Mammalia; order Rodentia; family Cricetidae; genus Peromyscus; species Peromyscus leucopus. The sequence continues at coordinate 104,627,487 of NC_051068.1, forward strand.
GTGACAACACGTTGGCTACGGTTCCTTCCTTTCCATTTTCTGACTCTAGTAAAAAATAGCTTTCCCTTCAATGCCCACAGTCTGATGACACTGTGATAATGAGGTGTTTGAACCAGTCAGTTTTGCTTTGCAGCTGCCTTGCTGTTCCTGTTATTTTTACTCCATCAAATCATTTTAGAACTCTAGAAATGAGGAAGGGATTGGAGTTTACTGTGTAGACACATGGAATTTAGAGATGCAGTGTTTCCCTCAACACGGCAAGTTCAAAGCCATCAACCTCCACGTGCTGTTTTAAATTATGATTGTGAGATTAAAACAATTGGATTAAATGCTGTGGTTAAATATACCTCCACAACTGTTAATACATCAAAGATTGAAAAGGAATCTTTATGTATCTATTTATATGCCTCTGCTTGATATGTATGCTGATGTATTCAGTACGTACAGCAGCTTTCAATGTACATCAGCAGCTTTGAGATGTACTTTGTCATTAATTATTTCAATGAACTTGGAGTCTGGAGTCACCATATAGCATTTGTAGTCTATTTTAATTAGTATTTATTTACTTCTTTATTGTTTTAATAATTATTTCAAGTCTTCCCTTCTGATCATACACCATGCTGTATTTAATCAACGATAAGTTAGGTGGGCAGTATACAAAACGCTTTAACATTTTCCATAAACCAGTTTTTCTTAAGGTTTATTTTTAATTGATCAAATTATTGCATATATTGGTTAACACGTGTTGTCATGCATAGTCATTAAATCCTTCTTGACTCAACAAAGTTAACAAATTCAACAAAATTCAGCTTGCTCTCAGTCCACAAAACTGGTGGGAAATGGGTAGCTTTAAAACAGTTGTTTGTGGTGTTCAATATGATTTTCTTGCCAAAATTGTAACAAGTTCCTCGAAATTAAGATGAAAGAAACTGTCATTCTCAGTTCTAGCTTACTTTGGAAATATTGCAGTGGCCCTATTTGAAATTAAGTTTTTTTTTTTTTTTTAAAGAGAAAATTGTCTCTTTCAGCTCTAGCTTCCTGCAGGAAGTGTCATGCTTGGATAAAAATAGCCTGCTCCAAAATGGCTTCTGGCTTCAAGAGAAGCTATATACCCAGGTCCTATTCTGGGGTCCCTAGCTAAATCTGCAGATACGGGTTTTTGTCTTTTCTTTAAACTCTAGTGTTGATACGGAGGAAATGTCAACTGATAATGGTTCTTTCTTCAGTCTTGGCCCAATCCTAAATCAATCTATTTTTCTAGTGCATGTATTTCAAGGTATTTTGTGTTTGGGAGGCATCTAGGCAGTGGTACCAAGTCCTGGGCTCGTTGCATGAGTTAGCTGTTTGAAACCTGGGACTTATGTAGGGACGCTTGGCTCAATCTGGGAGAAGGGTACTGGACCTGTCTGGACTGAGTCTATCAGGTCGATCTCAGTCCTCGAGGGAGACCTTGATCTGGAGGCGGTGGGAATGGGGAGTGGGCTGGGGGGAAGGGGAGGGGGCAGGAAGGGAGAGAACAAGGGAATCTGTGGCTATTATGTAGAACTGAATAGTATTGTAAAATAAATAAAAATAAATAAATAAAATTGTAAATATCAGCAAATGTAGGCTGAGAAATAAATGAATGTCCTGTTTCCATTATTCAGCCAGCACTGTTTAAGGTGGCCGTCTGTGAAGGTCCATCTCTGTGCACAGGGTAATGTTTCACTGGATTTCTTTGGATGGTATCCAAAGACTCAGCAGTTTATTCTCTGTTGGTTCAAGAAATCTGGAAAAAAAATGTTCTGAAATTAGGTTGCAAGTTCATCATCCTAGGAGAGAGTGATCCCCTGTAGACAGTGACCTTTGACATTTGCATCAGCATCAGCACATGAGCAGTATAGGAAGCAGGAGGAGAAACATGCTTAGAGCTCAGGATCAATGTGATTGAAAGAAATGCGTCCCTTTGTTTGACCCATCTGGCTGTTTTTAAATACACAGGGAAGGTGAAAAATAGCTCCCATCCATCCTGAAATGCAAAAGTACATGTCACCCAGCATGCCACTCTCTTCCACGTCAACCCAGCTTGTCCTGCTTGTAGTACTTGTGTGCAAATGCTTCAGGCAGAGCAGTAATTTGTGATGGTCACCTTTCTTCTCCTCATCTGAGCTCTTTGTCAGCAAAGGCACATGTGAGTGACAACTGAGCATGGTTGAGGGAACTCTGCTGTGTATTCACAAGGTGGTAATCTTCCCTGTCAATCTGTCTTATGTGTACTTTGACATAAGTTCTGAACAAATGTTTTCAAACATTTAAAAACCATATCAACAATTGTGGAGACTTCATATAAAAGTAACTATGGTGATTTCATATAAAAATAATTATGGAGACTTCATATAAATTATAGGTCTTCAAATTTTCAAGAAAACCAGGAGTATTTGATGTCACTGTGCTCACTGTAGCATCTACTACTTTGGAGGCCCGTTTTCTCTGGTTTGCTGTGGTCCCACCTGGCCAGTGTCCTTCATGTATGATCTCTAGAAAATGAATTGAGTTTGTGAATATGGGTCTACAACTGTTACTGACAAGGGCTGATTCCAATGTGAAATGTGACTATGACAAATAAATAGGCTCTCAGGAATATCCTGATCTTGGCTTTATAATTGGGGGTAAGTTTTCCATTTTTATTTATGCTGCAGAGGCCCACTAGTTAGTTTTTCTTGTGTTGCAGTACAACGAGGACGTGTGTAAGCAGGGCCTAGAACTAGTTAGGTAGTTAGAAAGCCCGTGGAGGAATATAGGAAAGGATGGGGTGAGTGGACACTTTTCTTTTTATATTTCTGTTGCTGATTATTGGGGCACACGAACTCAACAGTATGAGGAAGTCAGATCTTTCAAAAGTGTTAAAGCAAAGGAAACATTATCTGTACATTCCATTCCATATTCCACAGGCAGGAAAAAAAATCTCAATGCTAATGTTAATTCAAATGTAATGTTATGATATTACATGGGATTTGGCTTTATTTATTAACCTCAAAGCTATGTGTAGAACTTAGTGGGCCATAGAAATCTTATGGCCCATGTACTGTCAGGCAGTGGAGTGACATTTGTAATTTCTCATCTGCACCAAGAGAAGATCACTGTCATTGAACACATTCTATTTTTGTCAATCAAAAAGATACATATTTGAGTATTCACTATTTTTTCTAGCATTGTTGAGGTATAAAACATTGTCTAAATGTAGGGTTCACAATATGATTGCTTGCAAGATAGAATGATTGCTACAATCAAATTAGGAGACTCAGTGATCTGCTTTCACTGCAGATCTCAAACACAAAGGAGAACACTGCTAACCTTAGTCTTCACACTGTCAGTTGGCTGTCCAAAGCTCATCTATTTTAAACCTGGACATTCATTGCCTTTGACCAGCATCTCTCTTTCTCCCACGCTAGACCTAGGTCTAGACTTTGACTTAGACTTTGTGAGAGTTACATTTTTGAAAATTCTGTATATACATGAGGTAACATTGTATTTGTGTTTCTCTGTCTGAATTAATTTTTTTTAGCATTGCTCATTTCATCCACCTTATCTCAAAGAAGAGGATTTCCTAGTTTTTGTGGCTAAATAGTGTATTTACATTTCATATACACATGCACATATCATTTGAACCTGCAATTAGTTTGTTCCCCTCTCTTGGACATTGTTAGTAAAGCTATGCTGACCATGGGAGTGCAGGCATGACTGTATCTGATTTTTTCCTTTATGGTTTATACCTAGATGTAGGGAGCAGCTGAACTTCATGGTAGTTTTGATTTCAGATTTTTTAATGAACTCTCATTCCATCTTACATGATGGGAAATATTCTCATGATTGGTGTATAAAAATTCCCTTTCCTCCAAATAATTGTCAATAATCACAACCTCTAGTCTGGATGTAGCTGAGCGGAGAGAGCAAAACCAATGGCAGAATAGCAAAGCATATAGACGTGGGTAGACAGGAAGTAACTCACATTTGGAAGCTGCAGAGTTGGTGAGGTAAGGTTGGTTGGTGGCTTTCCCTATTTCTCTGATCTCCCTAAGGCTTTCACCTCTATATTTGGCTCCATGGTTTTTATTTAATAAGACCATTTATAAATTTGTCCACTGCCGGGCGGTGGTGGCGCACGCCTTTAATCCCAGCACTCGGGAGGCAGAGGCAGGCGGATCTCTGCAAGTGAGTTCCAGGAAAGGCGCAAAGCTACACAGAGAAACCCTGTCTCGAAAAACCAAAAAAAAAAAAAAAAAAAAAAAAAAAGACTTACTATAAATTTGTCCACAATTGGTGTCCAACTTATGGGGCAGGAATTCACAAAAAAGCCACTTGCCTGTGGCCTTGCGGGCCCCAGCATGGCTGGAGCTATATGCAGCCAGACTTGCACTCAGCCAGAGCTGCATGCAGCTGGAGCTACACTCGACCAGAGCTGCACTGAGCCAGAGCTGCATAAAGCTGGAACTACACTCCATCAGAACTGCACCCTGCCAGAGTCCTTTTGGCTTTCTTTTACTCCTGATGGGTGGTGGGCTCTCTGGATTCCCACTTTGGACTGCTACCACACTAGGCGGCTGCTTTGAAATTCCCTCAGACTTCTACTGTTCTACACTGTTAACAGAGTCTAATCTCTCAATGGTAGACTGGCATTTAATGAAAGAGATGAAGCCATCCACAAGCCAAGAAAAATGGACAGCTGATTTAAAAAAAAATCAACAATTTCTAGAATTTAAAATCTTGAATCATTACAGGACACTAGTAGAATTCAGGTGTTTCTGGTACATGGACTGCTCTCACCAAATGTGAGGTCGAATTGTTGATCTTGTGTACATCCTATATCACAAATGAGTCTGTCAGATACACCAAGACTATAGACCGAAGATGATGCCCCAACGTTGTGGCGAAACCTCAGGTGACTGTCCAGGCAGCTGGCTGTTTCTGTCAACTCACATTTTTTGGAAGTGGCTTGTTTGCACTTCCTGTTTTATTAGGTAATATTATTTCCTTCTTGCGTCTCTGAGGGAGTTGAAGATTAGATAATTATAGTTATAGTTAGTTGAAGATTAGATAGTTATAGTTAGTTGAAGATTAGATAGTTATAATTATAGTTAAAGATTAGATAGTTAGAGTTAGTTGACGATTAGATAGTTATAGTTTTTCTTGTTAAGAATTTCAGAAAAGAAACTCACTAAAGAGGTGTAAATGTATAAATTTGAAAGACATCATAAGATAGTTCTCTGTTAGTAATATAAGTTAGGATAGAAAGTGAGTCAGGTACATTTTGGACTTACCAAAATAGGATAGATAATGGAATATTTTCTCTAAGTTTGTCAAATACAAATGGAATAGACATTGTTTAGGTATTTATTGCTTGTATATATTGTATATAGTTATACTTATTGTATACAGTTTTTCTTATATTAGTTATAGCTTTTTTCCTTTTTTCTTTTTATTAGAATAGAAAGGGGAAATATGGTGATATTTTATTTGTGCTGAAATGTGATTTTATTTGTATGTTAATAAAGTTGCCTGGGGATCAGAACTAAAAGCAAGCCATTCAGCAGAAGTCCGGCAGTGGTGGTGGACATGCCCTTAATCTGATCACATGGCAGGCAGAGTCTCTGTGTGGTCAAGGACACAGCCAAGTGGTGACCCTAATTTTTTAATTTCAGTACCAACCATAGAGATCTGGAGGTCTGTATAGACAGGCAGTGACAAGGAAATCATGTGGTTGGGTTTAGCACCAATGAGAAAGCAGAACAGAAAGGCAATAAAACGACAGGTCACAAAGGAAGAAGGTCTCTCTCTCTCTCTCAGGGGAAGGATGTCAGTGAGTGGTAAGCTAAAGGCTTTGCTAGTGCTCTGATTTCTTGGGCTTTTAACTCTGTATTTGGCTCTGTGTTTCTTATTTAATAAGACTGTTTAGAAATTCATCTACATTGTATATATATACACCATATTTTATTTATGTATTCTTCAGTTGAAGGGCATCTAGGCTGTTTCCAGGTTCTGGCTATTACAAACAATGCTGCTATGAACATAGCTGAGCATGTGCCCTTGTGGTATGATTGAGCATTCCTTGGGTATATGCCCAAGAGTGGTATAGCTGGGTCTTGGGGGAGATTGATTCCCAATTTTCTAAGAAAGTGCCATATTGATTTCCAAAGTGGCTGCATGTGGTGGTATTATGTTCCCCAAAATATTGTGCACTCTAATAAAATTATCTGGGGTCAGAAAACAGAACAGTCACAATATTAAACATAGAGGTTAGGCAGTGGTAGCACTCGCCTTTAATCCTATCACTTGGGAGGCAGAGATTCATCCGGATCCCTGTGAATTTAAAGCCACACTGGAAACAGCCAGGCATGGTGACTCACACCTTTATTCCCAGGAAGTGATGGCAGGGAGCAAAAAGGTATATAAGGTGTGAGGACCAAAAACTAGCCTGGTTAAACTTTTAGGCTTTTGAGCAGCAGTTCAACTGAGATTCATTTGGATGAGGACTCAGAAGCTTCCAGTCTGAGGAAATAGGACCAGCTGGGGAATTGGCAAGGTGAGGTTGCTGTGGCTTGTTCTGCTTCTCTGATCTTCCAGCATTCACCTCAATACCTGGCTCCAGGTTTGATTTTATTAATAAGACCTGTTAAGATTCCTGTTACAGCTGTACAAGTTTGCATTCCCACCAACAGTGGAGGAGTGTTCCCCTTGCTCCATATCCTCTCCAGCATAAGCTGTCTTCAGTGTTTTTGATCTTAGCCATTCTGATGGGTGTAAGGTGGTATCTCAGAGTCATTTTGATTTGCATTTCCCTGATGATTAGGGATGTTGAGCAGTTCCTTAAATGTCTTTCAGCCATTTGAGCTTCCTCTGTTGAGAATTCTCTGTTTAGCTCTATAGTCCATTTCTTAATTGGACTTTTGGGCATTTTGATGTCTAATTTCTTGAGTTCTTTATATATTCTGGATATCAGCCCTCTGTCAGATGTGGAGTTTGTGAAAATCTTTTCCCATTTTGTAGGCTGTTGCTTTGTCTTGAGTACTACTCAGCAGAGAAAAACAATGACATCATGAAGTTTGCAGGCAAATGGATGGATCTAGAAAAAAATCATCCTGAGTGAGGTAACCCAGACTCAGAAAGACAAACATGGTATGTACTCACTCATAGGTGGATACTAGATGTAAAGCAAAGGATGGCTAGACTGCTACTCACAACTCCAGGGAGGCTACCTAGTAAAGAGGACCCTAAGAAAGACACAAGTATCACCCAACGACAGAGAAATGGATGAGATCTACATGAGCAAACTGGATATGTGTGTGTTGGTGGGGTGTTAATGAAGGGCAAGGGTTGGGGGAAAGAGAGCTTAGGGGAGCAGGAGATCCCAGCTGGATCAAGAACAAAGAAGGAGAACAAGGAAAGAGATACTATGATAAATGAAGATCCCATGGGAATAGGATGAAGCAAAGTGCTAGAGAGGTCCCCAGAAATCCACAAAGACACCTCCACAATAGACTACTGGCAATTGTTGAGAGAAAGCCCAAACTGACCTACTCTCGTGATCAGACTGCTGAACACCCTAGCTGTCATGATAGAACTCTCATCCAGTGACTGATGGAAGCAGATGCAGAGATCCACAGCCAAGCCCCAGGTGGAGCTCTAGGAGTCCAATTGGTGAGGGAGAGGAGGGATTATATGAGCAAGGGATACTGAGACCATGATTGGAAAAAGCACAGGGACAAATAGTCAAACTAGTGGAAACACATGAACTATGAACCAATAGCTGAGGAGCCCCCGTGGAACAGGATCAGGCCCTCTGGATAAGTGAGACAGTAGATTAGCTTGAACTATTTAGGAAGCCTCCAGGCAGTAGGTCTGGGACCTGTCCTTAGTGCATGAGCTGGCTTTTTGGAACCTAGGGCTTATCCTGAGACACTTTTCTCAGCCTGGGTGAAGGGAGGAGGGGACTGGACCTGCCTCAACTGAATCTACCAGGCTGAGCTGAATCCCCAGGGGAGTCCTTGCCCTGGAGGAGATGGGAATGGGGGGTGAATTGGGGAGGGGAGGGCAGGGATGGGGGTGGGGGGAGGGAGGACAGGGGAACCCGTGGCTGATATGTAAAATTAATTTAATTATAAAATAAAAAAATGTGACAGTCGGCCTTGACCTGGTTTAAAAAAAAATGAGTCAATTAAACACATAAAATCTGTCAAAAAAGAAAAAAATGAAATTTATCTACAATCAGTTGGAGCTAGCTTCTGGGCTAGGGATGGGGGTTTGTGTCTACTTGCCCATTCAGTGCTGGGACCCCACCTGGCTTAGGCCCATGCAGTCCTGTGCATGCCGCCACAGTTCTGTGAGTTCATACATGCACCGGTCTTGCTGTGTTTAGAAGGCACTGTGTCCTTGGTGTTATCTGTCCTCTTTGGCTCTTAAACTCTTTCTGACTCTTCTCTGCAGAGTTCCCTGAGCCTCTAGGGGAGGGATTTGATGGAGACATCCCATTTAGGACTGAGTGTTCAAAGTTTGTCCCCATCACCGATTTTTAAGACAATTTGATTTAACCTTTGTGGATGGTGTTAGATTGAAGTTCAACTTTAGTCTATCACATGCGATGCCTAGTGCATCACTTAACTATCCTTCTTTATTGTCTATTCTTGGCATCCTTATCAAATATTAGTTGAACACACACACACACACACACACACACACACACACACACGTAGGCTCATTGCTAAACTCTATTCTAGTCTATTGGTTTATGTTTTTATTTTCATATATTAGTATAACCCTGGACTGATGAATTCGAATACAGTTTGAAAATAGGAAATGTGATGCCTTTAGTTTTGTGTTTGCTCATGATTGCTTTGATTTTGTTTTGATTCTTACAAAATTTATAGATTTTTTTCTATTTCTATGAAATGTAACATTGGAATTTTTTTTTTTTAAAGACAGAGTCTCACTACTTAGCCATGGATGGTCTGGAACTCAGAGATCCACCTCCCTCTGTCTATCAAGTGCTGAGATTAAAGGCATGCATTGCTATACCTAACCTAAAGGAATTCTGATAGAATTATGCTGAATCTGTATATAGCTCTGGGTATACTAGTATACCAACATACTAACAAAATGAATTCTTCTGTTCTAGGACGAGAGATCCTATTTGTGTCTCCTTCAACCCTCATCTTATAATTCCTAATGTAAATATCGGTCACCTCTTTGCTTAAATTTATTTTTTATTTCTCGTGAGAGTGTTTTCTTGATTTCCTTTTCAGAGAGTTTTTACTAGTGCATAGAAGTAGAAAGAATTTAGATACATTAGTTTCATTCTGAAACCTTACTGAATTAGTGGTTCTAGCAATTTCCTGGCACTGTCACTGAATTCATTTTAAAAGGACAATAGGATATAAAAGACAATTGTGTTTTAGTTATGTTAGAGTTGCACTTGTCCATTGTATTATATATTAACAATACCAGTAGTGCAGCCACATCAGCCACAGGCTCTGTGGGGAGGTTGGCACAGAGTCCCAGATCTCCTAATTGGCATATTTTTTGTCTAGCTCTGCATTTTCTGCTGGCTTGATCATACACTCATGGGTCACCAGCATATCATTTATTCTATCTCCTATGTTATTTTCCAAGGCTGTTGAGACTATAGTAGACATTTTTTTCTGCTTTAACTACATTTTATTTCTCTTGAATATTTCTTAAAACCTTAAATTCCATCAACTTGTATTTATTTTCATCAAAATTCATTTCTGTTTTTACATTCTTCATGAATTTCCCTCGTTACACCAAAGCAACTTGAGGCTGGATATGAGGCAGAACATAGTCACTTAGAGATGGTCACAGAACACAAGCGCTTGGCGCCACCCACCCCTTGACAGTGAATGCCTGTCTGAGGAGTTATCAGTATGTTCTATTGTCCAACGTTTATATTTGAAAATTAAAGGAAACAGGTATTTCAGTGTTTCACAGACATCTACCTAGAGGAGAAAGGGGGTGTGGAAGAAAGCCGTTGAAAGTAAAATGGTTAAAATAGGGTCCCCATAGTAATATGAGCAGCAGAGAACAAAATTCACTCGCCGGTAAGGTACAGTGTAAGCAGCTTCCTGGGGGGAAAGATCCGACAAATGAATACAAGAGTGATGTAGGTTAAGTCATCTCTGTCAAAAATGACTGATGCTAAGTAATCACAAAATCAACTCATTGGACATATTTATCACCCTTATAGGAAAAGGAGCAAAAATAAATCATTTTGTAATTCCTCAGGTTCAGGCCCTGATAGTCACAGAAGTGAAGATGGACATTTAAAGGGTGATGAGAGGCAAGGGACAAGGGAGGAGAGACCCTTGACAGAGAGACAATGAGAGGAACAAAAGGTTGAAAGTCTAACTGATATTTTTTAAATTACTAGTATATCTACCCTTTCTCAAAGTCACAGTAAAAAATTTACAGACACGAAACTTCTCAAGTAATTACAAATTCTTCTTCTTTTTTATTTTATTTTTTTCTTTTTCTTTTTGGTTTTTCAAGACAGGGTTTCTCTGTGTAGTTTTGGTGCCTGTCCTGGATCTCACTCTGTAGACCAGGCTGGTCTTGAACTCACAGAGATCGGCCTGGCTCTGCCTCCTGAGTGCTGGGATCAAAGGCATGCACCACCAGCCCTAATCACAAATTCTTCTTACTCAAGTAGCAGGTCTTTTAAAAAAAAAAACTTCTTTACTTTAAAACTGTTTTTTTTTTTTCCAGACAATACATTTTGATCATGTCTCCCAGATCCTCCCCACCTCCCTACCGTCGCAACTTCACATTCTCTGTCTCTCTCTCCAAACAAAACAAAACAAAACAAAAGCAAAAATCAAAGCCTCTATTAGTAAGTGGGAAGTACAGAAGCCATTATTTAATTTTTAAGGTTTATTTTTACTTTTCTAATTACGTGTCTGTGTATGTCCATGAATGGGTGTGTGTATGTGATTGCTGGTGACTTTGGAGTCTAGAGGCACGGGATCCTGCCAGAGCTGTGGTTCCATGTGGCTGTGAAGCCCCTGATGTTGATACTGAGACGTGAACTAGGAAGAATCCTCCCTAAGGGCAGCATGATCTCTTAACGGCTGAGCCGTCTCTTCCATCCAGAATGTATTACGGAAATTCATTTTGAGTACCAGTGAAAAAGAATGGTTACGATAAGAAAAACTTCGGGCACTGACCCATGAGAGTCCATGAGGGATACTAATACTGTTCTAACTCAGAGCCTAATGTGATGATGTTCATAAAGATGACTGACATATGCACAAATAAATAATCAAACTAATGAATTATCTAATTGGAAGAAAAAAAGAACTCAGCATTTAACCTCAGACTTTTCAACAAGATACACATAAGCTACCTCTAAAGTTAGTTCTTTGTTTCATGAGTGTCCTTATGTATTTATTTGAATGTTAAACTTATATTAAGGACATCTAAAGACTTTTGTTTTATATCCCTTCATTTCAAAGAAGAGTGACTGGGGGCAATGGTAAGAGCAAGTGTTGAAGAGATCTCAGTCATTGGCCTAAGTCACTCCTGTTTGTCTGTTTCTTTTCCCTCTTTCTTTCCTGCCTGCACACTGCCTTCTGTAATTCTGGGGAGGACAGGAATGACCTTGGATTCTAGGGAGGAGGACAGGATAGATAAGCCTCTTTATGACAAGGGATCAAGACTCCCCCCAAGCATTTGGAGTCTCACAAACTCTCGCCTGTGATGAGATCATCCCTTAAGTGGGAGCAGTTGCCCCATGATGGACCTTTAGCCTAACCTTGGAGCAGGAGCAATCAATCACCTTCCTAGAACCAGATCACCCTCCTCCAGCAGCATGGTGGTACTGATTTCTCTGGAACCACTGTGCAGAAGCACAATAGAGATAAAAAGCAGCCACACCATCTCTCTGCCTGAGATAATCTGCCTGGAGGCTGTGCAACCTTATTTCCCTTTCTCATAAAAATCTCATCAAAGTTTCTGTCAGCCCCTTGAAGATAGAGCTGGGGTCACCGCAACTTCTTTATCTGATTGACCCTCTGTGGTTGCATCGACTGGAGCTGGTTCTTCACTAGCACCCTCACTGACTAGAGTAATGAATGACATGGCTGGTAGAGCCTAGGCCTTCCCAAACCAGGCTGACATTTTTGCTCTACTCCTGATGGAAACAGAAGCTCAGCAAACGAAGCTTTTCCCCCCCAACTGGTGTCCTTCCCATGACAACATTCAACTAATAAATGTGCTAATATTAAAGATGTATATATTTAAAGTGAAAATCCCAAACTGAAGTAGAGACAGTATTTGGGAATGATGTGGATAGTCGTATAATGGAAATTTAAGAGGGGTGTTCAGTTCTGATGGAAGCTCGGTATCTTTGAGTTCATTTGCAGTTTCTCCTCTCTTGGGTCATTTGTTTTATTGAAGCTGCAATGGTAAAAAGGTGTAGGAGAATGTTATCTTCAGGTATGTAGGATTGCTGTGGCGACTGGAAAGACTGCCCAGCTTCCTCTTGCAGAAGAAACAGGTTTGGTTCCCAGGTTCCCAGAACCCGAATGGGGACTCACAACCACCTGGAATTCCAGTTCCGGAGGACCCAACACTCTCTTCTGACCTCTGTGGGCATCTACACACCTATTGTACACATAAACTCACCCAGTAAATACATATGGATTAAATAAATAAACATTTTAAAAGTGAATTGCTACAGCACAGACACTGTGTCTCCTAGAGAAAGCTACTGGAATCCCAGGACTACAATCAAGAATTTGTTTCGAATTTTCTATTCAGAATTCTCAAAATAAAGTAAGGACAATTCTAAGGGAGAAGTTTCACAACTGTTAGTGTACTTTTATTGAACTCTTAGATGGTTTATTATTATTTGTTTTTAATGGTCTTCATTTATTAATATCATCCCAGCAGAGGCTACTTAACATCTCTGAAGTAAAGACTGACTTCAAAAGCTCTGTCTAGTGCTCATTTATCAATTAGAGTAACTCACACAACAGCAAATGACACAAGATAATTCTCCAGTATTTTCAGAAACAATGAGTAACAATAGCAGGATATAAATGGGAAAAGCGCCATTGATGACAACACCAGGGCTTTTAAATACTTGCAAGAGTCCATTTATAGCATCTCCCACTACCCTCTGCCTCTCAGCCCAACTCTGCCACAGTGAATGAGAACAGGAATCACTTCCTCCCCAGCCATTCCACTTGGTGTAATCATGAACAACACTTCTTTCATGCAGATCCCCCCCACTTCCTTCCCTCTGATGCCCAGCTCTTCGGAGCTCACTAAGGCACACATTTCTGTGCATTGTGGCCTCCTCCTCAGGGAGGCTGTTGGGAACAGCCCTTTCTGGAGGGTTACACCACTGGCTGGGGGATCAAGTCAATGCTTGTCAAACAATGGGAAAAAAAACTTGGGGGTTGGTGGCTGGGGCATTAATTTTGACTGAGTCATGTGAGGTGTTCTCCAAAAAAAAAATATTCATTTTTAAGAGAGCCCATGGATTCCAGAGTTAGAAGATTGCTCTAACCTGTGGGTGTGCATCATCAGAGAAATGATGTGGAGAGGATAGCTAACTCCCCATGTGAACCCATTGAGCTATATAGCTCTGGCCATAGCAGAAGAGGTGGCAGCTGCCACTTGTGTGTCCATAGTCCTCCAAACGTGCACACAAAATTTCTCTGACTGGCACATCCCCTCAATTAAAATATATTAAACACACATAGCATAATGGCAGATTGTTTTTAAACACGGGGCTTTTCGAGGTTGGCTGTGTAGAGTCAGCTATTCTGTAAGTTAAAATAATGTTTGACAGGTCGGTTGTGAGACATAAAAGATTTTTTTTTAAAGCCAGACGATTTTGTACAAATAAAGGGTCAGAACAGAAACATCAAAGCCTAGGAACTGTGTACATTGCACAGAGCAAAGAAGTTCTGTTCTCTTTAAAAATCTGACATATGTTGTACAGCGTGGTTAGTGCTTCTAAGCAAATGTAAATTGTTTTGCAAGTAGGTTTACCCCCCAACCCCTCCTCACTCCCATCTTCCCAAAATCATGTGAAGGCTGCTTTGAAATTTCTGAGGAAAAGGTGCTACCACTGTGCTGGATAGAAAAAAGTCCCACCAGAAAATGCTAATGTATTGATCTACCCATTGCATAGTACTTGTTCTTGATTTAAACTGTATTTTGAATTCTTAAAATAGCAGTTCCAAGAGAAATACTTTGGCCTCTGCCATCACCCTGGTCCTTTTAGGACAGAGAACTTCTAGCCTAGATGAGGAGAACTGGCAGTTGGTATTGGTTCTGACTTTGTAATTAAAGAAAGACATAAGGATTAACTCCCAATTTGTAGATCGGAAAGGGAATTTCCTACTTTCTGTATTTTCTCACTGATCTTTTTGTTGTTTGATTGGCTGGTTTTCATTTAACAGATTATAAGTAGGTTTCTTGGATGGAAGAAGAAAGTGTGACCATTTGTGAAACTGAGTCTCAGTCTTGTGCAGGAGTACTTTTGTAAAGGATTTTTATTTTTTTTTTAATTTTTAATTTTTTTAGCATGTGACAGCTTGTGGGACAAAGAAACCCTCAGTCTCCCCATAATTAGCTATTTTCATGAGTCTTATTCCTGGAGCCAAGCTATTCCCTGAGTAATTGAAATCCAGTATCATGTAATGAAAGAAGCCTGCAGTTTAGAACTAGGCAGCTGTAGATTTAGGTTAGGCTTCTACCACTTCCATCTGGGGTGCTTGAGCAATTCTATTAACTTCTCTGGGCTTTGAGGTCTTACATCTGTAAAACTGAAATAATGACACCAATTTATGGAGGCATATTGCAAGAATTAAAATGCAATTTATGTAAAATTTTAACATGTAAAAACTATCAGCTTCCCCATTCTACCTTCAACAGAACTGTTTAGAAAGGTTTCCATTTGGGAGCCATCAAGAAATATTCAAGATATGAAAAGGCAACTTCTTCTTTCTCTTGCAATTACACGTTTATTTTGGTAGTTTCAAACTTCTTGTTCTAAAAACCTCATATGCTGGAATCAGAACAAATGAATGAGGGATTATGTGGACTCATTTCTCCCTCCTCCATCTTATTATTTCCACCCCAACTCCCACCCCAGTGTTAAAAGTAAGCCATTTGGAAGATGAGCATGGGCACATCAAAGGCTCACACAGATTCCTCAGTCTCACTTTGCCCAGGGCTGAACAAGGGATCTTTTCTGCCACCAACAAGACACATGAGCTGGAGCACGAGGCTTCCTCTAGCTATCATTCCTGAAATGCCCTGCGTACAGCTGTTTCCAAGAGCCTGTACTGCTGCTTTTAAACCAGCTCCAGTCGTCTCCTTCCCTCCTTTCTCCTTCGCTTTAAGTTTTGGTATTCTTTAATTCTTCCCAAGGTGGTTGTTATCTTCTCATTTTTG
Source organism: Peromyscus leucopus (assembly GCF_004664715.2). NCBI lineage: Eukaryota > Metazoa > Chordata > Mammalia > Rodentia > Cricetidae > Peromyscus > Peromyscus leucopus. The sequence continues at coordinate 104,642,943 of NC_051068.1, forward strand.
TCCTTTCCTTTGGTCTCAATGTCCTCTAACCAAAAGCGACAATGTGACTAACTTCCCTCCTTAGAGCCATTAGATGCCTATCTATATGGAAGTTAAGCTCAAACTTCTTGGCATGGTGAGCCAGGCCCTTTGATATGTCCCTCACTTGCATCTTGCATCTGTAGTCCTGTATTCTCTCTTTGCTATGCCGGCTCCTTGATCTCCCTCTACATGCAACCACAGCCGTGCTGTTAATACACACTGTAGCTTTATTTGATGTCCCTTCTACATGAATCTGGGAAGACCTACTGTCCTCCTAGAAAGTACCTCAATTCAAAACATCACATGGTTGTTTTTGTTTACTGCTTGTTGATCTTCAAAACAAAGAAATAACCATCTCCTCTCTACTTTAGGGCTAGGCTAGGCCTCTCAGTTCACTTGGAGGAAATACATAACAGTGCCAGTGTCTATCTTTCTCTGTGAACTCAGACTGCTTCTCATATGATGTTATTACTTAAGACTTCACTGAACAGCTGAGGTTAAGAGCTCAGGTTACGGAGATGATAAAGCTAAAAGAACTAGGTAGATGTGATGAGGTCAAGTGCTATTAGTTACTTGCGATGGGAAGAAAAGGATGATACAATGTTTATCAGAGTACCTCTGGAATGATAATTTTATATGATGAAATCTACCTGTAGTATAAAAATAGTGAAGGGAAACTTATTGATAATGAGTATACTTCAAATGTCAGTGACTTTATCCTTGAACTTTTAAAGCCACAATATATTAGTCAGAGTTCTCTAGAGGACCAGGCAACATCAGCAGCTTTCCTGTAAATCTTTTTATATCTGGACCATCACCTGAAGGGGCCTGCTATGCAGGAGGCTGTTCCCTCCTCAGTTAATCCTGGAAACACCCTTACAGACTCACCTAGTGGTGTGACTATTAGATAAATCCAGACCTACTCAGATTAAGGACCAAGATAAATAACCACACAAGTATAAGTTAATGTGGTTTATTTTCTTGTCTCAAATAAATTCCAAATTGATATGAATTAAAGAACATAGTAGTGCATGGGTCATGACTTCATGGAAAAGTATTTGTAAAACAAAGTAATAGTAACTAATTAAATGATAAATTTGAGGGCATCCTTGCAAGGGAGTTGATGCTGAGTTGAAACTTGAAACAAAAATGTCAGGAAATAATATTCCAGGCAGAAGAAATAGCCAGACTATCATTTCTGTTTTCAGACATGTGTTCAACTTCCACTTACATATTTTTTAGTCATTATTGATAAACCATAGCAGAACAGGGTTATCTTTTACAATCATTCTTACTCATCAACCCCATAACCAAACTTTTAGGCTGATCTTGCATTTTTAAGGACACTAGATAGAAACCTCAAGCGGACCCCAGGCAGACTGCTATGTTCTGAGCAGTGTGTTATTAATTCTTGATGGTCAGAGTGCCCAAAAAAATCCTCAGGCCGAAGCTGCTGCCATTACTATTTAACTTCTGGCATAATATAATATTTTATATCTTTATAGAATTTATTTATATGTCTAATTCTGGCATTCTTTTATTCCTTGGTCATATGACATCATAGTGGCTCTGCACAAGTTGACTTTTCTAAGGAAGGGAGACCCTGATACTTCATATTTTTGTCATCTTTCTACAATATTCTTTGTCCATCAATATAAGTCCCTGTGTAGGGCCGAGGTAACTTCAGCTAATCTGATTTTGTTGCTGTATATACCACATAACTGCCAGAGTGTATAGTAGGCAGAGGCTTGTAATCTGATTTGCAGCCAACTCTTCTAGCTTATTGAATCTTGTTGACCTTTTTAAGTTTACATTGTTCTGATTACTTTGTTCCCAAGTAAGTGCAAGGGCAGATGTTTTAAGAACATCTCAGAGCCTCATAAAGAGACCTCTGACATTTTTGTGTATGTTACAACCTCTAAGGCATAAGCAAGACGTTCAAGTAGATAAGGATATCTCCCTAAAAGTGGGAGGGGTAGTTTTCTCAGGACTTTCCTAGGGAAGTTTAGAAGCAGTACTCTTGGGATAAGGTATAAATGATTCACAAGAAATTTCCCATCAATCTAATATCCCCAGGTTATAAAAATAGTAAAAGCTCCGCAAGCATGCAATATGTAGAGATCAAAACCAAAGGTGGCATGGCGGCCATCATGAAGCTCAGCTTTGCTGGATCTTTGTCAAGCAGCTGTGTTGGCTTTATAACTTTTGCTGTTCCCATCAGATATAGCTGTGTCACTAAAGCAGTAGCTGAGAGTTTTATATCTGGATCTGAAGGCAGCAGGTAGACAGAGTGACACTGGGCCTGGCTTGAGCATCTGAAACCTCAAAGCCCATCCCCAGTGACATACTTCCTCCAACAAGGCCACAACTACTCCTACCTCCTAATAGTACTGCTCCCTATGAGCCTATGGGGGGGCATTTACATTTGAACTACCACAATGAGTATGCAGATTATGAAAGCAAAATCATAGAGAGGGCAGTGTTAATGAATACTGTTTGCTACCCTGTATCTGCTTTGGCACATTCAGGATACGGATATTTCCTTTTTATTTTCTTATGAGTTCATTACTGTCATGTCTGATCATCTGACTAGATCTAGGATGTTTAGAATCATGATCTGGACACTGAACCATGTGTTTGGATCAAGAAGGAGTGGGCACATAAACAAGCCAGCTCACTTATAGAATGGGGGTATTACATAGTTGTATCCTCTGAAAATTATTCAGCCTTGAATCTGATTGGCTGCTGTAGCTGGAGAGTTTTCTCTCCAGTGCTGCCAAGCCCTGGGAGTCCCTTAGCCCATGTATAAAATAAACATACAGATGCTTATATTATTTAAACTGCTTGGCCATTAGCTCAGGCCTATCATTGTCTAGCTCTTACTCTTATATTCAGCCCATTTTTATTAATTTATACTTTGCCACGTGGCTCGTGGCTTACTGGTACCTTACATCTTCCTTGTCCTGGTGGTGGCTGCAGGTAGTGTTCCCCTCTCTGCCTTCCTGTTCCCTCAAGTCTCCTCTCTGTTAGTCCTGCCTATACTTCCTGTCTGGCTACAGGCCACTCAGTCTTTTATTTATACAGAGTGATATCCACAGCAGGCTGCCTTTGCAAAACAGTGCCATCTTTACAGATTACATCCATAGTTTCTTACATTTTTTATTCTTTTAGACCATTTATCAAACTCAATATGTATACATATATATGTATATTATATATATATATACATATGTATATATAATATCATTGTTTTGTCCATTGAACTACATCCTTTATTAATAGAGGCATGCAGGGTCCCTGTTTGTTGTGCTCATAAAGTATTATCAGCAACAATTAGAGTATTTTGTATGTTCTTCACTACCAATAAACATCTATTAGAAAAATTACTGTTTAACATCCATTCCTACACAGATTCCTTAAGCTTCTGTGTATAACTTGGAAGGTTAGATAGAGCTAATAGGAAGTAGTAAAATGCTGGTAATTTTGAAACTTCTCAGTGATCAAATGTCAGAGAACAGAATGGGAAAACAAAAGGAAGAAATGTCAATTTTTTAGTATAAAGCTCATAAATATCTCTGAAAAGACATCTGGAAGAGAGTGTGAAAATGTACATTTGTTTTGAATTCATGAAGGTAGTCAGATTAGTGAAGACTTAAGAATCAAATTAGGGAGGTCTGCTGTGCATGCTGTGAAGAAATAAAAGCCATTTCCTGAGATAAAAATTATGTCTGGCAACATATACATTTCTGAAGTACATACATACTCTGGCCACACATACATTCCTAGAAATCATGCATGACCTGGGTAAAGGAGCAGCTGAAATGGAATTATGTTTCACTTTCAAAAGCTTTAGACAAGAGTGTGCATGAAAAGTAACTGGGGAAATAAAGACATGTTGGAACTGGCAAAACATGTTTTTCACAACTAGGAAATTGGCTCAGAAATAGGAAATAAAGAATAGTGGTTGATGGACTTTATTTTGAGTAGGTAAGCAGTGAGTTTCTCAGGGATCCAAGTGACAGACCTTCTCCTCAACAAATTAACAATGTATAAAAGTAAGAAGGCCTGTGGAATGTTCACATCTGACGATGACAAACATGTTGAGATCAGGAAGTGGCAAATGTCAAACATCAGGTTAGGCTGCAAAGCCACCACATACCATGGCATACAGCACAGGTAGCATAAAGTGACAAAAGAATTCAAAATACCGGCTCAATTCCCACCCAGTTTGTTCCATAGACTACTGGCCAACATTAGATATGACCTGAATCCAGCTTGAGTCTGTCACGCAAATTCATTTACTGGAAGATTGGTCCTTAGTGTGTCCCTTGAGAAGTAGCTGAACCTTTAAGGAATGGAACCTTTAAGTGGTTTATAATTGGGTGTTGTTCCTGAAAGGGATGAATTTAGTTTTTTGGAATTCCTTGGTTAGTCTCTAGGACAGCAGGTTGTTTCATAAAAGAATGAACTTAGCCTGAATCTTTCTCTGGTTTTATGTTTGCCATGTGATCTCTCCCTCTTATACGGATTCTCACCACCAGGCTGTCTGTCATGATGTGCTGCATCAAGGTGTTTTTTGCCAGAGGTTGAATGAATAAACCAGCAGATCTTAAACGGAAGCTGAATGCAGAAAACCTTTCTCTGCAAATTAGCTAGCATCAGATTATCTTCTTATAGCAAATAAAAAGGGCTATTGACATAATTTCTAGACCATCTTTCCTTAAGCATTATATGCCTAACCGTGCATCTACATACATATTCTTTTATATCATTTATACACAAATTGAGAGATTATTGTGTACATTATTTAAATCATTGCCTTTAAATTTTGTTTACATTTCTTATTACTTGTATTGTGTGGCTGTGTGGGTATGTGTGTATGCACATGCCACAGCATGCATGTGGATGTCAGAGGACAACCTTTTCAAGTCAGTTTTCTCCCTCCACTATGTAGACTTCAGGAGTCATATCAAACCCTGTGGTCAGGCCTGGAAAAAAAAAAAAGCACCTTCACATGATGATCTATCACTTGCCCACATTCCATGATTTTTTACTTGCTGATAAATATTGTAAGCAAGCTGTTATCAGATACAAAGACACTGTATGGGTTTTCTGTCTCTAATTTACTCAGCTCCCTGATATTGGACCTTTAGGTTGCTTCCTGTTTTTTCAGTATATTGATGTTATTGTCATTTTTTATTATTGTTGTTATTCTTGAATGCATATTTCTTACAATGTTTATTCAGTGTCAATTCCTGGAAGTGGGATTGCTGCTGAGTCAAAAAATAGATACAGTTATAACTCACTGCTTTTGCCCACTTGCCTTTAAAAATGTTTTCTCAGTATAAATTCTCACCAGCAGGAAGTGAGTGGCCATTCTCCTCATACTTAGCCAATAGAAGGGTATTGTAAAAAAATGTGGTTGTTTCAAAGTGTTGTATTTTTCTTTCAAATTTCTTTTTAAATATGCATTTTTAAGTTTTACTTTTCTCTCAGGTGCTTACATGGAGCAAATGGGAAGCTACAGAGCAAGGAATCTGGGGAGGCACCGAGAAAGGAAGGCAGGGAGATTAGGCCCACGCCCTGTTTGTTTTCATGTTCGTGTGCATGTGTGTCTACAGGTGTGCATGGCAGCCAAAGAAGGACATTATTTGTCCTGCTCTATCACTCTCTGCCTGTTTTCTTGAGAACAGGTTTCTCACTAGCCTCGAGCTAGGTAGTAGCTAGCAAACGTTTGCTTTCTGTTGCTCCCTCACCTCCTCTAATGCTGGAGTTACAGGTGTGCACATGGCCATACTCAGTTTTCTGTGTGGGTGCTGGCAATTCAAACTCGGGTCCCCATGCTTTATGTAGCAATTGCTTTTACCCACCAAGTCATCTCCCCAAGCCCAGATTCTGCACTTTTGAGAGGCTTGAGAAAAGATGAGAATTGCTGAAGGCATAGAACAGTGTCAAGGCTCACTCTGGCAAAAAGTTTATCTGAATTAGCTGGAAAGATTAAAGCATAGTCTCTGTCACACTGTGGATTCCCTGTCCCTGGAAACATAAGCTGTGGCTGAGGCATCTTAGAGTGACTTGGTTGAAAGAAGCCTCTAAAACCCCATCTTATTAGCTCTGCGGTCTGAACGGTTAGTAGGTAAGTGAGTGTCAGCTAACTTGATCCATTGACAGTGTGTACTGTGAGGATGGGGGGGACCATGTACTTAATGGTAACAGAAAACAGTGAAATCGGTGGAAGGATACAATGTTTAAATTCCCTCTGAATTAAAGTTTGTATATTGGTGCATTAAGAACTGTTTCCACTTAACATACAAATGGGAAAATGATACTGTTGATCAAAGCTCTATAACTTAATCTGAAGACCTAGTTTGGAAGAAGAAATGAGACAAGAGATGAGTTGCTTGATTATAAGTTACTATTTATTGAGAACACAGTTCTACACTAAGAACAGTTTTAGCTGGACTAGAAGGCTTTGACTCATGATGCTTGCCTTTTTATCTGACTACACATATTTGATTTTTATATCTCCTTCATTTCCTTACCTGCGATGACCCTCGTGGTCAAACACAGTCCACGCACACTTAATTTTACCCATAGCTGTCTAGTTCTTGTGAGTCACATTCTCACACTTGCTCTCTCTTCTGGGATTTATACAGATGAGAATGAGGCTGAACCCAGACGGAGTGGAAAGAAAAGAAAATATACTCAAATATACATTTCGACCCCTCTTTTCTTGTAGTCAGTCATCTTAGGGTCTTGCCAACAGCCTGGGGTGGTTCCTCATGTAATTTAGTTTAGAGGATAGCTATCGAGGGTGTATCAAAATATTTTTACTAATTTATACTGAGATGCACGGTTTCAGTATGGGCAATCATTCAAATGCCTGATTAAATCTGTTGGAAGTTCTGTGTGCTAAAGCATTTCACATCCTGGGAAAATAAAACCAAATATGTTGTTTTTCTTTGTTCTCCACTCAGCCATGTGAAGTTAAATAGAGCTTTCAAAAGAAGGGGGGGGGGAGATGAAAAAAATCTAAATAAATCCCTCTAAATCAAATTGACCTTCCCTAGGCATTTTTCCCTACATCTTGGCAGGGACGGAATCTATATTCTTCTGATTTTGGAGCACTCTGTGTGGTCTTTCTGTGGCTGCTCCAGTCGCTGGAATGACAGCCTTTTCAGAGCACAGTAGCTTAATACACATTAACTCCTCGTCATAGGAAATAAGCTACATTTCACTCAAGGCAAAGGAGGCATCCTGTCTTCTGATCCTTTCGCTTTATTACTGCTGGTGCCCAGTAGCCCACACCCCAGGAGGTGAGAATAAGTTCCTCTTGGAGCCACTTTCCCTGCTGGCCCCTGACCACCCTGCTCCCTGCCCCATTCTGCCCTCAGCAGGTGCTCTTCTGGTACTGGCTGTACCCCTCTACAGAAAGGGGAAAAGTGGGGAGCTCTGGGAAAAGGCTTAATTTAGATGAATGGAGTGAAAGACAAAACTTTATTTCTACTTTCCATACAGTGTGTGTGTGTGTGTGTGTGTGTGTGTGTGTGTGTGTGTGTGTGTAGGGGGGATTAAACCTCCCGATGACAGAATCTGGGAAATGGGATTAAAGCTTAGAGATTTTTAGTTTTATGTATGATGGAGTCATTCAGGTTTTTCCTGCTCTTTCCTTCTGCAGAGTGACTCCTTCTTGCTTTTGGACAGACGGAAATAGCTTTGCTGTGAACACAAAGCCCAGTTTCCTTCACCCTATCATACTGGGGCATTGCAGACTGAGTAGAAGAACAAAGGTTTCCTGTGAAGAGGAAGCAGATGACCTTCCTCAGACTTAAAGAAAGCCTCGAACGTTAGTGATTTGAAACCTTTCCGGCCTCAGAATAAGATTTCATCTCCAGTACATGCACACACCCAGTATGAACATCATTAATTGCAATAAACCTGATCTCTGGAACCTCTGAGATTCAAAACTCCCGTTTCCTCAAACAGACACAAATTACTCTCATCTAATTGATTGACCTCTGGTCTCATTCGACTTTTTTATACTTTGAGTACATAAACTGCCCAATTCAAGAGCATTTTCTTGTCTGTTGTGGATTGTTGGAACTGTCTTGGTCTACATCCTTGATTATGAAAATGCTGCATTTGATATTATTGAACACTGAAAATAATTAACTGAGTATTTATTATATGGAGGAAATTTACCATTATCTCTTAAGCTGTTACCAATACTATGGAATCATTTTACCTATTTACAAGATAAACAATGGAGACTCAGGAAGGAAATCAGTTCTTTGTATTATTAGTAGTAAGTTAAGAAAGTTGCAGAGACATATGTAATGTTAATTTATGTGTAATTTATATTTTTACTATAATTATGACACAATTTCCCAATTATTGGAGATGTTATCAAACACAGTGGTAATACAGAACCTTTACTCTAAGTGAGACTTAAGTTTCTCTTAGAGACATTATACAAGTTAGTGAAACTGAATTAATAACAATTGAGACATATACTCACAGAAACAGAGTCTAAAGCAAGAATGTAGTACCTATGTGCCATAGAGACAAAACATGGCACAATGAGGAAACAAGGAAACTGGGTACAGTAAACAGAGTGCAAGAATGATGTCATCTTAGTCAAGAATAATTTTTCTCTGGCCTACCAAACACTGAAGCACACAACTATTTGGTGGCAGTGTTTGGCCTACTGAGGGAAGAGGCAGACTTGTTCCTTTTTACTAATCAATCAGTGATGACCACAGCGGGGGTTTGGTAGATCCTCTTCCAGGAGACATCTGGCTAGTTGACACTTGTCAACCTGTCCTGAGAAAGTTGTAGGGACAAACCATTTGACTGTATTGTGCTTCTTACCTGGAATCTGTGTGTCTCCAGGGGTGGAACTGAGAGCGTAGGCCGCTTCCCATTTTAGCACTTTTTGATTGTGCAATCTCATTTACTGGACCTCACCCTAATGACTAGACTTGAACTATATTTGTAGTGTGATGGTATCTTTTGCTTTTATCAGAAATATCCTATGGATAGCTTTGCTATAGTGCTAACATAATTGAAAAAAGAAGTTATCAAGGATGATATTGAGATTAGTGTAAAACCAAAGCACATAGTCCTCTTTTTCATGCTAGCCAAGCCAGGGTTTACAGATATTAGTTCAAGCTTCCTGGACTGGCTGTGGGTGCAGACTTCTGCAGGTCTGGGCTCACGCTGACACAGCCTCATCTCTAAGACTGCCCCAGTTTCCACTTTTGGAGCTCTCTAAGCCACATGGCTGTTAGTCCACTGACTTGCTAACTGAATTTGCTCTTTCTCAGTCTTGTGCCTCACATCACCAAACACTCATGGACCTGTTCAGGATGGGGGTCAACATTATTTTTGCTTATAGTAACCATTGTTTCTCTCCACTTTGAGTTGTTTTCCTTTTCCTGTTATAAGGTCGTATCGCTTTTCCATATGGCGTCTGCAGGGGAGGTCCTCTCTGAGCTCTATGGAACTTCCCTGAACTCCAGCCAAGGTGCATGTGTTAGTCATGCTCTTCTGAAAGCCACAGAGCATGGGCTGGAGTGTAGAGTGGTGGGAAACAGGGGTACAGCGCCTAATGTTCAATGGGGAGCATACACAAGAAAGTCACTGTTTACAATAGCAAAACCTGGAAGCAAGCCAAAAGTCCACTGGAGGGGCAATGAATAATGATGGGACGGTCACACAATAGAATATTGTATAGCTGTCAAAGGAATACCGTCCCACCCAGTGATATGGGTGCAACATAATAATTACTCATTAAGCAGAAAAGTCAGCTTTAAAATACACATATAGCAAGATAAAATTTCCATAGCATGGAAACAATAAAAATTAAAACAGGAATCTAAGCCTATAAGTACAGCTAATAAGACCATATAAAAAGGGATGAAAGACAAATGAAATAGAACTTGAGATGATGGTTATCTTGGATTACTGTAGTAGGGGCAAACAATTAGGTGTATATTGAGGTCATGGCTTTTACTTTGAGTGATAAATTTCTGTGTACTGATGTGTGTGTGCGTGTGCGTGTGCGTGCATGCGTGCGTGCGTGCGTGTGTGTGTGTGTGTGCGCGCGCATGTGCGAGTGTGTGTGTGCATGTGCGTGCGTGCGTGCGTGCGTGCGTGCGTGCGTGCGTGTGTGTGTGTGTGTGTGTGTGTGTGTGTTGACCAGATAGCAACCTCTAAGTCTTTCCTTTGGTGTCACCCACCTTAGTTTTTTGCAGCAGGGCCTCTCACTGGCATGTTAGCCTATGCGGGCTTGCCAATGCACCCCAGAGACCTGCCTGTCTCTGTCTCCCCAGTGTTAGGATTCCCAGTGTGTATACAAAGCCTAGATTTTTTACACAGACTCTGGGGATAGATTTCAGCGTTTTACATTTGCACGACAGGCACTTTGCCAGCTGAGCTCTCTCCCGAGCCCCATGTGCTTATCACTAAAAATAATTAGTAAGCTGCTAGATACATAAAATGTCTAATTTAGATCAACAATGAGAAGGTGTCATGCACCAAAGATTACAAATAAACTAACCCTGAGAATCTGGAGACCCAACAGAACTCACATGTATCTATGGTAACCATTCAAGAGATAAAGGCAGCAGAAATACTTGAGGGTATGAATTGTTTTGAAAATTAAATAAAGTAAGATAGATGTACACTATGATGTTCTAGCTACAAATTAAACTGTGAATAAATTATTTCTTATCATTTTGTCAGCTGAACTGTGATATAACTTTGCACATGCATAACTCTACAACCTATTTCCCTTTCAAGGTTGAGCCAAGGACCTCCCAGAACAGAAGGGGTTACAAGCAAACCTGTTGGCCACCCTGGTCTGAGTGTTCCCTAAAACTATGACTGCATCATGGCTTCTTAACTGATTTGGTAACAGAGGGTGAAGCTTTGGCAACCTGAGCATCAGAAACCTATGTTTAGGGCTTGATGGACAGCATAGCCATTTCTATATGAGGTCTTGCCATATAGATCAAGGATCAGTAAAGATCCAGATATCCTTATTCTCAATCCTTTTCCTCAAAATCATACCTAACCCTTCCTGTCCAAAGAATTATTCCATTCTTCCTGGAATACTTGTAATATTCTCTTCATGAATTTAAATTATTCCCAAAGTTAGGAAAACATTGACTTCTGGCAGCAACTGCTATACAGCCTGTGAATATACCCAACAAAAATTGCTTCAGGAAACGAAAAAGGAAAGTATGGGCAGAAGGAAGGCAGATATTTTACTAATATTTTCTTGCCTCTCTGTTGAGCATGTGATCAATGAGACATTAGCTCACCTTTCCTTCCTTTTTTCATCTTTCCACTGAGGAAAGCATGTGTTCTGTGGCCAGAGAAGGGTGAACATGTATGATGTTCAGCTGAAATTTCCAGGAGGAGAATTGAAAAAGTGCCAGTTTCTCTGGAAAAGAAGAAACCCGGGAAAAGGCAGAAGTGCTAGCAAATGTTCTAGAAGTAGATCAAGTCTTCTCAAAGCTGATATACCACTCCCTATTTCCTTCACTGTCCTTGGATTCATGCATGCAAACAAAGGCTCCCTCTCCCTTAAAGGAGCAACGGTTTCATCTGAGAAAAGCCACAGTAAACCACACCCTAGACATTCAAAGTTTTCCCCTGCCTCTTAGCAGTCCAGCTGAGGTAGTGATGATTCATCACAGGCATCTCCTGAGTGTTGGGCAGACCCCAGACAATCTGTCCAGATGGCCCATCCCATCACTGAGTGTTGCAATCACATGAAAAGAAAGCATGCTTTGTGTTAGCTGATTTGAAAATGGATCTCTGTTGTGGAGACAAATATAGAAAAGTTATCAGGTTACTAATCTGCCACTGAACTCAGGCCTCAAAGGAAAGTCATAACCATGCTTGTCATATCTGTCTTCAAAGGCTGTCACAAATATAGCTAATGAATTATAAAGCACCTGCCTCCACCTTTATCTTGTTCCCTTTATCTATTTTCTTTGTCTTTTGAAACTGATACCTACTCATTTGACCACAGTTCACGATGGTGATGAATGAATTGGCACTTTCTGATCTGTCTTCTCACCACTGGCCTTGTGTTAGTGTTTTAGTGACCAAAAATTCATGTTCTGTAGTTGGCTATAATGGTTCTTGATGGAACAAATGAGTGTGTACATCCAACTAGGCCAAATGATTGCAAAGGTATGTGTCGGCTTTTCTAACCTATACAAAAGCTTACCTTATTTATATCAATAATCTACTTCAAATTATTTCTGAAATCTAAAAAGACAAAAACATAGAGGATTGTAACATGGTTATGAATTATTTAACATCATTTATTTTTCTTCCTTTATCTCAATTTTCACATCTGTCTCTTCTCCAGAGTTACTCAGCACACTCTTAAAATTAGAATAGAACTCAATTTTTCATGTTTATTAAGTCTTGAGACTATTAGAGGATAAGCTGTTTATAAGGGTTTTGGGGAGGGATTATTCTCACTTAAAAAGCTATTTGGTACAACCATTAAAATAGGGGGGGGGGTAATGAAGGGCAAGGGTCAAGAGAAAGAGAGTTTAGGGGAGTGGGAGATCCCAGCTGGATCAAGAACAGAGAGGGAGAATAATGAAAAAGAGACCATGATAAATGAAGACCCCATGGGAATAGGAAGAAGCAAAGTGCTAGAGAGGTCCCCAGAAATCCACAATAGACTATTGGCAATGGTCAAGAGAAAGCCCAAACTGACCTACTCTGGTGATAGAATGGCCAAACACCCTAACTGTCATGCTAGAAATCTCATCCAATGACTGATGGAAGTGGATTCAGAGATACATGGCCAGGTGATAGAATGGCCAAACACCCTAACTGTCATACTAGAAATCTCATCCAATGACTGATGGAAGCGGATTCAGAGATACATGGCCAGGCCCCAGGTGGAGTTCCAGGGATCCAATTGGTGAGAAAGAGGAGGGATTGTATGAGCAAGGTTTGTTGAGACCAAGATTGGAAAAAAACACAGGGACAAATAGCCAAACTGATGGAAACACATGAACTATGAACCAATAGCTGAGGAGCCCCCAACTGGATCAGGCCCTCTGGATAAGTGAGACAGTTGATTAGCTTGAACTGTTTGGGAGGCACCCAGGCAGTGGGACCCAGACCTGTCCTTAGTGCATGAGCTGGCTGTTTGGAACCTGGGGCCTATGCATGGACACTTTGCTAAGCTGAGAGGAGGGTACTGGACCTGCCTGGACTGAATCTACCAGGCAGAGTTGAATCCCCCGGGGAGTCCTTGCCCTGGAGGTGATGGGAATGGGGGGTGGGCTGAGGGGAGGGCGAGGGGGGTGGGAGGAGGGAGGACAGGGGAATCTGTGGCTGATATGTAAAATTAAATCAAATTATAAAATAAAAAATAAAAAACAACTAATTTTAGTTTAAAAGAAAGTGAAATATCATGACTATGAAAACACCATAAGATGTAAGTGTGCATAATTGATTAAAAAAATATATGGACTAGATATATTACTTTGAGTGTTATATGTAATTTCTATAATTTTGAACTTGTACATTATGGACAGTCTTTGACTCTCTCTGTCTCTCTGTCTCTCTGTCTGTCTCTCTCTCTCTCTCTGTCTCCCTCCCCCCTCCCTTCCTTCCTTTCATCTTTTGTTCTCACTTTCTTTCATAGACAGGTCTCACTATGCAGCCCTGGATTCTGTGGGACATGTTACATAGACCAAGCTAGTCTTGAACGCACAGCGGTCTACCTGCCTTTGCCCCTAGTGTCAGGATTAAAGGCATGCATTAACATGCCCAGACCCCCAAATATTAAATTATTTTATAGTTTTAAATTTACTGCACAAAAGTGAAGATAGGAAAAGTGTTTCATTTTTTGTTTAATTCTCCATCCTTACCATAAGTCCATCCTATGATGGACATCTTGCAACAGTGTCATGAACCAATATAGATAATCATCAAAACCAAAGTTCATATGTTGTTCAGTTTCTTAGTTTTCCCTAGCAGTCATGATTTCATTGCTGTCCCAGGATCATGTCCATGATACACTACATACATTCCCTCACTCCCATCTTCTCCTGCCTGAGGCAGTTTCTAAGATGTTGTCTGTATCTGATGATCTTCACAGTTTGAGGAACACTGGTCAGGCATTTTGCAGCATATTTCCTCATCTAGACTTTGATGTTTTGTCATGCCTAGACCCAGCTTTGGCATTTGGGGAGAGAAAGCACAGGGGTAAAGGGCCATTTCCATCATATCATCTGGTGGAACCATTCAATTGACATGCCTTATGACGGCTGATGAACCTTCTCTGAGGTCATGTTAGCCCTATTTCTCCTTCACAACGTTCTCTTTTCCCATCCTCCCTCTCAACTTTCCACAGTCTTTCTTAGGAAAGAACTCACACCTACAGCTCCACTGTGAGTTGCAGAGTGCCTACAATAAGCACCCAGGAGTTTTCTGTGTGGAGATGGTCTGTCCTCCTCCACTTGCTTGACGAATCATTTATGTTAGTCTATACACCTAGGTTCATACTGACAGGATTGCAATCTAGATTTACTCTATTTCCATGCTCAAATTGTTCCACTTGTGACTAGTGCAGGTGGTTTTCATTGCTTCTGATGTGATTTGACACATGTCTATCATTGTAGGGTACTTCTGTTTTTATTTCTACTTTTGACAGTTCCTTAGATTTCAGTTCAGTTAAGATGCTTCAGGTCAGCCGGGTGGTGGTGGTGCACGCCTTTAATCCCAGCACTCGGGAGGCAAAGGCAGGCAGATCTCTGTGAGATCGAGGCCAGCCTGGTCTCCCAAGTGAGTTCCAGGAAAGGCGCAAAGCTACACAGAGAAACCGTGTCTCAAAAAGCAAAAACAAAAAGATGTTCCAGGCCCATGTTGTACTTTTATGATCTAGGATAGAGCTGGTCCTTTCTCTTAGGTGCTGGCTCACTTTGTTAATATCAGAATCTAAAGTCTGGATATATTTATTTGCTGCTTGGGGTGCCGTTGATTCTAGGCCCTCCTGGCTGACTAAGCAAGGGTAGTTCTCCATGTATCTGTAAGTGTATGTATAAAGTTAAACACCAGTTCATACTGAACTTTCCAGTTTTAAACCATAACCAGATGTGACATTCTTGCTTTCTTCTCATGCTCCTCTCTGAACTCCCAATCCAACAGTGAGAAATTTGGCTTCTGCCATCCGCCATGTATTCACCCAGTTGTTCAAAGGATTGCTACCCACAGACCCATGGGAAACAGCTCTATTGCTTAGTCTAGCAATTGTGAAGATCCCTTAACCTTGACTCATACAGTCCCCTCGTTTCCAATGTTACTTATGTCAGTATCTTTTTTTTTTTTTTTTACCACCCTTAGTGAGTCTGTCTCATGTATTTATTATGTGGTTAGATTATTTTTGCACATATGCATTTCATTCTGGGATCCCTTGATTCCTAAATGAATTTTTTTCAGCATGCATGAGTTAAGATTTTCTTTTTGCATTGTGAGTTTTTTCCTTGTTTTTACAAATGAAGAACGTATGTATTCAAAGTTAATGTATCTGTTGTCACAGTTTCACTGCCCAAAGACATCTCCTTTCACTTCATCTTCTCAAAGGTCCTCTCTTCCTCTGGATCCCACAAGTACTGACCTATTTTCTATCTCTATACTTTCAGCCTTTCAGAACGTCATGTAATTGATATCATATGGTATATCACCTTTCAGACTCAATTTCACTTAGCAATATGCCTTTAATATTCACCCATGTTTTCCTAGGACTTGAAAGCTCATTTCTCTTTATTTTAGAACAATGTTCCATTGTAAAGATATTATCACAGTTTGTTATGCATTTGCCAGTGAAAGACATCTTGGCCTCTTCTAGGTTTTTTGACAATTATCAGTAAAGGTATTATAAATATTAGCACACAGACTTTTTTGTTATCACATACTTTCATATTAATTGGGAAAATACCTATGAGAGTGATTTCTGGGTCATGTGAGAAGACTATGTATAGTTTTTACATTGAACTATCAGGCTAAGTTCCAAAATGTATGTGCGATGTTACATTCCCACTAACAATTAAAGAATTCAAATTGTTTTATATTCTTGATGGGATCAGCTATTGTCAGTTTTATGGATTTGGCTATTGTAAAGGTTTCTCACTGTTTATCTTGCGATTACCTAATTATGACCTAATTATGACTTATTTTTCATCTCTGTATTTTCTATGCTAAGGTGTTGGTTGATTATTGAATCCTTGGCTCATTTCTTAACTGAGTTTTTCGTTTTCTTGTTGTTGGGTTTGAAGAATTCTTTGTATATTCTGGAACAGAGTCTTCATCAGATATGATCTTTGCAAAGACATGTTTTGCCATGCTGTAGCTCATCTTTTACTTTCTTAACTGTGTCTTTAAAAATGGATTTTTAATATCTGGACAATTCAACTTGTTAATACTTTAAATTTTTTTCTTTCATAGATAATGGTTTTGGAGTTCTAGTTTGTTTACTTCTAGCAGATTTGTAATTTTGCTTTTTGACATTTAAGTTTCTGCTCAATAAATTTATAAAAGGTCTGTTCTTGATTAAAAACATTTTTGCATATGGACATCAATTTTTCCAGCATTATTTGCTGAAACAATTAACTTCCATTAACTGAACTAACATTTTGTCAAAAACTAGTTGACTCTGTGGGAGGTTGAATTCTATGGATTCTATTCGTTTGATCTCTGCATCTGCTTTTGTCTTAACTACTATAGCTTTATAATAAGTCTTTAAGTAGATAGAATCTGCACTGCAAGTTTGTTCTTCCTCAGCGTTGTCTTGACCATTTTGGCTAGCTTGTATTCTTATACCATCTTTACATCTAGATTTTTGATGTGTACAAAATAGTTTTCTTGAGTTTCATTAGGATTGTGTAGAATCTGTGGATTACATGGTGAAGAAACAATAATTTAATAATAGAGTCTCCCAATTCCTGAACTCAGATGATATCTCTGTTTGGCTAGAATTCTTTGATTATACTCATCAGGTTTTTAAATTGGTTTTCTATATATTGAAAAATTCTGTATAAATTCTATTATCTATATGACTAAACATAGATTTAAAATTTAAAATATAGATTAAAAATACTGTATAAATTCTATTATCTATATGACTAAGTATTTCAATTTTTAAAAATTCGTTGGAATTACTTTTAATTCTATTTCAATTTGTTCATTGGGATGTATAGAAAAGTAAGTTATATTTTTACTTAATCTTGGGTTCTAATACTTGCATCTACTCACTTATTTGTTATAAGTTTATTTTTGGTCCATTTTTGTAATTTCTGTAATGTAAAGAACATGTAATAAACAATCATGTCACCTACAATAATGAGTTTTATTTCTCCCGTCATATATCTTTATATTCCATTTCTTATAGTATTGCACTATTTGGGATTTTATAGTATGATGTTGAGTAGAAATGATGAGAGAAGATACTCTTGCCTTGTCCCCAATGTTAGAGAATATGTGTCTAGTTTTTCATAACACTAGTGAAGCTTACTTCTAAATTCATATCTCTTTGCCCACAGATTATTGTAGCTCTCAGTCCTCATTAGAGGAGTTTCTATGTAGAGTAGATGGTAGTTATCCCAGAAACTCACAAGTGGTCAAAGAGCAAAGAATAAATACCCATGGACTGTGCATCCATAAATGGGATGTTTATATCCTACCCCTTCCCTCAAGGCCCAAGGATCATAGAGGAAGAAGGCACAGAGAGATTTTAAGTCAAAGGTCAAGGACAAACAGGGTCTTCTGGACATGACAGTACTCAAGAACTCACAACAGCTTTGGTTGCTTGAAAAACACCTGCAGGAGATCAAGGCAATCACCATTTTAGCATGGAGGAAGGAGGGGCACATGAAACCCCACCTTTAGCTTAGAAACTATTGACAGTTGAAGCTTGCTAAACAAAGTCCCTTTTCTTTAGAAGTGTGGCTTCTTGTAGGTTGGCTATGTTCTAGTGGATGGTCCTACTATCTGGAGTAAAGAACCAGACTTCACTTCCCCACTTTGGCCTGATGGTAACATTAGCATTTAAGGCAGGGTTCAAAAGACTACACACATAAGGACAATTATCAAAGTGAAATGTGTGCCATTATAGTCCTTCCTTTTAAAATTAAATATTCCAATCCAGAAAGATCATTTGTCATGTGCTTATTCATTCATTTACATAGCATTTATTAAACAATGCTGTGCGAACTGCTGGGGGGTGGGAGGGGGGAGAACAAGGGAATCCGTGACTGATATGTAAAATTAAATTTAATAAATAAATTTAAAAAATTAAAAAATGCTGAGCAAAAACTTTGAATTTCTCAATGAGATCTATGTTTTGATTATTCTTTTTTCACTATGGATGAAGCCTATGGATTAGAAAGGGTTCAATTGCATCATTTTCTTATACATTAAACCATTTTGTAACATGGTTCATCATTTATGAACCATGTTACAAAAAGCATACTGTCTCTATATGCAAGTTTTTATATGAAGGTGGAAATAATACCACCTATCTCATAGTACTAAAGTTTAAAGAGTTTATTTAAAACATCAGAAGAGTGCCTGGGATATAATAAGCCATAAATACATTTTAATTACACCTCTCACAGGCTGGCTTGAAGAAATAAAAAGTCACATCACAATGGTGACTTATAGGTAGCCACTATTTTATATCTTTATCTTGGGTGTATTCATGATTATAGCTGACTTAAGAGAGCCTTTGCTTGAGATAGATATTTGCATGCAGCTATGTTACTGCTGGTGGAATCCAGACCATGGAGAAATAAAGAAGTATGACTGGGCTGCTTTGGGACAGACTGGTTGCTTATTAGTACTACTGATGGAATCATGGTCAAGGCTCTGAATTTTGAAGATACTTCTAGGAGAATTCAACTGTAGCCTGTAAGAGCAAATATTCCCAGGACAGTAGCGGAGAATCTAGGCAGTAAAATGCTTAATTTCTTTTAACTCAAAGCAAATTTTATGCCAACAAGTTAAAAATATTAATTCTGCACTAGTGGCTGCCATGCAGACTATTAGATATGGGAGATAGAGCAAATTTCTGATTTACCACTAGTTGGTTGGATAAACAACATTTCTATAGCTTGTTAATATTTTTATAATTCCAAATTATTTATCTCTCGTGAGACTGGAGGAAACATTTTCCAGTTTTATATATATATATATATATATATAATATATATATATAATATATATATAATAAATATATATAAAATCTATCTATCTATCTATCTATCTATCTATCTATAAATTGTTTAGCAACATTTATAATTTGACAATTCAGGGTTCCTTTTAGAAACTATATAAATAAGTTTAGAAAATTTATCACCCTTCTGGAGCATGTACAGATTCAGAAGTATCATGTAATGGAATAATAGCATGGTATAAGATGAAGCATATTTCACTTCAATGAATATCCTTATAGTCCTGGTCTTTGGAACCTTGCCTTAAATGCTAATGTTAGTATCAGCCCAAGGAGGGGCATGAAGTCTGGCTCTTTATTCCAGATACTGAATTATATGAAAGAGGTCTGTTTGGGATCAGTTGTGTTGGTAAGTATAACATTTCCTAATTCCATTTTGATAAACCACGTGAGTGAATAGGCTTTTACTCAGTGATGTAGAATCATGAATCCTACACACTGTTTCTAGAAGTACACAAACTCATAGTTTGAGCATTTGCAAAGGTCTACTTTGAAAGAGGTTTATATGTTTTTGTTAGTCTTGCATTACTGAGAAAACTTCAACCTCCTCACTTACTAATCTTTCCCAAAAAATTTTTTCTTATGTTGATCAGGAACACGCTCATGATTTCTGTTCATGGTGATGTCAACTGTTTGTCTTCTTTGCTACCCTGGAGTCTGCTAATTCTTTTTTCATGTTTCTTAGATTTTTTTCAATTTCCTGACATAGGAGAGCTGCACAACTTAGTGAGAGTAAGTTGGAATTTGAAGGACTGAAATTCAGGAGTCATGATATTTCAAACCTTATCAAGTTAAGTTCATAATTCAGAAAAGTTTCTATTTATCTTAATATACACAATGAGTTTCCCTGCTCTAATTGTGTGTTTTAATTATGGCAACCGTTAAGTGGCTAAATGTTTGTCTTTGTGTGTCCTCTCATATTCCCACTGAAGTTATAAGACTAAATTGAACATTCAATCAGGTCCATATTTTTGTATATTGTTTAATACTGGCCATTTCTTTGGATTTGTAGGCAGGAATTAGAAGAATCAAGTAGTTTTTAGTTTAACTTTGAACTTTAGAATCAAGACAAAATTTTTGTAGCCATAGCTTACTTAAAAATATTTCAATTATCACTAGTTATGTTAATTTTAATTTGAATTAGTCCTAGATTTAGGGAAAAATGAATCTGAATTTGGGTATGCACACTTTGACTTTTGCTCAAATCCTTTTCTTTATAATAGTGTGAGTTTACACGTCTAACAGAAACCTTTGTCTTCCTTATAGCAGGCAGTCACTTACAGGAACTAGATGATTTCTTATTGTCAGGCTCAGAACAGCAAGCTCACCATAATTAAAAATCATCATGATTGTTATGCCATAATCCAAAAGGAAGCATCATAGATCCTTACTATGAACAGAACTGGCTTGTACAGATCATGTATCAATAGCAAGAGACTTCAGTGAATGAGCTGAAAGAACACTGGAACTCTCAGGAGAATGGCATTATCTGTGTGCGTTTTCAGAAAGGAAGAAAAATGTTTTCAAAGACCTTGAAGTAAGGGAAAAATGAATGCAAGGAATGGAATAGCCAATTTGCAGAATATCCCACCAAGCATAGAAAGCATTCAGAAAACGGAAGTTTGAAGTTTAGGAAAAATTTTTAGTGTTTATAAACAATTGCAAAACCATTCCTTTTTCCTTTCCCTACTTTTCTTAGGGTTTCCATTGCTGCGAAGAGACACCATGACCATGGCAACTCTTATAAAGGAAAGCATTTAATTGGGGCTGGCTTACAGTTCAGAGGTTTTGTCCATTATGATCATGGCAGGAAGCATGACAGCACATAGGCAGATATAGTACTTGAAAGGTAACTAACTGAGAGTTCTACATCAGATTGGCAGGCAGCAGGAAGAGAGAGAGAGAGAGACAGTGGGCCTGACTTGATCATCTGAAACTTCGAAGTCTACTGCACAGTGACACACTTCCTCCAATAAGGCTAGACCTCCTAATTGTACCATTCCCTCTGAGTCTCTGGGAACCATTTTTACTCAAACCACCACATTCCACTCTCTACCCTCATGGGCATGTAGCCATATCATAAAGCAGAAATGCGTTCGGTCTATCAGTCTCAGCCCCACTTAACAGTCCAAAGTCCAAAGTCTCGTCAGAGACTCATGCCAATCTCTTAACTGTAACCCCTGTAAAATCAAAATTAAGAAAGCAGAGCACATATTTCCAACATATAATGGCATAGAATATACATTACTGCTCTAAAAGAGAGAAAAAGAATCATAGTAAGAAAATACTGGAAAAAACCAAGACTGGAAACCAGATGGGAAAACTCCAAATTCTGCATCTTCATGTCTGATGTCAAAGTGCTCTTCAGATCTGCAACTCCTTTCAGCTTTGTTGACTGCAGCACAGTTCAATTTTCCTGGGCTAGCTCCACTCCTTATTAGCAGCTTTCCTTGCCAGATATTCAGGGACTCTGGCATCTCCAACATTTTGGGTTCTCTAAGGCAATCCAGATTAATTAGTCAGGGTTCTCTAGAGTCATAGAACTTAAGAAATGAATTTCCCCTGCCTACTCTCTCTCTGAGAGTTATTAAAATGACTTATAGGCTACAGTCAAGTTAATCCAACAATAGCTAGTTGTGAACAGAAAGTTCAAGAATCTAGTAGTTGCTCAGTCCCACAATACTAGGTGTCTCAGCTGGTCTTCTGTATATGCTGGAATCCCAGAGAAATAGCCTCCAATGCTAGTGAAGGAGTAGATGTGCTGGCAAGGTGAGGGAAACCTCCTTCTTCTATGTCTTTATATAGATTTCTAGCAGAAGTTATAGCCCAGATTAAAGGTATATCTTCCCACCTCAAGATTTGGATTAAAGGCCTGTCTTTCAGCCTCAAGATCTGCATCAAAAGTGTGTGTCTTTCTACTTCAAAGGTCTGGATTAGAAGTGGATTCACCCATTTCAACCCAAGCAGAAAAATCTCTCACAGGTGTGCCTCACATTTATGGATTATAGTTCATTCCAGATATATTCAAGTTGACAACCAAGAATAGCCATGATGCCAGGCTTCACCTTCACAGTTTCAAGGAATGGCCTTTCTAGACCTCCATGCAGGGACACCCCTGACACACGCCTGGCCTCAGGATTTCTTTAACTGATTTCTTCTATCCTTGACTTTAAAGTCAGAACCATGTAGCTGAACCTGCCAAATTCTGATGCTTGTTCAGGCTAGAATATGTCTCCTTGTTCAATTTATATCTTCACCAACTTTCTGTTTTTGATGGTTTCCTTCATTGCGTAAGCTACCTGTAGACCAGGCTGTCCTTGAACTGAGATCTGCCAGCTTCTACTTCCTGAGTGTAGGGATTAAAGGTATGCACCACCGTGCTCGACCTAAGCATTTCTTTAATTCCTTTTTACTTTTAATTACCTTTTCAAAAGTGAGCAGCTTAGCTGGCTGGTGTCTTTCTATGAGGCCACCACTCCCTTTATTCCACTTAGTATCAGGCTTTTCTTTAATCTGTTTATACTTCCTGGTGTCCCCTTATTCCTCAAACTGTACATTTTTTATTTTTCTTGCTCAGCTTGCCCCTTTTCATTATGGATCTGCACAAGTGTGGCCACTGATAACCAAGTAACACAGTCAAAACTAGGCAGTCTGGAAATCTCTGCCAAAGCTGTTAATCCACAAGTCTTCAGGTTAGCCTCAGGAAGATTTTTTTTTTTTTTTTTTTTTTTTTTGTACAAGGGCAGAAAACAGCCACAGTCTTCACCAAAATATCACCAGAGTGATCTCTAGGCCACATACTAATATTCTTCTCCTCTGAAACCTCACGAGCCAGGGTCCCACGGTTCAAATCTCCTTCAGCACCACTGTCTTCCATGCACCTACTAGGATAGTCCATTCAGCCCGATTTTACAAGTTCAACTTCTTTTCTAATCCAAAGCCTGTAAGTCCAAATTCCTCCAAAGAAAATCCTGGTCAGAACTATTACAGCAATACCTAGCTCCTGGAACCAACTTCTGTCTTAGTTAGGGTTCCTATTGCTGTGAAGAGACACGTGATCATGGCCACTCTTATAAAGGGAAACATTGACTTGGGACTGGTTTACACTTCAAAGTCTCTCATTATCCTGTGGGTATCATGACAGCATACCCACAGAACAGTGCTGGAGAGGTAGCTAAGAGTTCTACACAAGATCAGCAGGGATCAGTAAGAGAGAGTGAGACACAAGGCCTAGCTTGAGCAGCTGAAACCTCAAAGCCCACCCCTGCTTACACATTTTCTCTAACAAGGCCACACCTACTTCAACAAGGCCAGATCTCCTAATAGGGCCACTCCCTATGAGCCTCTGGGGCCATTTTCATTCCAACCACCATACCATTTAACCTCATTTGCTTTGGTCAAATCACTCATTTCCAGTTCATTGGGAGATTCTTTTGAGAAATTTAACAAACTATAGGAAAAGTGTTTTGACATCAAATGTTTCTGACCTCCTCCTCCTCCTCCTCCTTCTTCTTAAGAAGTTCTCTGTGTAGCTTTGCGCCTTTCCTAGAACTTGCTCTGTAGACCAGGCTGGCCTCGAACTCACAGAGATCCTCCTGGCTCTGCCTCCCGAGTGTTGGAATCAAAGGCATGCACTGTAGAGAGCTGCGTGCCACACCCTAAGATGGCGCTGGCTTCTGCCCTCCACTCTCCCAACGGTGAGTGCTCTCTGTGATAAACAACTCCATATTTGGCTTGGCTCTTGGATCTGGCTTGCTTCCACCTGGACCTATCCATGATGCCCACGTGGCGAGCTAGGTTGGCTACCCAAAGGCTATTTAGGCTGAGGGAGGGTTCTCCCTGGGGTCAGAAGGTTGTCAAGGTTCCTGAATAAACTGCTGAAAGAAGAGCTCGGTGTTGCATCTTCCTTGCTGGACGAGGTGGTCGCGACAATGCACCACCAATGCCCAGCCTGACAAACATTCTTAACACTGGCTGAGTAATGACTGGATAAATGGACCAGAAACCAAGCAAGATTCAAATGATAGAGTTGACCCCACATATCTCTTTCCTTTTACATTCACACATGCTGGCATAAAATAGGCTATGGTCACAAGACTGGCAGACAATAATGGGATTATAATTGCAGGGAACTCTGCCAGGAGGAACTGGCTTTGAAAATTATAGGAGCTAATGTGAACTTAAAAATGTCTGAATGTACATAGAACATAAACCTGCCCCTTATCACAATATGACCATCCATAAAAATGTCCATATGGGATGATTTTAGGAGTCTAGCTATCAAGAAAAGTTAAACAGTGCAGATACACAGTGCAAAGGAATTTCCTGGGAAGAAACAGAGAAAATGCAGACATGAAGCCTGGAAGTAAGGAACATGGAAAGTTCTTCTCTGATGCCACATCTGGCATGTGCTCTCAAGGCTGTAGGTCTTTTATGACATTGTAGCAACTGGGGTATTTTGTAAAAGAGCACATGAAAGCCATGAAAATTTTTAGGTACTTTTATATGTGCTGGGTACAAATCTTCTATTTTGTGCATGAGCCATCAATACTCGTATTTATCAAGAATATAAAACTTAGTGGAGAAGAGAGGATTTAGAAAATTCATTCCCAATTCAAAGTCGATGATCTTCAAAATCCCTGATAAAACAAGGCCAGTTGTTTGGAAAAAAATCAAAGTAAAAAGCAGATTAATAAATGACTGACTAGAAGCTCTGCCTTGACAGATCTCTAGGACAATTAGAAGGACAATTTCAGAGAAAGAATCAAAGAATGAGGTTTTGAGATGTTCTGTTTTAAGATTTATCTCATTCTCAATTTTGCTAACTTTATTTGGATGATAGACACTTTTCTCACCTAACAAAAGTTTTTGCTAACATGGTATTTTCAAGTATATGAAAATATGCAACCAAAGTGTCTTACTTCTGTTCTATGGTCTCTAGAAAAACATCTCTTATTTGAGACTGTGCAGCCTCACTTCCCCACCCACTATGGTTCTGTTGACGCTAATGTAACAGCCTTTCACTTACATGGTCATAGGACTGAGTGTTCAACGCAGATATTTAAAAAAATTATCTGGGTTGGTTGGTTGACTTATTCAAAGATAGAAGAATGGTCAAAGGCAAGCCAGTCAGTATTCTTCTCTGAAACTTCTCTGGATCTTGAAGACTATTCACCTTTCAGTCTGTATCACAGATAAAGTATCTTTGACTGTTCAATTTTTTTTGCACACTTTATGTCCTAGGCTAACTATTTCATAGTGATTTGAAAATATGTATGGACTACTGTTTTCAGGATGTTTCACTTTTCATATATTCTGTATTAGACAGGAAGAAATGATGTCTCTTCTTCTGTTCTTGATAATTAAGAATCACTTTCCTCTCTTCTTTGCACCATTTGACCCAGGACTCTTTGAACCACAGCAGACAAGAGTATGAACTAAATTTTTCAACAAAACACACATGCATGTTTGCATGTATACACACATATAAACATATATACATTAATAAACATTATTATTTCTTTACCTAGTAAGTAAAAACAATGACTACATACAAGAATTCAAATAAATTAAGGTATTTCAACTATTATTAACTTCGATAGGACTTCATGTAGAAGAAATAATGATGATTTTTATTTTAAAACAGCTTATTTTAATTATGTTTGTTTAGGTTTGCACCCAAGTGTGGGAATGGGCACTTGTGTGCAGGTGCTTGAAGAGGCCAGAGGTACAATATCCATCTGGAGTTGGAGTTTCAGGTGGTTGTGAACTGCTCTCTGTGGGTGCTAGGGACTGAACTTGGGTCTTCTGCAAGAGCAGTTAATATTCTTAACCACCTCTGAGCCATCTCTCCAGACTCACCATGATATTTTAAAGAGTAAAACCAAGACACTCCCCCCAAATCTATTTATTAAATGTCTTATAGCTACTTAGTAATAATAATAATAATAATAATAATAATAATAACTTAAAGGGTTAAAGTAATAGTACTTTACTTTCTCTTTAACTGCATAGTAATCCGTATTACCTATCTATCTATCTATCTATCTATCTATCTATCTATCTATCATCTATCTATCTATCTAATCATCCATCCATCCATCTATCTATCTACCTATCTATCCTTTATCTTTCTATCTATCTGTCTATCTAAAATGATTAAATAATTTCTCAAGGAAATCTGTGGAAAAGTCAATACTGCATACTCTGTCTTTCCCAGGTAGTCCAAAACTTTCCTTATCATCACTATTCCCGGTGCCTATATGACTACCATCCATGGCCCATCCTCATGGTTGTTTCTACATCATCATTGTTTATATAGAAAAAACATCTTAAGGACTCATCACCTGACCACCACTACCTTACATTTTATTACCAGAGCTACTGTCATTAGTAACAACACTAACACAGTGGGAGTATAACTGAAACAAATACATACATACATACATACATATATACACACACACACATACACACACATACACACATAATTTTATTCCATGCAAAAGATAGAACTTGATACAGAATGGTCAGTAAAGTTGATATAATAAAGCAAAGGAGAAAAGTCCATATTTTATATATACTATTAGTTTTTCTATAAGTATCCCAGATCATGCTGTGCATATTCTTCAATCAATTCCACAGTATTTAAATTTCTGCTAACTGTTTTATTAAGAAAACACAGACAGAACATTTTTTTGCGGTAATTCATTTATTAAAGACATAGGCTTAGTGGTGGACTATAAATATAATCAGAAGATGCAATGATATTCAAGGAACTAGAAGCAGTATGTAATCGAGTTAGAGTTCTAATAATGTGCTAAGTGCAAATACATGGAAAAGATGTAAGGAAAGTGGGAAAGGCAGATTATCAAGACTGGGATGCAAAGGTGTCCTTAAGAAGATGACATTTAAACTAGGACTTAAAAGAGGAGGTGATATAGTCAGAAGAAGAGGTGAGCAGATTACTACAGAGCAAACCACATGAAGAAAAATTGAGGGACCAGAAGGTGGTATTTATAGTTGCAGAGCTCACAGTGAAGAGAGGAAAGCAGATACCCTAGCTGGCCACATGAAGGGCAAATTGCACATTGAAATAATTTAAAATGGTAAAGAATTGTAAACCATCAACTAAAAAGAAAAAAAAAAACTAACCTGGTGCTATCGACAAGTTCAATTTTGCACATTTTGAGTTCTGACTGTGTGTAGAATATGATGGAGATGTGCAAAAAAAAAAAAACTTATCTACATGGGTCTGTGAATCAGGAGACTAGTTTGGATTGAAGTCACTGTCTTTGAATTATCAATTATACTCATAAAGACAGAAGCCTTGTATACCCAAGGTAAATAATAGCAAATAGGAGGGTAAAAACATTAGAAATAAGAAGTGGCCTGGGGCAGCTTAAGTTGAATGTCATGTGTTATTTCTTTTAAAGCTGGGGTGCTTTAAGAATGAGGATGGGAGGGTGACCTGTTGAGAGTTGGGGCAGAGAGCTGGAGGTGGACATGATAAATATATATATTTAGTGTATATATGTATGAAATCATCAAAGAATAACTTTAAAATATTCTTACATATAATATAAAAATAATTAAAATAAATAAAAGAAGCATAGATAGTCAATGAAACAGCAGGAATGGAGTTTATCTTAAGTTAAATGTTGGTCCATCTCTACTCTAGAGATTTTACAGGAATAACAAATGAAACTAGAGGCATCTGAGAGACTTGTTACACATTCCACAATAAAGCATAGCTGTGCCCTAAATTTTCATCCTTGTATGCTTATTCTTCCTTTCTGCTGCTGTTGTGTGTGTCTCACTCAATGCTACTTATAAAGGCTACCTGAAAGAGTATGCTTGTAGTATTTTTATGTTGAAGTAAATTGAGTCTAAATTTAAAGAAAACTTTTCAGTATTCAATACTCATAATTTAAGCCAAATATCAACAACAGGAATAATCACATGTCAAATCTGAGAGAGGATTGTCCCCAGCCTGTGTGCTAAAATGCTATTCCTTACTGTTTCTTATGCATTCACTCAGGTATGGTGATTCGAATGAGAATGCCTTGCATAAGCTCATATGTTTTAATACTTGGTCCCCAGTTGGTGAAACTGCTTGGAAAAGATTAGGAGGTGTTGCCTTGTTGGTGGAGGTGTGGTACCGGGTGTCTTTTTCTGCCACCTGCTTCTGTCTGAAGATGTCTCAGCTACTTCTCCAGAGCCTTGCCTGTCTGCATGCCAGCTACAACGCTCCCCACAAAAATGGCCGTGGATTCTAACTCTCTGAAACTGTAAGCTCCAAACAAACTCTCACTTTTATAAGCTGTGTTGGCCATGGTCTCTTCTCATAGCAAAAGGAAAGTAATTAAGACATTGGGTATGCTATGAATCTACATTTAATGATGTGCAGATGTGTTACAAACAATGACATATCCCATAATGTCACCCTTCAGATAGCAATTTTATAGTTTTTATTTATTTACTTTAATTTTATTAATACTATTGTGTATATGTGTGCACGATGAGGGGCATGAATGAGAACAGACAAGTCTAAACAATTGGCTCTCTCCTTCAACCTTTACATAGGTTCTCGGTTCTGGAAATCAAACACAGGTTGCCAGGCTTTTACAATAAATACTCTTAGCAGCTGTCTCACCTCACTGGCTTACTGAGCAGCACTTTTTAAAATTGAATGTCATACCATAATAAAATCCAAAGATACTGATTTGGTACTGACATGCTGAGTAATGGTGGTAGAAACATATGAAAAGATTTGTTTTCTGTAATTAAACCAGTACAATTCTACAAAAGCAGGAACCCTTGTATGTACCATAAAAAACACCGTAGTTCATCGTATGCAGTGGTCTAGAATCTGAGCCTAGGTGTTTCCGGATTCCTTAGGGCTGCGCGGGATAAGGCATGCACAGTGCCATGTGTTTTCAGCATTCAGAGACAAGGCTGCAGTGAAATCACGTGACCCTGTGTTGATGAATTCTTCCAAACACTTCAATTTCATGTTTGATTTTGAATTAAGTTTTGGTCAGTACACATTTTGAAACCTTTTGCTATTGTCAAATTTTTCTCACCACTTAACATGACCCCAGATGGTGTTCAATCCACAGTTTACAAAGTGGTGCATTATGGTTTAAGAGCCTGTGCTATGGAAAGTAGAATGCTGATCCTGTTTCTCAGCCTGCCATGGTGTTATAAGTGACCCTGAAATGCAATTCTGGTGAATGAGAACTAAGTGACCTTGGGTAAAAATGGTCCTCGGAAAGATTTATTTTCTCCATCTTAAAAACAAACAAGCAAGCAAGCAAGACTCACTGCAGCCTTTCTTTCTGTTGTAAGGAACAACCTGTAGCACATTTCTGGAGATGCAGGAGGCACTTTGAAACCATGAGGTGATACCCCTAAGCTACAAAAGCCATCAGAAAAGGACAGCATGCTGAAGAAGGAGAACTTGGGGCATGAGATGCTTTGTTGACCATATAAACAAACATGTTTGAAGACATTAATACTCCCTTTCCTTTTATTTCCAAAGTTTCAACAGTGGAATATGATCTTTAATTTGGAAACATTTTAGGATGTAAATATCCATCTACTAGCTACAGTCAAATGATTGCAGGTCCTCAGAAACATTCTTGTTAACACACACTTAGACATAGTCAGTAGAATATAAAATATCTTACTGAAATGGAAGGTATTAAAAAGTAAATGAGAGTTGACGGGGGCAGGGTAGTAAGCTGGAATATGGACCGTGGCTCTTAAAAAAACAGGGTGTTGAAGACATGCTTCCAGTTTTGCCAACCAGATGCTTTAAAACAACTGTGCAGAGAAGGTAAGCAATGTTGGCCCACAGGGCCGGGAATGCAGATATACAAGAAGTAGGTGGATAAGCGTGACCTTGGAGACAGCATCTCACTTGCAAAGGTAGATAACAAGAACATTTGACACCATAGTCTACACTTTGAGAGGAGGAAACAAACATCTCTCTTGGTAGTATTTAACTCAGACTTCTCCACAGATAGCCTAGGTGTTTTAATTTCCTGTACAATCATGAAATTAACATAAAAATGGTCCCAAGCTACTTATCCATTTAGAACACCTGGTTAAAGCCAAAACCTAATGTCCCTGGAGGTATTTACCCTCAACCCAGATGGTACTTCCTGAGATAAAGTCCCACACAACATGAGGTCACAATCTAAAATTATAATGAACACAAGAATCCAATTTACTACAAAACAGCAGATGTCACAAAGAACAATGTTTGATCTTCAGAATGCCAAACGTGTTAGACTTAGAAGATAGAGAGCATGAAATATACTTGAATAATGGAAGACATAAAAATAATAATAAAAATAAAAACCCTGTAACTTGAACTTGCTAGTAGCAATTCATGAGAGAAGGAATTAAATTCTGGCTCTATTTTAAAGGTGGTTTTAAAAGTCTTGCTAATGGTTAGATAGGATGTGGGAGAGAAAAGGGAGTTCACATTTCAGACATGGTTTTGGTCAGAACAAATGAGTAATACATATCAAGATGAAAATCATTATTAAAGATAAACTTGATAGACTGATGTATTTATTAGGAAGCCATGGCTACTCTAAACTTATACGTACCAACTAACGGAGACTGAATATAAGACACAGTAGAGGATCACCAGAAGTGAGAGGGAATTTCACCACAAGAGAGGACGATTTTTAAAGAAATTTGATCTAGTAACTGAGAGGGGAGAGAAAAAAAGTGAAAATCTACATCACCTCAATAGCATATCAAAGGCTTAACTGATTAGTAGGCTATATATTATGTTCCTACACTCAGTAATGATTGTACATTTTATGCACACATGTAATATTTACAAAACCTGCATTCATATTGGGCAACAGTCACATTTTAACAGCACAGTGAGACCCTGATGGGATAATCCAGATAATCTCTTAAAATGTTTAGGCATTTAAAATATTTTCTAAGTAAAATGTAAAGGTCTACAGGTCAAATTTTAAAAAGTCAATAACATGAGAAAGTATTTCTGATATAGTTGTAATGTTTTGTTTATCAAAATTAGTGGGTTCCAATTATATTCGCATTTAAGAAGAATTCCTAGTGCCCAAGGATCATATAAAATGTAACATTTATTGCCAGCCACAGATGCAACTGCATCTAAGTTATTGCTGAAGATGGAATCTACAGTATGATCCATATAATTCATCATCATAGGGTCTGGTATACAGTTTGTGCTCAAAGTAAACGTCTATAAAGTAATTGGTCTCCAAAGTCTTTTACTCTAGTGCTATCTAAATGGTTTCATATAGTCATTAATTTACTACTTTCGAGCATTATTAGAAAAAAAGTTTAGAAACTATCAGGAAAGAGTGGGAATAAAGACCAATAAATTTATTTATAGGGGTTGAAACTTATTTCAAGTGCAGACAAGTTGAAGCTCAGTAAAAAAGAGGAGAGAGGTGGACTCACAATAATTGTGATATAAAGTCAACACTTTAAACTTTTAGGTATGAATCTGTATTAAGGGCAGAGCTGGGCAGTGTGGTAAGGAAGCTAAGGGAATAAGTGGCTGTGCCCAAGGGAAACTCTGAGTTTAAGTGAAGAAAAGATGGGAGATGTAGTTGTAGATCAGAAGCTACACTTGGCTGCAGGCCACTACAGAGCCACGGGTTTAGAGTTGACCATGATACAGAAATGAGAAGACAGTTAGACACACGGGGATCTTTATATCTCAAAGTGATTGAAAAGGGGACACAGGCCTGCAATCCCAGCCCCGGGAGGCTGAGCAGAAGTGGGTCATGGCTTCCAGGGCTATACAGTGAATCCAAACCCACCCTGCACTTCACTGAAAAAAAAATACTTTGTCTCAGCAAATTCACAACAACAAATCATAAAGGAGGGAAAATTGGAAAATATTTTAAAATAGCATTTATTGTTAAAGCAACCACTTTCAAAAACCTAACTACCCTTTAAAAAGAAAATAACAAGGTGGCATTTTTATCAGCACCTCTCTGTGTACATGGCGTTGTAGATTTCCTACTTACATTTAGAGTGAACACTTGCTCTCTTTTGAGGGAAAAGTGAAATCTACCATGTGGCATCTGACTTCAGTAACGCCACCCTCACTTCCAGGAGACACTCATTCCTACACCATCTCCCACACACTTTTTTCAGATGGTTTCTTGGCATCCCAGTGAAAGTCAGGGTGGGCCGAAGTGGGGAAAGTCACAAAACTTGAAGGATGAACATTTGCTCCTGATTAGCAGAATATGTCACATTTATGTGGGGCAGAGAGCAGGGAATGGTGGGCTATTGCATGATTGATTAATAAGAAGCAGTTTAAAAGCAGCTTAAGAAAGCATAGCTAATTCTGAACCCCAAAGCCCCACATTCTTAACTTTCCCCCTAACTTTGGACCCAGGCTCTGCACAGTCAGTCCCAGAACTGGAACATGATTCTTTGAAAGCACAGCCAGCATTTGAGTTGAGACTGAGCTCAGGGCCCAGCATAGAGAAGTCATGCAGGATGTTATTTTACACTGTAATTCAGGATGTCAATCCATTTGATATCTTTATTTGTTACATGTGCTCTTGAAGAAAGCATGCTATGGACAGTCTTGCTTTACATGTATTTTGTTACAAGGTATTTATTTTCAACTGTCAGGGAATCTTAAAGCAACTGCAGAAGACAGGATATTTACTGAACAATTTTTGGACCTTGGAAAAATGAACACAGAGTGATTTTTTTTTCATTTCTTCCCCTGAATGGTACATATTTAACAATATTGCACAGGACTCATTCAGAAAGGATGACTATCTTGGAGAATCAGATAACTTAACTGAAATGGTTATGCAGCTTAATTATTTTGTTCCTATTCTACCAACAAACCCCTTTCTATTTCTCAGAAGGCAACAAGACTGAAAGGCACAGCCAGTGCGATGGAGAGTCGTGTAACATGCAGAGGGGATGAACATCGTGTTAGACTGGCTGCACCTGATTAATGCCTGTGCCGGTCTCCAAACGCAACCACCAAACAGTCCACAGTTCACATTCTTCATCTGCAGCTTCTCTTTCTTCCTTCATTGCCGGTTTTGACTGCTTCCAAAATGTAGGCTAATATCCTAACTGGAAACTATGCATTAATTAATTAGCTCCTTCAAAATAAGAAAAAAAAGGAATTGGAGGTATGCATTTCCTTTTTTTTTTTGTAAATAATTTATAGAAAAGAGGTCTTAGAAGAGAGATCAGTAAGTAAAATGCTTGCTTTGCCAGTACAAGGACCTGAATTTGCTCCACAGAACCCACATTAAAAAAAAAAAAAAAAAAAAAAAACAAAAAAACCAGGCATGATGGTGTACTCTGAAAATCCTAGGGTAGGATGGACAGGGACAGGTGGATCCCTGTGGCTCACTGGCGGGTCAGTCTATGCTACTTGGTGAGTTCCAGCCCAGTGAAAGGTTGTATATGAACAAACAAACAAAAGTGTGGGGGGGATCATGAGGACAAAGGACAACCAAAGTTGAGTTCTGCCTCCCATATGTATCCACACACATGCGCGTGCATCTGCACACACACGTGCATAAGCACACAAGTACACATGTATACCTGCACACAAAGTAAAAAAAATACAGAAATAATTAAAACTAGTTGCAGTGTGTAATAATTTCCTATGGATGTAAAATAAATGTAAGATGTAAAAATGTAAAAATTTAGATAAAGAAATACGAAGAGAAAAATATGGGATGAGAAAGGACCTTGATGTTATCTGTTTAACAACTAACAAAATGTAAGTCTGTAAGTGACACCCCCAAATCTATATGCTGTAGCTATAGGAATAGAACCTTAAATGGTTTGAGGTGCTACAATAAAACACATTAAATTGGGTGTTTTGTAAAGCACAGACATTTTGTCTTGGCTAGGAAGCCAAAACTAAAGCATCAGTAAGCTTGGGTCTGGTAAGGGTTCAGGTGCGTCTGATGCCGGCACATTTGTGGCTGCCTCCTCCAGGAATGATAAATGCCATGACATCACAAGACGGAAGGGGCAGCAGGTCAAAAGAGCCCTTGGCTATGTCCCACCAGCCATTTTATGGGGCATTATTCCACCCCCAATGGCAAAACCCTCCTGGCTTGATCACCTCACCTTAACATCGCCACTTCACACCAGCGCAGTGGGATTACACACATGTCAACACGTGAATTCGGGGGCACATCCAGACCACAGCAGAGAAACTCTGTAACTGGGAACTCTCTACCAAAGAGGAGTGGTTGCTTGATAGCTTAAGTGAGGCCACATGGCCAGAGCGCATCAGAGATAATGTACAACTGCTGTCTATTCAGCCTCGCTGAAAAGAACTACCCGTCAATGCTGAGATTCAAAACAGCCTGTGGGACATATGAGATGCCATGTAGGTTTTAATAACTTTATCATTGCTAACAAAAGATTCTGATGGGACCACATCTCTTTTTCAAAATTGAGAAAGCAAACAGAAATATAGTATTATCTTTAAGTTTTTAAAGATTTTGTGCATATGTGTGTTTTGTCTGCGTGTATATCTATTCCTGACATGGGTCACCGCTCACAGAAGCCAGAATAGGGGGTCAGATCCTCTGTAAATGGAGTTACAGGTGGTTGTGAGCTGCCACGTGGTCCAGGGAGCAAACTGAGATCTTCTTCGAGAGCAGCAAGTGCTCCTAACCACTGAGTCATCTCTCTGGCCCCAGAAATACAGTATTTACTATGGAGAGAAATTTTATACCCAGTGTTTTCCAAGAATTGATGCACACTTTCTTCTAAATAGCTCTGTGGATTGAAATAAGAAGACAAGGGGCTGGAGAGATTGCTCAACAGTCCAGAGCACTGATCACTCTTCCCATGGACATGGGTTCAGTTTGCAGCACCCACAAGGTGGCTCACGATTACCTGTAACTCCATTTCCAGGGGATCCAACTTCCTTTTCTGACCTCTCCAGGTACCCAGCACACAAGCTGTGTGCTGACATGATTTTGTGACAAAGATCCAGACACACAAAAAAGTAGTAAGTTAAATTTTTAAAAAGAAAAAGACACAGTTAAAGATATGGAACAAAATTAAACTTAAAAAATACTTCAAGTTCTTTAGGAGCAGAAAGTCTAAGTTTGCATGTTAGAAAAAAAAACAGGGTGATTTCAAAACAAAAAGAGGAGTTTTGACAGCTGTGAGTCGGTGGCATGTATTTACTGTTGATGTTTTATATTTCTGTTTTATTTGTATCTTATTATCATCACTAATGAAATGGATATTTTATTATAATTTAAGTAATAAGTTGAACCACTCCACACAGAGTAGTTTGCACAAATTCATTTTTAATAACTTTTCACAGTGGGCTCATATTTTAGCCAAGACTCTTAGCAACAGTTTTCATTTAAGTTATTTGTTTACTCCTTCACCACACGCATGTTGAATAACCTTTTAGCTTTTTGACCAGGCACTTCATAGACACTTCATACAAAGTATTAGTTCATCTATTAGTACTTTGGGGGTCAACTTGTGGTCAGTGTACTTCCCAAGATTCTTGTCTGGTTGATAAAACTTGTGGGTGTTTTGAAGATAATTTAGATCAGAGAATGTGAAGCAGAAATGGGGACTGGCCACAAGCTCTTGCTTTCCAAATAACGGTGGGGGTGAGTCCAGAGGCCATCCACTGCCAATCCCCTCTTTGTGTAAAAACCGTCTATCAACTACTGAAGTCACATTGATTTTATAAAACTAGTTTTTCTATTCTTCTGTTATATTTATTTATTGATTTATTGGTGTGTGTGTGTGTGTGTGTGTGTGTGTGTGTGTGTGTGTATGCATGTGGCAGGCAGAGGAAAACTCACAGAACTGGTCTTCTCCTTCTACTATGTAGTTTTCAGAGATCAAGCAGAGGTCGTCAGGTGTGGTGGCGAGGGCTTTACTTGATGAACCATCTCACCAGTCCATGAGTTTTCTATTTTCAAGGAATACGGGTGACAATAGAAATAGATAATTATCTGTAGATACACTGCAAAGGATTTTGTTTAAAATACAAATGATATATCCTGCCTCAACTTGATGCTTTGTTCAAGCCCATGGGAATTCTGCTCCTTTCTGAGTGGAGACAAAGGAAGAGGAGAGGAGGAGGGCATAGATAGGAGAAGGTGGAGGAGAAACTGCAGTTAGTATGTAAAATTAATGAAAAAATGTTATTTGAATAAAATAAAATTTAAAAAAGAAATCACAAATCATAATGTGTATCTTTTGCTTCCTCTAGAAAAGAAAAAATGTACAATTTAATTCTAGTTAAACCCAAGAAAAATATGTTACAAGTGTAGTTATTTATGGACTTTTCGAGTTCCTGGGATAGGGGGTGGTGTTAAATCACAAATTAAGCAACGTAGTAAAGAAAATGTTAAGTTTGATAATTGTTTATAAAAATGTGAGAGAAAGAGGAGGACAAACATACCTGAGGTGGAGAGTGAGTTCTCCATGGCTTCAGGAGTAGTACCCAGTGGTAATACATGAAGTTAAGCATGGGAAGAGCTTCATGAAAGTACTGTGAGGGGACAGCTTGTGTCGGTCATGCTGGGGCACACAGCATCACCACGCCTCCTCTCTCTGCCTTTGGCTGCCCTGCTCCCATGCTGCTGTCTCCACTCTTGATACATGATGGTCCACAGCACGAGGGCTGGGCCCACAGGGCTGCCTGCATGTTAATCCTGGTTCTATTCTCTCAAGTACTAGATCCTCAGACAAGTTAACAAACTTCACACATTCTAACTTCTCTAAAGGAGATGTGCTCTGAGTTAATGATGTCATACCTTGAATTGCAAGGTCTGCTTCCCAATCATGTGCCTTTTCCCCCCATCTCCATTAATGTGTTTTGCCATTCTTTTGAGATCCATTGACCTTGCCCTAGCCTCAACTTACATTTCCATCATTTTATCAGGATTATTGAATTCCTTGAGTACTGTCTTCGTTTACTTCCCACTTATTAATTAGCGCACAGCCATAAACAGGAATTGACTTAGTTTCCTAGGAATAGGGACATGGTATCCCTCCTATGATGAACCTCTTCATCTATGTCCTTTAAGTCATTGGGTCTGTTTCACTTCTGTTGGACACTCAAGTTGTTTTCAGTTAAATTACTTCCATGTGTAAATCCTTCTGGAGAAATCCCTTTGCTGACAGAGCAGTGCTAATATAGAAACAAGGCTGCTATGGTCTGCCTTCTGTCTGAGCCTCCACTGGCTCATGCGTCATGTGACCTCTATCACTTTGAGTCTCTAGGGAAATGTTCTGTCCTAGACACAGGGGCAAAATAAGCTTCTTTTTGTCCCAGGACTCTGTCCCTGTGGTCCCCTTATTTGGAGTGTCCCTCCACCAGGGTAGCATATTATTATTAGCTTGATATCATTCATTCTATTGCAATTCCAAATTTCTTTGTTGTGGAGACCTTCAATGACCTTCCAAACTTACTGATCATTGCTTCCTCATAAAGTACTCTGTGGTTTCCAAAGAGGCTTGTCTAAACTCCATATTTAATGTTTACTGGGGTCAGCTCCTTAATATATCATCTAAAACCTCCAACAAAGTTTAAAGAGTATGCATTCATACTCATGCCCTATGCCATGAATAATCCTTTTTAATAAATAAATGCAGCTGCCAGCGTGAGGAAATTTTGTGGCAGAAAGTTCACCAACCTTGTCCTTCAGGTTGTTGTATTTCACAATTGTCTGCATGTTTTACAAGATTTATCAAAACTTCACATTCCATGGAATCCACAGAGAAACTGACTGGGAATTTCAGTTATCCCAAATCAAAACATGATCACTCAGTCTTCCTGTCCCTTTCCCAAAGTGTTGTATTTTTACTTCGAATACTTATTTTTATTTTCATCTGTGTTTCTGTGGGTTCCCGGGGAAGCCAGAAAAGGCTATGAGATTCCTTGATTACAGGCTGTTGTGAGCTGCCTGACGTGGGTTATGGGAAATGAACTTGGGTCTTCTAGAAGAACAGCAAGTGCTTTTGCCTCTTGATTCATCTCCCCAGCTTCCCAGAGGTATTTTGTAAGTGAACTGTGAAAGGGTCACTGTATACTCTGCACTGTTGGTAGTCATCTCATAGTTTGGGTCTTGAGAGTTAGTTAAAGTTTGTTCTTTGACTTGGCTTTCTCACTTTAAATGTAAAGAATATATTTGATTATCGACCCAGAGTTTTAAAGGCATTATTCTTAGAATACAGTTAGTACCCAGGAAAGTGCCTCATGCTTCTTATTAATTTTAAAGTAGATGTAAAATATATAATTAAGGCCTGCACACACACACACACACACACACACACACACACACACACACACACACACACGAGCACCTGTGCACATACTACACCTACCCTGTAAAACACAGTCTTGTTGCTTGTTGGAATACCACCCACCAACAGCAAAGAACAAACTATTCTACTGGAAAAGATTGAAGATAGAATTTGGTATACAGAGTAAATACGAATTATGTACTGTTGACAGAATGAGTTAGTAAGAAAATAATTATAATACTACAGTAGACCATTGTTTCTTAAAATATGGAATAAATTAAATAAGCTTTAACATGAAAGGATTTCCTTGGAAAAATTAGAATGTTTAAAGCCATATATATATATATATTGATTATTTTTGGTTTTTTGTTTTACTTTATTTTGTTTTGTTTATTACTTTTTATTTAAAAGTGTAATTAAAATTTTAATTACTTTAAATTTTGAAACAGTGTCTCTCACTATAGCCCAGACTAGTCTGGAACTCACTATGTAGCTTACATTGGTCTTGAATTCTTGACAATCCTCCTGCCTTAGCTTTAGTTACACTAAATATTTTAAATGATAAAGGAGTTGATATATTTAAGTAGCACAAATTTTTATTAATTTAAATAAAATGTTTTCATACTTTTTAGTTGTGACAGAATTCATCTCAAAGTTTTGAGTCTTATACTATGATTTTTGGCATAGTCATCTCTTAGGATATCTCAAAAATGTTTATGATTTTCTTTCCTTGAGAGTTGAGAAGAGCATCACACTTGTCTGTGGAAGATGCTAGGGATAATGAAGAGCACCAATGTAAACATGATGGATTTGCATGTGCTGGGTGGAATTCTGGGTCTATATTGCAGTAGGTGAAGCATCAGCTTTGCTCCCCACTTCTTTCAAGGAAGACTCAGCTTAGCACTGCTGCTGAGTTCCAGATGGTCTGCAGTTCCTTCTGTGAGTGCAAACCCTGACCCAGATGTGGCCCCATGACTGTGGAAAACTTCAGGCAGGAGGAAAAGTCTAGTAAGATTGTCCTTGGGACAAACCAAGGCCCACAGAGCAGGGAAATACATCAGGAGGGACCATGATTAAAGGTCAAAGATACTGTTTGATCAGGCCTTGCTTGCAGTTCTATCTCTAGTAGCTAGCTAAACAATATATAAGCATCAGTGGGTAAAATAAAATTTGTTCATTCCTGAAGGGAACTCAGAGTCCTATATCTCTGTCTACAGTTACCCCCCTTTCCAGGTCTCTGTGATACCCATGGCTCCATTGGCTGAAGCACTCTGGTAAGTACTGCCTTCACCACTGAGGTCACTAAACCCATCACAATAAATGCTGTTTTCTCTGTATTGTGAGAGAATATTCTTTTAAGGAGTGTTACTTTTGTTTATGTTGTATTTGTTTAACTCTGTGAAGCTGTGTTACTGTGCCTGTCTAGAACACCTGATGGTCTAATAAAGAGTTCAATGGCCAATAATGAGG
This sequence comes from Peromyscus leucopus, assembly GCF_004664715.2. NCBI lineage: Eukaryota > Metazoa > Chordata > Mammalia > Rodentia > Cricetidae > Peromyscus > Peromyscus leucopus. The sequence continues at coordinate 104,683,024 of NC_051068.1, forward strand.
CAGGAGAAAAGATAGGCAGGGCTGGCAGACAGAGAGACTATATAGAGGGAGAAATCAGAGAGGAGGCAACCAGAGAAGGAGGAGAACTCCAGAGGCCAGCCACTCAGGTACACAGCAAGCCAGGGAGTAAGAGTAAGATTTACAGAATTACTTCTGTAAATGGAATGAGAGAATGGGAAAAGCCCAGAGGCAAAATGTAGACAGGATAATTTAAAGAGAAGCTGGCAAGTAACAAGCCAAGCTAAGGCTGGGCATTCATAAGTAAGAAAAAGCCTCAGTGTATTTATTTGGGAGCTGGGTGGCAGGTCCCCCAAAAGAGCCAAAACAAACAAACAAACAAACAAACAACAACATTGGATTATTCCAGAATCAACAGCAAATGATAGGGCAGGCCCTGGCTTCTGATGCAGCCATGTCAGAGGGCAGAGCCACAGACGATTCTATACGGAAGCAGTTCTGAGATGACATTAGAAGGAGGCTGGGTGGATTCTTTGAGCCCTAATCAGATGAAGGCAGTTACAATGTCATTCCAGCTCTTTTCAGTGAGGTGGTGACCAAAGAGGCATGCCCCTGCTTCCAGGCATGGGACAAAAGGACAAAGAGGACTCATATACTCCAAGGTAGCAGAGACATTAAAATCTACATGCAGTAAGCAGAGTTGTCTCTAGGATGAAGCCTTTGTGCAGGGGGGGAACTGAAGGTTGTGGTCATTGGTGCTCACCACCTGCACGTCCTCCCCTCAGAGAATGAAATGGAAGAGTCCTTTTTTCTACATTGCTAGGACTAAAAGTTTAATTCATTCCAACTACCAAGATCATTAGGTTAGTTTTTTTTTTAATTCCTTCATTCTTAGGAACCATTCTGAAAATACCTAGCTGAGTAAATGAGAATGCTATACTGGAAACATATGAGCCTGAAGGACATTGCAGACGTCCAAGAGTTCAGTCAAGTGGAGAATTGGCAGCAATACAAATGATACTGTCGGATTTGTTACTCCTGGATGGGTTTGGTCAGACTCCAAGTGTCTTCCCTGTGCATCCACACTTGGCTCTACCACTAAGAATTTTATGTTGACTTTAGACAATCTAAGTGAAGCTTAAAGAGGAAAACATGAAGATTCATGGGAAGAAATGAGAGGCATGTCCTATGAAACAGAAATTCATAAAAATCTTGAACTAAAAATATTTATTAAAAGAGCTATGAATTTATCAATACCAAACATCTCAATATTAAACACACTACCCATGAAGCACAAATATCCATCTCCCAGTGAAATTAAAATGGAGTAATTCAGAGTCAGTTTTGTTTCATGAGTCTTGAAGGTTCAACAGTCATTTAAACAGGTTCATTCTAACCAAGTGTGGTCATGGGTGACTCACATTAACACCACCACTTTGGGAACATGATGCTGACAATGAAACCACATGGGGCATAGCAAATAAAACTGTCTTCTCTAGTTTGGGGAATTTGGAACTTGCCTTAGGGAAACAGTGACTAATTTATACCTAGTGTTTGGAGAGAGATCATCTGTCAAAATAAATGTATCTTTACTCTCTTCTTGAGAGGAAGCAAGCTGTTTTATGGCATTCTTGGAATCCTTAAAAATAGAGCAATGTTTGCGTTATTAATGATACACTTTATTGCTGCAAGCTAAATAGGTCCATCATTGCCCTTTCATAGATGGAGCTAGGGAACGCCACTGAGATTTGGATATTGAGCTCTTAGGTCTATACGCACAGTTTGTGTTATACATAGCTACCCTCAGACTACTGATTAGTGCTTAGCTTCAGGGACCCACAGATTCTCAATGTTAGTAAGGTCAAGCATGATGATGGGCAGAGCGAGAACCAGAGTAGCTCTGTTGTAGTTTGCAGGGCCATTCTCAATAAAAAGACCCAGAATCTACAATTCAAATTCTTTGGTGACATGCTTCATTATATTACGTGGATAGTTTATTCTGCTAGAAAGTCCCTCCCAGGTCTCCATTTCCCAGCATCTCTAACACTACAGATTCAGAGGACTTCAGAAGACATGTGTACCTAGGGTTCTTATTTCATTTTCATTTGAAACTTTTTCAAAGTCATGAGTTGTGATAAAGGTAGGATGAGGAAAGGAATACCTGTGGTCCCTGAGATGTGGTTGACACTGTAAATAATAACTGAGGTCTGAGGAGCTGAGCCTGTTATTGTAAATCTAACCGACAGGACTGTCCCCAAATGATCTTGTCTTTGTATTTGTTTCCATCCCAAGAACAGAGAACACACAAAAAGGCTTTACCTTGAATCTGCTCTCCAGTCTCGTGATACTTCCCCCCCCCTCTTTCTTTCTATGTGGTTATAAGCTTACTCCAGTTGAGACATAATTAACCAACTTCCTTAAGCTTTATCCCCAGAGGCTATTTTAGGTACAAAGTCGGAGTGCCTGTGGAAGGTCTTTGAAAATGAATTTTGAACATTTCAAGGCCTATAGGCCATGCTCCTGACCATGCATCAAAAATGGGATGGATTAGATAAACAATTTTCACTCTCTAGTGGAAACAAATGTTCAGGATAAGTTTGCGGATGGTGTTTGGCAGATTTGGATCATTTTGGAAGATAGAGAGGAAAATAATGCTGCATGATTATTCCAAATTCAATTTACAATTGATTTAAAAGCTTTTCTCTTTGGTTATTACAATTGTTTAGGTTTTGGACCTCCTCCTCTAATTACCATGGTTTCTGGCCCCTTGTACTCTTCCTTCATTTCTTGCCAAGGAATAAAATCAAACCCTGATGTGATGAATCTCTTGCATTTTTTTCCAAGCAGGCATTCATTGTCTTTTCAGGAATAGAGAGTATAGAAGGGAGGAAAGTAGACAGTGGGCTGAATTTTTCATCGTAGAATGTTTTCTCTCTCAGGAGCTCTCTTTTACATTCCCCCAAATCTCTATGGATTCATTCATCTTCCACTCTGGGTGAGCACCCTCCACTCACTGTTAGTCCTTCTCTTTGCTACACTGAGGTGTAACACTTCTTTACATTCTCATTGCTCTTCTGAGACAGTAGCTGCTTGAGGGTGCTGGTGTTAGAAGCATCTCCGTCTCCTAAAATGATGTTTGAATCCACTTGTCACAATCATTAATTGAACTGTTAAGTTCTTAAGTCCTTACTGTTATTTTTAATTAATACATTTCCATATTCAACTAAAAATATCTTTATATTCAGCCTAAATTTCCTACTTCTGAGCCTCATTGTGATGTCGTATAATCTCTAGATGTTTGAGAATGGATTACTTCTACTTTGTATGTAGTTGTTCAGAAGTTTCAACCATGTCCCATCAGGTCTGATGAACATTTTTCCTGTCAGGCGTATGTAAGTTATATACTTTGCTTATGGTTCACATTCTGTCTACCTAAGTAGTAGCTTCTACCTGTTGCTATATAAATATTTTAGATTTAATTGCCCTGAAGTGACAAGTCTGATATTCACAAGATTTGTATTTTCCCTATTGTATATAAGATAAATAAGTTAAGAATACATAGAGAGGTTCTATAGAATTTTCTACAATATTGTTTTTTGTTTATTTATCTTAATTTGGGAAGTAGTGATAAAGATGAGAATAATAAATTAATATGCAAATGCTACTTATCTCTCTTGTTTTCAATGTGTATATTTAAATTTTTCCAAGTATAACTTACTATTATATAAGCACTAAGTTGCTGTGGGATGTCTTTCTGTAGGTTGTGAATATGTGTGGCTCCCATTGGATAATAAATAAAGTTGTTTTGGCCTATGGCAAGAAAGCTTACAAACAGGTGTGAAATCCAAGCAGATTTACAGAGAGAAAGGTAGAGTTGAGAGAGACACCAGCTGCTGCCCAAGGAGAAACAAGATGCCAGCAGACTGGTAGCGCCATGGCCATGTGGCAGCATATAGATGAATAGGAATGAGTTAATATAAAGATGAAAGAGCTAGCTAGCAAGAAGCTGAGGCCATGGGCCGTGCAGTTTGTAATTAATATAAGCCTCTGAGTGATTATTTTATAAATGACTGTGGGACTGTGGGGTGGAGAAACTTCCGGTTACACTAAGTTTTTCTGATAACCATAAGACAGAGAAGTCCAGATGGATATGTGTGTAAGTATATAGATGGAGATATACATTTCACATAAAAATGATCAATGGTATAACCCCATATTAATAAAATCACAAAATCCCTTTCTGCATTTGATTTGGGTAAAGGGGTAAAAACCATTTACATTGCATAGAGTTAAATGTTTTCATAAAGAAAAATAAATAGCAAAATAAACAAATATCTAAAAAATATTTAAGGTTATTTTTAAAGTAAAATGGCCTCACATTAACACATTACATCTTTAATGGAGTGACCTTTTCCATCATCTTGTGAAGTCAAAAGTTACAGAGTTTAAAGGACACCCAGTTTTAGTTGTCATTTTAAAGAGGAGATGTTGCTAATGGCACAGTGTCTCATGCCACGCTAGTAGCAGAGTTCTCTTGACTCAAAGGTTAAGCTTTGTTATTTCTAGGTAAATAAATCAAGAAGACACATTGGACTTTGCATTGTAATGAATTTCATTGTTGTACTTACTAACCATGGATCTTTTATGTAGTAGACTATACATTTGGCTGTCAGGATTACTGTCAACAATGGTCCTTCTGCCTATATGCAGATGTCACTCTTTCCCCATTCCTTTATTCAGTAAACATTTTTTTAGCATTATGTACATCATGGCTACCCACTGAGCACAACCACGTGGATGACATACCCATTGTCCTAGAGAGGCACTGAGCTCTTCACACATTCATAGATTTGCCCAAGTGCAGAAGGTAGCAATTTAAGAGGCTTGTACCACATCTAACCTAAAGCTTTCCTGGAATTAATGCTTTCAGAATCTCCACGTGCTGTGCCCTACTCATTCAGGACTATGTAGTTCTTCAGCTCCTGCAACGTTTAGTTCCCTTGTCCTCAGTGTATTTCTTCCATACCATTATTAAAACATTGTTTGAATACTATTGCTCTTGGAAGCATTCTTTTAGCTCTGCAAAAGCTCACTGCATTGCTCAGGAATATGAAATGTTATGATGATATATTATCATCAATACTAGGTTCAAATGAACTACCATCACAACAGTGTGAAATCACAAGAAAGCAAAGCCCCTACATCAGAATTTTATGATTGAGTTTTTTTCCATTGATCTGTGGATTAGTCATTGATGTTTTTTCCATCCTACAAATGTCACAAGGCTTGCATTTGGAAGAATATATCCCCTTCCTCAGAAACTGTATTTCTATCATTTAATTTCATCCATGATTGTTCTCCGCAGTGATTATTTTAATATTCACCCCATAGAACACAGCGACAGGTTGACAATAGTTCCTTTGAGGTTTGTTAGTTTTCTGACTTATTGCTGTGTGGATGAGGAAATTTGAGTCTCTCGGTGTGGGGTCTGAAACCTTAATCTTTGCCTTGCTCAGGAGATTAAACAAACCACAGACCCCAGGTAAACACCACCTGCCTCAAGGAGTGAAAACTTTGAAGCTCAATCTATTCCCGAACTTTTCAAAAGTCTTTGAACGTAAGAAAATTATTTTCAAGTTTGAATTTTCAAATTGGTTTATGAATTAAAATATTGTCATAATCTCCTTAATAGGTTGGGAATTCCAGGCCATGTGAGAACCCTAAAGAATGATAACATGTGTGCTATGTGATATTTGTCCCTTTCGTTCACTCGGATACATCACTTTCCTCTTTCATCTTCTGAAATGCCATCTTGGATTCCATGGCTTCATCAGTACGCTTTTTAGCAGAGATTATTTCAATATGTCACCCTTCAGAAAAAAAAAAAATTCAAATCTTGGAGAGCTTGCATTTTTTTTTTTTTTTTTTTGCTTTCGTTTCCTCCAGAATTGCTTTGCATATTAGGTCATAAAGATTTCCTAAGCTGAGCCAGCCACATTCGGTTGGGGATGGTTATCGTTTTTTATGTTTTAGATAAAATTATCTGTAGCAATAGGAATATGTTTTAAATTATTTATGATGTCTTGAAAAATTATATCCATTGTAACATCAGAAACAATTTTGAATTTTTTCGATTGATCTGTGGATTAGTCATTGATGTTTTTTTCATTTCCCTTTCCCCCTTCCCTGAACTTTCTGGCAAAGCCAACATCTCTAAGCAATTATCAGAGTGAATGAGATGTCTGGTTTGTTTCTAAAGGCTTGATTTAATCCTAACATACATAAGTACACTTTGTGTTTCTGGATACTATAGTGTTAATATTGATTTTAAAATTTATGACATATGATAACTTTGAATGTGTCTCATGAATCCTTTGTGATACTTTTATTTTATCCTGTAATGCAAACCAAAGTGACCACTGTAGAGCATTTATCACAGAGCTCTTTTTAAAAGGTATTGTTACTATCATATCTATCTATTATTCATTTGTTCATTCATTCATTCATTCATTCATTTATTTGGTAGGTGTATCTTAGGTAGTTAGGTTGGGTGGTAAGTGTCTTTACCTGCTGAGTCATCTTTCTGTTCCTCAACAGAACTCCTAAAAGATGAATTAATGATTCCATCTTAAATATTTTCTTAATACTGTCTCATGGTCTATTCTGTCTCTTCAGTAGAATGTCTCTGTATTCCTGTGATAATCAGAATAGTCTTTTCATTACTTTGTACAGTTGGACAGCATTAGTGTTTGTCTTCCTGCCTCCATCTGTTGTGAAAAGCATCTTTCTTTCTAGGAAGCTAAAGTGATGATGACTCTTAGCATCTATTCGTACCAGACACACCTGCCTCAAAAGAGAAAACAAATCATGAGCTGCTAGAAAGGAACTTGGAATTTGAAATGGTCGAGTGAGCAAGCTTGTTGAGACCTGAGTCCTAAGATCCTAGAAACCGGTGAACGGGAAACACATTCAGCTGGAGTTTAAGTAACATAGAGAGGAAGCCATGCATCAGCAAGGAGAGGTGGTGTTTCTGAAGGAGGCAGCAGGGTAAAGCAGCAGAGCAGAGAGCAGACCCAACCCATGAGCAGCAGGGGCAGTACTGGAGCTCAGCCCCAGGCCTGCCGCTCGACTGAGCTGCTCTTCATCCTCAGATGCTTGGGGGCCAGTCATGTTCTAACCACTGGATCTCTTCCACGGCTCGCTTCAAATTCATTATGCAAAATTCACAACAGTTTTGCTGTGTAACCTTTTAAGCCACACAGATTTATAAACAAAGAATAAGAGAGATAAAATACAACTTTATAGTAGCTATTAAAATTACCCTATTCAAAGTATGTGAATAATAAAACATATAAGTCTGAAAAGAAACTTTTCAGTCTTAACATATAGATCCTTACCAGGGAATGGTAAGCCTTTATTTTCCTATGATACCCATCACACAGTAAATCCTGTCAGATATTATAAATTCTCAAATATCTTCTCCCAATCAAACTTGGAATCTCTCCTGACTGTTTTCCCTTCACAGAGCCTTCCCTTACAGGCTGTCTTTTTTTTTTTCAACCTCACACCCTCCCAGTTGAGATAGCTTGGCAGTTCTAGGGATTAAGCCCAGGGCATTATGTATGCTAAGCAAGTGCTCTACCACTGAGTCACATCCTTAGGTCCCAAGGCGAGTTATTTATTCCCAGCGTTTCCAGCAACATCCTTCCTTGCTGCCAAAAAAACAACTTTGTGGATCCGAACAGAAGATAACAAATTGCTGGTTCTTGATTCCCTGTCCATTGTTGAGACATGAAATGAGAATGAGAAGTGAGGCAGGCAGGAGCTGGAAGGTCATTCTACAGTGAAAATCCAGAATGCTTTTGCTATCAAGAGGGTGCGTGCTACTGGGAAACCTGAGTAAAGATATCCCTATATCTTCCAAACTTTCACCCATTTCTGTACTACTTGAATTCTAGTGCTTGCCTCAACTCCAACATTTTTTTTTTGTTGTTGTTGTTATTGTCAGTCACCGGTTGTTGACCAGAACATTATCTTCCGGATAGGATCTACCAACACAAAAACCTTTTATCCTATGATAGCCTCAGGAGCTTAAACATCTTGTGTGACATGATTCAAAGAGTGACTAGAGAGTTCTCCATTCTGTGTGAACATTCAGTCTTACAGAGTTCAAGCTTATTTCTTATTTTAATTTTTAAAGAGATTTAAAAACTTATTTTATGTGTATGAGTGTTTGCCTGCATGCATGTATGCTGACTGTGTGTGTGCTTATTTGCCTATGAGGCCAGAAGAGGGCACCCGATTCTCTGAAACTGTAGTTACAGGTTACTGTGGGCCACCATGTGGGAACTGGGAATCAAACTCAGGTCCTCTGTGAGAGCAGCCACGGTATTTAACCACTGATCCATTTTTCCAGTCACTTAAGGTTTTTTTTTTTATTAAACACAAATATTCCCTAGAGTAGTAACTTAAGCCACTGAGAGTTGATGCTGTACCAGGGATTAGTTGATGGCTAGTGATGAAACAATTTTCTGAGGGATAGTGTCTAAAGGAGACAGACTATTAAATACTCTTTATTGGTACAGCATCAAAGATTTACTTGATCTAATGACATGGTTTTACTTTTAGTTTTCCTGCTTTAAGACTTTTTGACAATGTGTAACTATAATAAAAAATATAGGTGAATTTTAAATGAAGAAAATGACAAGAAAACCAAGATTTTTTTTTATTCACTGCAACTGAGAAAAACGAAGGGATTTCAAGTGCCAAACCACAAGGAAGCCAAGAGAAGGTGGCCATCCATCAGTGTTGGAACGTGTTAAGACCCTGTCAGAGAAAGATAATGGCATTATCTTTATAAAAATGCACTTCACAATAACAGATGTTGAGATCATAGAATCATTACTAAAGAAAAGTACAAAGCAGGTATAATTTACAGAGTATATTTGAAGAAAATGAAATATATCCTCTACATTCCAGATACCCATCTACCTAGAAAACACTTAAATCTGATTAAAAAGTGAGCTACCTAGATGGCAGAGGGACAAGCCCATGCCAAGGTGACAGATGGAGACATATAGAGAGGATCCAGATGGGGCAGAAGGAGCCACAAGGACAATCATGAGTATAAACACAGGTGGTATATCATTGCATTTTTTAAAACAAAATGCTTTGTATCAAATAATGTCATCCTCTGAGCTTCTAAAAGTTTAGCTATTATGTTTTCTAACAATGTAGTTTAGAGGACTGGGACTGTAGCTCCGTTGGTAGAATGCTTGCCTAACATTCAAAAGCCCTGGGTTTGAACCCCAGCACCATATAAACAGGACGTGGTGGTACACACCTGTCATTCCAACACTCTGGAGGTGGAGGCAGGAGGATTAGAAGTCATTTTTCAACTACATAGGGAATTTGAGGCCAGCCTGGACTATATGAGGCCCTGTCTAAATCAACGAATTAATGAATAGGTCAATCAATATTTGCTTTGTAAATATAATTAGGTTAACAAAATCTGGGCTATGGTTTTCCTCTGTTAGATACCCCTAACTATGTTAAATTCTCCATTTAGATTATCCTTTTATAAGTAGATGTGGACTACTTCCTAGATTGGTATTTTTTCCCCCATGCATGATAGAGGAGTAGCCATAAAAATATATTGTGATGAATGGGGTTTATGGCACAACCATTAGGGTGTTTGGCCATCCCATCACCAGAGCAGGTCAGTCCCAGCTGTCTCTCGACCATTGCCAGCAGTCTTTTGTGGGGGTATCTTTGTGGATTTCCATGGGCCTCTTTAGCTCTTTGTTTCTTCCTTTTCTCACTGAGGAATCTGGATGCAGACATCCACGGCTAGGCCACGGCTAGCGCTGGGAGTCTAGAAAGAGGAGGGTTTATATGATTGAGAATTGTTGAAACCAAGGTTGGATAAAGCACAGGGACAAATAACCAAATGAAAGGAAACACATGAACTATGAACCAAAGGCTGAGGGGCCCCCAACTGGATCAGGCCCTCTGAATAGGTGAGACAGTCGATTGGCTTGATCTGTTTGGGAGGCATCTAGGCAGTGGTACCAGGTCCTGGGATCGTTGCATGAGTTGGCTGTTTGAATCCTGGGACTTATGCAGGGACGCTTGGCTCAATCTGGGAGAAGGGTACTGGACCTGCCTGGACTGAGTCTATCAGGTTGATCCCAGTCCTCGGGGGAGACCTTGATCTGGAGGAGGTGGGAATGGAGAGTGGGCTGGGGGGAAGGGGAAAGGGGCAGGAAGGGAGAGAACAAGGGAATCTGTGGCTATTATGTAGAACTGAATAGTATTGTAAAATAAAAAATAAAATAAAATATTAAAAAAAATATATATTGTGATGAGCTCCAAGGGTGCAGAACTGCCTTCTGTGGCTTAGAGCCAGACCAGAAGAGGATGGGGAGACAGACCATCACTTTACTGCAAATATGCCTTGAAGTGGGTGAGTGCAGACAACCTCCCTCTAGTGTCCAAGAAGGAAAATGTGCAAAGGACATCACTGGAGCTTCATGGAAATAGTGCTTGCAGGGCAGCTTGGACCTTACCATTATTATTGGGAGCAACGTGGACCATTATTCATCTGACTCCAGTAAGCTCAGGGGGTTGATCTGTTCTTTATGACTTAACATACTAGATACTGAACTTTATCTGAGATCAACTTGGACTGCTGTGTATCTGGTTGTCATCTGTATTTAAAAGGATGTGTATGATCACTTGCCATGTAAACATTTATCAATGCCAAATTTTGTGCGTGGAAATAAGGTATTCTGGAAACAGTATTTTAAGGACAGAAAACCAGAGTTCCTTTGCTTGTATCTTACAATGTATTTTGGATTTTCTGATGTAAAATTTTGTTCACAGCCCTCTCTCTACACTTAAGTGATACAATGTATGTATATTGTCTGGTTCCAGAAAGACGTGGGAGCAGAGGGAACAGAGTCATTCTCCGATAGCCTAAGTGCAGCATGAGAAAACAAAACCAGAATAAGAAATAAAATGATATGCTCCAAAGTGAGTCTTACACCATTTCTTATTTGAGTAGTCAATTGAAAATGGAAGAAAATTTTTAATTAATAAATATTTGGAGTCTTTTACTTAATTGTTAAAAAGCCAATCTTTTGTCTCCCCTGGGACATTAAGTTATCGGTCAGTGTTTTCTAGATATTTATTATTAAAAATGTTTCAGCATTCAAGTAATAGTTGAGTATGCTAACATCAAAACAATATAAAAGAAATAGAAACAAGCTGCAAAAAATTAAATAATATTGAAATGCCTATAATAAAAGGTTTAAATATATGCTTTACCAACCTAAGTTCTCTGATTCCTACTTCCTGCCTACAGCAGATAGCGACTACCACACCCAGCTTTTTAGATGTGTGCCAGGGGTGTGAGTTCAGGTCTTCATGCTTCAGCTGTGAGCCTTTTACCTTCTGACTGAGCCGTCTCCTCAGCCCAGAGATTGACATTCATTTGAATGTTTGCACTGGGCATACATATACGAGCACAACACAGCTGGTTTATATATTTTAGGGCAGTGGGCTTTTCTTAACCATGTAAATTGGAACTGGCTGTATGTGACAATTATTTATGGCATGCTCTATCACCATCTCCTTCCATATTTACTTACCTGCTTGCCTGCTTATCCATTTGTCCATGTATCTCTTATGGGTGTTCACACTATGCAGTTTACATTAGATCTCCACATCTCTTTGTGCCTATTGTAGCCTCCTGTCTCTTCTCTTCCTGTTTAGTAGGCTGAAACGCCTTCCAGTGAGTTCCCATCTGTTTTTCTATCAAGGCCCTCGAAAGTCACACCCTGTTATTTTTTACAACAAATACATGGCCGTACTGGCCGTGCAGGATTGGCTCACCTGTGTCACCAAACCCATCTTCTGTGCTTGGGGAGGAGATGGTAGTCTCATAACACCGCAACCAGGAATCCTGACTCTCAGTCACAAGAAGAAAAGAGGCTAAGGGAAATGGGATTTTCTTAGCCAAGGGATTTTCTTTCTCAAGTTCAGTGGTCTAACTAGAATACACTGTGATATTCATCTTGGAAGATTTGTTCTTGTGAAAGTTTTATGCTCTGTAGTTTCAACTCACTATGTTTCTGTTGTTCTAGAAAAATCTCATAAATTATTGCTTTTAGTGTTTCATTTGCTGTATTGCTTGGGCTTTTAAAGCTTTTTAAAATATCTTTGTTTCCTATCTTCTGCATTTATTATTTCACATAAACCCTATCTCCTCCCCTCCTCTGCATTTTGCATTTTTCTTGTCCCGCTTCCCATTTATTTCTTTTACAGCTTTACATGATGCTTGGTTGGTTTTTTTTTTTTTTTTGAGTTGAATATTTATTTCTGTATAATTCCTTCATTCTTCTGTTTTTCAATTTCAATTTTTCTCAAGCATACCAGAAAAAGCCTTCTGTTAATTGGCTTATGATGCTTGCTCATGGTTTTAATATTTTTCTCCATTTCTTTTGGAGTATTTTGAAATTATGAGGTTACTGTTTTGTGTGCTTCCCAAGCATTGCACTTTGTCCTTCCTATGGTGTTTTTTTTAGTTATTATCCTGATTTTCCTTAAATTAAATTTGTACAAGGTTGGGCCACAGTCTTTTTTGGTTGCCCATTTTTAAAACATGTTTTCTTAACTAATTAAGAGAAGGTTTACCAGAAGTACATTTCTGGTGTTATTGCTCTTGGTATTAACATCCCATGGTTTTTATGAAGGGATTTTCAAAGGTCTTGTGCTTTTGCGATCTCTCCTTCCCTTCATTTTTCCTTCTCTGTCTGTGTTGTCCTTGGCCTGATGACTTTACGGGGTGGCCCCAGTAGTTTCTCCTCCCAAGGCGTACCATTCATCTGGTGTTCACAAAAGCCACCCACTCCTAGTGTGGGTGACTCTTTTTCAGATTCTCAGGGATCTCGAAGGGGTCCTGTGGGAGACCTGAGGGATGACTTGTTCTTGGAGCTCCATTAATTGCCCTCAAACTTCTCTCACAGAAACTGTCATCTTGTAATTTGTGATTTGGTTTCCCTGGCTCTAACCTAATGTGACCGTCGGTGTTTCTCTTTGTGTGTGGTCATCTTGATTCTGTTACCCATGTGTCCCCTTTCTGGTTCTATGCTGCCCATCACTGTGGGGATTAGAATTGTTATGCCATAAAGTTTTCCCAGGTTCTAAACATCCCTCACCCTCCCACAAGCCCGGGCCACCCTGTCCCCATGCCATTTCCCTGGATGGTTCCTCTTCATCAGGAGTCATGACAGAGTGTGTGAGGAGTGGGCGGCTTATGGAGGTTAATTTTGGAAGGACCAGGATAAAATGATATAACGGTGTGGGGATGATTGACAGCTGCAGCAGCTACAGTAGGGCGGGTGCTGCTGGTGATAGATTTTGTTGTTTTTCTTGTTTTCAATGGTAGCCAGAGATGTCTGGATAACTTGAAGCATTTTACAGCATCTCAAGAACAACCTTAGCACAGACTCTGACACGGACAGTCACCTGTATGTAAAGCTTCCTGAGTTTACGATTGCTGATCAATTATTTGAGGAACATTTCTAACCCTCTATATGGGAGGAATAACTGGATTTATTCATGTACTCTTTTATTCATTTAATCTTTGATAACTGTGATATAGTAATGACCTTTTAAATACTTTTCTCCAGAAAAAAAAATGACTTGTTCATAAACTCTTTATCATTCATCTCCATTTTCATAGGAGAGCATTAGTGCATGAACCTAGGGCTCTCAGTATTTCCCTCTGGTTTAACGACCTGACATTTTTTTTTTTTAAATTTCATTGTTACAGTTAGCAGGAACTCTTTGGCTTCCAGGGAATAATATCATAATGTATTATAATTTCCATCCCCAATTTACATAGACTTACTTAAAAGCATGCTGTAGAATGATTTTGTTTCACATATTTTAATATTAAATGGCTACTCAAATAAAATAAGGTGGTCATACTATATTCAGGAAGAGATTTCCTAGTAATTGTCTTATACATTAGCATATTTATGAGTCTCAGGATTTGTCTACATTTGGCTAAAGGAAATGTAAGAGTTTGAGCTGTTATATAACTTTTGGTTGAACCTTATAGCTATGGGAATTTTAAATAAATTAACCCATGAAGTACTACAAATATATAAGCAGAGAAATTCATGTGATTCCATGAATTTGAAAGGTGACAGATGTGCTTTGCTCTGTGATGTCAAAAGTTGTTCTACTGTGCACATGTCTGGCCTCAGTGAGTTTCAAACTAGTGAGACTCTGTTTTTAAACACCAAAAAATAAAAAGTTTAGCAATTCTATTATGTTCTATGATAATATTTATAAAATTTGAAGTATAAAGGTATTGATTGAAGATTTAAGAATTTCATTATATTTTAATTAAATATAGAAAAGTGCTGTTGGAAAACAAGGCTGATATAATTTTATCAGTGCTGTGCACAGTTGCTGTGTCATAAGAGAGATTACTTGATCTTTGGCATGTATAAATCTGCACATATATTCTCAATAGTAACCACCAATATGTGTTTTACGATTTCAGATGGGATCACAGCACAAAAACCAATACTCAATTTGAACTTATTAAACCTCAGATTTCTTGATAATTTAAAGAATTAATGGATCAAGGTGCATATGTTAACAAATGATTTCATGAACAGTTTCAGTGAAATTAGATATTCCCCCTGCTTTCACTTATTTAGTGCTGTCTTGAACTAATTAAAGGTGCTGTGATTCCAGGCAACTATTAATTTACTCAGCAAATTGAACAAATCAAATTAAATAAATGGACAAATTAAGTTAGTAACAGAATGACTTGCTGATTGCTAGACCACTCACGTTCTGATTGCTGCTTCTTTCTTCTTTGATCTGTGATGATTTCATTTTGTATCATGTACTGCTGTTTTATTGTTTCCATCCTTCATTAGCTAGGTACTCTTTAAACAATGTAGAAATGACCTTATCTTCTTGGAAAATAGCTTTCATTATTTGATTTCATTTTCAAGGCCTCAGTGGAATCTTAAAACCACACTTAGACTCTGTTGATTGAGTTCAAATTTAGCCATATGTCACGTACAGAAAGAATTTGAAGAACTTAACATCAACACTGCTCTGGAGGTCAAATAGCAATAGAAAGACATTTATATAGCATATGTTAATAGATATGAAACAAAGCTTCTCCATTACATATCAGAGCTGGAGTAGACTGCTATATGGATTTTGTATGAAAATGTTAGCTTTTCCTAAGCGTTTTAATACATACCACATTTATAAATCCACCTGTTGTAGCCTGAGTTGTGTTCTCTTCTCTAGAAATTTACATGTTGAGGACCTAGTTCCCGGTATGTTGCCAGAGTTGGAGACAAGGTCATCAAAGAAGTAACTAAAATGAGGTGTGTAACTGGTGTGTCCATATAGGAAGAAATTTGGGCAAAGACCAAAGGAAGACCATTTCATGACACCATGAGAAAGTGGTGATCTAAAAGCCAGGGAGAAAAATCCTCGAAAGAACCCAAAGCTTTTGATCTTGGTCTTTAAATGCTAACTTTCAGAATAGTTATGAAGTGAAGTTCTGTTGTTTAAGCCACCAAAGCACGAGAAGCACTGTGTTATGGCCATCTAATCTAGCATGCTGGAAGTAAGGGGTCTTTTCCTGCTGGGCATGGTCATTTTTTTCTAAGAGTTTTACTATGGTAGGCAAAGTATAATGCTTGTGCTTATCTACTTAGGCATGTGCAGCTTTCATAGTCAAAGGAGGAACCTTATTTTCCTCAGAAGAGTTCATGTTGGGACATGCTATAAGAATACAAAGGCACCACCCAATAGACCTAGGTAGAAATCTCAGCCTTGTGTGCCTTTCCCTGGGGCCATATTCTTTGCTCAGTGTTATTTTAATGTTGGCTTATATACTCATTGTTTTTGAGGTATGAACTATGGGACCCAACTAAGAGATAATGCATGTCATATGTTTAACAAACCTGGCATATAGAGTGGCAAGCAGTTATGATATCTCGTTATTATTATTTTCATTTTTATGTATTCTTAATCAGTTATCTATAAAACTCCACAGACTAATTGGTGTTATCTTGACTCTGTCATATTCCAAACTATTTCTGAGCTTGAGCATCAGTAATTTATATTTTTATAGTCTGAAAAGCTGAGATCTAATTTAAGATGATTCATTCAAAGGGAAATTGAATACATTTCATATTTTCTGTTACTAAACCCATTTGTACTTCAAATACAGATGTCAAACCACCACTTGGAAATTTTCTCATTGTTTGAAGATAATCTCATTATTTTTCCTCTCTCCCTCCCTCCTTCCTTCATTTCTTCCTCCTTCCTTCCTTTTTTTTTTTTTTTTTTTTTTTTTTTTTTTTTTTTTTTTAGTAGTTCTTACTACAAATGACCAAATAATTTCTGACAGAATGAACTTTCAGTTTGAATACTTTCCCCATTTGAGTAACATTCATTTTGGGATGTCTTTAATAATAATAGAGCAGAAACCAATCCATCTTGTGATTGGCAGGTTGAGTTTAGAGTATTTTACCTACTCACTGTGGTTCTCAGACCTGAGCAGTCTGGTTTCTGACTAAAGCCACCGATCCAGCAAACTTTGTCTTCTTCCAAAGGGAACAACAGAAAAATAGGCATTTTACGCCTATTCTTGCTGCTTCCTCTTTAAAAGTCATATAAAATAATACAACTCTCAGCTGGTTCTAGTAATGCAGGCTACTCAGAAGGCTGAGGCAGGAGGGCCACAAGTTCAAAGCCTTCCTAGGACACAATTCAACCTAAGCCATTTAATGAGACCCTGTCTCAAAATAAAAGGTAGAAAAGTGAGACTGGAGTTGTGTCTCATGGGTAGAGCACTTATCTAGCATGTACTGGACTCGTGGTTTCAATACCCATATTACAAACAAGAAAGATCACAACACCTGGCTTTTTTTGGTGTAAATTCTGCAGAGTCCTGGAGTTCTAAGGACCTGAATCCAGACTACTTTAGTCCAGATTATCTAAAAGTTATTGTTTCCCAGGATGAGATTTCTGAAATTGAACTTCACAAATGATCAAACCATTTCTGACAGAATAAACCTGAAGAACAGAGTACTCACTCTTCTTTTTCATGTCATTTGTTCCTTGGTACTTCCATGCTGTTTTCTTTTTTCTGTTGCTTGAGACAAGGTTTCATGGTGGAGGCTAGGATAACCTGGAACTCACAGAACCCCTACTACTCCAGCCTCCTGAGTGCTGAGCTTACTGATGTGAGCCACCGCACTCAGTTCTAGTATTGTTTCCAAAGATGAGTCTTAACTCCACAGGAAGGATGACTGTATTACCAGGAAGGACATCTGGTGTATACAAACAACCGAAAATGTCTATCAGAAGAAGAAATTTAGATTTGAGTATGTGGAGATTGTTTCTGATTCCAATCCCATGTACAGTCATGTACATGCACGGGAATGAATACAAGTCTATCTACTTGAGTCTTAGGTTGTATTATTTGGATTAAAAGAAAATACTCGTGTTCAGACTGCAAAGGAACAAGCTACAGAGCAATTTTCTTTCATTTGGACATTAGGATGAACAATGGGAGGATGACTGATTTTTCGAGGTTCAAGTTTAACCAGACATTGGCCAAGCAGCTATGTTTTTGATTGTTTCTTTGTGAAATCTTCTGTTTTGTTTGTATGTGTTGGTGTCTAGCCCAGGGCAATGACTCACATGTATGTGCTGAGGTTACCTCATCTTTTGTCCATCAGATGAAGGCAGGATGCAGTTAGTAGTATAAACTAAAGCAAGCATCAAATATGAGATTCAGGTTTTTTTCATATCTAAATTTATTCCCAAGGTTGTTAGTGCTCATTAACATCTATTAAAATCAGTTTAAACATTAACGATAGAACATATGTTGTTGCTGTTCTTTAGGCAGGATGAGTAACTTCAAATTCACATGTATTAAGAATCAAGGGTGAGTAACAGTATCAAGTGGTTTGGATCACTGTACATTAATGAAACTTCTAACCACATTTTCGGACATTTTCTGTGTAGCTTTGCGCTTTCTGAATCACTTTACCCAGCCTCGAACTCACAAGATCGCTGCTCATGCTGATTAAGCGTGCCACACAGGCTCATTTTCCGATCTAACCAGATTCATCGATACACAGTCTTCATGTATATGCAAGGTGGTTTGGAATCCTGTGGGCCTGCTGTATTGTAGCTTCCCTTCCCAAGTTGGCCAAGATCTAATACTTTATTCTTAATGACCTTACTGTGGCTATTTGTGAGGGTTCAAACTCAAACATGTGAAGTATAGGCCATTCTTAAGATGTATGTGAAAGTATTATGGGAAGAAAGTCTCTAGGGGATGTCTTTAATCATCTTTATTTCTACAGTCACATGGCTTCACTAGCTTGGAAGCTGTAGATAACCTAGGAGAAACTGAATTCAGAGAATTCTGTTTCTGACCACCATTGTGAAAAATTTTAATCTGAAATTGTTGGTTGACACAAAGGCCATTGACACTACCCCATTGGCCAGTACTTTTGGCTGCGTACCACCTTCATACCAGCTGTGCTTCATTCCTTGTTAAAGAACAGACTGGCTGATGCCATGCAGGTGTCTGTGACTTCTTCCCAGAGGCATGGTCCACCTCCTTCCCACTATTAGGGATATCTTTCTCTTTTATTCTGTCACATCTCTCCATTCCCCCACAATCCAGTGAGCATCTATCCTTCTTTGAGAAGATTTTCATGAGTTATTATGCAAATTCACCCACTGTCCTCTTCAGTCTGTAACTCTTGCATTGACCATGACCTGTACTGACATAAATGCTGAATTATTAATATGCTATGAGTGTAATACATAACAGTTCAGCCAAGAGCCGTCTCCACTCTGCTTGGTTCAAAATAAAAAAAAAGTTATTAATGGAAAAACAATTTCAACAGTGGGCAAGAATAGAAGAGAGCTCAGAGCAGCTAATCCTCACAGGTGCTAGAGGTAGATGTCAAGGGCTTGACAGTAGGCTGTAAGCCTCAACAATGTCATGGACTCCATCCATTCACCTCTGTTTTCACATGGCCCCACACTTACTAGTTGTGCAGCAATGTCATAAGGGACTGCTAAAGGAATCATTAAGGGAAGTACTAATCCAGGAGGCTGGATGATAGAGTACAATAGTAAGGAGCTGCAAATGAGAATAAAAGGGCAAATGTTGTTTTAGGGTTAAGTATTAGAAGGAAACCTGGTTTCTGAACAATTGCTGAGAAAGTTGTTTCTTTTTTAATGGAGCCAAAATGGCTCAAAGCTAGAGGAAGAGAGAGGAGAGGGCAGGTGTAGCCAATGAATAATACACACTTTCTTCTGGGCAGGAGAGATCTGACTTTTTCTATGTACAATCTTCTTTTGATGCATTTTCTCTCTAATTATGTTATTGCCTGGGACCTAAAAACAATCCTCCCAAGTGACATATGATGGTGTTTCTTCCCATTTAAGAAAACACAAGGATAAAATATGTGTAGATTTATGACAGCAGCCCAAGGCATGGGCTTATTCAGTTATTGATTTTTTTAATGTTTGTATCTCTTTGTATGTATAAATTATGTGTGTTTGTGTATGCCAAATAATCGTATACATAGCATTTCGGTCATCGATGAAATCAGTTTTTGCTTCCTTTTTAGTCTAAGGTGTGGTTGTTTGTATTTAAGTGTTTTATTCCCATATATTTGATTTCATTTAATGTAGAAGAATATTTGCAAAAGAAAATTTTATGTGAACTTTTCTTTTCTTTTTCTTTCTTTCTTTTTTTTTTTTTTTTTTGCCGAGTCTCACTGTGTATTTTTGGCTGGCCTGGGACTCACTATGTAGATCTGGCTGGCCTTGAACTCACAACAATCACCTGCCTCTATCTCTTGGGTCCTTGTGCCACTGCCATGCCTGATATGACCACGTGAATCTTGAGTTTAACTGTACTTTTGCCTGGAGTTTATTTGTGTTGTGTTGGCTTCTAGATAGACTCACTATCATGGTCCTCAGATCAGAGGGATTTATTCAGTAAGTACACTGTGATGGACATTAATTTTTTGAACAGAGTGCATATGGAGACGTGTGTGTGTGTGTGTGTGTGTGTGTGTGTATTATATAATTTTGATTGGATATAAAGTGTGAAGTGACAGAAAACAGGCAATTATTCTTCATATTTTTCTTTATTAACTTGATTTTTTCTTCAACTAGGGTCAAATTCTATTTCTTTTCAAATGAACATATGGCAATATGTTGCATATATATTTAAATACATTGTTTTTCTTCTTTTGCTCTAAAATATTTGTCAGGAGTGGCTCAGCTAATAAAAGAACCTTTCGTGTGAGTCTTATGACTGGAATTTGATTCCAGGAGACCATGCAAAGATAGAAAGACTAAACTAACTCCATCAAGCTCTCCTCTGACCTCCACAGATGCCATGACACATGGACACCCCTTCCTTATACATGCACTGATAACAAGTAAAAGTTGTAAAAAATAATAAAATATTCTTTCAAATATCTGAATCAATACATTTGTAACTTAATTTCTTGCATTTTTGTAATGTTTCCTGATGGGTGATGTTGCTCTGTATGCTATGAATGGTTGATAAATAAAATGCTGATTTGCCAGTAGCTACGCAGGAAGTATAGGTGGGATAAGCAGAGAAGAATTCTGGGAGAGGAAGGCTGAGTCAGGAGACACCAGCCTGCTATACAGGGAGCAGCATGTAATGGCACACAAGTAAAGCCACAGAACACATGGCCACATATAGATTAACAGAAATGGGCTGAGTTTAAGTGTAAGAGCTAGTCAGCAATAAGTCTGAACTAATGGCTGAGCAGTTTTAATTAATATAAGCTTCTGGGGATTATTTTATAAGCAGGCCACGGGACCTGAGAAACTTCTAGCTACAGTTTCCTGATTGGCAAATCAAATCAAAACAAAAGCAAAAAATACTATCCATTTGTAAAGACTAAGAGCTTATTCACAACATACAGACCATTCTTCTGCCTGTCTTCCAGTAAAGACTTGCTTATCCTTAAAGACATACAAATTCATTCTTGTGCTCACACAGGCACACACAAGTTTTGCTGCCAAAAATTATACGCTCATGTGTGTTGTTTATTGTAGTAAGGCCGTTCACCAAGAGATCTTCCCTTTAGACAATGTTAGATGTTCATTTAATTGCGGTTTACGCTAGATGCTATGTGATTTAGCAAATATCCAGAGTTTATTTATCTTGATGTATAAAGACTTTGTGCCTCTTGATACACAAACTCCTGACCCTTCCTTCCTCCTAGTCCTTGATAACCACCATCTTTGACTGTCTTAAATATGTATGGCTGCTGGTTTTCACTGGCATCGTTTCTTCAAGAGTTATGCATGTTATTCTTATGTATTTTAAAAAAGAGAAGCAACCATTAACTAGAAGACCTGATGAAATCCATGGCAGTTTTCTGTAATCTCAGTACTTTGGAGGGGGAGGAGGAGGAGGCAGGGGGATTACTAGATTGGAGTCAGCTTGAGCAATATAACCAGAACATGGCCTCAAAAACAAACAAACAAACAAACAGATAAATTTTACTATAAGGCAATAAGCATCCAAAGATAAGACATGCTTTATTTCCTGTTTGGTTGTATATTTAAAAAAAAAAATCATGGCCACCACCCCGTATTCATGGAAAGTTTCAGGACAGGCTGATTCACAGATCTGGGAAGCAAAGTGCATAGTTGCCTCTGCCGGGGACACCCCAGTTCTGAATGCACACCTCAGGTCTTAGCATGTTTGGTGGAAAATACTGGAGTCACTAACCTTCCCCTTAGCGACATGTTAAATTCGGCTCCTGGACAGACTGATATATGCCAGAATTAGGTGTGACAGAAGAGAGTTAAATCCAAAAATTCCAGAGTGTGCTACTGGAATCTGCTCCTCACAGAAGGCCACCCCTGTCTGACTCCAAGTTGTGGCTCAAGGACACTGTTAGTGATTGCACGAGGGAACTCCATCTAATGAAACAAGTAAAGACCTTTGCTCCGACCAAACTTCTCCAAACCCAGAGTTTGCTGCAATGCTTGTCTCCTGCAGTGTTTGTGAGCCCGGCTGACGGCTGCGGCTGGCGCCCCCAAGTGCTGCAAGCCGGTAGGCGCGTCCGGGTAGCTCCCTGTGCTGTCCGTGGCTTTTTTAGAAAAGTACAGAACTCCCAGCCTCAAGGACTGACCCAAAAGGCTATCCAAGGAATGAGAGGGAGGGCGCAGCGCAGGAGGCAGTACCAGAAGCTTCCAGCCTATTTAGCCACTCACCCGGTTCCCCATTAGGCTTTTTATTCCTGCCTGGGATTTCCTCTTTGCAAAGAGATCGCTTTGGCATCATAAAGGTGCCTCATCAAGCGGTGAGGTCGCACACCTAGGATTATTATCCCCTTCCTCCCACTCCGTGGATAGACAAATGTGTAATACGTGTTTGGGAACGGGCAGGGGATGAGGAAACCAAAGAGATGCCAGCACTTCAAATGGGAAAGAAGAGTCCCTTATCCTTCTCTTTCCTCAGTTCTCTGGTCTCGGTTTCTACAGCACCCCCCACCCCGCGCCGCGCCCCCAGGATCCGATGTGCACCCGCATGATACACCTACAGCGGTCAGTCTCACACAGCACATAAACCGAGAGGCAACAGGCTAAAGTCAAACTAGGCTGCAAACAATCCACTAAGTTAACTTACAGATATTCTCCAGGGCTTTTCCAGAGCTCCTAGTTGGAGGCTGGAGCTGGGTGGGAGAATTAAGAAACGGTGGTTGGTGGCAGTCATCACAAACGGGGACAACTTTTCCTCTTCATTTTCGCCCGTTTCCAAACTCCCGATTACTCCCAGAGCTGTGATCAGCCATGAAGAGCTCCCCACACGTGGCTCTGGAGGCGAACCCCAAGTTCTCAGTTGCAGGGTGAAGGAAGGGTGGGAGGGTAGGAAAGGTGGGGAAAAAGGGGGGACAGTCTCAGAAAGAGCGCCTACTGGGGGAAGGGGAGGTGGGAGCGTGGTGGGGGGAGTGAGAGAAACGTTTTCACTCTTTGTCACTCTTGAATTGGGGGCGGAGGAAAAACCCACTGTGGAAGCTATAAAAAGAGAAGAGGGCGGGGGAGAGCAGAGAGAGAGAGAGAGAGCACTGGCCCTCTGCGCAGCGCATCACTGCATCGCTGGCAGTGTTTGGTGTGAACCAAGGGACAACTCTTCACCGCACCAGTGGGAGTGTGCGTTCAGGGACCTCGGCTAGCCTCAGATCTCCGGAGTCCGGTCAGGGGGCGGGTGACTCTTGATCACCAGTTATAGAGTGCTGACTTGGAAAAGAGGGACTTGAGTGGTGCAAAGGTTGGGAGCTAAAGCACAGGAAAGGAAGGAACAGCAACCGAGGCCGAAGGGAAAGAAGCTGGGGAGAACCCAGCTTCGTGAGCGGCTAAGAAGAAGGATTCAACCGCGGAAAATCGGGCGAGAGCTCAGAGGTGTAGAACTCAGAGCGACGCCCGCCGTGCGATCTGCAGGGCTGGGTCTCCTAGCACCTTGGGTCACGCCTCCTTGGCGAGAAGGCGCCTGGCCTTTGATTGCTTCCAGGGACTGCAGAACTTCCTGCCCGCCAGAGGAGCGGGTCTCTCTAGGGTCGCGTTTGCTCCCCGCTGGAGGCTCGAGACTGAGTTCTAAAAGTCCTGGGCGCCTGGTCCAAGAAGGGCTGGGGGAACGGTGTCTGTGAGGAGCCCACGCGCCCCACGTGAGGGGTTGAGTGTCGGCGTCCTCCCTCTCCTGGCATTCACATCTCGGGGCTCCACCCCACCACGGAACCCCTCACCCGGAGATGGCCGCGTTGATGCGGGGCAAGGATTCATCCCGATGTCTACTCCTACTGGCCGCGGTGCTGATGGTGGAGAGCTCACAGATAGGCAGCTCACGGGCCAAACTCAACTCCATCAAGTCCTCTCTGGGAGGGGAGACTCCTGCTCAGGCTGCCAATCGATCTGCGGGCATGAACCAAGGACTGGCATTCGGCGGCAGTAAGAAGGGCAAAAGCCTGGGGCAGGTAGGAAACCCTCTCAAACACACTTTCAGCCAGGAGAGGTAGGGACCAGAGCTTTTGCGCCTGCAGTTCGCCTTTGCGCCCTGAAAGAATCAAAGCCTTACCCTAGCCAGGTGTGGCGCTTCTGGCTACTTGGGAGGGGGTTCATGAAGCTGGGTCTGCATGGGCACCCCGACCTGGGAGATTTGCTGGTCTCTGGGATATTTGTCTATAGAGGGAACGGGGTAGATTTGCGTTGAGACATGGGTACTTTAAAAGATCTAGTGCGTTTCTTTGGCAAAGTGGCCAGAATGGTCCTTCCATCTAAGAAGCGGGTGCAATGGATGTGAGCAGCAGCTGGCACAGCAACTGAGATGTGCCCGCTAGACTTGATTCTAAGCGCTTTGGGTGTTCACTGGCTTAATCCTCACAACTCTGGAAAATAGGGCCTGTTGCTTCCCCATCTTCAAATGAAATGTTTGTGTGCGCCCAAAACTCACAACGGGTGTTAAGTGACAGCGCAGGATGAACAGTGAGTGCAGTGAGAATATGAAACCCAGGCGCCCAACACATCTCACACTGCCTAGAAGGGGACTTGCTTTCTTTCGCGTTCTCTCTCTGCCAGATTCTTTGCACTGGCAAGCAAGATCTCCAATATACTCGCATTTTTTCACGCAAGTAGAACTGCGCATAAATCAACTGTGAGGAAGCAAATAACTAAGGGACAATGACAGCCTCTCAGGTGCCTGCAACACAGCAGGGGTACCAAAACTGATTTGTAGAGAGGGAACTTGCCACGGGTGTCTCGGTGTCTGTCGCACAGGCAGATGGGCTGAGAGTCATTTGTGAAGGGTTACACACACCCAGAGCCAAGCAAGCCTGCGCACTGGGCATCAAGTGTGGTCAGTGCGCCGCCGTGGCCAGGGGAGGGGGCTCTGTGGGCACTGGGAACCACCACAGCTCCACCTTCCGCTCCTTTTGTGGGAAGCCAAAATCGAAAGCCAGTTTGCCAAGCAGCACAAGCACCTCGCACAAGTGTCAACCACAGGGGGAGTTCCAAGCTCAGCAGATGCGGGTTTTTCTGGTTCCTCAGAGTTGAGGCTGCACCCGCTTTCAGCGCGCTGTCAGCAGCTGTGGCAGCCCGCAGCCCAGGAGGCAGGGAGAAGACTGGCAGCTAAGGCTGGACAGCCAGGGAACTCTCACTCAGGCCTGAACTTGGCCCCCTACTGCCCTCTCATGGTCTGCAATGCCTGGTGTGTGTGTGTGTGTGTGTGTGTGTGTGTGTGTGTGTGTGTGTGTGTGTGTGGTTGGTTTCAACTCCTCTCTCAAAGGACTGCAAAGTCTTCAAACTCAGGACTTTAGAAGAATTTACGGAGAGTAAAAAAAAAAAACTATACTTATATGTACATGAGTACATACACACACAATCTTTGCACATCCTATCTCTCTGACACACACATGTACAGCAACATAGCCACTTCTCTATTTCTTTTTCCATGGCATATACCCCAACATTTTTAACAGCAATTAACCTAACATTCTCTTTGGAAGTTCATCACCAACTGGGGCCATCATGAGCTGGGGTCCTTGCTGAGAGGATATTTACAGATAATCTACTGCAGAGTGCTCACTTCTTACTCCATCTTAGTTTGAGAGAGCTTTAGCTCTCCCAAGAACAGAAGGACATAGCTGCTCTCTCTTCTAGTCAGTGCATATCCAGAGAAGTCTACAATGTACCTTTACTTCTGACATAACTTTGGGCCCCAATTCCTGATGTTCCTCTGTCAAATCACCTGTTGTGCCTTACAGACAGGACTTAAAGAACGTATCTCTGAGTCTAACTTACCCTTTATGTCTTGCTAACATTTTGCTATGGTTTATCTTTTCAGTTTCTCAAAGACCTTCTTAACTATGTTTTTTAAAGAGTTTGCAACCACACTTCAACTCCTTAAATTGAATATCTAATTATTTATTTTCCAAATAAGTTGAATTCCTGATATGCCCTTCAGAGCTGAGCATATAAAATATATTTCATTTTAGGTTCTTAACTATAATTAAGAGATTCTTAAAGTATGAGAGTAGCTTTGTGAAAAAGTCTAACCAGCTGGAATTAAGAGTAAGCAAAACAAAATGTCAGGGTATGTGGCAGGAGGAGAGTCGATATCCAGGAGGACTTATCATATCTATTCTGTCTTCTCACTTGTGGTTTGGTCTAAAGCATGTATTCGCATCAAAAGAGAAGTGATTCTTCTTTGAAGAAGAGAAGTGAATTATTTTAACATTTATTATTCTATCTTCTTTATTCCACTGAATATGTAGTCTCCAAAAGTCTTGGTATTCATAATTTCACAAATAGGATATAAATTAGAAAATCAACCCAAGAGAAATGATGTTGCTTTTTTTTTTAAAGGCAGGGACGAGGGAGAATCTCTAGAACAGCGATGTCAGTGCCCAGAAATTTTTGCTTGCCATGATAACAAAGTTCAGTTGAGAAGACTGAAAGCAAAGTGTCAATTGCTGAAAACAGCTGTTTACATATTACCACACAAGGCCTACGAAGTTCAGTTCTGTCCATCACCTTTAGTGGGGACTGGTGACATTGAAATATCCGTCTTTAAGATACAGGGGGGACTTTTCTAGAATAAAGCCCCACTCCAATCGGGAGATTAGAATCTTAGTCTTTGATCTTCTTTCTAGTAAACTGAAATTTAACAACTATCTATTTTAAAAGTTCAGAATAGGGAGCTAAAATGAGTTAAAATGTAAATTGTATTGCCATTGCAGAATGATTTTTTTTTAAAGAAATGTAATAATTTTCGTTAATCCGCAAAAGTGAAAATAGGACTGAGGAAGTTCCAGGGTTTCCCAGAATCGGGTCAGCCCAATTTCATGGAAGAGAAGCGTTCTTAATTTATAGATTCTTTCTCTTCTGTAGGAATTGTGGGTGGGTTGTAAATTACTCCTAGAAAACACACCCTTGCATTTTCAGAAAGAAAGACCACAGAGGGAAAAAAACACATTGCTGACCAGAGGTGTTGTAGGGCCCTAGTTTCGCTGATGGTGGGAACTGACATAGAAACACTTCAGCTTTCTTTCCAAGACACCATGGAGGCTTATGGTGGGAACTGACAAGGAAAATTGAGGGTGGTACCATGTAGGTAGTTGGTGCAAATTAACTAGGACAGGTGATTTTCATGATTTATTCCGAATTTTTAACTTAACTTTCTCTTCTGGCACTGTGAATGGGTTTTAAAAAAGAATGCTTGCCGTATACGTGTACAGGATAAATCAAGTTCCACAACTGATACATATGTCTATGTATTTCAGTTCCTAGGGGGAGTATTTCACATGTTTGGAACCAGAAGTAATTTTAAATACTACCTTCAAAATCATGGAAATAAATACATTTTTATGCTATTGCCCGATAGCTCCTCTCCCATTTTCCATATTGAACAATATGGGCCACCTTTGAAATGAACTTAAAAATATACCAACACAATTAAACAATCATTGTATCCTTTACATTTCACAGTGTTTTGTGCGTGAATGAAAAATCTTCTAGATTCGTGTTTCTAAGCATTTCTGTTACATATTTTTTGGTCTTCTTAATAGATGTATTTAACTTGAATGCAAGCTATACAATTTCAAATATTTCTAACAGCGATAGGTAGATTGATCAGTGACAAAGGGTTATATTTAAGAACTTGAAGAGCATTGTTTTTACATATTTAAAAAGAATCTTCAGCTAGTTCAATATAATCCCAATTCTATGACTTTTGAATAGAACTTGGATACTTGAAGGGCAGTTGCTTGGATGAAATTATGTTTTGAGTAAAGAATTATTGAAATTCACTGAACCTAGAACTTGGGAGACTTGGTTAGAGATCACTAATATTGGTAAATTTCATTTTCTTTAATAAAAATGCGGTACCTATTTGCACATGTGAAGAATCACGAGAGCACCCACTAAAATAAACTACACCGTCTTTTCTTTGTAGCGGCTCACCTCGCTTTCTGAAATCATCCAAGATTTATTTTAACCCTAGCCCACCTTCTCCCTGCTAAGAAATAAATAACCTGCTAACACTTGTTGGATATCACAATTCAAGTATGTCATTTTGTAGTTAAGTTTTCAAAAATAATTTAAAATATTTTGAAAGAATCTACATTTATATTCCATCACTTTCATGGCAAGTCCTACACAGTTGGGAAGGTCACCATGACTAGCAGGAGAAGATTTCAATGGTAATCTAAGTATAAGCATCCATCATTTTATTTTTGTGCTAGACAAGAGTGAACAAGAGGACAAGGTGACTTAAATTCACTCCAGCTGTGACTCTGACTGAGTGTAGACTTTTTTATTATTCCGTCGGATACAGATTTCTGCTCTCTTCCTTCCTTTCCCGACTGTTTCAAATCTATGGTTAAAGTTAGTGATGTCATACAACAGTAACGGTGTATTCCATTTCAGGAGAATGTTTGTGTCCACTCCTTTTAAGCATGCAATCGATTAAAATGTGCGTTAAAGTCATCTGTGGAGTTTTAGAAGAGATTTATAATAATTATTAGATTTACCATTTAAAGTCATCCCTCTCACGGGTAGTTATTCCTTAATATAAAGATAATGTCAATGTGAATTACAATCTTACTTCTTCCGGTGACTCCCTGAAAACATATTAAAGTTGATTTGCTTCATTATACCTCTAGTTGCTTGTATTCATCTATAAAAAGAGATAAACCACCTCCTGTTATTTATCTGATAATTAGTAAGATTCATGTCACAAATTGTCTGCATGAGTCTCTTAGTAAGTTTTATTATTTTTTCATATATTTTAATCATATTCTTTCATTTTCTCCAATTCCTCACAGACTCTCTTCACTTCCCTACCCACCCAACTTGGTGTTCTTTTTTCTCTCTTTCTCGACCCTCCCCTAAAATCAGAAAAGCAAGACAGACTGAAATTAGTAATAATTAATGGATTTGTTTTTGCATTCTCTGGCATTACATTTTAAGGTTGCATAGAAAGATTTAATATAGAATGCATAAAGAAATTTAGTATTAATGTTTCGGGTAAGTTATCAATATTTTCTTATTTTTCTATCGTCTATGCATAGAAATTGGAACAGAACATCTTATTTTCCCTTGTTGTTGGTTTTACTAAAACAAATCCAAACCATTCTTTCAAACAAAGAGGTCAGTTGATATAAAATTTGGGAAGTTTTTTTCCTTTTTTTAAAATAGGAACATCTGTCCACAGGATAAAATGTCACCATCCAAATATTTAAAATAATGGCTTTTCAATGAGTGTTTCATGATGACAACTTTGGGTCACTGCCTACTTTGGTTCTGATTCAATAATAAGAAGGTCGCAGACAACACCAATATCTGGTCAGAATCACTCTGGAGTGTTTATGCCGTGAATTATTTTCTGGTTAATGGTAAATTGAATCAGAGAGATCTTTAAGATTAGTGATTTCAATCTGATACCAAAATTATTGTACTGTTAATTAAGTAACTAGCTTAAACTATAATAGCATTGTTCCATAACCACTGAATCTATATGGCAGATTATTTTTGTGAGAACTTAAAATTAGTTTTGATTTAGCTTTGGACTACAAATTAGAATTGCAGAAATCAAGTCAATAAGACTACATGGAAATAGTAAAATTTTAAGAGATTGCTAGCTAACTTGTTTATATAACAAAGTAACAGGACAATGTACGTTACTTCTTTCAAACCTTTAGCAGCATCTAATTTAATTTATTTGTTAATATATTATAATTTGGTACACACAATAATTTAAATTCAAGTATCTCACAATTACTCATTAAATGGCTCTATCCTGTACAAAACAAAAATTTAAAAAAATCAATGAGTGAATAAGATGAATCAAAGCCTCACAATGAGGAAAAGAGAAATCAACTTTCAATATTATGATTTATAATGTGGATAAGATAAAGCATATGTTCTTTCTCCTGGAGACAAGAAGAATTAGTTATCATCAAATGTATTAATTTCTTAAACAGCTTGCAAATACTTAGAGCACATATTAAATTTTACTAAGAGGTACTATTGATTGACCATCTATTTTGTGTCAGACATGACTCCAAACCCCTACTTGCATTAACTCTTTTGATCCTCTAGACAGCTCAAAGCTAACATTAATATTCTTACTTTTCAAAATGATGAAGATACATGAAGAAAACATGGGGCTAGATGGAGAGATGGTTCAGCATTTAAGAGTGCTTGGTGATCTTCAGAGACCAGAGTTTAGTTTCTAAAACCCAAGTCAAGTGGCTCACATTTGCCTTAGAACACTTCCAAGGGATCTAATGCCCTCTTCTGGCCTCTTTAAGTACCTGCACACAGGACACACACACACACACACACACACACACACACACACATACACAAATGTAAACAATAGCTAGAGCTAGAGATTATGCAATTTGTATAGTTTATAAAGTGGTTAGTGCAGAAAGCAAAATTCCTGGGCTTAGAATGTTTGATTTTTGAGCTAGTATATTTAATCACCAGCCTCTGATATTAGTATGATAAGCTTATTCTTATTCTGTATTTAAGAAGACTATGTAGCCATTTTTTCTAGTGTCTCTTATATTGGGTAGTGATGTGGGTTTACCCACAGCTGTGTTACAACACACAGTGAAAACAAGCCATCCGTGGCTGTCAACTGCTACTCTAAGTAGTCCAAAGCTTGTGACTATAAAGGCAGACAACACAGCAGTATATTTTATCTCTGCCTCTACTTACCTCTCACAGATTTTATGAGTAAGGAAAATTCATGTGTGTCCAAACACTCAAACACCCACAGCCACAGCCATACACAGCCACACACACACACACACACACACACACACACACACACACACACACACAGAGACACACACACACAAAATACACAACCACCCCTTTCCCACCTAATTACAGTAGTGCCATCAGCAGCATGGGATGTTCTTGAGTAGATTTTATTTTCTCATGCCAATAGCACATGTCCCTCTACACATGTTTCAGAACATAAACACTTCCATGAGACCAGGCCTCCTCCAGGGTGTTTCTTCTAGGGCATCCCTTACTTTCATGGTACATGGAGGGAATGATCTGTATTTAGACTTTTTATTGCTTTTGCTTTTTCCTTGGGTTTCTTTCTCCTAGCCTCCTGCTAGAGTATCAGATGGCTCTACAGTTTCCTAACTGGTTTTGAGTGGCAGCTTACTACTGCCTAGCTGAATATTTTGGAAAGTGTCATTTAATGTCTCTAGCTCTTTTTATATATGTACAATCAGCATGATAACAGCATCATGATAACAACAGCTAGATAATAATAATACTAATTAACGTGAATGGGTAAGAATGAGAATCACGCAGCCTAACAGTATAAAAACATCTTAGGATGCTGATGTCATTACTTCAGGCTGTACAGAAACAGGTACAATCAAGTATCCATGCTCCAAAGAAGAGTCTGTTTAATCTTCCTTAGCAAGTACAGGAAAAGTGACTAAACTATGTGGTGTGCATGGAGGGAAGAATCAAACTCATATGAGGCTGAGAACCACAAAAAAGATCAACTAAGCAACTTAAATATTGTCACATTTTTCTCATTGAATGCTGGCATTAAGTGTGACTACATCACTGTCATAGAAAGGAAGCTAGCTTATTACTGGTTAACTGGCAAAATTATGGAATGAATATGGAAGCAAGAATAGCTCAGAATTCAAGGATACAATCATAATAAGTTGGGGTTTTAATACCCAAGGCAATATTAGTTACTTAACCACAGGAATCAAAATAATTGAGCATATTCGTAGAGTCTTCTCCAACAACATTAATCTGATGCTGTTTAAAGCTAAGACAGTCCCTGAAGTGTAAGACTCAATTGCTTTTGAATGTCTGGACCCACATACTGTGCTCAGAATTCAGAGCACTGATGTTTGTCTTTGCATATCTGCTGTCTTTATGAGAAGGATCTATAAACTGGGGGTGTATTATTTTTACACCATTTCCTCTAGCTTTGACATTTCCACCTTGAATGATGTTTTCATAATTCATACAAATTAGAAGAATTTTTAATAATGTTGAGAAATAAATCCAACTCACAGAAGGGTGTAATAAATAAATAAATTTCTTTTAACAGGGCTCTTACAAACCATAGTATCAGCTGATAGTGTTTCTATCTGGTCAAAATGACATATAAGCCTTCATCCAAATGGGAGCATAGAGGAAAATTTCAGTTTTAAAGCACCTGCAACTGTGGTCATCTGCAAATGGTGGTGTTCTCTTGCACACCCTTTAAGTGAGGCTTGACCTGCATTGGTGGTGGTCTATTGAAACCTAAAGTCTTTGTCTCCCCAACAATTATCTTTGTATTCTATGGTCTGCTGTCAATTCCTTATGCTTAAGTTTTCTCTCTATCTCTAATATTGTGCTGTTTCTGTTTTCTCTATTTCCTCTATTGATTGCCAACTGTAGCCATCTACCTGTAAACATGGGCGCTTCTCACAGTCTCTTTCTGTTTGTTTCTCTCCTGCTTTCACTCATTGAAAGACAGGACCTTCCCTTTTTAGAATCATTTGCTACTTATGCAGATTTCTGCCTTTAAGAGGATAACCCCCCTTCCATCCAAGTTTGGAAACCACATCAGAAATGACAGCAACAACAAATGAACCCTCAGTAACAAAATGCAAAGCTTTTGCTCCTAACATCAATTTGCCAGCACTTAGGCCAGCAAGCACCCACCTTTGTGTAACTGTCTCTGTCCTGGTGATGAAAGAGCTAGGGGGTGCCTATCTGGACAGGTGCTTCGTTTTTGTCTTTTTAAAATCTCTCTTGTTTTGAAATCTTGGGACTTACATGATTTTTAACCTTGCCCTGTGGTGCATATGGTGTTTGTTTGATTAGAATGCACACAGAGCAATGATTTATTCCTATAAAGTGTTCCCATCATGAAATATCCAAAAATAGTGTGAATAACAGGTTATTTTTCTGTATAGCTTGAATGAGATAGTAAAGAATGACTATTATTTTTTGCTGTATCCTATAAGATCAGTTGTTACTTTCAGTGTGAAGACTCTTAACTTTTTTTCAAATGGACTGACTCTTAAAAAATGCTTGAACATTTGATAACCAAATAAAGTCACTGTTATGTGTTTAATCATTGTTAAGATGGATGTATTTATAGAAAAAAATCAAAATAAATTTCATCATCTACAAATTTAAATGCTGCAAGATCTCATACAAGAGACTAAATGAATACCCGAGTGGCACATGGGCAATCATTTAGTTTTACTTCATCCTCTTATATTTGAGGGAGTGAGGTTGAGATCAATGGTGTACAGATGGTACCCACGGCAAAAGAATTCTCACTAGATCTTGGGTCCTCCGACTCTAATACACACCTTTCAAATAAGTAAAAGCCATGTTTTCGGTGAACTCTGTGCCATCTGAGCTCTGTGTAAAAATTAAATTCATCCTCTTGAGTTGATTTAAAAAAAAACTGGTGGGAGATAAATTATGCATAGATCTTTCAATGGTTGCAAGCTTGTGCATATTCAAATGTGTTATCAAAGATTACAGTGTCGTGGTGACAACTGTACCCGTAGCTTTTAAACAAAATTAATGAAGGGAAATGGCTCGGATTGTGTTGTCCTCACTTCTTTCTCAGGCCTGACACTTCATAATGTGATTAGCAAGAAGCCTGGCTGATCTGCACTTCAATGGCGGGCATCACAAAGGAAGCTGGGATGGATGCTACAGACGATGCAAATTACTTGACTTTGGTCCAAGCCTCACCAGGATAGGGGCCAATGGCTTTAAAACTTCTTCCTGAGTCAGAAATGTATTTTACAGTATGATCCAGTATGACCTTCTACTGTCACAATCCCTCAAAATGTTTCAAGTATAAATTCAATTATAATTGGCAATGAAGCACATTTAAAAATTTCATTTCTTTCATTTTTATCTGTCCCATTTTATCATCAATTCCTTCTCTTCTTCCTCCTCTGCCCCCTCATCCACTTCTTTTACAAATGCTGGTAATCACTGCTTGAATTAGTGATTAAAACCTATCGTTTGAATAACACTGAGCCAATGAACTATTAGTTGTGCTCAGCAGAGGCCTCAGGCACCATTCTTGGCAGCCAGCATCATTTACTGAAGACATTCAGAATTCACCATGGTAGTATTAGAAAGTCTTGTGAAGAGAAGCATCCATCTCTTAAACTTCTTCCATTCTCTTATCACTCAGCCAGCCATGGGCCCAGATATGTTGGATCTCTTCACTTGCAGATATATTTAATGTCTTTCTCTCTCACTACCAGTAGATGTGAGTAATAGTTATGGGCCTTTGCTATTTCAACATTTCTGGCAGGCATCTGTAAACTCTCTATTAGCATCCTATTTCTATGTACAGGTCATCTGCACTACCCTACAGCTTTTCAGAATTTGCTATTGAAGATGGTTACACTTTCTACCTAGCACAGCAGGTGAATCAGAAAGAAGACAGACACATGTATAGTATAGTCAGAATTACCCATATGTGTTGGATCTTAAGGAAATCAGTTCATACCCAATGCTTTTTTATCATTGCATCTTCAGTAGTTTTCTGTTCTGTCTTTGTAAATCAGGAAGTGTTACCTCTTTGCAGTTAACATCATTAAAAGCTGCTTTAAAGAGAAACTTATGACCTTCTCATCTTAAATTTATGAATGTTAATTCCAAGTTAGACAATCAGCCTAAGTAAATTATGATTCTGAAATCATGACTTCCACATTGATGATTAACACTTTTTTTTTTTCTGGAAAAACAGGTATAAATATAAGAAAATGAAAGTGGAAAGTATTTTCAGGTTTTAAATTATTTTTATTATGACCTATGGGTTTGGGTTTTCTTAAATTTTCTTTTAAAATATCAGTATCATGGTAATACGTTCACGGTTCTGATAAACACTTATTTGTTCGCATGCTTGTTTCCTACATGCAGCTTCCCTGCCTGCCACTACAATGCTCTGTCTGTGACTTTCAAGAAGAGCCTGCTTTTCTTCCCGTCTTACCTAAGATGTGTTCCTTGAGTGCTGTATTTTGGACCCATAACAGATCACAGGTTTAGAATGCATAAATTTCAGGGAAATGACTCCTTGTAAAGCTGAACTTCATTAATGTGAAGCAACATCGACCAGGACAGAAGAAAAGTGGGTGTACTGGGAAGAGGCTCTTTTTCAAAGCTGTTGAAAATGTATTACGCTGTTGAGTAATATCCTCCTCAATTCCATAGTAACTCTTTATCCATGTTACATGAGCAGGAATCTCAGAGTCATAAATATAATGGTGACACACACACACAAATATTGGGGTTAAATTTATTTTCAGAAAATCGATATGATTCTTTAAAAATTATTATTAATTTAACAGACCTCACATTCAGAACAATTTCAGTATTATAGGAAAATGGAGCCGTAAAGTAACGTGACAATAGACCTTTAGCCTCTGCCCTCTCCAAGTCATTGCATTTCTCACTCTTCCCTGTCCCCTGCCAACTAGTGATAACTTTGTGCTTTCCAGAATCTTAGTCAGGTGGAATCATATAGCACACTGCTCATTTCTTCTTAGACTTAGCAACATGCATTTAAGTTTCTTCCATGCCTTTGCAGGGGGCTTTTGTAAGGTAAAATTGTTCTCCAAAATAAGTAAGCAGTCTTAATTCAGGTTACTGTGAGCATAATTTATGACTTCTGGTTTCCTCGTTAAATGAGAACATGTAATGGCTTTTATAAACATGATCATTCTTCAATAAAATAAAGAAAATAAAATGATTACAATCTACTGAAAAACCATAAAATGAGAGTCTACACTGGCAAAAGTACAGGAAAGTAATCTAGGCTATTTGGTTACAAGTTTAGATTTTCAGGCACAGATCTATGTATTTATTTTATTAGGAGTTATATATGTTTGGACAGTTGATAGATGATTTAAATCAAATATATTCAAAACTAAATATTATTTATTTCTTCAAAACTTACTTTGCTTATTATATTCCTTACAAATTTTGTTATTGTCAATATCCAACTAATTATTCAATCTAGAAACATGCTAGGGATTCTGTTTTTTATCCTCCACCAAGGCAATTCTCCTTTAATTCTCCTATCTTATTGCTGGTCGTTATTTGCTGCTTAATTTCATCTAGTTGCTGTCTAGATTCACAGGACATCAGTATCATTCTCTATAAAGTATATCAATGTTTTACACTTCTGCAAGATGTCTTCCACATTATCTCTGAGTGAGTTTTCTAAAGTTAAAATCTGATTAGCCTATTCTCCATCATCTGACCATTTCTAAAGCATAAAAGCTAACCTTAGTATTTCATATGGTTATATTACTTCCCCCACTTAGTCCCTCAAATTATATAGTACATGAGTGGCGGAACTGGAGTGTAAGCCAAGCAGTCTTATGGCTGAGAATGCAGTTCAGTGTTTGAGTGCTTGTCTTAAATGCACAGGGTTCTGGGATCAATCCACAGCACTGCAAAAATTAAACAAAATAATGTCAAATAGTCCTCCTTGAGTCTGTATGGTTTATTATTATACTGTGCCACCTCATATATATCAGAGGCCAGAGAAACAAGTTAAAGATCTTTTCATTGATACACCTGAAAATTCAAATGTAATCATTCTTTAGGTAAATCAATCAGCTTGTTAATTGCTTTCTTTTTAAGTGTCTTAGAGTCTTAGACATTGTGATTTCAGTTAACCAGCATTTATTAGACACATATGTTATACTGGGTCATTTGTATATGTAGCAATGAAACCAATGTAGCATTCTTGAGGAATCCATTGAAATATTGAGGTTGACAGAGGTTCCCAGTTTCACGTAGTATAGAAATGGGCCTAGAAAATTTAATGAGTTTTCATCAAGCTTTCTAGGGATGAATACTTAA
Organism: Peromyscus leucopus; assembly: GCF_004664715.2. Classification (NCBI taxonomy): domain Eukaryota; kingdom Metazoa; phylum Chordata; class Mammalia; order Rodentia; family Cricetidae; genus Peromyscus; species Peromyscus leucopus. Next base: position 104,720,020 of record NC_051068.1, read on the forward strand.
TCTGACTCTCTTAGTTACCTATCTCACTTCAATTATCTAAAACTAAGTCCATTATCCCTAATGTTACACATGAATGACACAAATCTGGATTTTAACCACTGTGAAAAAAACTTTACTTATTAATATAAAATGCAATGAAGCCATTTTAATCATTTTTGACAGACTATGCTGCAGAAGCATCAATAGACAGTGAGAATGACCTGTAGGAACAAGACTGTCACTACAAACAGCCGTCAAAGATCTGATTGTCCCTAATGCTACAGTGATAAATAAAGAAGTGAGCTCTGCCTTTCATTTCCCAAACATTTTATCAGGAGTTAAAGTTCAACTGTTTTCCTCTTTGTAAATGTTTTGCTGTTCCCCAAGAAAGTCTGATTCTAATTTGATAATTTACAAAATACCAAAGAAACTTTAGTGGGAGGAGGCAGCTTACAAGGAATTAGAAGTATGAGAAGAAATAACAAAGATGGAGTGTGAAGTCTGTGGGGACCTCAGTGTGGGTTGATGGAGGTAATGGCAGCAGCAAAGGACCCAAGATCTTACCACTGGGAAGTGCAGGAGCAGAATGTGGGCTGAAATATAGTAAGAAAGCAATTTGATAGAAAGAGATATTTTAAACTTTGTCATAGATTTTAAAAAGTACATTCACATATATTTTTCCAAATTAGCTACTATGGAATTTCTTTCTCATGACGTTAGAATGTAGACTTTTGTTTTGAAACTGACTTCAGAAGAAACTCACATGTTTATTTCTTCTGGGCCCTATAACCAATGTCATGCATATTGATTAGTATATCACATTCAAAATACCTGGCTCATAGTGGCTTTTTGTTTTCATAAGCTCAGTGCCCATACTCAATGATGTCTATTTCCAAAAACAATTCCAGAAAGTTCCCCAAGTCATTCCGAGTCAAGGCAGTATTGTGACTGTAATCCTCTCAATGCCAGTTTAACACGGAAAACCTCATTTGGCTTTATAAAATCTGAAACTGGAAAAAGAAGATCTCTAGTATTATCCTGTAAACTGGTCTCCATTAAAAAACCTGGGAAGAAATTTTATAAGATGCTCTCCATTTCTGAGAGAATCACCATGTTCCAGTGTAGGCTAGAAATATGTTCCCCACCCCAAGCCCACTCTCCCTGAAAGAGGCAGGAAGAGGTCACACCCAGTATAACTCCCTGGAGTCCAATCTGGTGACACAGGGTACTTCACGTGTAACTTGTTAGTTAAAACACATGCACCAAGAAAAGAAAACAATGTCTGTAAGAAGGTTTTGGGTTTTTTTAAATGTAAACATATTATAATTTCAGAGGAAATCTGGAATTCTTAACTCTGTAAAAATGTCTTTGGAATTGCTTAACTAACACAATGCTTCCAAAATACTTTGGAAATCCTTGTAGACTTTCTTGCTTGTCTATTTGCTCCACAGGTATATTCTCCAACAATTTTTAAAAGAAAATAGATTTAAACAAGAAAAATCCTCTTGAAGTGACATTTTCAAGGGGGTCCTAGCCACAGCAGCTGCAGGGCATTGTAGCTGAATTTTAGTGTCTGTTGGTTGTTAAAAGCATGAGGGGCTGATGTGCAGGTCTTAGGGTACAGGTCACCCACTAATTGATTACAAATTGCACTGGAGTGTGTACTGTGATTTTTCTTGTTAGAAAATACAAGCTTTCAGTACAAAAGAATAACTATATTTGATGGCCTAGAGCTTACAATATGAAGGACAAAAAAATACAGCAGTAGTTCGTTGAGGACATGAAAAAAGAATAATGTGGCTCAACCACACCAATAATTCTATTTGAAAAAACATATTTCACTTCTGGGAAAGCCAAGGACTGGATGGAGAGGATGCTTTGATGGTGGGAGGAGGGAATTCTGGAAATTGAAGGAGCTGTTTAAAATATCTTAAGAAAGTGCATGGCCAAAGCAGTGAACAGATGATTGATTTCAAATCCATGCTATCAGGTTTAGCAAAATGCCAATAGTAATCACCACAGTGGGCTTGAATGCAGGGTTCTGAAGGAGTGATAGTCTGCAGCTAAGATACATGAAAGGGGTCGGAACAAAACCACGGACAGCTGCTTGTGACTCAAGCACACACAAATCAAATAGAATAAATGCAAACCATAGTAATTGTTTATCCATGCATAAAGCAGCCTGGCACTAAATGTGGTTTCACTAGAAAAATCCTGTATATTTTTAGCAACACCCTCCCAGCTAGTGTCAATATCATCGGATATCTGAGAAGAAGTTAGATGTTGTCTGTCGTCTAGAAGCTGTACGAAACTAACATTGGTTGAACACCTACTTTTCCCCAGGGTTTTTCTTTAAATCTGGCTTAATCTGTCTGTACCCTACCAGCTTCTGGGTGTCCTGCAAAGCACTCACTGAAAATCTGAAGGAGGAGGGAACAAAGGCCTCTGATTCTCTGGAGGTTCAGCCTTATGGTCAGAATTACTTTTTTCCGTTTAGATATAAGATGCTTTTGCCTTGTTAGGTTAAATGGGAAGGCTACTTTGTTTCTCTTTTTTGTAAAAGTGGAAAAGGTTGTTTTCACCATACTGGAGCTTCGGTTTGATTTATAAATTTAAATAACTTTAATAGAATTTTGCCTGTAAACTTTGAAAATTATTAATGTTCCTGTCTTCTGTCCTGGAAGACAATTATAAGAAGGATGCATGTTCTAAATCTCCATAAAAATTAGAACAAACAAAACAAAGCACCCCCAAAGGCTAAGTGAAAGAAAAAAAAACCCATAATATTTCAAATACAAAATAATTACTCATAGCTACTGAAAGATGGGCTATTAAATAGGTATATGCTGGCGGTTTGTAGGTAATTAACCCTTAAATTCAAACAAGTATATTGTTCTAGGTGTTAGTGATATGTGTGGTGGGGTAGAGCAGGAAGTACTTACGATTCTACGGAGTCTGGATTGTCCGCCATATTCTTTTTTTTTCTAACAGGAAGTGAAGGTGTGGGCCAAGAGTCTTGTTATGTGTCTGATGAGCTAGAGAAGAGAGCTATTCCCTTGCTGGTCTGATTGTTGCAAACCCAGGCACAGGAACACAGAGTATGTTTGGAATTTGCACATGCTTAACACCTGGAATTTTCCAAGAGTATGGTCATACTTCATCTGTCACCAGAGTGAAAAGCCAAATGCCGATCTGAAGGAGGACTTCTGAGGCAATGCTTCTGGAGCTCACAATATACCCTCCTTGTCATCTCTCAGACATAAGCCTTTAATCCCCTCTTCCTAAAATTGTTTATTTTAAAATGTGAGAAAGTTTAAGGATGTCACAGCCGAGCTGTGAGCTTTCTCTTTAAAGACTCTCATCCTTCAAACCCATCTTCAGCAAGAAACTGGCATTTCATGTGCTGAGCAGATGGTGTCAGGCAGCGCTGGACGGCCCTCGGGTGCAGCTGGGTGGATCTGGCACACAGGTGTCCTGATTTGGACCTTCTTGCAGTTCTGACACCACACTCCCCTCCATGGGGAAGTATGGCTTGACAGTGATGCTAATTTCCCAGTACAACAGCTTTACCTCCCTAACCAAATCAGCTTGGACCAACCTAGGTGATAATGTAGCTCTGACTTAGATGGAGTGTGGACAGAGGATGTGGATGGTTTGGTCTCAGTCTCACGGACCAAGTGTTTGGTTTTAATTTCTTTGTTTATATTCTGTATTGCCCACTGTGACTTATTCCTTCACCTCTTAGAATTTGGGGTGCTTCTCACCAGGGTGGGGCTGTCCCACTGAGAGAAACAATACTGCAGTACTCAAAAAAAGCAAGCAAGCAAACAAACAGAGCTAAAAATTGCACAGGAATGGGTGGCTTTTGTAATCATGGGTGATGATTGAGCAATCCCATGCCCAGCTTAGGAAGTCTTCAAGGGTTTCAAATGAGGCTCATTTTTCAACGAGGAAAACAGGACAGGTTTGTTACACATTTCACAGCATTTGACAAACGCTACTGTGAAAGTAAAAGGTTCATAAATAGAATAACAAAGAGACCTACTGTCTGCTCCTTCTGCATAATCTTTTACATAATCATTTCAGTCTCACCAAAACTATTTCCCAGAGCCCAGATGTTTTTAAACTGTGGCTTTTTTTTTTTTTTTTTTTTTAGAAAGCAATATTTAAGAACTTTCCCGTTCCTTCCTATCTTTGTAAGAGCTGTTAATAGTGAGTATAGCCAAGTAGGAAAAAAGTAATTTGGAGATGCAAAAGGGGAGTGGTGTGGACCACAACTCAGACATGCAGATTTTGCTTATGTCCTGCTTCTGTTTCTCTCTCTTTCACAAAAACACAAATTTGAAAAGTACATCTCATTACTTAAACCTACCTATTTTCATTCAGTTATGCCATGCAGAGTCAAGGGATCCTGCTTAAACTAATAAGGGCAGATAGTCGGCTGCACTGGGAACAGAAGGTTCATCTTCTCTAAGTGCCTTCATCCCTCCCTTGCCCTTATTCTGGAAGGATCATTTACTATTGAAGAGCATTCCTGTTTCTCAAAAAGTGTGGGTTGTTGCATAAAATGATGAACTTAAAGTTCATTCTGAAGCCGGGCGGTGGTGGCACACACCTTTAATCCCAGCACTCGGGAGGCAGAGCCAGGCGGATCTCTGTGAGTTCGAGGCCAGCCTGGACTAGCAAGTGAGTTCCAGGAAAAGGCGCAAAGCTACACAGAGAAACCCTGTCTTGAAAAACCAAAAAAAAAAAAAAAAAAAAAAAGTTCATTCTGAACCACATTATGGAGCACGGTTTCATTTTAAAAGTTGAGTACTAAGGGAAATGGATGATAACAAAACAACATAGGCTTATTCAGAGTAAACCAAACTCATATGTATCATTTCTTGTGACTTAATGATAATTTAGATTTAAATGCCTGTATATTCATACCATTGACTCTCATATTCTAGGCATAACCCCTCTCTCTTGAACTCAAGTAGCCACATAATAGATACAGGAATCGATAATCCCTTCTGAACACATCCAAAAATCCATCTTTTTCCTTAACAATCCCTAGCCCTGATTTCTCTATCACAACTGAGGAAGATCTGCTTTGGTAATTGCTCTACAAAAATTGTACGCATCTGTACCCATCATCCATATTCCACGTGTTAGGAAAGTTCTTTAGCTAAGAGTAAATTAAGTCTCTTAGCTCTATCTTCGAAATACATTCTTAAATTTAAAAGGGCCATTATCTATTAAGGTGTGACTGCATATTAAGCCACAGGGAGCTACCCTAGGGATTTAAATCAGGCTGATGAGATACACACAGGACAAAGCAGATCTTTCTAAGAAAATAGCCTCAGATAAATGTGAAAAACATCTTTATTTTACAGTCTTGCATCTGTTCTATCTGTTTACATTTATAACATTTAAAAATGGATATTCTAGAAACCAATTAAATCATCAACTCTACCACTGCAAAGCAGAAAAATTACTGAAATATCATTTGTTAACCATATCCTATAAAAAGAATGGAATGTGAAAAGCCTGTTCTGTGGTGGCGAGAAAGAGAAGTGTGAAACATTGCCTGAAGTGGGGAACCAACATCAAAACTCATACACAACTATCTTCTTGATGTTTCCCAAATTTGTCTTTAGTTTTCGTGTATGTTTTAGTTTCTCTGTATCCTGGGCATACATCCAACTAATGTTAGCAGCTATACAATGATGATTGTGTATTGGTAGATTAACATCATGAAGTGCTATGGTAACATATGACTCAGACCCTAAACCAAGATTTCCAAATACCTTTGTTCCAATTTGACTTATTTAATGGGCAGGCGGCTTTGTTTAGGGTTAAGGAAAATTATCTCACTTAAGAAGTGTCAGGGCACTTTAGTAATGTTTTTTTTACATATGTGGGTGCCCTTGTGTTTGGGGCCCCATGAGAAAAGGAAGAAACAAAGTGCTAAAGAGGCCCACAGAAATCCACAAAGATACCCCCACAAAAGACTGCTGGCAATGGCCGAGAGACAGCCGGGACTGACCTACTCTGGTGATGGGATGGCCAAACACCCTAATAGTTGTGCCAGAAACCCCATCCAAGGACTGAGGAATCTGGATGCAGACATCAACAGCTAGGCCCTAGGTGGAGCGCCAGGAGTCTAATTAGCGAGAAAGAGGAGGGTTTATATGAGCGAGAATTGTTGAAACCAAGGTTGGATAAAGCACAGGGACAAATAGCCAAACGAATGGAAACACATGAACTATGAACCAAAGGCTGAGGGGCCCCAACTGGATCAGGCCCTCTGAATAGGTGAGACAGTTGATTGGCTTGATCTGTTTGGGAGGCATCTCGGCAGTGGTACCAGGTCCTGGGCTCGTTGCATGAGTTAGCTGTTTGAAACCTGGGCTTATGCAGGGACGCTTGGCTCAATCTGAGAGGAGGGGACTAGACCTGCCTGGACTGAGTCTACCAGGTTGATCTCAGTCCTCGGGGGAGAGCTTGATATGGAGGAGGTGGAAATGGGGGGTGTGCTGGGGGGAAGGGGAGGGGGACAGGAAGGGGGAGAACAAGGGAATCTGTGGCTGTTAATGTAGAACTGAATAGTATGGTAAAATAAAATAAAATAAAATTTAAAAAAGAATATAAAATTTTAAAAAAAAGAAGTGTCAGGGCATTTTCATCACATTCCCTATTGTAGATAACATTTTTTTATCTTAAGTATTAAGTCTCTTCTTTAATTCTACTCATGTTATTTATTCACAGACATTTAAGAAAATTATATCTCATCCGAATGATTAGAACTATTTTCTTTTGTCTCAATCTCAAGTCAATCTCCCATCCCACTTATAGGAACCAGAATTTGCATGCTTAGGTGAAAAAAGTGCAGGTTATCAACTGGTACTGTGGCATTAACACTGACCAATAAAAAAGACCAGAATACATAGATATAAACCAACACATAGATCAGTGAGGAAATAAGGTACCATTTAAAAATGATGCTGAAAACATTGGGTAGCATGTGAGAAAAATTATACCAGAATACTATCTCATAATTTTACTATATATTAAAAATTGAATATAACTCCTTTGAAAAATAAGAATGTGCTGGGCAGTGGTGACACATGCCTTTACTCCTAGCACTCAGGAGGCAGAGACAGGCAGATCTCTGTGAGTTCAAGGCCACCCTGGGCTACATACAGATTGAGTTCCAGGAAAGGCGCAAAGCTGCACAGAAAAGCCCTGTCTCAAAAAACCTAATAATAATAATAATAATAATAATGTACTATAAAAAGGTAGAAAATTGGCACTAACTTGGATTTGTATTTAGCACAAAGAGCCAACCAAACTTTTGTATGACTAGAAATTACTGTCCAGAGTATACAACAAATCTCTGTAAATCCCTAGGCATTTCTCTTAGGCATTACTAGGGAGATATATATATCTCCCTAGCCATTACTACAGAGATAAACAATTGTAAAACTAGGTAAAGCCCATAAACAAGCATTTATCAGAACAATAAAAGTATCTAGTAAGTATTAGAATAGAGCCTTAATTGTATTAGTTTAAAATAACAAATGAAAATTGAAATATAGATCCTCCAATTTATAACATTAGATTTTCAAATATTAAAACTGGTAACATGAAGTAAGTAGGTGTATGTGTGAAACTTTAATGCATGGTTCATGAGGATGAAACTGTTTCAGTCATTTTGTCATGACTTGTAACCCTAAACACTGAAATACTTACTTCCATACATGATGACCTAGGTAGGGTTCTTCTGAGCACATTCAGAAGCCACACCCAAGGTTGACTATGGAAGTACCACTTGTAATATCAAGACAGGAAACTACCTAAAAATTTATTGTCTACAATGAGAAAATGTCTACACAGGTTATGGTATAGTCACACCATGATGTGTTAGGGGATTGAACATGTGTAAGTGAATTACAGGTAGAGAGGACTATAATGAGGATCAGAAATACAGTGACTATGACATTATATGTAGCATATTAAATTTTCAAATTAGTTAATAAAAGAATAGTTAATATGGAGAATAGTGTTAATTTTGGAAAGAGTGAAGGGAGTTGGAGTGAGGAAGGTATTTCTAAATAGAAACAAGATACTAGTACATCCTAGCTCTTGGGTTGGATGGTGGCCTCATAGTCTTAATTGTTAACCTAAAACACTTAAGTATACTGTTATGATTAAAAAAATCAACAAAGGAAAGAATCTGAGAGTTACTAGGCAACATGGGCATCTTCCACTCAGGTATGTTAAGTGTGGATGAGAGCATGAGGAAATACCTTTGAGCACATGGGAGTGCTGAAGCATAGCTCTTCACAGTAGATGGTTTCTGGTGTATGGTGAGGGATGGGGAAGGACTCAGTTTTCTTTAAGAGGATGGCCACTAGGATTTTGTTCATGCCCCAGTGAGTATATGGGCAACACATTTGGACTTGGTGCATATTTTTTCTCTTCTTTTTTTGGTGGATGGGGAGGGCACAAAGGTGGAAGATGGACCTGGGAAGACTAGGAAGGGAGTGTGATCTAGTGGGTTGCATTGTGTGAAATTCCCAAATACTGAATAAAAATATTAGGTTGGGAGGAAAGTGAAATCGTTGTAAAAGTATTTTTAGAGGCCATATGTTGAAAGCATCATGATAAACAGTGTTGGGAAAAGTTGGGTGAAAAAACTTGGAACTTAGAGAATACAGCTAAAGTTTTTATGAGTCTCCTCCCTGGCTAGTGATGAGTCCCTTTCCCATTCCCACACACTCCACCCTCTGGAACATTCTCCTGATGTATAAATCTTGTATCCCTCTGATTCTTCACCATCTCTGTCAAAATGATGTCCTGAGTATTTTCCACCTACCTTGGAAACAGCCTTTTTTCAGAAAAGCATTCATAGCTCCCAGAAGCAGCCTCCTCCGTAAAGCATGCCACTCCCCTTTGGCTGTTGTGTCCCAGGAAACTACAAAAATATGAAATAACTTATAATGAATGAGGGCAGAGAAAAATTGTGAGCGCCTAACACTGAAACTGACATAAACATGATGAAGTCTATTAAATATGCTTACAAATAATGCTCCTGAATTGTTGTGCTGAAATGTTACTAAACCTGCTTCTTTCTTTTATGCAGAGGGTAATAATTCTCAAGTTGCTGTAAAAAAAAGTTAAAATATTTTAAGATAAACTTTAAAGTTTACATGACATTACATTACAGCATATGAAGTATTCCAGGAGGAATACTTGGGCAGTCAGCTGAACTGGTACTTTCTTCATGGACATCAAATGTTACCTGAAAGAATGGCAGGCAAATACATGAAGGGTGTCTACACTGGAGTATTTTCTCAGAAATGAATAAAGCAAATCTACCACTTCACAGACAACAACTTGTAGTATTGCTTGCTTAATTTGGGCTTTCAGGCTTTACATAATCATATGAACCAATATTTTGCAAATGATCAGCAGATGCTGACAAAAAATCAGACTGAATTGTGGGAAATAAGATTTTACTCCCATGTATTCCCTCAATATTTCTTTAGAAAATTTGACATGATGATTGTCCAAGAACCAGCGACATAGAAAAGACATAAATGTCCCTTAAATAAGCTTGAACATAACACTATTTTTCTAAAATTATAACAGTGAAAGGTTTTGTAAAGATAGTGATACAGGCTAGGGATTTGGGAGCAGAAGCAGGTGAATTTCTGTGAGTTCAAGGCCAGCGAGGACTACATTACAAGTTCCAGGTCAGCCAGGACTGTATTGTGAAACACTGTCTAATAAAAAGAGAAGAAAAGACAAGAGAAGACAAACACTGGTATATGTACTTGTAGACTACTTTGATCTAGAAAAATAGCAACAAAAAATTGTCTATTGCCCCATGGTTTTCACAGTTAGCTGTTTTGTTAAAGGTTTGAAAAGGAACCATGGGACATTTAACAATTTTTTGATAAACAGGGATTTACTCAAGAATCATGGTTGTAATTTAGATAAAAAGTTAACCCATTGTGTACACACATTTAAGTATTACAGTGTCCTGCTTTTCAAGAATACAGTTTACTGGTAGATAAATCAAGTAATTTAAATGAGAGAACTAACACACACACACACACACACACACACATACACACACACACACACACAATTTGAGTTGTAAGGTGATGGCAAACTTCACAGATGGCAAAATTTGGGACTCCCCAAAAAATAAATCCTTCGAACTAGCAATTTTAGGAAGAGAGGGACAGTTACTATGGGCTAAAATGTTATTACTCTATAATTCTAGGAGCATTCTTACAGATTACAGAGATCTAGAAAATGGACAGCAAATAGTCATTTAAAGGAATACTTCAGCTTAGCCAAGAAGCCGGAGATTATTTTGTGTTCAACAGAATGCCTGATTCCACTTTGATCTGAACGCCAGAACGTCCTTTCCAATACTGTGTCAAAGCAAGGGCTCAGATACTTTATTTGAGTGAAAAAATATCACTGTCCCTTTGCCCCCACCCAGCTGCAAGTTCCCTTGTTGAAAGTGTAATTTCATGAATTTATTCTGAACTAAAATTTCAGTTTCCTGCACTTTCCAGCTGCAAACTCCTACCCAGCTTTGTTCAATAATTAATACATATGCTTAATAAGAGCACATCTCCCCTCTTTCCTACCAGCTGCACATTTCTAGTATTTTTTAATGGATTTTAGGGAGTTTTTTTGTTTGCAATAATATTTCAAAAATATAAACCAGTTCAGATTCTCCCATCCCTCTTTCCAAGCCCACACTGCTGTGCCAATTCTCAGGATTTCTGACAGCTGCCAGTGGCAATTACCCCAAGCCCTTCCTCAGTTGCAGGGTTACTTTTGAATCCCATTTTTTTTTTTAGTTTTGAGCATTTCAGACCTTAAAAATATGACAAAATAAGCATTAGTCAAGGAAGTGCACGTTAAAAACTTCTTGTGAAACAATGGGAGCTTTTTTTTTCTGTGCTTGAATATAACAGCAGAGTTTATCTTTTGAATTATTGCTTAGTTATTTGTTATTTCTTCATTTTAGACATGTGTTTGTAAACATTTTAGGTGCCAGAAAAATATATTTGGTTCATCATAATAACACATAATGTTTATAATGGTTTTCATCAATTTATTAGATTTACAGGCAGAAAATGTCTTGCTGTTCAGTCAATTCTGAAAAAGAATTTCAAATTATCAAGTATTTCTGATATTGAAAAAGGATTGGTATTTCTGTTAGATAACCCAATATTTATTTATTACTATTTTATGTGCCCTCCTAGGTAGACTTCTGAATAATAAAATCACATCTTCTGTTTTATTACTATGCAAATATTTTTATTTGACATGAATTTTTTAGAGTTTTAAAGAGCAGGGACTTGGCAACACACGTAGGCCTAAATGGATTGTGGGAAAAAGTGGGGAACTCAATGGAGGCATCCTCCCCAGCCTCTGGGTAGTCAGAATGCTGAATGCTCATGGTTCCACAACACTTCAGTTGAGTCCATTGCTTCTGAGTTCTTTTCTCTTGCATTTGAAAAGCTTGAGAGATTGAAGACAGAGCTCCTGCATAACATGGCCGAGTCCCCAGAAATGTTGCCAAAAGGCTACTGGTCTGGGGTCCATTTGTAGATTGAAGGCAGAAACTGGTGATGCATGAGATCAGTCAAGTTGACCACCCCTAAATGGCCAGGTGCTTCCGCTTAGTTTGGGTCATAGCTTCCAGGTGGTGGGTGCTCATTTGGAAGACATAACAAGAACCCAGGAGCCAGAATTCTCTTCTGATACGTTCTGTCTCCTGCAGGAACATTCTCAGGACTGCAGCTTTGTGGTCCTTGATCTAACTGACCAAATTGTCTCACTAGTTCTCATCAATATGAAGTCTAGAGAAGGTTCCATTTGAGTGAGTGTCTGTGTGCACGTGTGTGAGTGTGTTTAATACTTCTTGTGTGTGAAAAACATGCAAGATGCCTTGGCCCTCTCTCTTGATCCTCCATATTATGGCCATGATAGCATGCTCAAAATTGCAAATTGATTATTTCTTTTAAAAGAAAAATGGTGGTTTTGTTTTTCCCATTACAGATTTTCCTGATGATCGACAATCTTTCCTATCCTAGTCTGCCAAGTGACATCACTTTCTCAGAAAGCCTTTCATAACTTTTCACATATCCAGATCCCCTTCTAGATGTCCCAACAGTACCTTGTATCTTTCCGAACATTTTGGGTCAATGTTACCTAAGAGTAATACTATATACTCTCATTGAAAGATCTTATCTTGTTCACCATAGCAGACTCAGTGTTACTGATCTGCACCCATTGTGTTCCCACAATAGCAGGCCTATAGGAAATGTCAGCCATGACTTGAATAAATGAGTGAATGGATACTGAATTACAAATCCCAAATTCTTTTTCTGAACCAGAAAGTAGAATTTTTGAAACCTACATGGCCTACTCAGGAATGAGTGGTTGTCATGATCTATGTCATTGTGCCCTTGTTTTTCAGAGGCTGAAGCATCAGTAGGTGCATAACTTATAGAGCACTGGAGTTGACTCAACATTCTACAAGAAAAGGAGTAATGGGTCAAGGGGTGAAACAGGGTCACGTTTGGGGAACTTTCTTATCCTGACAATTGATGTGCCCCAGAGAACCAGCACAACTGTGCAACAGTGAGCAACTGAGTCATTCACTGTTCTTTCCCTCCATTCTTAGCAACATCTAATGTGTCATTAGTCGCAAATGACATAACACGGGTTCACTCACTGCACACCACCAGCTCCTAGATTTAGGTATACTTGACACCTCCGAGTAACCTATGGTTGTGCCTAGGCCAAGTTAGCTAACCTCTGTCCCAGATCCAGATCTCAAAGTCACCCACGTGAGGTCAGACATGCTTCAGGATGATGGCAGGACTGTTGGTTTGAAATGACGGGTGTCCTCGGGTTAGAAAAGTCATCTCAACTTGTGAGCCTATCTCCAGTATTTGATTCCTTCTCAAACCATTTCTTATTTTTAGCATAGTAACATAGAAATTATTTGTATTTTAAAGCAGCCCACTTCTTTAATGCCATCTTTTAAGCTATAATAACAAAGAATTTAAAGTGTTGCATGACTGAATAAAAAAACAAAAACAAACAAACAAAAAATAACCACAGCTTTTATGGCTCCCAACTCTCGTGGCTCAGAATGGCATAGACATCCCACGCAGGAGCTCCAGCTTAAGCAAAACCTTAAAAGTCAACACAAGACATCATCTATTTTTTTTAAAAAAATAAATCCTTGATAATTTATTGGAGAAAAAGTATTATTTATTTAAGAAAAGCAAAGTTGCTATAGGAATCACTCCTTCAGGGTATGGGAATGCATCTGTGCCATCTATTAATCCTGAAAATGAAATTCTATTTTAAACAGTATCTCCCCTGTACATCTGGGACATTGAAGCCCCCCAAAGGCTGCTCAATGTATCCATGTTTGACATAATTATCACAGTAATATTCTTTAACTCACCTGACTAACCCTCTTTTTAAATGGGTGCATTTATCATCAGGGAAATTTAAGCTTTAATTTAAGTACAGCTTGGACAAGATGCTGTACTTTCTAAGCAAAATTTGGGATTAACATTTTGACTCTCATTTAACAGTAGCTATTTCCTTGATTTTCATTTGAGTTGTCTTGTATCTGGCCAATACACAAGTCACAGATTATCACCCACCTTTTCCTTTGTCCTTCACTTGAACATGACTGAGAGATGCAGTGGACACAGGGACAGAAGAAAATCTTAAAAAGAAAATATATCTGCACTCAACTCAGCCACTATGAGATTCACATAGAATTTTATCTTGACAAGTACGTATAATTAACATGATCTTGAAATCACCAAAGATTTCAACCAGCTCCTAGAAATTTAACCCAGCCAAACAAACTTTCATGGATACCAGAAGATTGTTGAAGTCCCCCACCACTGCCACCTTTGCCCTGCCCTCCCACAGCCAGGTTGAGCACAGAGGCAGGATCTGAGGCCAGGGAGGGCTTCCGCCCCAGAGCTTAGTCAAGAATTCAGAAAACCCGACTGTTTTGAACTTTCTTTGAGATGTTGAAATTCTTCCTTCTGAACCATGCTGCCCCTATTACCAAAATCATACATGAAAACATAATTACCATTAACAATACAGGGAAGACTATTGGTCTTTGTAAAAGTCATTGTCGTATAATTCTGGTTCAAACTATAATTTTCCGGCTCTTTCATTCTGATTTCTAACATCTGACTTTTAAGTTATTAGCTACACTTTGGGTCTTTGGTTACCTGCTAGCACTTAAGTACTTACTATACTTACTTTTGATGTTTTCTTAGATGTTGCTGCTGAAGTCATGGGTGACATTGATTTTAAATTCTCAATGTTGTTGCAATTCTAGCTTTTGCATATAAGTTGTTTTAAAATAAGATAGTAGCCTTTTCTTGAGAATTTCTCTGCTGGGTTGTGGCCAGAGCTAGGGACCCATTGCACTAGAGCAAAGTGTTATTTTAGGAGGAGTTGAATAAGATCATCCCAGGAGGGTAGCTCGGTCTGTGAAAGGAAATCCTTCACAGAGCTCTTCAGCTAATTGGATGACCATGGTCCAGTTTCCTGTTTTATCTAAAGTGAAAAGGCTGCTCAAGGTACTGGCCTCCAGAAACCTCTTCCTTCACCTTCAAAGCCAGCAATAGGAGATTGAGGTCTCTCCAAACTCCTTTTCTGCAACACTATATCTTACTAAGATCGCCTTTTGTCTCTAGCTTGGAAAGTTTTTCCAGTTTTAAAACCTCTTGTGATTAGATTGGACCCATTCACCTATTCTACTCAAGTCACCAAACCAGATCAGTAAAATCCACTTTGTCATGTAAGACAACATATTCATGATATTCAGAAATCAGGTTATGAACGTCGTTGGAGTCCACTATTCTGCTGACTATATGTGACATTTAAGTGGTTATTTTGTTTTGATACATTTTCTATAGTTTCAAAGAATCATAATTTATGAAACTAGGTAAATACAAATGTTTTATTGTTAGATTTTTTTTTAGTGACTTCATCTGCAGTGAATTATCAGGATTAAGTTGACTTATGGTCCAACACATGATGAACACTTCAATTGGAGTTCAAAATCATAATTGAAATTTTCTTAGCAACAATTCATTATCTATCAACAATAGCCAACACAGACATCCAAGATAAATCACCACAACAATGTCTGTGCAATAGATAAATAGATGAATTGATTTACAAGCACTGATTTACAGTAAAATTTTGAACTGAGACAGAAACATATAATAGTATAAGCACAAAAGATGGGGAGTTGCTCCTGGGCAGGGGGAACCAGGAAGAAACTGGTAGAGATCTGTAGTGGTCCTGATGATCAGTCATCTAAGCTGAATATTGAATGAAAGACTGAATCTTTTATTAGCTACTAGCTAGTTCTTTCTTAGCGCCCTTCACAGTATCTGGCAGCACAAAGAGAATGATATGAAAATGTGAAGGCAGAAACTTATATGCCAATGGCTATCAAAGATTGTTAGAAGACCACCAGAAACTACAGTAAAGTCACGGGACAGTTCCTTCCTCAGGTACATCAGAAGGAACCAACATTGCCACAAGTTTTTAATTAACAAGCTTCTACTGACTTGAGCTTAGAAGACTCATTTTTTGCCTATCCACAATCCTGTAATAATTGCCACAAATTAGGTATCATCACCCCTATAGAATGTGATTATCTGGTGATCTTTGATACACTTTGTACATGTTATCTAATTTAATGACCAATTAGAGGGACAAAGCGTGAGCATCATCTCCATTTTCAGAAAAGGAGGTAAAGGTGAAATCAGATCATCTAAGACCACACACTTAGTGGTAACTGAATTCAAACATGTCTATGTATTGCAGAACCTGTATTGTTAATCAGTGATACTGATTATTTTGACACAAAGTCCTGCCAAAACTTTGGGACAGTAGGTAGAATGGTATGATAGGATTGATTTTAAGTTTGGAATGCTAATCATAATTTGCTTTTGACTCAACATTTCTTCAGAGACTAGTCGTTTACACTTCTTTTTTTTTTCTTTTCCTCTTTGGCATGAGAACTCATGAAGCCAGTAAAGCAAAAGCATGTGAAGCCCTCCAGCAGATAAACATTTTCCATTCGCATTTTTCAGAGAATAAAAAAGCCAAATTAAAAAAAAAAAACAACTAAATGGCAAACACTGTAAAGCCATTCCTTCCTTCATAAAAATAAATGTTCAGTCAAGAGGTCTTTCATTTGGAAATTAGATCCAGCTTCTGCTTATGGGAAAAAGCAAGTAAATGGATGAGACAATCACTAGGTCTGCTGACTGTAGAGCCACAGGACAAAGCTACAGGGTGCAGCAATGCTAAAATGAGGGCTTCACGGGGTTGAGCAATTTGTTCACGTATCTCCACACTGTGTGAAATCCAGTGCTGTAGAGGAAGACTCTTGCAACTAGTTCAGAAAGATCTAATTCAGGACAGATCCCCCAACCCCTGCTACCCAACACATGGTTTTGAAATCGAAGATTTCTTTTCTTTGAAGGAAGATGGAAAAGTCATTATGTACTCAAGTGCGAAAAATTAAGTTCAGACCAAGATTTTCATGGAATGCAACATTTCACATCCTGCTTAACTTTGATTGAGTGACTGCATTTCTTGTCAATAAAGACAAGTTAGTTTTTCAGGGTTAAAGTGTACAGTAGTTGGATGGATGGAGAAATTGGAATGATAACTATCTCACTTTAAGTGAAAATGATTTATTTCTGCCTTAATTCTGGAATAATTGATTTTTTTTACTAATTATCTCAGAAATGGTCTTTGAGGCATTATTATATGCATATTTTTTTCTCACAGAGAATGATTGAATGTTCATTATCTTCTGAAAATCAGGCAGCATATCATATGGTGTAATGGATGGTAAGTTATGGTCTGGCCTCTTGTGACTTTAAAACCTGCAGCTAGGATACAATAGGCAGAAACTACAAATAATGTACTCTGTCCTGTGCCCCAGGCAGGATTGGCCCTAAGAGGTTGAAGGATGCTATCTTCTTTTACCTGACAATCAATCTGTAGTTGATGTAAACACTATTGTGGTTTGCCTGGAAAGTGTGCATCCTCACAGCTGCCTCTGCCAGAATGCTTGGTCTCCAGCTTCTGGTGCTGCTTTGGCAGGTTTTGGAACCTGGTTAGCTGGCTACTGGGGGCAGTCCTCTGAAGGATACACTCAGCATAGGTTCTGGTCTAGTGCTCTTTGCTTCTTGGTCTGGCTGCTTATGTGAGAAGCAACAGTTCTACACTCGAACCGCTACAAAGCCACTCTGCCTTGGATTCCTGGGAATGATGAGCTGTACTTTCTGAAACCATGATGAAACCCTCTGAAACCCTGAGCCAAAATGAGCCTTTCACTGCTCAAGGTGTTATTGTTATGTATTTTTTTTACAATAATGAGAAAGTAAATAACATGAACTCAAATTCTGTTGCTTCCAAACTATTTTTGTTTAACCATGAAAGAAGGAATATCATCATATGAGAGCTAAATTATTAATATAGAAATTCTAGTAGAAAGGCAGGAGAGATAGCTCAGAACTTAAGAACACTTGTTACTCTTGCAGCAGACCTACAGTTAGTTCCCAGTATCCACATGGTGGAATACAACCATCATAACTCCAGTTTCAGGAGTTTCAGTTTATCCCATTTATGACCTCCACAGGCACTAGGAACATACATGGTACACATAAATACATGCAGGCCAAACACTCATATATATATATACATTGAAATAAATGAATCTGAAAAAAATTAAGAAAAGAAATTCTTGTTGAAAAGAAAAAGCTTTAGGATTATTCAAGTGCCTATGAACATCATGTGGTTTAATTCAGTGTATGTATTCTCCTATCAGTGTGACTCAGAGATGCCTGATATCAAAGGGGCGTTATAACCCTGTTCCCTCTGCAGGTTATGGAACAGTATTCTTGCTTGACTCTGCCCACCTTCTCACGGCTGTAAGTAATTATTGGCATTCGATATTCTTTTCCTATTGTGTGGGTTTGTGATTCAGAGAAGGCATAGTGCCTGTTTAAGTGAGGCTTAACATAAAAGAGGAGAGAGAGAGAGAGAGAGAGAGAGAGAGAGAGAGAGAGAGAGAGAGAGAGAGAGAAGAGAGAGAGTTTAAACTAGTCACATCTAGTTTTCCTAGGAAGTGTCAATTTTACGACATGACAACCAGTTACCATTGGGATGGTTCATGTAGCTATGGAGTTGAGAATATTTACCTCATTTCAGGGGTTTGAAGGGAGTGAGATCTAAACTTCCCAGCTGTGTGGCCATGGACAAGAATTATTCACATTTCAGTCCCATGTGTAAAATAGAGATATAAATCTTGTGTGAAACTTTATGAGACAATGCATACAGTCTGATGTCATCCCTGGCACACAGTGGACCATAGACATCTGTCCCCTTTGTGGTTTGGTTTAGATAGGTGCGTTGCATTGTGAAGAGGTCACTATTTAGGAATCTTGAGACAAATACAGAACAGGAAAAGCAGGAAAATGGAAAAGATTAGGATGTAACAGACTGAAAAGGTACTAAATAGTTACCAAGTGTTTCTAACACATTGAAATATGTAGGGTAAGTTATCCTTTTGCCCCATAAGTGGAAGACTCCAGTATGAGTAATGGTTCGGGTAGTTAAACTGCTTTAGGGCCTAATGTACAACAAAGTTTAGCTTATAAACTCATAATCATTTTGTCCAAATGTTGTAAACAATATTCTTTATTATAATTTAAATAAGTGCTGTACTATTGATGAATTAAACAGAAACACTTTAATTTAATCTCCAGTCATTAGCATCATGTCAAAACTGGTACCTGTGGTTTTTAAATCCATAATAGCAGAAGAGAAGAATACACAGTAAAGCGGAAAAAATTGCTATTAATCAAGACTTGTGATTCTTTAAAGTAATAATACATTACATGTACAGCCAGTCTTAAGTCCAGTAAATAATATAAAGTGAGCTTTGGTTCTGGATCCTCCTAAGACTGCATTGTTTGAGGTGTTGGGCTGTTGCTGCTCCTGCTTTTATCACAGTTACACATTTTCCTCCAATTGCATGCTCTTATCGTCGTGTTCTGTATTTCTTCTCACCCGCCACAGTCCCTTATCACATTTATTTATTCTCATAATGATAAGATCTCAAAACAATCTCCTTCCATTCACAACACAGTCCTTTCCACCAGAAGGGTTGAAATCTTAAACAGACTCTAAATACTCTAGTTGGCACTAAAAAAAAAATCACAATTAAATGTGTTTGTAGAACACATCAGTTTAAAAAAGATGAGATTATTTTAATTAGTTACTTGTTTCATCACACAGCACTATCATTTTTAATTAAATAAAATCAAATCAGAAATAAACTTTAGTTAAAATGATAGATATATGTATGCACATTTATATAATTCTAAATAAAATTTTCTTTATGAAGTATGGACACTAGTATGGCATTCTGAAGACCCTATTGTACATGATGATGCAGTACCTGCTTGGCAATCTTCATGCTTCAACTGAAATTCTCACAGGAGTTCTAGGAGGTAGGCATAGAGAGGGAATAAAGTAAGGTGTCAATGAACACAAAAACTGAGCTATAGAGTTAGGCTGCTAATCCAATTTTGTATACTTTCCTTGAAGCCAATTCTTTTTCCCCTCCCTGTTCCTTTCACCCATCTTCCCTGTTGCTATCTTCCTGAGTTCCTTTTCCAAAAAGAAACTTAGAGCATCTGATTGCACAAAGATGTCTATCATGCCGCAGTGGCTGCATCAGTGATGTTATATTTTTAAAATTTTTTTATTTATTTATGTTATTTATTCATTTTTGAGGTTGCTGCTTCTCCTGTCTCTGTTTTTTGATAGAGAATTTCCTATGAAGCACAGGCTAGCCTCCAACTCATAGCCTTTCCTGCCTCTGCTTCTGATCACTGAAGATACAACTTTGAGGCTCCCAGGTTTTAGTGCCTCAGATGTTCTGTTGTGAAATGTCTCAGAATATTCAGAAGCCCATTTCTATCAGCAATCACATACTTGTAAGATGATCAGCCTATGAGGTAACATGAAATTAGTTGGAAATTCATTGCCTCAAGTGAAAACCTTTTTAGTATGGTCTCCTGGATTTGCACAAATAAACAGATGTATTTTTTTTTCCAAAAATAAAGTTATCTTTTTCTGACTTTATAGCTATACCTATCCCAATACGGGTCAGCTTCAGGGACTGTAACAGCACATTGATTGACTATGTACTTTGGGGATGAAGCATTGCCACTTTGATAAAGACATTTGGGTACACAAATTTTTTAACAGAGTCTCACTATATAGCATTGGCTGACCCAGAAGTCTCTATGTAGACCAGACTGGCTTCAAATATAGATATCCACCTGTTTCTGCATCCCAAATGCTGGGATAAAAGACATGCATTACCATGTCTGGCCTGATACACCTTTTTTGTTTATGTTTTGAAATTTTAATACATGAGAACTGTATTTACATGATTTCCAGCCCTTCGTTGTTCCTCAATTCCTCTCCTGTCCCCAGTCCCCTCTCAAATTCATGGCCTTCTTTAATTATTATCAACACACACACACACACACACACACACACACACACACACACACACACACACACATCCTGCTGAATCCATTTAGTGCTGTTTACATATATGTCTTTAGGGCTGACCACTAGAGATTCAGTAACCTTTGACCTATGAGAGGGGCTTATCCCTGGAGAAGACTGATTCTCTCTTTCTCATCAGCCATTGATTACCTGTAGCTCTCCATTTGGGGCTTGAGCCTTATGAGACATCCCAATACCTGTTGGTCTATTAATTGATATTGTCAATGTGCAGGTTACATACTTTTTTTTTAATCCAGAAGCATTTAAAGCAAAATTGCTTATTTGAGAATGAAACATGGGGATATCATCTTTTAAGACTTTTGTTTTAACAATTTTTAAGGTAGGATGCAAGGTGATGAGTTCCATACATCATTTTCATACATCTGTGCCCTTATGGTTTGCTCTTATTGGTCTCCCTCCCTGTTCCTCTCACCCATCTTCCCTGTTGCTATCTTCCTGAGTTCCTTTCTTAACCCAAAAAGTTCTCTTCTTTTTCTCGTCTTTTCTTTCTTTCCTCTTTCTTTCTTTCTTTCTTTCTTTCTTTCTTTCTTTCTTTCTTTCTTTCTTTCTTTCTTTCTTTTCTTTCTTTCTTTCTTTCTTTCTTTCTTTCTTTCTTTCTTTCTTTCTTTCTTTTTCTTTCTTTCTTTCTTTCTTTCTTTCTTTCTTTCTTTCTTTCTTTCTTTCTTTCTTTCTTTCTTTCTTTTCTTTCTTCCTGCTCTAATGCCATCAATTTCACTACCCTATCTTTTTCATCCCTTTCTCCCTCCTGTAAGATTTCTTTCTTCCCTCTAATGGGGACATGTACATGCACACCCATGCAGCACATAACACACTCACACTTATTAAACCAAGTCACAAGAAGGCAGCTCCCACTCCACCATATCGCTTAGCACATCCCGAGAGATTACATCTTTTGAAGTCGAAACCCAATTGATTAGAAAATAAATTGAAAATACAGTGCCTTTAAAAATAGATTAGAAGAATATGATCCAATTATTTTGTTGAAAAAAAAGACACATTATCTTGTTACTAGAGAAGAAAAGAGAAAGTTCCTTTGCTGGGATATTTTCTATCCTCCATGCCAGTTGCTCAGCATTCTCCTGCCTCATCTATTTAAATGTTCACCAAGTTCATATGCCTAGCAATCTCTGGATCTTCCTTGTTCTTGAGCAGCTCTGACAGCTTTAAGACCATAATTCTAGAAACAGGAGCCTGTTTCTGAGCATATGCATGTGTTTTCCATTATATCCTCCAGAAGAGAACAATAGCTGGGTAAGATTACACTCTAATAGAATCCACTTTCATTAAATAGGTATATTTAGTCAGTTGTAATTTGGTAGACCGTAAAAGAGAAAAGGAAGAAGCTATTTAAAAAGAGGAAGGCAAGTGTAAGGCTATTAAATCATTTTGTAGTGACTGATTTCAAATTCATTTATATTTGTAGACCTAAATATTTATTTCAGTATACCTGAAGTCTTGGAGATTGTTGAGAATAAAAGTTAGATTTAGGTTACGACAAGCTTTATTATGGATGTTGTTGGTTGTAGATCTTCTATGTTCCTGCCCAAGTTAATTTTTTCAGATAAAACTATAAAGAAGTTTTCAGTTGATTGGTTAAAAAATAGTTGAACTCCATGGAAACTTGTAAATATATCTCTTGGGTGCCCACATAGCTGTTTGGCCCCAAATTGTCTTGTTGACACTCTAGGTGATCTCCTATATCAAGGAAGGGATTTAATTTCTTTTCATATCTGGTTGGTGTTTATTCCATAGTCACATACAGTATTCGGCTAATAAGAATTCTAAAAATCATTCCACAAGATGTACAAACAACTGAATCTCTTAGCCAGGAGAGAATGTTTAGCAGTACCTAAAGTCTTGATGGGAAGTACTGCTCACCCAGAACTTACTGAATAAACATTTACAGGGAGTCTGCTATCTGTTGGGTCCCGTGCTGGGTGCCAAAATTCTAGAAAGGGCTCTACTTTGCTTTATAAGAATGATGGAAATAGTTATTTTTTTTTTGCAACTTATAGAGATATAACCAACAACGGGCATTATAGAAATCCAGTCTTTGCCCGGGTGCCTTTAATCTCAGCACTCAGGAGGCAGAGGCAGATGGATCTCTGTGAATTCAAGGTCAACCTGGTCTACAGAGTGAGATCCAGGACAGGAACCAAAACTACACAGAGAAACCCTGTCTCGAAAAACCAAAATAAATAAATAAATAAATAAACAAACAAACAAACAAACAAATAAATAAAAAGAAATCCAGTCTTCAACTCTGTATATGTAAAAAATTTGTAAACATCACAGATTTTATTAAAAAAACACATTTTTTAATAGAAATATCTGGGAGTATATGAAAATGGTGGAGGAAATGGCTTAGTTTCTACTCACTTCAGTGATTCTTTTCAATAATTTATTTGAAGCCAAATTAAAATTAGATTTTTCTGAGTTACCCCTGTCCTCCAAATGTTGGGCTAAGTGTACAGCAGAGAGTTTTCAGAGTCTGAAACCAAACCCACAGGTTGCCTCCTGTCACAACTGCCTGATGAGGGAGAAAGCCACTTCATGCAGCTGTTTATCCCCTCTTACTGGTTAGGCAAGAAAACAAGTCACCAACAGAACTATGGAAAGCTATCTGTGTGGTGCGATCCTGCAATTTTGTCCATGAGGTTGATCACCACATCTTATACTTTCTTTGAGGTCTAGGACCCAGACTTCAAAATCTGGATCTGGATGTGGCTTCCGAGGTCTGTCAAATTGAAAATCTATGTGATGTAACAGAGTTTACTTTAGAATTATAGGATCAAAGGGGTTTCATACAACAACCTTTCCTTATAGCACACTGACCTCACAATCTGATGTCTGTCTACTAGGAGTGTATAGCTACCTTCCTGGAAACAGAATGGAATCCTAGTCAGAACAATTGGAATAAGAAATCTCCCAGTTTGTACCATTTTCCCTTTGAGCTGCATATTCTTGCATAGATTAAGCCTTACACTATATTAAACTGAATTACACATACTACATGCATGAGACAGTCCATGGCTATCAAGATGCAAAATTAACAGACAGACATGCTAATATACACTGTCTTTAGTTTATATGATGAATGATATACATTTGAAACAGATTTAAAGTAATCCTTGGGCCGGAGAGATGGCACTCTCCAAGTGCATACTGCTCTAGGAGAGGACCCAATTTTGATACCCAGCACCAATGTCAGGCACATCACAATGGCCTGTAATGATAGCTTCAGGGGAAGCTGATGCCCCAGCCTCTGCACCTGTAGGCCTGTGCACATTAACTCTCCCGAACACTCACTTGAAAATAAAAAATCTTAAAACAAAAAAAAGTTCTTTAAAACAATTTCACCCCTCAAGCTCTCTCAATATTACCTAAGTAAAAATTTAGGATAAATATTCACATGCTCAATAAAACTAAACTGTGGAAGTAAAATTGTTTTGAATCCTTAGTATGGAAAGTTCTGTAGGTTCTGGCCTTGGCGACCTCATTCTGTACATGAGACTGGTTTGTTTTTCAGTTACATTATGAAAAGCTGTGCAAATTCATTTTGGTGAATTTATTTTCTCAACTTTTGTTCTCATGAAGCAACAGAATACTCATTGAAACTTTAATCTCAGCACAAACAAGGAGAGAAAGGGCAAAAAATAAAGCATCGGTGATATTTCCAATACAAGGTTTTAACTCAATTTATTATTCGTGAATAATGCAGCCCAATCAGGAAAATGAACTTGTGCTCAAATTCATGCTATTCATATACTGTCTACAGCTAATAGGACAAAGAAAAGATTGATGAACATACTACCCACTTCAAGTTCTGACTCAGTTCTCAAGACTTGCTCTAGAAAACAACATTAGAGGTATTGCTATTGTTTTTTTTCCTTGTTGAAGCAAAGGTTTACCCTGTAATCCAGGCTGGCCTTTAACTAGCCATTCTCCTGCCTCAGGCTCTGAATAATTGGATCACAGGTGTGTACTTACTAATTTTAATAAAAAAACTTAATAATATTAATTCCCAGAAGAATTACTAAGAAATTGGATTATAGGAAGTTAATATGTTAGGTAATAGTTTTAATATATATGCACACACACATATAATTAACATGGTTACAGTGCTGTCTAGAAGCTATGAAGTTATAGTTTTATAAACTACTATACAGTTTTAAGAAAGCTTCAATAGTAGAATGACAGTTGATTTCAGTAGAAAATTGAGTGAGGATATAAGTCCCATCATGTTCTGGAAGGTGTTGGTGCAGCACATCTGTGATGGTTGGGAGTGTCAGTTCTCTAGTATCAGCTGTGCAGGACATCTACCAGGGCCGTCAGCATTCCAGAGAGAGCAGGAGGGGCCAGCAGCAGCTGTGAAGGAGTTCATCTTAAGTTTCATAGCAAGGGCTCTTGTTCTTCCCTGCTCACTGTCCTGTTATCTATGCAAAGTCATGATATTTAATCCTAAAACAGAAATGAAAACCACTTACTATTCTCTCACGTCCATCTTCTTCATTAGAAAATCTACTAAATATAACCACTCTTGAAGTATGTAATGTACCTTTATCATAAACTTAAACTGTGAATTTCTCTCAGTATTGCTGTATGCACGTGACTATTTTGATAGACTTTCCTGGAAGAGAGAGGAATGGTTCTAAGAGTGGTGTGTAAGTACACTCTGAGAAAATATAGCAAATGGACAGGGGCAGGATACCTTCAGAAATAAGCAGCAATGCATGGACATTTGTGCATTCTTGAGGGCATGGATTTTGTCTTCTGCATGTTGGTACAGCTGAGCAGGGGAGGAGCAGGGAGGGGGAGAGAGAAAGGAAGAAAGAAAGAGGGGGGCCTTCTTTGATGAGATGAGGAAAGGATGTATAATGAACTTAGTCATGGAGAGCCTGCTAACACACTGTCTGTTGGCAGTTTACAGAAACCACAAATGCTTTTTAAGTCCTTTAAACCAAGTTACTCCAACCACTAGATAAGGTTATAATGCATGACATTAGTATGCCGCAGGCTTCTCTTGCTCCAAGTCAATATCATTGTTTTGATTTTGGCTGGGGAAGTTCCTTTGTTGGTCAGCCACAACATTTCCATTAACTCAAATAAATACCCCGTCTCACCACTCCTGTGTCTTCTCCCTGCCCAAGCAGAATAGATAACATTACAAGTGTTGCATGAGACATCAAAAACTGAGATCATTTTCCCACAGCTTCTGATTCCTGAATTGTAAATGACTTCAGCACTATTAATAACATTTATGTACAAGGCAATGAACTTGGGGAGACTTTTAACTTTAACTAGGAACCAAAGTTTTATGCATTAAATTAGAAATCCTTAAAAAGGTTTAGAGAAAATAGAGGAATATGAGTTCTTTTAGAGATTGCCTTGTGAGAATTGTGAAATTTCAATTTCTGTTTTGGATTTTTAAAAGAATGGCCACTGAGAGCCTGGGTAACCTCCTCCTTAAGCTCAAAGCAGCAAAAAGAATATCATCCAACCCGTCATTCAAGTGGCCAATGTAGTTATAAAGCATTAGTTGTGAAATTGATTGATCTTCTGGGATATAGTGGCAATATCTTCATAAGTAAAGTCAATTGGTATTTCATGGTCTGAATAAATGAGAGGTAGTTACAAGCATTCAACATTCCATCATGTACCAAGTATAAAAACAATACTTCATCTGTAGCATCAGTTTAACTACTGATAACAACTCAGAGAGCTAATAAAAGTATTCAAATATCACAGAGTTATAGGCTTTCTCAAAGAAATACATGACCACTCATGGAACCCCAAGATTTAAGCAAGACAGTAGAGGTTGTATTCTGAATTCTCTTTCCATTAGACAGCTGCATTGGGCCTACTTTCTGACACAAGTGACCTTAGAAAAGTCTATTCTCATTCTGTGTAATATCCACATACTCTTAAGAAAGGGCCTATTGAATTCATATAGAAGTCTGGTTCTTTACCCAGAGGACACAGAGGCACCTGGTATACACCAGTCAGATAATAGCATGATGACAATGACAGGGACAAGCACTAGGAGCATCATTTGTTGTGGAATATTAGTCTAAGATGTGTTAAATTAGTTTATACTGTGGAATATTTATTTAATGATGCAAAGATGTGTTGCATTCTTTTATGTTACATTTGTTTAAGTCTGTAAAGCTGTGTTACTGTGCCTGTTTAAAACACCCAATTGGTCTAATAAAGACCGGAACAGCAAATAACTAGGCAGGAGGGAGGGATAGGTGGGGTTGGCATGCAGAGAGAATAAATAGGAGGAGAAAATTAGGCTCCAAAGAAGAACAAGAAGGGAGAGGAGGGAGAAAAGAAGATAGGAGGAAGTCAGGGGCCAGCCACCCAGCCATACAGCCAGCCACAGAGTAAGAAGGAAAGAAAGATAATAAAGAAAGATGGCCAGGCATGATGGTACACGCCTTTAATCCCAGCACTTGAGAGGCAGAGGCAGGTGAATCTCTGTGAATTCAACACCAACCTGGTCTATAAAGTGAGTTCCAGATCAGCCAGGACTGTTACACAGAGAAACTCTGTCTTGAAAAACCAAAAAACCAAAGAACAACAACAAAAAAAAAAAAAAGAAAAGAAAAAGGAGAAAGAAAGAAAAGAAAAAACAAAGAAAGAAGAAAATAAAAAGAAAGGCAAAAAGTCAAGAGGCAAACTGTAGTTAAAGAGAAACTGAATAATTTAAGTTAGAAAAGCTGGGTAGAAACAAGCCAAGCTAAGAATAAGTAAGAGTAAGTCTCCATGTATTTATCTGAGAGCTGGGTGGTAGACCTCCAATGAGTACAACAAAACAAAATAAAAAACAAAAACAAACAAAACAAAGCAAAAAAAAAACACAAACAAAAACCCCACTACAATTATTCTTCTAGACACCGGAGTGCATTCCATATAACCACTCACATGGATGGGGCTTTATTGTATCCCTCCAGGGTCAGTTCTGATGTTCTGGGTACTAGGTGTAGTAGAGGGAACACTCTTTATTCAGATATGGCAATGCTGCCTACCATATTGCCTTTTTACTGATGTGTATTTATTAGCTTAGCAAAGACTCTGAGAAGTTTTGCAGTGAATAAGCTTATCTTTATTTTAGCCAGTATATCTGAAGTTTATTTTAATACACATCTTCTATGTTACTTAGGACTTGTCAGTATTTCCCAGAACACACAGTGAAATCTATTGCTTCAGACTTTCAATGAGAGATTGGATCTAGAAGTGAAATTTCAATGGTCAGGAGAAGTTGGGGAGGGCAAAGGGCATGGCAGAGCAATATGTTAGCTTAGGTTAACACTTATAAACTCAGATCCCTAACATTATAATACAATTCACAGGGCATCTATTAAAGTGGTGATTCCAGGAGTTAGGAAGGGAAGACCGACACATGTAGCCTCTAATGACAGGATAAATCTATTCAAGCAGGAAGGATATATATTACCTTCTCAAGTGATTGTCTTTCTTACCCTGCTATTTCCCTTAGAACTCAAGCAAGTGACTTTCATTTTTTAAAAAAAAATCTAACTACCTTCTAGATAATGGGATCAATTTTAGAGCCTCATGATAGGATGGAAATCAAAAGGAGTGATGTGAGGAAGCCTGAGGAACAAATGGAACAAGGATCTGACTTGCAAATGAGTTGGGATTGGCTTTCCCTGGCTATAAAAGCATATACCTGGTGCTTCATAAGGCCATTTGTTTGTGAGAGCTTCAGACAGCTGATAACACAGGGGCTTAGAAAATCACAGGCACAGAAAAGTTGTATTTTGATGTGTACACATGTGTGTGTGTGTGTCCGTGCGCACGCACTCACATAAATGCATGGGTTGATGAGTGTGAGAGGCCACAAAATGAAATAAGCCTTATTTAAATTGAACCTGAGGTCTATCTACATGCAGTTGTAATTTGGCCTTATTACATAGCTGTTACTTATTTGAGATTTCAGGAATAGAAGTTAAATTCAAATTATAGAGTTTTCTGAAGGCCAGGCTGGGTTTGAACTGGTTTTGTTAATGGAAGAGGAGTCCTTGAAGGCTCTTGAGAAGTGAGATGACATGAAAAGCAGTGTTTAGGGAGACACTCTGTATGGAATACTCCAAAGGATGGAGGGCATAGAGGGATCCATGGTGTGGATGAGCACACAGTACAGCCTGTGAAAACCTTGGTTTTACAGCAGTGGGATGGAACAAGAAAGAAGGATTGGAGAGACTACTCTATGGAAGGGAGACAGTTTTTGAACTCACGTGTTCAAACACCTATAATCAGAAATGGGGATTATTAACAAGTGGGATTTTGTATGTATGGTTCCTTACTTTTGTCAACATGCCAAGTATGGATACAATATAAGTAAATGCTTCAAATAACATACAAAATTCAGTGTTTTCTAGAATTCTTTTCACAAAAGTTCTGTAGTGGAGCAGCTTTTTTCTTTTATGTACATTCTATGCTAACAGAACAAAATGTTTTCACTGAAGAGGTAAGCAGTCTGATGTCTGCTCTAGGTGCCATCTTTCCATCATAGCTGATGATGTCACCATCTTGCCATCATAGCTGATGTTACCGATTTCAGCTTCCAATTGACGGTCATTTTCTTCACGTGTGCAGAAGGCAAAAAGAAAAGGATGAACTATTCTTTAGAATCCAAGTGTCTTTCTCTTGCCTGTCCTGACCCTTCTCCATCATAGTGAGTGCTCTGGGAGGCCTCAGGGTAGCCGGTTTCTGGAAGGAGACTGAAGGCAGTCTGTACATCTTCCTGGAGTCTACTTTCTCCCATGTCATTAGCAACAAATCAACCATGGGGGATGAATTCACACCAAGAGATCCTACATGGGCCTTGGTTGTGGGCACGTTGTTTCCCTCTGTTTGGATGATAAGGATGAATTTCTGATCCACAGGTGAGTAGCGCTGAGGCTGCACTCTTCAAGATTCTGTAAGCACACTTCACCTGCGTTCTCAAGTTTAAAGAAAAAAAAATGATGCTTTTGTTTGTTTCTTTCTCTCTTTCTTTTTTTCTGCCCTGCTCACCTCAGGCTGCTGTTCCATCTGGGTCCGATCTATAACCCTGGATTTCCTGATGTGCAAACTATGAGGCACGTGTGACTATTAATTGTCATCATAGTTTAATCTAGGTGCTGGGGTTTGTCTTTGATTTAGCTAAAATCAATTAATTTAAAATTAAATAAAAAACCAAACATGATTTCCTTTTACAAAAAGTATACAATATTTTTCCATTAAATACAACTTCATTGTTCTGGCAGGCCACCTTGTGTTCAAGATTTACTATTTGCACAGAGGTGGACTATAAATGCAAAATACACACCAGATTTTGAAAAGTTAATGCAACAAAAATGCAAAAGCATCTTGTATTCACCTACTCTTCAAATTATATTTAGGTTATAGAGGATTAAGCTATATTTGTTATTAAGATCAAAATAACTCATTTCTTTAAACTAGACAAATTGAAATTACTGTGTGGTTCCTACTACATAATAGTACAGCTTTAAGCTTTGCACGCGTGTGCACGCGCACACACACACACACACACACACACACACACACACACACACACAATTCAACAACCAAACGAACCTCTCCAAACAAATCATCTAATTTAACAGTTAAATTTTCACTCTGTTCTTAAAGAAAAGGAGGTTTATTCTACAGGAGACTTAGTCAATGGGTACTATTAGCTCAGGAATAGTTGGCTTCTGGTGATATTTCCAAAACAATTGGTAGGATTTTTACAGTGTGATATAATGGAATATTCTCAAATATTTCTAGACTAGGCAGGAAATATTACTATAATTAAGTAGTTATCGCTCACCAGATACATTTTGAATATCCTAGTCAACTTTCTCTATAATCTCAAGGGAGGGCAATGCTTTGATATACTTTCATTTTACAAACCAGGAAACTGAGGCCCAGAGAAATTACTTGACTAAAGTCACACAGCTGGTAAATATAGAAGGCCAAATCAAAACCAGACTTATTCATTTCCATTGTCCATGATTGTTCTGGCACACTATCCAACAAATATCCCCACTCCAAGGCATTTTAAACAAAATTTATGGGGGACTTGTTGAATTTATTGGATTTTGATTCTAAAACGTTCTTGAAGAGTAGGTGGTCCTCAGCATGTCTTCTTCCTCCTACACCAGTGCCTCAGACTGCATTCCATTTCTTCCTTGACTCCAGGCGTAACCACTTTGAAACAGACCTAGAAAAGATTGGAGCTTACCGCACGTTCATTAGAAGTTGCTTCTAGGGTGGCTTGTCAGGTCAGTTCCAGGAAGGGAGAGGCAGAGTCTTACTGGAATCCATCCAACAGCTCCAGCATACTAACTTCCACTGAGCTAGCCCTAAACTCAACTGCAATCTTATCCATTCTCATCTTCTACCTTTAATCCCACTAGAGAGTATTGTTTTCCTTTGTAAGTCACTGGTCAAGAATGAAAAGAGCAGCTCACAATGCAAACAGTACCCAAGTCACAAGTGGAATGGAGGTCCTAGACCTGAGGGTTAAAGACTTCACAATGTGCCTTCTAGTCTTATTTTCAATCTAGACATAATTTGATCCTTCTGAATTTGACTCTGACTTACCACCAGTGTGGCTTTTCATGGGAGTTTTAAAATGCTGTTTACACACATGTTAACATTCTTTGCACTAGACTTTGTGTATCCCTTGCTAAATGAGTTGGCAATAAAATATTTTTAAATGCAGGTAGGCTCTGCAATTGAACCCATGCTAATTCTGGAACTATGTACAGCTGTGTGACATTAAACACTGAAAGAAGAGTGACAAGAGCCTCCAGGGTCATTGCAAAATTTGTCATGGTTTAGCAGTCTTTATTTATTACAAGGAATCCTTTGTGTACATAACAAATACTGACTGTCTAATTGAATATAACAAAGCAAAAAGTGCTTTTTACTATGTGCTCTTTATGTTGCCATCTAGTCTAATAATTTCTCTGTAAAGCCCTTCTGAAACAGACAAAGTCACATAGAGTTTAACAGCAAAGCTTTCAAATCAGACTGATCTGAGTTTAGCTGTGTCACTATGGTCTACTTTCTTTACTGCTCAACACCTCGGGTACATCATCTGCAAGAAGGGGAAACTTCATGTCAGTTAGGTTTTGAGATATAGGAAAGAGAGATCAACTCTTAAGTGATCAGTATTTTTTCAAGGAGAATTGATTGCAAGGATATGAGGTAGCTATAGGATAAAGTTCAAGTAGAGAACCAAACTCATCTTTGAAAGGAAAGGACATGAATTCATGGAGCTTTAGGCTTACTAAGACCAAAAACATATTGGCATTATTGAGGTGCAGTTACAACCCCTGCCTCTCTACTCAACACATAAACTCTCCTGAGTTCTGGTGGCTAGTTGGGGGTCACATGTGCCTCTCCTTGGTCAGGGCAGGAAAAGATAGAGTGCTCTACTGATAATGATATTAGATTTAAGTCAAGGCTGAAGGCCAAGATTTCAAAGGTAGTATCAGGTGATATAAGCAAGGACAGGGATTGTAGATCAGAATAACAAACAGAAATGTTCGGCACACTCTTTACTTGGAGTTATTAAGATGTTCAAATGGGATAATTGACTTAGACACACGCAGTGACAATACCAAGTTGCCAACAAAGATAATTTAAAAATATATTAGAAAGCTCTCATCATCCCATCTATTCTTCTCTAATACTGACCAGATTTTCAAAGAGCTCATTCTACACACATGTTTGTGAATGTACATGGAAAGCATTGGTTTTCAGAGATTGATCTTGGATATAACTTAAAAAATTCCTAACAGAACATTTTAACAATTTGATTGCTAGATGAAGGTATTTGAAAAACAAAATGAGTAATAATTATGTTCCACACAGTTAGCATGCAATTATTTAATTCAGAAATCTGCCTTTGCTATTTCAAACATAAGCCAACAATAAATCTCACACCATCTATTTTAGTTATGGTAAATCATAGGCATATGTGGTCATGATTATGTCTAATTGTGGGATAAAGGATTTAATTTTAGAGCATGAATGAAATATACTCGATTTTGAGCACGATTGTCTGGGAATAATAGGGGAAAAGCTAACAGCTATGTGATAATAAATTCTCTTTCTGAGAGAATGATAAGGAACCTTTAAATCAATGATTCTAATTCTTAATAATGGTTTTAGAATCCTGGGTTCTCCGTATTTAGAATGTACCAGCTGTGTCCAATTAGGAAGACTGTAGACACTTCTGACATGAATCAACTGACGACAATGACAGTGATATGTGTATGTGAGTAATTATTCCAGTTGTGTGTAAATAGAACATCTGGAATATTTTCCCAAGCCATTAGCTTATAGAGGAATATGTTCTTTGATAAATTTATTCCACAAGAAGATTTCCACTCTATACTGAAAACCATTCTTCTTTTAAATAATAGGAAGAGAGAATCTATCATGTACTTGTTCTGGAATTGCTTATGAACTGACTGTGATCTGAAACTTTTTTCTTTCATTCCACAATAGACCATGTCTTCATTATAACTGAACAATCACACTACAAAAGCAAGCCTCAAACAGATCAAGTAAGACTCAAAGTTACCCCTTCTCTCCAAAATCTTCTGTGAAACACAAACTACTTATACAATATGACATTTAGGAGCAAAAAATCAGCTTCTGTAGTATGTCTCAGCTCAGAGAGACTCCCAGTGCGAAGGTGAGTATTTCAAAAGAAGGTGAGGTGGATGCCAAAACTCTAGGGAGTTCTGTTCATGAATACGAGGAAGTTGAACACTCTGCCATTCTATGACCACACTGCACACAGTACACTGTAGGTCTTCAAGTGAATCTGAATCTCCACCCATTCCGTTCTGTGAATACATTAGTGTGCACATATTGCACCTGAGTCACCATGGGGGGAACATATATAAGAGGTATGCCAGATTGGGGATCTAAACAGACTCCTAATGAGAGCCACTGTTCATTCATTCATTCCCTCCCTGCCTCCCTCCTTCCTTCTTTCCTTCCTTTTTATTTTGAAGTCATTGTAAGTTTGGTGTAAAGTTATAATAAATGACATGGATAAACTGATGTATCCTTCATCAGTTTCCTCCTTCTGAAACTTCAGGACAATAAACAAGTAGGATACTGGCATTGAAGAGTCAAACTATTTCCATTCCTAAGAGCAACTATCAGGTTGACATCTCTAGTTACATTCTCTTCTCTCCTGTCCTAATTCCACCATTTCAAGAACTCTGTGCAAATGAAATTGTATAATATGTAATCCTTTGGAACTGACTTTTCTTCTTCAGGGTTTTTATGTATATTATAGGTTGTGGGGGGGGGTAGCAACAGTTCATTCTTTTTATTGTCAAGTAGTATTTCATTATGTATATAAGTTTGTTTAACCATTTACCTGTTGAAAGACATGTATGTTTATTTTCAGTTTTGAGCTGAATAAAACTGCTCCAGGGATTTAAACATTAATAGTCATAGAAGGATGATTCATACTAGCTAAAAAAGGGAAGCACCCCAAACTCACCTTTCAGATGCATGTTGTGATAGCTAGTTTTGTGTCAACTTGACACAAACTAGAGTCATCTGTGAAGAGTGAAACCTCAGTTGAGAAAATGCCTCCATGTGATCCAGCTGTAGGCAAGCCTATAGGGCATTTTCTTGATCAGTAATTGATGGGGGAGGGCCCAGCCAATTATGAATGGTGCCGTCCCTGGGCTGGTGGTCCTGGGTGCTATAAGAAAGCAAAGTAAAGGAGCCAGGAGGTGCAAGCCAGTAAACAGCACTCCTCCATGGTTTCTTTATCAGTTCCTGCCATGACTTCCCTGGATAATGAACTGTCATCCATTTATTTAACTGTTGCTGCCTTTTAAGCCATGGCTGTCAGAATCAGCAATGGCAACTCCACCGCTACCAACAGCGGTTGGACCTCAAGGGCCCTAACTGTAGGGAATTCTGTGTCCCCCACACCCCGGCTCTGACTCTTGCAAAACAATGAGGTGAACTTAACTAATGTCTGTCCCTCTAAAGAACTCAAGATTCAAAGGTTAAGGTGGAATTTTGCTCTTCAGAGAGGCTGAATAGCAAGTACCTCACCTCCTCTCCTGATTTGCATCCTCCAAAAAGCCCTTGTACGTCTCCTCGCCTCTCCTTATAAACCCTTCTCCATCTGGCTCCTCCTTACCACTTCCAGTCAGCTAATTGTGGCCCAACCTCCTGACTGCAGGTGAATATTATTTAATCAAACACATCTTTGCACAATTTAACAAATGTTCCAGAGCACAAACAAAAGTAACACACCTCAAAATAATATTCTACAACAATGAACTACAAGTCATAAGATGAAATAAGCCCTTTCCTTCCCAAGTTGCTTTTTGTCATGGTGTTTTATCACGGCTATAGAAACCCTAACTAAGACTTGGGTAATATACACAATGTGGTATATATGCAAAGTAGCACATCATCCACCATCAACAAGGAAGAACAGCCTGAAACAGAGTATAACAAGGATCGACCTCAAAACCATTATTCTAAGTGAAAGAAACCAGGCATATAGGACACATGTTATATGAAGCCACTCATATGACTTGTTGACAATGAACAAATTCATAAAGACAGAAAGTAGAAAAGTTGGCAAATGCTTGTGTGAAGGAAGTTATTGAGTGTGGAGTTTCTATTTGAGATGATGGAATCATTTTAAAAAAGAGATTGCTTTAGGTTTTATGCTTTAATTTAAGTCTATCATTTATTTATTAATAACTTAATTTTGAGTTAAGACTTATATCATATTATGTTTTGCTAATGTACATTAAATGTATTAAACATACTGTGCTTCCTAATCGAAACAATGACACTAAGGTATGTCCTTTCCCTCTTTCCTCTGTGTAAGCACTCTCTCTGCTCATTGCTTTACATGTTTGAAACTATCTTCACCGAGTCTACCTTTATCTTTTCTATAGCTTGGTTTCAGCACTTCCATGCTGAGATGTGGTGCTTAGTATGAATATCCACTAAGGATTCATTTTGCCCTTGTGTTTACAAAACAACTAAACTGGCATTTCATTGGTCAGTTGCATAGTCTCATGATTGTCACATTAACTGATGAATGAATACCAGAGAAACTGAAATAAATAAAGTATTTCTGATCCTTTCTTTGTTGTACAATACATTTAGGATCGGCAGCCTTGTTCATCAGAATTTAATTCTGTTCTGTTTTCCTGCAATCCTGCAAATTAGGGATTGGAGCCACGAGTGACTTTGCAGTTAGCAACACTGTTGATGCGAGCAGTTTTTGTGCCATCAAATTCTGTGCTTGCTTGCTTTCTCTCTTCCTTCTCCACTTCATTTCTCCTTTCCCTCCCTTAAATTCTCTTTCTCTATATCCCCATGCCACCTTCCTTCATTCTCAAAAATAAATAAAGAAATAACCTGAGAATTAAACATCAAGAAAAGTAGATAATCCCTAGCCTAATCAAAGAGGAAGAAAATAGACAAATACACATATGAAATAACCATACACTAGAGTAAGTATTGTTTCATGTGGTTTTATCCATGTTGCAGACATGGAATATTGCTTAGTTGGGAGCATTCACTGTATCTATTATAACAGAATTACAAAATAGATCATTGTAGTGATGTTGATTGAATTCAATGAATGAATTCCATTCTTTTATCAATTTGTTTAATAATTACTCAATACAGTAACATGTGTGGAATTGTACTAGGGACTACTACAAACCACCATCCTAAATTTTACAATTTCTCATTTTTAGGAATTTAGAATTTATCTAGAGATATTATGCATAAATAGATATTTATTATATAAGCATCATATCAGAAAGATGAATCACAAATAAAGGTAAAATAAGAATTATTCCCTAATGAGGAAAAAATATCTCTTTCTGAAGTGATCATGAAAAACACCATCTGAAAGTTGGGCTTCATATCAAACCTAAAACAGGAGGGAATTTCAAGGAGGCATGATGAGTACAGGAAGAGAGAAAGAGTAATCACTAGTCATGAGAGCTAAAAGGAGAGACTGGAATACACAAGAACAAACAAACATATGGGAATATATTTGGGAAGCCTTATTTATTCTTGATCCTGCCAAAGGAAATCAGTAAGAAAATAGTCTTTACATAATAAATAAATA
The DNA here is from genome assembly GCF_004664715.2 of Peromyscus leucopus. Classification (NCBI taxonomy): domain Eukaryota; kingdom Metazoa; phylum Chordata; class Mammalia; order Rodentia; family Cricetidae; genus Peromyscus; species Peromyscus leucopus. Next base: position 104,756,885 of record NC_051068.1, read on the forward strand.
ATTTGTGTCGGTGTGTGTGCACCTGCATGGAGATTTTATATACATGTATATGTATGTATATGTATATATATTCTTCTTTTTATAGAAAATAAATTTTCTTCATGCAATATTTTAATCATGGTTTCCTCTCCCTCATCTCCTCCCAGATTTCCCTATCTCCCCACTTACCGAACTCCATGCCTTCTTTCTCTCACTCTTTAAAAAACAGCCAGGCAAACAAACAAACCAGAGTAGAACAAAACAGACAACGAACAGAAAAAACCTAAGTTTTCCTTTGCGAGTGGCTGTCAGCTAGAGATAGCCTCTTCATTAGGGATGGAAACTCAGGAGATAGCCTCTTCGTTAGGGATGGAAACTCAGGAGATAGCCTCTTCGTTAGGGATGGAAACTCATGTCTTTGCCCCATGTGTAGCTTGCTTTTCAAAATCTTAGACTGGAGCATAGATCAAATGTGATGTTTTCTAAGGAAGAAATCATTTCAAACATTGGCTAGAAATACTTATTTATACAATGTGTCGTCATGAAACCATAGAGATTTTATTGTTAATTCATCTCTCCTCAAATTTAGACTATTCCTTCAAGTGTCCATAGGGCACATTTTTGCTTGTATTTACATTTTTTTCTTAGATAGCTTAGCCCCTGATAATTATGTAAAGACAATCAACATTTCAAATAATTTTTAAATGGCTTTTACAGATACACCTTTATTCATAGTAGAGTTACAGCCTGATAAGCTATCAAGGCAGAAACTGCGTATAGAGAGAGCACCTAGCTTCCGAAGCAACATAGATCGACTACACAGTGCACCAGAGCACCTGTTTTCCAGAGGGATCACGTAGCTGATGCAGTGTGACTGTTTACTCCTAATAGCCAGCACTAGTGGAGTCTATGCTCTTACACTGGATGATTGATCCGGGAATCCATCACTCTTCCAAATATGCTACCTTCTAATGTGCCACGGTGCTGTAGGTGCTTTGTACCATTTTAAGATTGAAAGATAGCAAGTCAGATTAACATAAACCAAGACAATCATAAATACTGAATGCATGAAATTAAGAGGAAGTTCTTTTTACTCAGTTGGGCTGCAGTGCCAATGTTGGTGTCCTTATGTTTGTAGAGTCCTTACTCATGTCAGCTGCCTCTTTCCAGTGGCAGACAATGATAATTTTTGTTTCATAATGCTGTTGGAAGGATAAAAGGAGGTTGTGTGCATTTCAGATGAACATTTTATGTTGAAATGAAAATACTAATTTAACATTAATATGCTCCAAAATTGCATTGAGTTTCAAATGAAACAAAACACAATTATACACTTGTCTAACTTTGCAGAAATTATCTTCTTTAAATAAAGTTTCCCTCCAGAGCTCTTGTAACATCCTTGAGAGAAGTTTTCCATATTATAGACTGGTAAGTCAATGATCATAATCCATCCACCAACATGGAATTTCTATGCCTAGGTTTATGTTATGAGTAATTTAAGACTTATGATAGTAAACTATTACACATGATCATTACTATGGATTGTTTCTGATTGATTGATGGGACTGTTGACAAAAATCTTATGTGGTCAAATGTCAAGGCTGAACAAACAAACACCTGGATACTATGATATATGAGTAAAGACAGAAGTTGGATTTGTGCAAGAGTGCAGTGAGTTGGAGGAAGTGAGTAGTGAGGCTGACATCTGCATGTGGATTGCACACTTAGACTAGAACCCTGAGCACGTGCAGGTCCTCACAGTGTTGGCCTCACTCAGCATTTCTGTCCAGCCATGATGTGGAGCTCCTTTTAGGATGCCTGGTGAGCGTGTAATTTACTGTGGACTGGCCTATTTATGGTACACCAGAGGATACCTTGCTGTTTTTCCCCCCACAGCTATTAAATCTTAGCGGCAGTTAGAATCCAGGATGCAGAATGACTCTGTGGAAGCTGACAGGGTGCTTCCTACACTCTTCCTGTCTGAAAAAAGTGAGATTAACTAGACTGCTTAGAACGTAGGGAATGGAAAGAATGCATATTTTCAATTGGATGAATTTGCTTTTGTATTGTGTTTCTTATTGAACCTTTAGGTTTTACTCTGCAGACTTAAAAATATGTACCTTGCATGGTCACTTTGAGTATTTAATGGAACAATGGATGCAAATATATAAATTTGATACCTACATCTAGTACATGGTTACATTCTGCCACCCTCTAATTCTACATCCCTTCTCAATCCTGTTCATACATGAAGGTGTCAACAACAGCAAAATTAAGAGTTTTATAAATTCTCAAGTGTGAAGAACTGATGCTAATTCACATCACACAACAACTTCTCATCTGTCAGGAAGTACAGAAACAAGTACTGTTGTAAGAGCTTTGCATATATACTGTGATTTTAGTATTTATACTAATAAGAATCCTAGCCTATTAGTGGTCAAATGTCAAAGTTGAACAAACAAACACCTGGATACTATAATATATGAGTGAACATCTTTACAAGCATTTTTAGAGCTATAACATAATAATAACAGGGGTAATAGATATAAAGGTACTCATGCTTGCATTATAACCAGTGGTTAACCAGAATGTTTGCCCCGTGAGAATTAAGCTCTGTCTTAAAAGTCCTTATACTTTAAAGGTAACTTACTTTGCACTTAATAGCTAGCCTAGAAACATCAGAATTCTTGTTCTTTTGTTTTGGTTGAGGTTTTCCTTGCTAATCTTAGAAAGATAATGGCATTCTATAGATGCTGCTTCTTTCATCAAAGCACTCACCAATACTTTGTCATAAAGATTTGTTTAGGTAAGAAAAAAAGAACAAGAGATTTCCTTTGTAATTCATGAATAACTTTGGAAATTGTGTTTCTGTGAATTGGTTGGTCTGTTTGCTTGTGTAAAACTGTGGGTGGGAAGGACAGAGAAGGGAAGGGGGAGAGAGAGAACTCTTCTTAGTTTCAGATGTGAGAAGCTAGTTGTGAGTTACCCTTGAAACAATACAATTTTACTTCAACAAGTTTCACTACAAAAGATGTTGTAAAAAGAAGTGGTCATAGCCTGCACGTCTACTTACCTAGACTGATTAATTAACCAGTGTTAGAGGGAAATGGATGCTCCGTAACTACACACTGAGAGCAGAAAGAAAGCAGGGTCAGGTTACTACATCTGGAGTACTTGCAGTGGTGGAAAGTAAAATAATGAGGATGCCAACTGGGCCACCCACTGCAAAATGTGGGTGACCAAATGAGCCAACGGAACCTCTAATGAGTATTTACTACAAAGGACTCTGCATGCAAACTGCTTCCAGACTGATGTGATGCCAAGCTTAGAGGATTGAGTGTGTCCGTGGCTTTTGCTGATCGGCAGCCAAGGCATCTAGGAACACAGGAGGGGGTCTTTTATTAAGTATATCAAGAATATTACTTTCAGACAAAAAGAATGCAAAGAATGGATCAAACAATGTTATAAAAATAGATGGGAGACAGTAGAAATAATTAGTAATAGCAACATTCATATTATGCATGGAGGGAGATTTAGTGCATTTTTCAGATTTATGAGCTTTATGTGGTCTGGCCTATGTTATAGGTAGTGGTGTATACTTATTTGATTTGTGATTTCAGTGGTGGATATTCCTCTGCTGTATTCCATCTGTGTCCTTTATTCTATTGTCTTTTATCCTTCCAATACTAGCAGAGGGAAGATATAAGATTCTTAGTACTTTATCTTCAAATACATTGATTAGAAAGTAGGTGGCTAACATGGCTTTGATAATACATGAACTATGAAGAATATAACAATTTTCTAACAAGAGGTAAGTGTGTAATACAAAGAAATCAGTTTGAGAGGAATTGCTCATTATCATTAAGGAAGTTAGTGTCCTAGTTTATCTTGACTCGTGCATTCATTCTATAGATCTCATCCTCTATATATTTTCCCAATGAGAACATCAAACAAGAAAACAGTTCTGCACTATGACAAAGATCAGTCCTGGGAGCAATTGTAATATGGCTGCCAAATAAATGTTTACATCAGTACAGCAAAACAAAGCCAAACAAAATCTGATTTGTTACATTTGAAACGTTTAAAACATAACAACAGTAGTTATTTGATTCTCTTTTCTGTTTCCAGATAATTGCATTGACATTTTGGAAATTTCACTTCTGGTCCTTTTCAAAGATGTGTTCACTTGCATTTAGTAGCAAGATTTCTCAGGAAACACTGACAAATGTGAATGGTGGCCACTGGTTTCCCTCTCGTTAGGAACAAGGGAAACACGAGCTATGGACCTAGAGTTTATAACTGCATTGCCTGGAAGATTTCTCCAGTAACTGCTAGAATTTTTCCAGTTCCACAGCTTGAGTCAAATAAACCTTTGTATCCACTAAGAGGAATTCACAAACTAGGCCAACATAGTAGTAGAAAGACTGAATTAGAACCAAAGCCCATGTGCACCACTTGGGCCAGTCATTTGAGAGGCTCTGTACTAGCAAAGGGGTTTCCTTGGGAGGTCTACTGGTTCCTGTGCATGGGGGAAAGACAGCAGCCACAGGACAATAATGACAGTGGTGTTTACAGCTGTGCTTGAGGATCTGCTCTATGTCAAACAGGAAAGTCACCAACACATCATCCAATCAGATGAAAATAATAATGGCAAAACTAGATAGCCATTACACATTACTAGACAGATTGTATTTGATACACATCACACACACACACACACACACACACACACACACACACACCTCATTCATAAAGCTCGTAAATATGTGTTACCATTATAATTAGACAATCCCTTATAATACTAGGAAGTATTTTCAGTTCTTTACATTAATTAATTCAGTCTTCACAATAGCTTTGTGAAGTAGGTGGCCAGTGTCTCAGTGGAAAACAGAAGTCCAATAAACAGTAAAGATCATGCATCTTTTAAACAGTAGGGTTGGGGGTTAAACCCAGACTCTCTGGTTTGAGTGCATTGCAGTTCAACTCAAGATCAAGATGCCTGATTAAAACTACAATGACAAGCAGAAGGTAACAGTGCATGCCTGTAATGCTAGCACTTGGAAGGCTGAGGCAGGGGGATAAAGCTTTAGAGGCCAACCTGAGCTGGGTAGGAAAATCCTATCTTCAAAAGTTAGTAGTTGGGTTTTGACTCGCACCAATTCCTGAAAATGAAACTCTCAGGAGGACTCGCCCTCCTCTGCTACTCACCCACTGTGGGTTCTCCAGGTCTTCAGCTACTGAAGGAGGAGTCTCTCAGTTTAGAACTGAGAGAGAAACTACAACTATGAGGGGGAGGAGAATGGGACCATTGGAAATCCCGGGGTTTTTCTGTGCCCTTGAGGGTTCTGGGCTTTCCTTTTGGCTGCTCCTTTTCCCTTCTCATACCAGTCAATTACATAATGGTTTGTCTTTCTACTGTTGAAAGCCGGAAGCAATATCACATCTGAAACAATCACTCAATGTAAGTATCAAAGCTTTCAAAGTTTGTGTGGTCAGAAAACAAAAGAAGTAATGGGGCAAAAGTCTACCAAAGGGGGAAGACATGCTGTCCTCTTCTCTTAGTATTGATTTTCTGATCTGGCCTCTACGGAAACATGACCCTGGGCTCAAACAACTTGCTGATTTTCAGAATGAAATATTTTGTGTAATTCTGGAGTTGAAATGGGACTGAATTTCTGGGTGCAGGGCCAGGAAGGATAACAAGTGACAGAGTAAGCATGACAGAGAAGGTTTGGCACTCCTGGGAGAGTTGCTTTAGACAGTGGGGGGACCCAGAATAACAGTCACAGATCAAGAGAGTTGCTAGTCACGGCAAGAAGCTGTGTGAGACAGGGAAACCACTAGAGTCCCAAGCTAAAGCCTGAAACTTGAGCAAAAGCAGAATATACAAGAATCTCGGATTTGATTCTGAGCAGAGATCATAAAACTGCTTAGTTGAGGCAACTGACTCTTAAATTAAAAACAAAGGAGGATACATAAATCAGCTGTATCCTCCAGGAACCACATACTTAATTCCAGAAAGGAATTGGGACTTCTTTGGGTCAAACTTGAAGATGTCTCTGAATAGTTTTGTTTGAATATGGGCATTTCTCAAAGTTGAGCAATAATGCTTCTGTGAAATCTACATGGGGAATGTGTAAAGGAAGAGGAGGGCTATATACTTGGAACAGTGTCATTTGACCTGCTCTAGTTGGGACAGTCAGTGATAGTGACCCCAACTTCTGACGTGAAATTTTTAGCAAACCCTAGTAACTCAGAAGATTTGGAGAATTTTCACAGACATTCATAAGGAAAATGAAGACTTAGTTATTCCCTGTCAGGCATTTTATATATCAATAAAGTCTCTAACAATTTGGCTGAAAGTAAACAATATTTGTGACAGTTTTAAGAGTGTATGAGGCAGGGTCTCATTATTTTGACTCTTTTTTAAAATCTTGATCATGAACCTCAGTGGAAAAGATGACTCCCACCTCTCTCTGTATGATATGCATGTTCTTCTGCGTGCTTAGAGTCTAGTGCAGAGCCTGCTGGGGGAGGAGGAACTGTGCCACCTTGAGTAAGTTCCTTAGTTATTTTGTGTTTATAATTCCTAAGGATAAAAGGATAACAGTAACTTACATAAGTCTACCTGGGGAGTTCTGCAAAATGTTGTGCATGCAGCGCCTGACTGGGCTGTATTAGATTTAGACCTTTTCAGATCTTAGGTCATACTCAGAGGGAAGGTATCCTGCCCTTCTTCCACCCCTCACTCCTTTCTTTCTTACCATCCTTTCCTTCCTCCCTTTTATTCCTCTGACAGATATTTGTCCATCATTGTGTCAGGGATTGTGTGCTAGATACCAGGCTTAACAAAGCTCCCAGTGAAGAAGACAGACCCAGGACCTAGGATCATCCTTTTTTTTTCCTTTTTTTTTAAATTTAATTTTATTTTATTTTACAATATAATTTAATTCTACATAACAGCCACAGATTCCCTTGCTTTCCCCCTTCCTGTCCCCCTCTCCTCCCCCCAAGCCTACTCCCTATTCCCACCTCCTCCAGGGCAAAGCCTCCCCGAAGACTGAGATCAACCTGGTAGACTCAGTCCAGGCAGATCCAGTCCCCTCCTCCCAGGCCAAGCCAAGCGTCCCTGCATAAGCCCCAGGTTTCAAACAGCCAACTCGTGCAACGAGCCCAGGACCTGGTACCACTGCCTAGATGCCTCCCAAACAGATCAAGCCAATCGACTGTCTCACCTATTCAGAGGGCCTGATCCAGTTGGGGGCCCCTCAGCCATTGGTTCATAGTTCATGTGTTTCCATTCGTTTGGCTATTTGTCCCTGTGCTTTATCCAACCTTAGTCTCAACAATTCTCGCTCATATAAACCCTCCTCTTTAACCCAGGGCCTAGCTGTGGATCTCTGCATCCAGTTCCCTCAGTCATTGGATGGGGTTTCTAGCATGACAGTTAGGGTGTTTGGCCATCCCATCACCAGAGTAGGTCAGTTCGGGCTGTCTCTTGACCATTGCCAGCAGTCTATTGTGGGGGTATCTTTGTGGATTTCTGGGGACTTCTCTAGCACTTTGCTTCTTCCTATTCTCATGTGGTCTTCATTTACCATGGTCTCCTATTCCTTGTTCTCCCTCTCTGTTCTTGATCCAGCTGGGATCTCCTGCTCCCCCAAGCTCTCTTTCCCTCAACCCTTGCCCTTCATTACCCCCATTCATGTCCAGGCTGTTCATGTAGATCTCATAGGATCATTCTCTTTATAATCCTTTTATGCTGACTGAGCAAGCCACCACACAATGTCTGCACTTTGATATTCTCTCCCGAATCACTTTGCTGGTTCTTTGCATCAGTCATGAGGATGTCACACATGCATTTCCATTTCCTTAAGTTTTTCCTCAGCTTGTCTGTACTTCAGCTGGTCAACCGCAAGGCCACTTTTAGATCTTAGCTCAAACTTATACTCAAGGTTTGTTTTCTCTGACTCTACCTATGGCAGATCCTTTTGCTCCGTACAGGTTCAGCATTGGGTCAGGTTTGTTTAGAACATTTTATCTAAGCATGTCACATTTATTTTATTATTGGCTATTCAGGCTTCAAAATGGTGACTGCCATAGGACCAAATGTGCTTGTTCCCCTATTGGGTAGCCCACGCCTAACTCAAGTCTCGGCCAATAGTCAGCTCTCAGTGTTTGTTAGTTGATGAAGAATAAATACATAACTGGATAGATGAATAGGACCACTGAGGGCTTTTGCCAACACCAGCTCATTTTCTGATCAGTAATTATGAATAATTCTGTAAGGTAGTTCTTCCTTTAAATTAAATACTCAAAAACAAAAAAAAATTATGCTTCTGTAATACTCAGATTATAACAATGGAGATCATTCTTTGAAGGCAGTTCCTTGTGACTGTTTTTCTGCTTGTACCCTGTTATAAGCCAGAGAACTATGGCTGCAAAGGCGGGTATGAGACCGCCTTCAGAGAATGATGATTTCCAGGCCCCTCATTATGATGCATGCTGTTTAAAGAAAGGAAGAACCCAGAGGCTTACAATATGCCCGTTCAAACACGACTGTTTGCAAACATTGGGCAAGACAGCTGTGTACTTCCTGGCAGATGAGGTTTAAATAAAAAACACAAGCACATTCTTGGAAAAATTAGAATTGTTAAAAATTTAGGATGGGTGGAGAATTTAGACTAATGAGCAAACGCTTAGGAAATTGATGGAGCTGGTGTGCACAGCAGCAGCAGCATTTGTGACAGGAGTTCAGAGTTGATGCTACATAGGTTTTGACCTATCAGGCTTACTCTTGCATGAATTACATTGTGTGTAAAGTCCAAGAACAGATCCGTGGATTGCATGCTTTTTTCTAAATGCCAGAGCCTGATTCTGAAGGGATACACACGTGTTTACTCTTCATGAAAGAATATTAACTCACAAAAGCCAACTTTTTGCTAGAAGCACTGTGTTGGCTTCTGCTGAGTTACTTTCTAATAATTCCAATCATCCTGTGGGTGTAAATTAACTCTCTAGGATGGAGTGCAGAAATCCAAATCTAACTTCATTTGAAATTACGAACTTAAGAATCCTTTACAGGTTCCCAGATTAATTTCAAAATCTTACATTACTATATACCCTTGGACTTCACTGGACTTCAAAAACAACCAAAGCCTTTTTCTCTCAGAGGAATGACTTTGTTCAGAAGAAAACCAAAGAATTCCATGAAAGATTAAAAATAAGGGACATAGGTTCTATATGCACTCAATCTTCCTTTTGATGGGGTACTGAACATTTTTGCTGCTTTTTAATTGAGACTACTTGGGTAGAACTTGGCTCCTTTTGCTCTTTCCTTTAAATAAAATAGATTTTTGTTATACACTATATTCTGACTGCGGTTTCCTCCCAGTTCTTCCCCATCTCCTCTCCTATCCAGATCTACACCCTTTCTGTCACTCATTAGAAAACAAATATGCATCTATATAATAACAATAAATACAGCAACATAAATAAAAAACAAACAAATAGGAATATGACAAAACAACCAAAGGAGAAAAAGAGTCAAAGAAAAAGCATGTGAAATTCATATAGACACAAAGATATGCATGTTTGCTCATACAGCATCCCATAAGAACCCCAAAAGAAAAGCCATAATATAATGCAAAGTATCTATATAGCTAAAGAAATGAAAGGCCTTGATTTAACAATATGAACTAAAGAACATCCCAAGACACCATTGAGTTCATTTCCTGTTAGACATCTACTGCTGGGCATCTGGCCTATCCTTAAGAGCAGTTTGTTTCCACATTAAAACTTGCTTGGAGAAAACTAATTTTTCATTTGGAAAAATTGGTTTTCAATTGGAGACAGTTTGTGGGTTAGGGATAGGGGTTTGTGTCCACTTCTTTCAGCTCTGAGACCTTATCTGGGGAAGACCTATGCAGGCCCTGTGTATGCTGCCTCAGTCTCTGTGAGTTCATATATGTGCCAGCCCTTTTGGGTCTAGAAGACTTTGATTCCTTGTTGTCCTCTATCCCCTCTGGCTCTTATACTCTTTCTGCCTCTTCCTCTGTAGCAGCTGTGAGCCTAAGGGGAGGCATTTGATGGAGACATAGGATTGTGTTTTCCAAGGTCTCTCACTCTCTGCATAATGTCTGGCTGTGGGTCTCTATATTTGATCCCCCCCACCCCCACCCCCACCCCTGCCTCCCCTCGCCACACCCGCTGCAGGAGGAAGCTTCTCTGATGATAACTACACAAGGCACTGATCTATGGGTACAGCAGAGGAGTCATTTTTTTATTGCTACATTTCTTTAACAGAACAATAGTATTTGCTTTCCCCTAGGTCTCTGACCTATATAAACATGAAACAACAATATTTATAAGATATAAAGTGAGAATGTGACAACAATAAAATATGGAAAGAGAAAGAAAATGATATTTCTTCTGATACCTTTATTTTGTTCAAAATTAAGTAGTTCCCAGGTTTTTAAATGATTTGTCCTCAGTTTCCCCTCTTAGAAAATTCTAGTACTTCTGATAATTGTAACTCTTCTCCCATTAGTTGTCTGCTATTGTCTGACTAATTAGAAAAGAAAGGAAATAAAGGTCAATAGATCACTACAATAGGCCAGTAGCCTAGTGATGCTTAGGGACCGGTGTGAACTATAATATTGCACAAAATACTAGATTAAAGGAAACTTCAACAGTATACCCATTAAGAAACTCTAGTTGCAGGTTTAATTAACACCATAATTTTAAATCATGATGAGAGAAAAAAAATCATTGCTAAATGCTAAAAGGAATAATTCTCCAGGAAGAAGAAAAATTTTAGATGTACATGCATTTAATACCAAATCTTTAAAAATAATGTAGAAATTTGTGTAAGTACTGGGCTAAATTGATAAAGGAAGCTCTGTGATATATCTTTGTCAACAATTTGTTATGCAATTGTGGAAGATTAATGTTAAACATATGGGAGATTTGACAGCCTAAAACAAAAAAGATTCAGAAAGATGTTTCATATGATGCAGATATTCATCATCTTTGTTGCTGAAGATGTCACAGCCATCGCTGACACAGTAGCAACCCATTCTGCAGATTCAAAAGTAAAGAGCATGGAGTTAGAAGATAGCAAAAATAAAGACGCCATCTTCAGTTAAGTTGATCAAGAATCAGTTCAAGGTTTGTTGTGCCTAGCTGAGACATGAAGGTCATCTGCAGGAGGTTTGTTGTCTCACATGGGCCATGATGATGACAGCAGCAAGAGGTGATGTTCAAAGGGATCCCATTTATTACATCGCCTCATTCTCAGATAAACTCCACTGAGTAAGACTTCTAGATGCAAAGAGATACAGCAACTAGTTCCAAGCCACGCAGTTTGAAAGAGGTGGAGACAGGAATAAAGTAGTAGTATATGGTCTTACACCTGTACAGTGGACAGCTGGTGTCTTTGATTTGTCTGACTTGTGCAGCATTTTATACACGAGAAGGCTTATGTGAGCATAATTTTAGTAGAAAAACATATGAAGCCTATTTTGAGTATCTATGAATTTACATGAGGTGGTTATGATTGTCTGCCTAACCTATGGATGATTGTAACTGAACTGTTAATGTCAGTAACACCAGAAAGAGAAAATCCACAGCCCTGTGCTTGCAAAGGAAGTCTGGAATTCCTAACAATTACCAGATTTTTTTAAAATTTTGAGCAGTCTGTTCATTGCTACAAATACTAGCATTTGAAATTATAAAGCTCAAACATTTTAAAATTTATGGTCTGATGGTTACTGGACTCTTGGAATTCTAACAGCATTTTGTTGTGAAATATCAGGGTTTTAGAAGTTTTAATAAGATTAAAAATTAACACGGAGTGAAGACATGGTTACTATAATTAAATATTAAATATTGTTCAACTCTAAAACATTTTACAAAATACACAACCCACAAAATTTACAAACTTTTCAACAGATTTAGAGCTTTTTTCTCTGAAAGATTTAATGAGTGCAGAATTACTATTTTAGAACACACAGAAAATTAGTGATTATTGGATTTCTAGAGAAAGGGGAAGTCCAAAATGTCAAGAGCATTCCTTTATCATATCATATCAATAATTATTATCTAATATTGATCCATAAACATTTTCATTTACCAATGTATTAAACTTCAAAGAAATCAGATTTTAAAAACTGAATTTCTTTATGTATTAGCTTATAAAAATATATTTAAGGAGACACAACCCCTAAACATGTATACTAACAGTGAAGAATAGATCTACATAGTGACCTTGTCATTAAACTAGTCTCCTCAACTAGAATGGGCCTGTCACCGTAGGATGAAGAACCCATTGAAAAAGAACAAAAGCAGGAGAGTCAGCCCACTTCATTGTCCTTTTACAGTTTAATTACTAACTGTTGTGAGAGAGTGAATTAGCTGGAGAGGGGAATTTAATTAATTATAATTATTTCCTTTAATTATAAAGTATGACTACTGCAAAGGCAAGCTTCCTCATTTTGTAACACTATGGCTGTGATGGGAAATGTCCTGGAAAGCCAGGCACTATCTCCGTGTTAGTTGAACAATGAGTTAGGGAGACATGAATCACTGATAATTTGACTATCTAGACATGCCCAGGTTTCTTTCTTTGCACGGTCTTGTTGATATGAGTTTAAGTTTATGCCTTCCCATTAGCTTGCCAGTGAGAAAGGCAAGTTCAGAAACAGCGTCTGAAACACTGCTGAGGTTGGTGTTGACTAGGGTCACAGCGCACCTTCCATACGCTTTCCCTGTAGCACCAAGGATACAGGTGTCCAGGGAAAAAGACGTCTGGGGAGTTAAGTCATGAATGAGTGAGTGAACAAACGAGAGAAGGGAGTTTCTGCCATCTCTTTTCCAATATCCTTTAATTTTGCACACTTTTATAGTTAGCGATTTGCTCATATGTTGAACTTCTGTTCTTGTCATTATCAAGCATAGTCCATACTAAGAACAAAAATAAAACTTTTGAGATTCCCATTAAAGTCTGATCATTCTGGTCCAGGTAAAGCTACTTGTTGGAATTTTAAATACCAAGGGTCTAAGTCTGGTTTCATCTCTATAGCCTCTTAGGAAATACAAAATAAAGAACTGAGTTGACTTCTCAGGTAAATGAAAAGATTTACATGGAAGGGAAAGGAGTAACTTCCTTGTATTGAATGTAGCAGCCAGCTGTGCTGATGGATGGAGGCCGGCTTTCTAAAGTCCCTGCGAAGGAAGAAAGGGGCCGATCAGAACATCAACTTCTGTGAGGTAACCAGACTGCTTAGTAAACAGAATTTTTGTGATATAAGACTTAAGATATTGCATTCCTAATCTGCTAGGAAAACCATTTTACATATATAAAATATTTTCCCATACAGGCAAATAAAATCTCTGAGACATCTTGTGATTTTGAAGAGTCAAGTACAGCAACTGAGCTTATGTTTTATTCTGTTTTCCAAAGTACTATCTTCTTGGTAGAATCTAAAGTATTGAGAAATTTTAAGAGTGTTTGTGTTCAGGCTTAATGTTGTTCTAGCTCTTAGGTTCTTGATTATTATTATTATCATTATTATTATTATTACTTGTAGTGTGAGAGACAGGTGTGCTCATCCAGCATGTACATGCTAACGCCAGAGGTGCTTATTGGGTGTCCTTTTTTTTTTTTTTTTTCTGAAACATGGTCTCTCAGCAAATCCAGAGCTTACTGTTTGTAGCTAGGCTGACTGGCCAGTGAGCTCCTGGGGTCAACTGTCTCTGCTTCCCCAGTACTGGGGGTTACAGACACATATTTCCAAGTTTGGGTTTTTATGTGAGTCCTAGGGGTTCAAACTCAGGTCCTCATGCTTGCAGAAATAGCATTTTTGCCAGATGAGTCACCTCTGGGGCTCCTCTTAGGTTCTGAATGGCTTTGACTCTCACTGTGTTTTATTTAAAGGATAAGAGCAAATACTAGGAAAGTGGACTCTATTAGAATTAGAGCAACTGGGTGAACTGGATGCCAAATATTAGAAGTGAAAAATTTTTGTCCTCTATTGTTAAGATCTTACCAACTCTATCATTTGATCATTTTGCTAGGCATGTATCTGTGCTGTTAGAGTTCATGGTGTTTGCTACATATTCAGTGTGGTAGGATTATTATATGGTATCTATGAATAGAGATTAATTATCGCATTATAGTTTGCTTCTTGAATACAGGTTCAAATTTCATAGATATGGGTGATGTTGATATTAATTATCACATTATAATCTGCTTCTTGAATACAGGTTCAAACTTCATAAGTGTGGGTGATGTTTAGTGCAGACAATTCTGAATAAATGATCAACTCTTTGATTTCATCTCATGTTATCAGCTACACTTTCTGAACTCCTTTGACATGTTATTAGCAAATTCGGGCCACATTTTCTGACTTCTGGCCGAATTACCATTTGGGTTCAGTGTTCCTGTATAAATTCAGTAATCGTGTACTGAGCCATCCACACACAGAGAAATTGTGTTGGGCACTTATTTACAGAGGTGAGGCAAACACCTTAGCCACTGAGCAGAAATTTTCAGTTGTTGCAGGACACTGTGGCAAATGCTGCAGCAACGAGAAAACAGTCAGATGGAAATGTAGATAGGAGTCTTCTTTCTGGGACTGAAGTATGGAGAGAAGGCATAGAAGAGAAGATCCCACAGAAGGGCAGTTGTATTCATTTTCTTGTTGTTATAACAAAAGCAATTTACAGAGGGCTCTTTTGACTCATACTTCGCGGGTATATTCTATCTTGCCAGGGAAGCGTGGTAGCAGGATCTGGAGGCGGCCAGTCACACAGCATGCGCAGTCAGGGAGCAGAGAGATGAGTAGTGGACTTTAGGTATCCATCTCCTTTTTATTCATCCTAGGACTTTCTGGTCCATGGAATGATGACATCCACACTCAAAGTGGGTATTCCTACCTCAATTAATCAAACCTAGAGAAAGCCTTCTCAGACATGTCCAGACATTCGTTTCCTGGGAGATTCTTGATCTTGTCAAGCTGACAGCCAACCATACCATGACATTCACTTAAATCTTCACTGGCCTGTGACTTGGCTTAAATGAAGTGTTTCATCTTAATCAGCATTCTAGGAAAAACATCTTACCACTGAGAAATGTTTTAATTTACTTTCTGTATTTACAATTATGGAAAATAAAACCATTAGTAAATTTAGGCTTAGCTACAATTTTGCCAAAGGCTTCTATGGGATGTCATATATTTTGGGCATTGTTGGGAAATAGTAATAATTTTATTCTTCCTTGGTGTAAAAAGACTAATTGTGGAGAATTCATGGGTGGTGTGTTGGTCTCTGCTGGGTGTGAGTCCATTGGACGGGAACGTATATCCCAGACACACTATTCTGAGTGTGCCTTGGGCAGTCCTATGGCTTCTCAGCCCCAGGTCATGCTTCTGCCTAACAAATGGACACAGCAAACGAGCCTGCTTAAAAAAGAAACTCTTCAGTGTGAGATGCTTTGCCTAACTTCAGAAGGGCAGGTTGAGAATTTGGGTAAGGCAGGAAGTGGCATCAAAAACTATTTAGCCTTCAGTTCTTGGGGGGATTCAGTATAACATTAGAAGAGAAACTAACAGCTCATCGCGTTGCCAGTAAGTTGTTATTTTTAAGATAATTAGTATTAAAGCCTAGTACACTGTGTCTTGTTCTTATTACTTGATTTATGAATAAAACAAATTTCCATTGAGAAGACATGTTGAGTTGCCTCACTGAACAGTTTCCCAGGGTTCTACAGTGGAAACAGAGCATTGTTCTTAATTATGAATGTGTGAGGTCATGGTCCACAGTGAGGAAGCCTTCCACATTGTCCAGAAGTGCCTCCATTCTACTGACATGCTCTTCTGTTTAACACTGGTAGCAGGTTTGTGCACACCATGAGCAGCCAAAGGACCCATTTTTCTGACACACAGTAATGGTCATTTTTCAAATCTGGTTTAGACTGCTATTTGAAATAATAAAGTGGTGCTTAAAGAATAGCTCTTGATTAAAATGAAATACTAATAATCATCTCTCTTGTCTCTTTGGTATTCTATGATAGAATATATAGGTAGACTAAATGTATAATAGAAGGCAAGTGACAATAATATTAGACCAGGCAAAATGAATCAAAAAACAAAACTAGACCACCAAACCCAGAACTTCAAACCCACAGTTCTAGATCCCTTAGATATCAGCTCATCTGTAAACTGTCTTGCTTGTAATACTTTTGATGGTGCATCAGTGACAATCACATCTGAAAGAGGAGGCAACATTTCCGTATTGCAGGCTAATTTGAACACAGTAAAGCTTATAAATTAATGGGAATTGTTACTCATTTAAAACACACTGTGAATAAGATAGGTCGGTTGATTACTGGATGGTACAAAACATAGAACAGTAGTTATTATTGAACTCATTTTGTGTTTGTGGAAATCTGAGGTTTATCAGTAATTTGAAATAAACAACACTTAGTATTAACCCAAGACCTGGATTTTCCTCATCACATTGCACAAGACTTTTATACCATAGTGTGTGTGTGTGTGTGTGTGTGTGTGTGTGTGTGTGTGTGTGTGTGTGTGTTTTCCTGGTGGCATAAGCCTGTAATTCTCACTACTGTGGAGTGTGGAGGCTGAGACAGGAGAATTACTAGTTCAAGGCTAGCATGTGTCACAGACTGAGTTCCATGCTGACCTGAAAAACTTGAGGGTAGTACCTTATTTAAAAAGTAAAAATAGAGGAGTTAAGTGGTTAAATGTTTGAGGCTTGAGGCTAACATGTTCAGTCCTTAGTATAAAAATCACCATGCTAGATGTCAAGAACACAATGATGATTGACACCATAAGTAAGGTCCATTAGCAGAGGCTTTGTGTCCTATAATTTGTGACTTCAAAATGGCAGAATGAGTCTGGGGAACATCGTGAGTCTGACAGCTTGTCCATGGAAGCTGAAAAAGAAGGATGGATAGGAAATTACAAAGCTCCTCCTTTGCATCTGCATAGGGATGCAATGACCCACAACCTTGAAACTATGAAAATGTAATTGATCCTTCAAGTGGTAATCATTAAAACATTCTCTGCCCTCCATATAATGGAGCTCTTTATACTTTGTTCTTACAAGTATAAAAATAAAAGATGGTAGAAAACAAGCCACAGCAGAAGATGCTGTAGTCACTTTACTTTGTGTTACTGGAGTGTTTTTATCTGTTTCATTTTCATAGAGAAAGATGAGGTCTAGATCCCTCTGTAGAGCAGCAAACATAATGATGAAGAGGGCCCAGTGCTCTATGCTGGTTGCTCTGGAAACAGCCTCTCAAATCTTACACTAACATCTGGTATTCTGAAGCTTAACAGCTGGTTATCCACAGAAAATGCAAACAAGGAGTTGAAACACAGATGGGAATACCACAAAATAAAAGAGGTTACCTAGGAGGGATTCTAGAAAATAACTAAGCTAAAGCAGGAAATTAGATGAAATTTGCAAAAGTATATCAGGGATTGTAAAAATAGATAAAAGAGAATGTTGACTCTAGGATATAAAATGAAGATTCTGTACCTAGCATTTGAATTGTTTTTTGTAAGATGATGCACGAATTTCTAAATGGTCTTGTAATAAAAAAAATTACCAGATATTATAGTAAATGCTGAAAGATCAGAGAGACAAAGGAACAAGCTACTGCCACATCTTATCTCTAGGACTCAGCCTGAAAAAGTCTCAGCGGATAGGCCTCTGGCCAAACAAGCTTCCTCAACAGAAAAGGCTTTAGTTCCTGTCTCCTCACACCTTATATACCTTTCTCCATCCAGCCATCACTTCCTGGGATTAAAGGAATGTGTACTTAACAAACAAAGGCATGAGATCTCAAGTGCTGCGATTAAAGACATGTGTTTCCCAAGTACTGGGATTAAAGGTGTGTGCCACCACTGCCTGGTTCTGTTTCTCTTCCAGGGTGGCTCTGAACTCATAGAGATCCAGACAGATCTCTGCCTCCCAAGTGCTAGGATTACAGTTGTGTGTCAGCACTGCCTGACCTCTATGTCTAATCTAGTGACTGGCTCTGCCCTCTGATTCTCAGGCAAGCTTTATTTGACACAGAATATATGACCATGTAAGCAAATTGACTACCACATGGTATGAAAAGTAATGACCAAATTTTAGAGAATTTAGGCTATTAAAAATGTTGACATCTTTTTAGAACCTATCAGAGATAATAACTGTGTATATGTACAATTCTTTTACAGTGCAAGAAAAAGCGTTTACAAATAAAATATTCAGATTGTGTTCTAGAAGCGATTGACAGATAACTCTTGATTTATTTGCATGAAATCATGAATACTGATGTTATATTTTAAGGCTTTGAAGCCAGTTTTTTTATTTTTGATAAAGTTGTTTTACTTTGTTGAGTCACTGAGCATATTAAGGAAGGAGTCATAGTGAACGTTGTTAACCTCCATCTCTGTTAACTTAGCCAGCTCATAATGCTGTCATTTTTGTAAGTTTGAGGGAAGTCCTGCTATACCCATTATAATAGCAGATGACATTAAAATGGCATAATGAAAGTCTTTTCCTCCAGAGAAGAGAATCAAAACCACAAGGAGATTGTCTTGTACGTTCAGACAAACCTGCAAAATTAACTTTACAGAAAGTTAAATGTAAGACTTATTCTGAATGGATTTACTGGGAAAAAAATCAGAATAGAAAGGATTTGGGCATTTATGTTATGCAGAGAACAGAAAGCAGCCATTCGATTTGGAAATGGAATGTACAGCCCCTCCAAGTCATGATTTCCTGCCTGCAGCCAACACTGGATGACCCCATGTCAAGGGCTGAGTAACAGAAGGAGTCCAATAAGGATGAAGCTTACATCTACAGTAAAGACTCTGTAGCCTGCATAGTCAATGCTGCAGCAAACACAGTCTTCTCCAAAAGAGCTTGTTTTTAATGGCACTCTTAAAAAAAAGAACAAATTGACTCTGTTATTTTTACTTAATAAAAAAATGCTTTCTAAAATGGTAGATTAATCAACTATATTTGTTTGAGCCATATTTTAAAAAAATTCTTAACACTTAAATATTTTTAAAATATTCAAGTCCCAATTTCTACCAAGTAGAGATAATAACTTCTAAAATGTTGCCGTATTTGTTCAAAGCAAAATGTTTAGAGCTTAGTACGTTTAACTTCCTTACTGTGAATACTCTGAATTTGGTTTCTCTACCTTGCTGGCTCCTCTCAGCTCCCATAGGCACTAGCTTTGCAGCCATCTTTTAAACCTTGGAAACCTCCCTAATTTTAACTTCTTGAAGGCTAGTTAGAGAGTCACGAGGAAAAGGTGGTTTTATCCTAGTCTTAGTGAATGTGGATACAGGCATACAACATCTGATGCACAAGAAGAGATCTATAAGACACTTGAAGATGGACAGGAAATATTTAGTCTTGAGGAACAATTCTTCCTTGTTTAGAATGCCAGCGGCACGAGGTATTCGAAGGCATTGTTAGAACTCCAGAATGACATGCTATAACAGTGCAGGAAGAAACCTGAGGATAGAACCGATGAGGACTTCTATGCTGGGAACGTGAGGAGAAATGGAGGGCTCACTCGAGACAGGAGGGAAACAAGGGTGTTGTGTACTGGAAGCTCAGGAAATGGCTGTCTGTACACGAAATCCTACAGAAAGGACAGAAAATTATACCATCCCAGGGAACTCCTTACACTTAACCGTTAGATAACTGAGAAGGTCTGAGAGATGCATTTTCTGTTGCCTATGTCGGCATTGATTTATAGTGTTTCTGCAATGCAAAAGAAAAGCAGAAGAATAATAAATAGTTCCTGGGAATATGGTGGCCCACCCACTCCCCACTAGCAATCTCAAGAAATGGCTTCTGAAAACAAAAACAAAACAAACCCAAACCTAACATTTTGAAAGCTGACCTTCATTCTATAAATGAGAAAGAAGTCAATAGCCCCAAAACATTAAACATATTAGCTGATAACAATCATACCTTGAACCCCAAATTCTGTCTTTCAATTGCATAATGACTTTGACCACAAACTATTCCTTCTCCTTTTTTTAATCCACAAACCATTTGTAGGAAAATTCCTACTGGCTTGCAAGCCATTATTTTTATATTCATAAGCACTACAAAGCTTTCCCCCCTCTGATCATTGTGATTTTATTTGATATATGTGAAGAAAATAAATAGAAGTCATAACACTGTGACCAGAGCTATCATCTTTTTATCCAATTTTTTTTTTCCTTAAAGGTTGGAATTGCCACCCACGTACAAAGCAGACATGTAGAAATGTGTGTGTAATTCAAGTCACCTGGTTCCAGGGGCGCTGCAGGTGTTTGTAGCACACACACCCTTTACTGGAAAATGGTTTCCTGGTGTTGCTTTGGTCCCAGTGTCACTGCCTAAAGAAGGAAATCTCAGACATCAAAGGAAGAAAGATTAAAGGATCCAAGCACTTTAGAAACAAGACATCCTCAGCCCCACTGTTGACTCCTGCAATGCTCCACCTCACCCAACCTCTAGCTTCCTCACCAGGAGGGCACAGGCGGATCTGCTGGGCAGATGTTGGAATGCTCATCTACACACAGGCGCACACATGGGTGGTGGTCTTGAGTTGATGCTAAATCATTGGCATTAACTTATACAGAAACCCAAGAGAGGAGTGGATGCCGCTGGCGGTATAATCAGTGCCTTGAAGGAAACCTCTTAGTGCTGGTAGACTATGATGCCAGCCTGAAACTTGGCTGAGGGTGGACCAGTGCAGAAATCCCTGCCCATAATACAAAACACGTAGTTTGCTCTGTGGCCATGTACTTGAAAGTACTTCAAGTAATACTAAATGAAGCTTACCTTTAATTGTTACATAAGCGAGTTCATTTACCAGGTAGTCAGTGATCACTGTATGCCAGGCACCATGTCCGATTATTATGGGAAATGACCTCTGGGTGGTGCTGACCTACAAACATACGTTATAAATATTTTCCCCAGACATTTGAAAGAGAAAAGCTCAGAGGCTTAAGAGAAAGTTCTGTCTTCAGCAGGAAATGAAAATTTCATCTAAATGGTAACTCCTAAGCTGACAAAGTACATTTACCTACAGATTTGTGTCTGTGTGGTGATTTAACCCTAAAACAAAAGCAAAAACGAACAAGGAAAATCTTACAACACAGAGACTGTAAGTGCTTCCAGTGGGCCTACTTTGTTTGAATATACAAATTTCTGGTTAAATTTAGCAAAATCTAGAATTAGGAAATTAGAGTTGAGACAACTCACCACACCTCACTGGTTCTTGAAGAGCAGCGTGGAGACAGAGACATCAGCAATGTTTGGATATCTGTTGGCAGAGTGAGCTTCTAGTTCACTGCAGGCATATTGACTCAGAGACTTTGAAAGTGGAACCTTCAGTCTGTGTCTGAAACATACAACTCATTGTTTGGTGAAGGTGAATATTTGAGAACCTCCAGTCTGCTTAATGAATTTAGAATTTGAAAAACTGGATTCTGTTACTAGTTTTTATATGAACTAACCACAGGCCATTAACAGACTCTGAGGTAGGCTCCCTCACCTATACACTCAACATTTCTGGCGAGCCCTGCAACATGTTGGAACCAGAAGGGGTGGTTGAACCACTGTGAGTGTATGAATACATTATCTCTTGGAACATTCATCTAAAAGTGATTAATTTTATGTTATATGAATTTTATATTAATACTATTTCAAAAATCCAACTCAACTCCCTTTCCTAATTCTGTGAGAGAATGTGTGCCATCCACAAGTGCTATGCAGATGTGATTTCAGGTGATGGTTGTTCAGACACAACACAGATATGGAGCTGCTTTTGTTTTCCTTTGTGCAAGTGATGCCAACAATGCAATACCGTAAAGAAAACACTTTTTATAATGGAATTATCACATGGTGAGGCTGGGGTGGTGGAGGAGAGCACTGGTTATTGGAGCTGTGTTTTATGTCCACATGTGTAGTTGGAGTTTTCCTGTGTCCCAGCCAGCCGATTGTTGGGACAATTCTCTCCCACTAATGTCCCCCAAGTAAGCACATAGAGGCTTATATTAATTGTAAGTGCTTGGCTGTTAGCTCAGGTTTATTACTGACTAGCTCTTACACTTAAATTAACCCATAATTCTTACCTATGTTTAGCCAAGTGGCTTGGTACCTTTTCTCAATTCTGCCTTGACATCTTGCTTCATCTGTGTCTGGCTGGTGACTGCTGACTCAGGCTTCCTCCTCCCAGAATTCTCCTTGTCTACTTATCCTGACTATACTTCCTGCCTGGCTATTGGCCAATCAGCATTTTATTTATCAACACACATTCACAGCATACAGGACGACATTCCACAGCACACATGTTGTGATATAATCCTTGTCATATCACATGTTATATATGCAGATCATAGTTATTCCGAGACCCAAAGAGTAATAAAAAAAGAGACAAAACATTCCATATGCTTAGAAAATTATCACCCAGCTTGGTCATATCAATTCTTCTTTTTCTACATCAAGGTAACAGGATTACCATGTACTGAGGGTGTCTTAGCAGTGCTGGGGTCATGACTCTCTACAAGTGTGGTGTCTTGACTCTTCCCTGTGTTCTATTGGTCTCTGTGGGGCATTAACCCTCCCTTAGTCATGCTTACCTCTGCTGAAGAAGCCTTTAGGAACGTCATCAATGGATTCCAGTGGCTAGGGATGTGTATGTTTCCCTGTTGGCTACTTGGGTGATTTGACCTTTATGGATTGAGGAATACATGACAGTCTATGAATCTCTCTCTCTCTCTCTCTCTTTCTCTCTCTCTCTCTCTCTCTCTCTCTCTCTCTCTCTCTCTCTCTCTCTCTCTCTCTCTCTCTCTCTCCCCCACACACACACAAGGGATTGGACCCAGGGATTTGTTTATGTCAGGCTGATACTTTGTCACAGAGCTATACCTCTAAATCTTACTATTTGTTCCCAGACATGGTCTCACAAAGTTGCCCATGCTGCTCTTGAACTTAGTATGTAATCAAACAAACTTTAGATTTTCGATCCTTCTACCCCAGCATCTTGAGTAACTAGGATTATAGTCCCATGCCTCTAGGTAGAGTTGAGAATATCAATATCTAAGCCCAGTTAACTCATAACTATCTCTATATAGTGTGAATGTTCCAGATTCTGGAACCTCTGGAGTTTCTTTTAAGATCAAAAGTCTTTCTAGCCTGACACAGCCTTTCAAAGGTTGCCTTCTCTCCAAGTAGAAGATGAAGCCAAGGGACAATTCTGATTGCATATTCCCAAGGATTCTGCCCAGGCTCTGTGTGCAGGAATCAAGTTATGTGAGGTATGTATGGGATTGATTGAGTTTAGATTAATTTTCACTTTTTGTCTATATTTACACAACTTCTTTTGTTTTTTATGGAAATTTCTAGTAAACATAAAATAGAGGAAATAGTGTGTTTGAACCCTCATTTACTGATCCTGCAGTTTTGACCATTTTTAGCTCACTGCTATCATATTATTTCATCCTCAAACACTTCAACCACATCTTTAAAAGAAACAAACTTTAAAAGCACAACCAAAACACCACCACCAAAACTAAGAGTTAGCAATAATTTTTTTCATGTTCTTCTATATATAGCAAAGGGAACTAACAATTTTTCACACGCTTAGAAATCAACAAAGAAAACTGATTACAATTAACATTTGTAGTCTGTAATCAAGATTGGAGTTTGTATTTTTCTATAAAGTAACTCACACAGTAAAATGTCCAGGGAAGTTGTGAAATCATTTTGTGAAAGGCGCATCTGTAAAATATCTACAGTCTCCAAGCCTTGCTATTGTCAAGGTCTCATGGAAATAGGAGCAGTCTGCAGTGAAGCTTTGTGACTGGGGCATCTGTTAGCAGGAGGAGACATTTTGGCCTGTGAGATGGTGGATTTCAGGATCTGTGGCTGGGCTGAGTTTACGTGGAGAGTTACAGAACTCTAGTAAGAAATGGGAAAAGCTCATTGCTACCACACCCAGGTTATGCACCCAAATTCCCAGACAATTTCTCTATTATTCTCAGCTAAACTTGTCTTCAATGAAAACCATACCACTCTATCACTCCAAACATGTTTTTTGCCTTAGAGTGGGTATGAGTTGAGGATTCAGCATGGAGCCAGCCAGATGTTGCGATGTGGGTGTGTTGCTTCTCCATCTGCGTACATGCAAGAATGTTTATTAATATCTAACCATGGAGGGATCCCAATGTAGACATGACAAAATGACACACATGGATGCTAAAGTCCTTGGAGTTCTCCAAACACGTGCTGGTAGTTTGAGACAGATAATTAATTTGTTAGTATTAACTTCGAAGACAAAAAGGTCTATGAACAGTTGCTGTTAAATATTAATTATTGTTTTATAATAAGTAACAGGCTGATTACACCTTGAATTGATCATTCTGTGGAACTGTATTTTGAAATCCACATTTTGTACTGGAATAATTTCCACAAAGCAAGACTAGACATTTTAGAATTGAATTTGTTGATATTTATTAATGGCTTCTGTATAAGAAAGACATTCTAATGTTTCTTGGAAGCATAATTTGAAAGTTGTAAGGATTTCTGATCTGTCAGTAATGAAAAGACAAGTCCAGTTCTCATTGCTATGGGATGAGTGGTTTGGTTTCAGGGACTGTCTTGGCATTTCCATCCATCCTATTTCTAAGCCCAGTTAGCATTTGATCAGCATGTACAGTGCTGTGCTCCAGGAGGGCAGATGAAAAGCAGTTTGCAAGCGGATTGTTATGCTTTTGATCTATTCTCAGACAGGAGCCTGGCTAGTGTTGGGTTTTATACTAATAATAATAAAAAAAAAAAACCCACTTCATCTAATCTTAGTATGGAAACAACTTGACTTGTTTGTATGAATAAAGTTCTGGTGATCGCATTTAAACCCAGGAAATGTTGTAATCAGATGTAATCCATCCTGCCTGATACCTGCTGTGCCGAGGTGTGACAGTCTTTCCTCTTCCTACAGAATTAGAGAATCCAACACTCTGGTCTATTCTATGCAGTCAGAATGCACAGGAGCCTTACAAATGTTCAACCTTTTCAAAACAGACTGACATTCTGTGTGGAATGTTATTGTCTGTGTAGGACACATTCAACCAAGAAGACAGAGTTTTTATTTCTTACCCCTTTGTCCAGCAAATAGTCTCATAGTATCTTTCTCCAAGTATCAAATATGAACTCAGACAAAGCAGAAAACAATCTTTTGCAAATTTCTGTATGCTATTAAATTTAGAAGCAGGACCTAACACTTGTGGAATAAAGTTCCAATAAATATGGGCATGATTATGGAAGTTGAGGGGCATATGAACAAGAATTATAGAAATTATCTGAAAAGCATTTTGTTCAAGACCTATAAACACTACATATATATATATATATATATGTATTATATATATAATGTTTGGTGAGAGCTGACACACAAATAATATTTAACTAATTTAATGTGTCTGATAGGGATCTATCTTATTGAAATCAATTTGTTCAGTATTATAATTAGCTGTTAAATGAGAATTTTGATTCTTGCAAAAATGAGAGTCTTGTAGAGCCCTTTTGTTTAGGTCTGTATAGCACTAAAATGTTGGAGGATGCCATCCTGGGTTACATTCTTCTTTGCAATAACAATCCATAGTGGTGATAGCTAACTAGGAAACTATCACATATGATACATAATCAAAAGACAATATTTAGAACAAAAACAAAGAAGCAATAGAAGTATTTAGTGGTGAGAGGGAACCAGCTTCCTTATCCAAGAAATATCCACTGTGAGTGTTCCAACCTAGCAAAACTCTTAACCATTTCCAGAGGACAATTAGGAAAGAGATCAGGGCATCATTACCTTCATGGTAGAGACAATCTACAGCTGCTTAGAAATGAAGAGTTCTGCTTTCCACTATAGATAACTTATACATGAAAACTAGGAAGGCTATAAGGCAAAGTATTAATGATAGCACTCAGGAAAGGGGAGTTGGTGGCTCAGTGAGGCACATGTAGACAAATTCCTAGACAGAAAATATCTCATCATCCAATGTCCTTTCTTTTTAAAGATATATCTATATCTATATCTATCTATCTATCTATCTATCTATCTATCTAGATAGATAGATAGATAGATAGATATAGATATATATGGAGAGAGGAGAGAGAGAGAGAGAGAGGAGAGAGAGAGGGAGAGACAGAGAGACAGACAGAGAGAGAGAGAGAGAGAGAGAGAGAGAGAGAGAGAGAGAGAGTCTGTCCTAGGCTATAAATGGTTTCAGTAAGATTTGACTGACTTTAAATATGAATGTGAAAATACATACAACCTCCTCATTAATTTTTGGGCTTTTTCTTATTACCATTCCTAGTTGATTATAAATTTGTTTTTGTCAATGTAATTTTATAAATTTTTAACCAATGTTACAACAAAATCTCATTAACTCAAGAGAAGACATGTTGAGGGATGCGAATTCATTCCAAATATTATGTAACTGCGGAAATGGAGATAAAAAAAATGTTGTCCTTATTCAAAGAATATAAAGAAAATAGACAAAGAACTCAACAGAGTGTGCTCTGTGTCCTGGTACAGATAAGCACTCTATATCAGTGATATAACTGTCAAATCCATCTCCACTGGAGGTGGCTACTCAACCTGGATAGTTGCTCAAAAGTGAAGTAAGTTGATGTAATCTTTGAGTGACGAGCTAGAAATACCCTAATGATGAAATGGGATGGAGGAAAGGTGTTCTTGGCAGAAAGAATGTGTTTCTAAACAGAGAGCCATGGATGGGGTTGACTAGAGGATATGCATATAGCCCATGTAATTGGAGTGCAGGACACAAACTCTAGGGAGGTAGATGGAAACCAGATTCAAGAAGCCAAGAACAAATGTTTCCTGGGAATCTTAACTGTAATATAGCTTTCTTCTTCTTTGGCTAAAATGATCAAACAACACTGGACAGACTTTGTATAGCATTCTAAATATTGCTCTGGACACATTTGAATGTATGGCATGAGGTGAAATTTTTTTTTAAAGTGAAAGATTTTTAGAATGACCCTAGCATTGTTGTCTAAAAATTTCATTTACCCTTTTCATGAACCTCCTGCTGGTAAGGGAAGCACTCTGGTTGTTTCAAGGCAATGCAAGCCCATCTCTATTCCTGTGGGAACTCCTGTTTCTTAGCTGCACTCTACTTCTTCCTTACTGCCTTCTCCTGTACTCACATTTTAAAACCCCATACTTTGTTTTATTGTTGCAAAGGCTGCTGGAATGTAAGGTCAGACATGGAGGTGTTAAGAAGAGTTCGATGCCAGTACATCTGGGGATCCTTAGTAATGCCCAGGGGCCCACAAATAGAAGCTGCAAAAATACAGAGGAGCATACTCTTTGCACAGACAGAAAGAGCCAATGGAATGAGGGGAAAATGACTTACACCCAAAACATTATTTCTCTTTTTGTCGTTTAATCTGGTAACAAATATTCTGACCCCCTTTGCTCCACTGAGAATGCTTGGGTCACCACACTAAAGCAGAGGCCCTGGGATGTGGGTGGTGTGGGGGGACCAATGTCTTCAGTATGTTCTCTTTGGGATTACTAACACATTGAGAATGTCATCACAAGCTGTACCACATTTCTGAGGCTGATATTTGAACACTAGGGTCACCAAAACCCCAAACATCCATCATCTGGCTTATGATTTCCTTCCTTTCCAAAGCTTTTGAAAGAAATTTTTCATAGAAACTGATGCTAGCCCAGTGAGTGATGTCTCTATACCACATTGTTCTGGAGACACATATCTCCTTACCTCATGTGTGCTGACCTTCCTTCATTTTTTCTACACAGTAAGAATTTAAATTGGTTCATAAGGGTATGAGACTGAGAACTAAGTCCATATGTATATTGAGATACTGACTTTTTTTGAAAAGTGCTTTATTTTAATAAATAACATGTGCTAGTATTATTGTTATTATCAGAAACTGAAACTATTCTCCAGTCTAAGGCTTTTCCACTCGGTCATCTTTAAAATGTCTCAAAAAAATGGCCCTGGCCACTGTCACATTTCATCTGTCAGAAAGTCAAGCACTCCTCCACTGGGAGGCTTTTACCCTAGCATGAAGTTGACACTCTGAAGTTGCTTCAAGCACTCACAGTTGTCTTGGATTGTGGAACTCAGAAGTGATTCGATGGACAAAGTGAGTGTACTTTGCATGTCTTATGCATAGGTTGTTATGTGGGATCTGTTCTGCCTTCATTAACAAGGTACACAGGACAGACTGGAGAAACCAGGATATATTCTGTAAACACCATAAATTCAGGCATCAGGCTGAAATTGCAAAAAGACTAAGGTGGGTAAAATTCTTATCATATGAGATAGCTTCATTTCTTTCTCTTCCTAAGGGCAAGTGGCTTATTCTAGTCCTCCATCTTGTGGCTGATAGAACAAGGTATCTACATGCTCCTTTATCTTGGCTAGAGATATAGTTCTGGTTTAATTGCTTTCCCCATACTTGCCCGTGGTAAACGGTGAATCACAGCCTTGCCCTGTGTTAGTAATAAAAGGTTTCTCAGTCAGTGCAATCTGATGCCTAGCTCTGTATAAACATTGGGAGAGCTTCTCCTCAAGTCATTGCCTCTCCACACTGGCACACCTGCAGGGATAAACATTGTGTGCCATCTTCTTTACAGGCTCTAAGCTCTTATAGGAACAGTTTATCATTCTCAGTATTTACTCATAGCATTCTTAACAGATATGGGAAAAAGTCCTTGTACCTTAAGTTAGGTATTTTTCTGGGCTTTCTTCTCATGGTTTTGACCAGAAATGAGCAGTCTTTCAAATTTTATCTGCTTGTATCAGCTGTTTCCTCAAAATTAGAATAAAATGTAGCCAGTGGCTACTTGAATTCGTCTGGCCTAATTCCTGGAGGAAATGAAAGAGAATTCAACAAGATTAGAGAGGGACTCCCATTTGACTGCTCTGTATCAAGTGAAATCAGCCAAGATACTAGCAAACATTAGCCCAGTCAAGCAATTGTTAGAGCAATGCATTGTGTATATATGTATGCTTGTGATAATATGTTTTGAATGTTTAATTGAAGTCTTATTGTTCCAAGAAGGTGAAATTTATGAACTCATTCAGAACACTTTTCTTGGGGAGCCTTTACTTGAAGCTCTTGCAGGAAGCTTTGGATTAAGGAAAACTGTTTTTTCCTAAAACAAAAACATAAGGCATAACTTAACAAGTAAGAAACTCTTGTTTTAAATTTTCAAATACTAGCTTTTTAAAGAAATTGTATTAATTATAATTGGAGCTGCATGTATCTAGTGCAAATTATAAAATATTTTTAAAAGCTTACATGTAACCTAAATGTTCTCTTTTCTTCTATTCTCAGTACTAACCTTGTCTACCTTCCCATGGGTAAACTATCACATATTTCTTTGGTCATTTTCTGAGATAATTTGATAGGATTTCTACACACACATATTCACATATATTCATGTATGCAATTACACACACACAGCACTGTCATGTCATCATTTTCTAAATTCATGATAATGTAAGCAAACATTTGGTCACCAACACATTTGACATTTAAATTACCAAGTATTTATATTTTGAAAATAGTTACAGAAATAGTTACCAACCTTGGTCCGTTTTATTATCATGAAAGTCTTTTTAAAGCAGTAAGTTAATAGTATATGTTTTCATTTCCACCTAATATCTACTTTTAAATATAAATGCACCTTTCATTGAGAAATGAAAAATGTCATACTAAGAACACAAACTAACGGATATTCATATGACCTGTCTTTCATATATTGTATGGGGATGAAAGCTATTTGTTTTGTGTCTCCCCTCAGGATATAAAATACAAAGGAAGCTGCATAGTTATGCATTGCCAACATGACACAGGTGTATACCACATGAGGATATGTAACAATGCAGCAATAATGGATGTGCTGACAGCTCTGAGTCCACAGTGTCTTCTTCCACAGCACGATGGTGTGTGTGTGTGTGTGTGTGTGTGTGTGTGTGTGTTTGTGTGTGTGTGTGTGTGTGTGTGTTTCTCTTCCTTTACTTTTCATAGATCTCTAGAAATTCCCAAGCTCTCCCCCAAGCACAGTGGATGAGTACTAGGAATAAAAATGAACCTTTCTGGAAATAGTTGTTGCCAGTGGGTCACTTTCTTACACTTACACTTGCCATGTAAACAATGCCCACTTAGACCCTTGTCTGTCTGGAGAAGGGGTTGGGTTCATAACTTGTCTAGCTTGCTGCCATTTGTGTGATACCTGCAAAACATGGACCATTAATCTATGCAACAGCTCTGAAGCCATACCTCTTCCCGTATCCTCCCTTATTGTGTGTTCATCAGAATAGAATTTATTAAAACACATTTCTGGGCCCCATCTAATCTTAGAATAGAAATAAAATGTCTGAAAAAAATTCCATGAATACGTAGTTTTTAAAGGAAATCTATGGCCGGGCGGTGGTGGTGCACGCCTTTAATCCCAGCACTCGGGAGGCAGAGGCAGGCGGATCTCTGTGAGTTCGAGGCTAGCCTGGGCTACCAAGTGAGTTCCAGGAAAGGCGCAAAGCTACACAGAGAAACCCTGTCTCGGAAAAACCAAAATAAATAAATAAATAAATAAATAAATAAAATATAGGAAATCTATGGAATGCTCATAATTAAGTAAGCAGGTAAGCATTGTTGAAGTTAGGGAAATATGTCCATTTTATCAAGGGACATATGCAACTTACCAAATTTTCCTAGAGTCATAAAACAAATTAATCTGGAGGCATAATTCAAATAGTACAATTATAAAATCTTTCTTACCATAATATATTTCTAAAGACATGAAATCAGGCAAATTTGTAAGACTACAATGACATTTTTTTTTTTATTATTGATGTCAACCAGACATTTTGAAGAGAACCTAAAGTTGGGCACTTTACTGCTCTGTTTAAGTCTGGATAATTATACTCAGGCAGTCACTGAGTTATAAAGGACTTGGTAATAGACACATGGAACACACAGGACTCTTTAGCTGTGCACATGCTGAGGCATTGCTGTTGTCACAGACAGGAGTAGTTTGCTCTATACATTTTGAATGAGAGGGAATGGCTAAACATAATGAGGGGAAAAGGATGAAAAAATATTTTAAAAAATTGAAGATCCAGGTAAACTGCATCCTTTAGGTTTCCGTTAGTTCTCTGACCAGACAGAAAAGTTAGTTTCCCATTCACTCCATGATGGGTAATGGAGAATATGAGATGTGTTCACACAGTTTCTTAGAATCTCTCTTTTGCTTAAAAGAGCATCAGACAACTAAGAAATGCTAGAGCTGGAAAATAATCTTCCCCAGGGAAGAGCATACCAATTAGTTATCCAATACCAAGTGGTCAGCCCTGAAGACATGTGAGTATTGTATGAGTACCATTATCCAGCCTGAGTAGGTTATATTTAGTAATATATGTACACACACACACACACACACACACACACACACACACACACACACACACGTAGCAATATCAATGAAAAAAAAGCCATGAATTTGAAAGAGAACAAGAAGTGTTATATGCCAAGGTTTGAAGGGAGAGAAGGAAAGGGGGTAAATGATACATTTTTATTATAATCTCAAATACAAAAGAAATTTTTAGAAAAACTGACAGAGTGGAGCACAACAAGCCAGAGATTACCTAGTCTTTATTCTACAGAATTAACCTTTCCTCTTGAGACTTGGTGGGACTTTCTGAATTAATTGGGGAACTAATGTATTTCCAAGCTACTAGAAAAAAAATCCATGATTCCTAGTCAATAACCCAGGCAGCATTACCAAGTATTCTCCTGTCTTGTAACCTTTGTGTCAAAATTCAACTTTCTATCTTTTCTTTAAAACAAATATATGTAATGGGATGAACAGCCTAAGTTTTTTTTTTTTTTTTTTATTCTTCTTAGGAAACTAAATTTAAGTAGACTCAGTCATGTTGATCCAGTGGCTGTTTTGTCATTGTTTGGTTGGTTTTTCACTGTTTTCTTTTCTTTGGGGGATTATAATATAATTACATCATTTCTCCATTTCCTTCCCTCCCTTCAAGCCTCCCATATACCCTTCCTTGCTTTCTTACAAATTCATGGCTTCTTTTTTATTGATTATTGTCTATGCATCTATCTATATCTATCTATCTATCTATCTATCTATCTATCTATCTATATATATATATATATCCTCAAATACAGCCTCCTCAGTCTGTATAACGTCACCTATATTTATGCTTCGAGTGTGATCATTCAATATTAGGTAGTAGTTGGAGGAAGACTACATTTTCCCACTCTGAGCATTCCTGTAGTCCTGTAGTTCTGTAGGTGTCCCGTGGTTCCATATGTAAAGTGGCAGCCTTGTGGTCTTTCCCCTTTCCAATTCTGCATGTCTATTGTTGTCTTGTTCATCTCATATTCAGGCTGTTATGTTGGTGATACTTTGTGGGATAGCTTCACATCTTCAGATATAAGTGTAGTCTTCAACCCTCATCCATGAAACATCTCATTCTAACACAGAGAGAGAATTATATAAAACCACGACCAGCCAAACCAGTCCAACCAAAGTGCACAGCTGCATATCCCAGTTCCAACAGTTGAAATCTACAAAACAACTCCTGCACTAAGGCTCAAGGAACATTGTGTAAGAGGGGGGCAGAAAGAGTATAATAGCCAGAGGATCGCGGAGTTTCCTGTGAGATTGTGTCTCCTAGCAATGCCGGAAGCACACATTATTTTAATTAAATTAGCTTCCAGATCCTCAGCATCCATGGTTCTTCTTGAAATTGCCTGGAGTTACAGCTGAGGTTACGCGTCTTTTAACACTTTATAGATGGAAATATAGGCGAAATTCTTAAACATTTTAATGTTATGTATTTGTGTGTGTGTGTGTGTGTGTGTGTGTGTGTGTGTGTGTGTGTGTGTGTGTTATAGGGTCTCATATAGTCCAGACTGGCCTTGAACTCATTATGTAGCCAAGATTGGTTTTGAACTTGGAATCCTCTTGTTCTGCCTCCTTACTGCTAGAATTACAGGCATGTATTACCTGGTTGAAATTTTGACTTGAATGTTTTTTTTTAATTTTTTCTTTATTAAGAATTTTTTTTATTCATTTTGCATACCAACCACAGATCTCCCTCTCATTCCTCCTCTGCTCCCCCCCCCAGTCTTTCCCCAACCTACTCTCCATCTCCTCCTCAGGAAAGGTAAGGCCTCCTTTGGGAGTCAGCAAAGCCTGGTACATTCAGTTGAGACAGGTCCAAGCCCCCCGCATCAAGGTTGTGACCATAGGCTCCAAAGCAGTTCATGCACCCACTGCCAGGGGCCCTTTAAACAGACCAAGGTATATAACTGTCTGGCTTATGCAGAGGGCCTAGTCCAGTTCCATGGAGGCTCCACAACTGTTGGTCTAATGTTCATAAGTTCCTACTAGCTTGGTTCAGTTGTCTCGGTAGGTTTCCCTATCATGATCTTGATCCGCATTGCTCATAGAATCCCTATTTTTCAGCTGGAGTTTCTGGAGCTCACCTGGTACTTGGCTGTGGATCTCTGCATCTGCTTCCATCAGTTACCGGATGAAGGCTCTATGATGACAGTTAGGGTACCTGCTGATCTAATTACTGGGGTAATCCAGTTCGGGCACCCTTTCCCCACCATTGCTAGTAGTCTAAGCTGGGGTCATCCTTGTGGATTCCTGGGAACTTCCCTAGCACCAGGTTTCTCCTTATCCCCATGATGTCTCCCTCTATCAAGAAATCTCTTTCATTGCTCCCCCGCTGTCCCTGTTCCAGCTCAACCATCCAGTTCCCTTATGTTCTCATTTCCCATACCCTACCCTCTATATCCCCCACCCCAGTTTACTCAGGAGATCTCAGAAGGATTATTTTTAATATTCTCTCTAAAATTTTTTCCTCGTTGTGTTATCATTGATTTAAAAATGTTTGCCACATTTATTATTTATTTATTATGTGTGTGAATGGGTGTGCATGTGCCATATCGTACATGTACATGTGGAGGTCAGAGTACAGCTTGGGGGAGTCTGTTCTCTCCTTCCACTAGGGATGGAGCCCAGGTCATCAGTCTTGGTGGCAAGTGCCCTTACAGGCTGAGACATATTCCTGGCCCCTATCCTGAATTCTGAAGTGAAATCATGGAAAATCTGGAAGCAAAGCATTCAAAGTTGTGATGATGACTTCTGCATTTCAAAATTTAACTAAATGTGAGCCACAATATTTAATTGAAGGGGAAGTGATCAGGGGAAAATACACTGCAATTAATTTTATGATGAATATACTGGTTTTTTTTTATCTATTTTATTGAGCCATATTAAATTACTGGGAAGTTAATGTTAACAAAATATCTAACGTTAAGCACTATATTAATGAGGCAAACAAGAAAACACGTGTTGACAAATTTTAGATGTTGACTGTGTAAGAGCATATTTTCGGAGTAGCCAGCCACACATTTGCAGATTACAGATCTAGCTCTTAGAAGTACCCGGGAGATAGCTGGTAGTCAGTCCACCAGGGCTCAGTGACGGCCGACTGCCGAGTGCAGAGCCAGACAGCTGTCTGAAAGAGCCCGAGCTTTCATAGCACCACGAGAATCTGAACTCTTTATCTCAAACTTAATACTGCTCATTCCTCCCATCCTGACTCATGAGTCCTCAAAGGTGCTTACCCAGAGATAACAGTGGACAGAGGAGATAATGAGCACTTTGCCCATAGCCAGACTGGGGTACCGTCCACACAGAACTCCCGTGGTGCAGGTTTCCCACGCAGTTTTGAAGTGCATGCCTTGGCAGTAGTGTGCCTTATATACTCGAAGAAACAAAAATCTACCAGGTGGAGTGTCATAACCTGGGAAGTTAACCTTTCCTGTAAGAAGTTAGGAAAAGGCTGTGGTTTCCCATGTGTGACGGCCAGCCTTGCTCTGCTTTGACCGCAGAGCCCCAAGATCTGTTCCTACCCCCAGCCCTCCGCTGTTACGCCCTCTATCCACTCAAATGTTTTTCATTCACACAGCTGGGTTGTCCCCACCCCACCCCCAACCCCCACAGGCTGTCTTCTGCCTGCCCAGCTGATGACGTTTTCCTGGCTCCAGCCAACTTCCGTGCTTGTTACAAACAGTGCTCAAGGGGACAAAAGATTGTCTAGATTAAAACAACAACGAAAGTAGGTCGATCTTGCAAGAATCCGGATGGGTGGCCAGCCATCCCACATGGACAATGTGTGATGTTTCTGTCTCTTTCTCTCCCACCCCCAACCCCCATCATCAAACAGGAAAAATATCATTATTTTGAGAATGTGGGAGGTTCGGTTGTGGCCAAAGGTCTATTTGTTGGTCAATGTTGTAGAGAAACCTGAAGCAATATTCCTTATGATTTCAGAGAACTGATCTAGTGGTTACATTTCAAAGGGATGGGGAGTTAAAAAAAAAAAAACCACACACACAATAATAAATTCAATCCTTTATGTAAAACTGAATTAATAGACCCTTACTCTTGGATAAGTGAGGGCAAGTTTTGACAATAAGTGAGGGGGGAAAGGACTTAATTGTTTCAAATAAGAGGGAATGGCTACATTTCCTTTTTGCTTTGCTCCTTAGAATTCTATTTGTCATTATTTGCATGTCAGGCTTCTGCTTATAACTCTGCTTTACAATCAGTTAAAACTGTTGTCAGGAACTGGAGTCATTGTTATAGCTTCGGCTGTGTTTCCCTACAGGTTTCTGAATTTCCAACAGCTGCTGCAGGACAGGCTGTTGGCATTAGAAAAATGTGGGCACGTTTACTTTCACAGTCTCTGTGTTCAGCACAGAGGTCACCAATGCACAACCTCATCTCTATGGGTGTGAAACCTTCCCCATAACATGCTCTTGGTTCTGATACCTCAGGCCTGATGCCATGGCAAGTTCAGTACACTCAAATTCTCTACCATTGAGCACACTATTTATCTCTAAAAGTTACATAATGTCTTTTCCTCACTTTAATGCTAAAACTATAAATAATTATTCCAAACTAGCATGGTGGAAATGGACTTCAAACTCTTCATACTAAAGAGAAATGTTGGTTTCTGATAGACTTCAATTCAATCTGTGTCCAATGTGTTTACTCTTTTGTTTTTAAATCTCCTGTCATGGTTATAATGATCACTGGTGTAGCTATTTATAGAAGTGACTTTATATTTAGACTAAAAAGGGGCAAAACAAATGTCTTTGTTTTTTGGCCTGATTCTGGACTGCTCTCATACACTCTTAATTTATGGCAAATCATCTCCTTTTCTTAGGTGCCCCTAATTAACTTACATCCTAACCATGCCTGAGTCTGGGTAGTGAGTGATTGTGAATGCTGACAAAACGGGATTTCTAATCAGTTCTGGAAGTAGTTAGTGAAGAGAGAATGCAAGTCTCATTCTGGTTCTTACACTTGGGCTATTGGTGTTCCAGTAGACTGCCACTGGTCCTCACATACCATGGTTATCTAGTCTCTTCACCTAAAGACCAAGTCAAGAAAGCCATAAAAACACCACTGTTATTAATTGCTGCAGTAAGAAATATATCTGCCTTTTACTTTTAAATCTCTAAAACAAGTACCAGGCGAGCATGTTATTAACTTTAAATTGACACTTCGGCTAAGGCTCTTAAGCTTGCTCTATGTTTACCACAACGCTACCCTCAAATGGGAGCCAAGTGACAACCTTTCGAGACCAAAGTAAACAGGAAGTAAAGATCCTCTTGTGAAAGTTCCTAAATGGCAGTTATATTTATGTATATTTTTCTCACCAGAAGTCCTTTCATTCACTCCTATGCCCATGATTCTGTCAGGCCTCCTGTTTCTCTGTCTGAATGTCTCCCCTTGCTTTCCTACTGTGACACAATTTAATAATAGAAAAACAAACACAAAAGAACACCTCTGAAATGAAGTGACTGAGCCCTCATGGTAGTGCTGAAATACCTTTGTCCAAAATTCAAAATTGTGGGGTTGGGGATTTAGCTCAGTGGTAGAGCGCTTGCCTAGCAAGCGCAAGACCCTGGGTTCAGTCCTCAGCTCCGGGGGGGGGAGGGGGGAATCAAAATTGCTGAAATGTGATGCACCAATGCTGATACATATGTATCACTAATATGTTAGGTCTACAGTTTATGTTCTATTTTCTTGATAATGATCAGGTTAAAAAGGCTTTATGCCTCAGTAAACCTGTGCTGGGGACACTGACTTTTGAAAGCAAGGCATGTCTCCTAAGATCAGTTGCTTCTCTCAAACTCACTTCATTCAATTTATTCTGCCCCCTTTTTTGAAAACATTTATGGAATATATGTGTGTTCATATTCATATATTTTACTTCATATAGTTTACTGTGCCCAAAGTTTTATGAGCTTTGGAGAAGTTATATTTTTATTTAAAATTGTTAAACGTTGCTTTCAAATTTTGAAACTCTTCCTTCTAGATTCTTGGTATGGGCATTCAGTCCCAAGCACAGAACATTTATAACATTTCAAAAACATCCCAAATACTGTCTTTGCCTTTGCCACTGTTTCTTCAACCTAAGAATATTTTTCCGGATAAATAAACTAAATTTAGCAATCAGCTTGTTCCTCCAATGCGGTCTGTTCTTTATGGATGCAGCCCAGTGTTACTTCTAGTCAGAACTGTGTGAGAGTTTGCTGAGTTGTGAATAGCACATGATGTTTTAGCTGGCACATGTTTGTTTCGGACGAGAGAACATGTCCTATTTTTGAGAAAGGAAAGACTTGTAAGACATCAAATGTTTCTTGCAAAACAATTTGATGAAATGAATGTAAATGAATCAGAAACATGTGAATTGTGTTTCAATTAAAATTAATGACTCTAAATAGGAAGACGGCAAAGTTCCTGGGGGCAAGAGTGTGGCAAGGCCAGGCGGGAAGTGACATTGGTTTGGTTTTCTTCAGTCTTGGGTTCTTGAAAAACATCCCACTACTGTGTATTCAGCTTTGTTCAGATTCTTGAAAGTCAACCTAGGAATCGTAAAGTGGACTGATAGCACAAATTCATCTTATGGATTCATGGCACACTGCCACTGGGCAATCATTTAAAATCGCTTTCAAAGGCAAGTGAGTGGCTCCCAGTGCTACTCTTTCAAGGATAAATAAGATGTTGTAATGGTGATAAAATCCATTTTCCCTCAGACTCACACGTAAACTTCATCTCTACTTCCTGTCTCTAATTGAAGATGATGAGACAGACATACCTGGCAGATACAGAGCAGAAAGGGGGGAGGAGGGAGGGAGGAAAGGAGAGAGGGATGGAGGGAAGGAAGGCAGAGAGGATAAAGGAAATAAGCAATGTGTGGGGTTAGGACATCAAGCGGGATTTCATAATGAAAACACCCAAACCAAAATAATTATTTTAGAGACACAAGCATCTTATCCACAGTTTCATCCTTATATCATTTGTGCACACTTCAAAGCAAAAGTCAAAGTTTTTAAAAATAAGATTTGTATTTGTAGTTAAAAATTAATGTATTTCTCAAAAAATTGGAAAAATGATATAAAAGGAGGCTAGGCCTGGTAATGTTTGCTCATAATCCCACTATTTAAAGACAGAGGCAGGAGAATTCTCACACGTCTAAAGTTCAAGACAAATCTGGTCTAAGGTGAGTTCCAGCAATCATAGGTCGTGTAATTAGACCTTGTTTTAAAAAAGGGGGGCGCGGTGGGGAACCTATCTCAATGCTCAGTCTAAGTGTGCTGTATGATATCACAGTCTCTGAACGTGTACATGTCAAATGTTCCAAGAACTTCCAAAAGGCAGGCTGTGTGTAACTGGGGTCCGTACTTTACTTTGATCTTCTGAGTTGCTATCACACACGGCTCACGTAGTTTGCAGGACTTACTGCTGTGGAGAAATGCATGAATAACCTGTCTTTTCTGAACAAACCAAAGGCACAGTTGCTGTAGTTGCTGCAAGGAGATCTGAGAGGATGCCTTGTTGGGCTTCCTGAGAACTCTCAGTAACTAAAGTCCAGCATCCTTCTGGTTATGCGGACACTGCTGGTGCTCTGTAGAGGAAGTAGGGGTGAGGGCAAGGTCCTTTATTTTGTTTTTGTTTTTGTTTTAGGAGGGGTGTGTGTTGTGTGCAGATCAGGTTGTTTCTCAGATCATCTGTAACAGTTTCTCCTTACCTTTCACAGGCAGGGATTGTGAGTTTTTCTTAGAAGTATTTGTTCTCTGGGCAGATACCGATCAGCACAATCATTTGTCCATTTTACTCTTCCTTGTCTCTCAATAGCAGGTGGGAATGGAGTGGGAGGCTGCTTGTGTGTTCTGCAATTAGTGGCGATTCAACAGTTACCTTTTCGTGAGCCTCCGGAGTCACTCACGGCAGGTGCCTGCCAGTATGCAGTATAAAGGTGGCCAATGAAAATGCACGGGGCATGTTAATTTCAAGGTGCTTTTTTACTTTAGGGTGTAT
The DNA here is from genome assembly GCF_004664715.2 of Peromyscus leucopus. Lineage (NCBI taxonomy): Eukaryota > Metazoa > Chordata > Mammalia > Rodentia > Cricetidae > Peromyscus > Peromyscus leucopus. The sequence continues at coordinate 104,796,399 of NC_051068.1, forward strand.
TTCATTCAGGCCCTGCAAATGTGACTGAGTTTCTCTTAAGGTTGCTGCCTGAATGCCTTCTCAGTGTCCAAGGACCTCACACATTTCTCTCTTTGCTGTCCTATCTGATGACAGGCCTACCCTTGCAGCAGTGATAAGGAATGCGAAGTTGGAAGATACTGTCACAGTCCCCACCAAGGATCATCAGCCTGTATGGTGTGTCGGAGGAAAAAGAAACGATGCCATAGAGATGGCATGTGTTGCCCTGGTACCCGATGCAATAATGGTAAGAGATCTCATCAAGTGTTAGACAGCTCTTTCCTTCTCAGAAGCCTTTGTGCTAAGGTGATTTAATGCTTCTTTATCCGGACTCCTGAGTTATAAGCCTTTTGGGACTGGGAGGGTTTGAGGGTTTGCGTAGCATTAGATACCAGAGTCACCTTCCAAACAGGCTTCCTGAGGTCTGGCTATTTCTTATTGCAAAATTGCAGTGTTGTGTGCAAAATCACAAAAAGTTCTGTTTCCTAAACACATGAATACCAAGACAAGAAGTGTAGTTGTGAGTCCCTTGACCAGATTCACAGGAATTTTATATTATAGTTCTTATATTAAAGATGTCCTGGGGCATCCTTAGTAGGTGAGGGGATAGCTGGTCCACCTGCAGCCCGGCTGCACTCAAGCCTAATGAGCTGACAGGCAAACATCTATTCAGCACTAATAATGTACTGAAAACAATCACAGACACTTGATTAAATAATTGCAGAACATGGTTAGAAGCGTTAGTCATAAAAAATGACACAGTCAGGCTCATATTGTCATGCCTTCTCTGGTCTCTAGGAATAAACCTACTATGAATATCTTGAAGAGGAACTGAAGGGGCAGACAAAGACCTCACACCATGTGAGAAGTGGGTAGGCTGGACTGAGATTGTTCAGCTCATAAACAAAAAGGACCTTGGACAGGTTCTTGGTCAGATGACTTTTGAAAAAAGAAACAGTGGACACTGACTTAATTCTACACCACGTCGCTATTCTAAGTACTTTTCATATATTTACAATAATTTGATGAGATTCATTCTGCTTTGTTGTTCTTTGCACCATGTCATTAGATCTTGAAAAGGAAAAATTCAGATCTAGGAAGCTTGGCTCCAGAGCCAAATTATTCTATCCTTAATAAGTAAGTGAATGAATGAACGAATGAACTAACAGATAAAAAAGATAGATACATAGTAGTAGGTAGATTAAGAAACAGACACATAAATGTCTATACACAGATATAAATGTCCTAACACAGACCAGGATGAACATCACAGGTTATATCACCAGTTATAGTGATCTGTTTACAATCTCATTTCCAGGTATCTGCATCCCAGTCACTGAGAGCATCCTGACCCCTCATATTCCAGCTCTGGATGGCACTCGGCATAGAGATCGGAACCATGGTCACTATTCCAACCATGACCTGGGATGGCAGAATCTAGGAAGGCCACACACCAAGATGTCTCATATAAAAGGTAGGACTCCCTCTACTTGCATGTTTGTTTACTCTTTCTTTCTTTTATAAATAAGTAAAAGAAAACATAGTGTCTTAGGGTTTCTATTGCTGTGAAGAGACACTATAACCACAGCAACTCTCACAAAGTAAATCATCTAATTGTGGTGGTTTGCTTACAGTTCAGAGGTTTAGTCCATTATCATCATGGCAGAAAGCAAGGCAGCATGCAGGCAGATGTGGTGCTAGAGAAAGAGCTGAGAGTTCTTACATCTTAATTCACAGGCTGCAGGAAGTGGTACCTTATGCATATATGAGACCTTAAAACCCATGTCCACAGCGATGCACTTTCTCCAACAAAACTTATACCTACTCCAACAAGGCCATACCTCCTAATGGTGTCTCTCCCTTTGGGGGCCACTTTTCTTTCCAACCACCACACATAGATAGTTAATTCTCTTTGGTTCTATGAATCCATAGAAAATTATGAAAATGTTCATTAATGGGCAATTTTAAACTGAGTTTATTAATTTTTAATTTTGAAAATGCTGGAGATTTCATAGAATTGTTGAAAAGTATATATTATGAAAAAGGCAGTAGCCTGACCGGCCATGCTATTTTCTAAGCATGCCTCTCTTTTCATATGAAAACTGAGAATAAATCTTCTAAACAAACTTGTATGGTCCAAACATGTGGGAAATGCATGAGGAAATATTGCTTCTGGCAATTAAATTCCTGCCAATTTTTTCACCTTTGCAGATTCAGGAAGTAGATTTTACTAAGCAATCATATGACATGTTATCATAGCCAGCCTATGAGGAAGAGTTGGTTTGTAGTGGAGGATGCATCATTATAAAGTCCTCTTCTTCCTCTTACTCACCAATAACAAACTTGAATAGTGTGAAATTATTTTAGTAATAGTAAATTATTTTACTAATAGTAAAATTTTGAAAGCATGAAATATACTTATACTCAAAGGAGCTTTTTATATGTGTATCTGTGAAGTATTCCTCTTTCAAGATGTCCATGATTAAAAATGCCCAGTGTTCTCAAGAATTTTGTAATAGATAATCTCCCTGTTGTTGAGAATTTTTGATGACTGTGGTGCTCTGGGAATCCATGATGTGAAAACCTAGTTTACTTTCCTAAACTTGTTATTTCCATAGCTTCTCTCACCACACAACCATTTCTCCACATTTTCATCTTCTAAAGAGCCAGTCTCCTGGAGAAGATCTGACCCACTGGTGTAGCTTGGACCAATAGTGGTCACATGTATAATGCTAAAGATGTTGACAAGTAATTTCTCTTATTATTTTGCTTTACCTATTAAGACCCTGAATTATTTCCCAAACCTTTTATTTCTGTTTCATTAAATTCCTATATAACTGCCATTATGTTTGTCTTTCCTCATCCCATTAGATATCTACATCACAGCACTATTCAAAATCTACCAGTCTAACTAGAAATCTTGTGTTGCATTGTAGCATGAATCCTAATTGGCCTTAATAAAAATCTGGAGTCAGATATTGGGGTAAATGCTGAAATATCAGGGAAGTAAAGGAGCCAGCCACTAGAGAGACTTATCTCTGCCAAATCCTTAGACCAAAAGGGGTCCAGCTCCTGTCTGCATACCACCTTATCACTTCCCCTCTCCCTATAGCCATATCACTTCCTGTTTCCTCCTCCTAAGTACTGGGATCAAAGGCATGAGATCCCAAGTGCTGGGATTAAAGGTGTGTGCCACCATTGCCTGGCCTCCAGTGGCTAGCTCTGCACTCTGATCTCCAGACAAGCTTTATTTGTCAGAGCACAAACAAAATAACACCACATTGCATGGCTAGTGAATTGCATCAAAATTTTACAGTGGAAGTAGTTACATCAAGGATGCTAGAGAATCCTTTAGGCCACAGGTAGTCACATGACAGATTTTGAACCTAATCTGCATCACTGGATTTTCTAAATAAAGGTTCATAAAATCACAAACTTACCCATTCATATAGACTTTTTCTATGGCTAAGTTTTACAGTATCACAAAACTGAGTAGCTGTAACAGATCATTTAGCCTCAGAACCCTAATGTATTTTTAGCTGGGCAACTAACACAAATGTCTGACAACTCCTGCCTTACACTGAAACACAAATCGATACAGCCAAGATGTGTGTGGGAGGGTGCTATTTGGTGACTTAATCTTTCTGTGTGTGCACACACTAACCCAATTTGGAATCTCACATGTTTTTAACTAAGTTCTTGGTTGCTCCTGAGCCTGATGGCTCTGAGCTCAGCTGGCTCTGTTCTATCTCACAGCTTCTTGTAGGCTGTATTCCCTACCACCCCTTGTCAGATGCCTTTGGCTGGGTCTAAACCACTCTCTACTCTCAATGCCTGCATTGGTATTCTAGTGTGACTGTGTTTCGTTCAGTCTCCAGTTGCTTCCAGGTGGGGCTGTTAGGTTCTGGCTAGTGAATCGAGCCCCTGGATGCTGACATCACCTGCTCCTTGGGGGTCTCTTGGCCTAAATGTGCTAGTAAATTCCTGCAGCTGATCCATCTCTTATAATTCTTAGTTCAACCACCACACATGTGACCAATTCTCTGTATTAAATAACCTGTGCTAATAATTCTGCTTTCACAGCTGGACTCAACTGATAAATGGTGTCAAGAGTCCCTGAAAATTTCAGCTTTCTTGAGTCATAGCTTTGTTTAGGCCTGTTGAAAAGACAGCAAGTTAATTAGTTTGAAACCAAGTCCCCCCACCCCAATTCACCCTGTACGTGAAAAATCATCAGGAAAATATCTAAAGTTAGACTGTAGACTGGGGAGTTGACTCCAGCGTTAAATTGCTTGCCATGCAAACTCGAGGACAGGAGTCTCAATCCCCAGAACCCCTATAAATACGAGGTGAGGCGTGGCAGCTTGTCTGTAATTCCAGTCTCAGAAAACTGAAACAGGAGATCCCTTTAACAAGCTGGCTGGCAAATCTTGCCATATCCGCTAGCTCTGGGTTGGACTGAGAGATCTTGGTTCAAAGAATAAGATGAGAGAATGATGAAAGGTACTTCCCAGCTTCACACTTGGTCCTTCACATTCACATGTACACATGTGCTTCCACCCCCCCCCACACACACATATGCACTCACACACAAGCAAAAAACATGCATGTATGTACACTACACACATTAACACAGAGAGAGAGAAAAATAGAAAAAAGTAGACTATGACAAATTGAAAATGAACATAGTCTGGCTGTTCAACAAATGCCATAGTCAGATGGCAGAAAATGGAAAGAGACAAAAGCAAACTTATGAGAATAAAGAGATAGCAAACTGGTAGGAATCCAAAACTTTTCACTATCAGTGGCCATATAATGCAATATAATATAAGTGAAAGCATTTCCTGTGATTCTGATTGTAAAGGAGAAATTGCTCTCAAGCACCGTGTACTCCTTTATGCTCATGTTTTCTGTAGGACATGAAGGAGACCCCTGTCTGCGATCATCAGACTGCATTGATGGATTTTGCTGTGCTCGCCACTTCTGGACCAAAATCTGCAAACCCGTGCTCCATCAGGGGGAAGTCTGTACCAAGCAACGCAAGAAAGGTTCTCACGGGCTGGAGATTTTCCAGAGGTGTGACTGTGCAAAGGGCCTGTCCTGCAAAGTGTGGAAAGATGCTACCTACTCCTCCAAAGCCAGACTCCACGTGTGCCAGAAGATCTGACAGACACTGGGAAAGTTAGCCCTATCAGACTGTGAATTTGTGTATTTAATGCATTATGGCATGATGGAAAAATCCAGTTTGGAACACAGAAGAATGAGGAATGTGGTAAGAATCTGGAGCACAAGAGAGAGGTGGGACTGGATGAAGTCGAGACAGTGAAAACCAAAGCACAACCAGTGTTTCCATTATGCAACTTGTTTATGTAAATAATGTACACATTTGTGAAAAATGCTATTATTAAAAGAAAGCACACCACGGAAATTACTGACAAATGCCATAGGATTTTCCAAGAGTTTGGCTTGAGCTAGAGCGGACATTTTCTTCAGACTGGCAGTGGCTATAAAAATAATCTAAAGCCATATTTCTGCTCAAAGTTATAGTTTAATAAATTATTCTCACTGTCCCTTGACATAAGATAATTTCTAAAACATGGAAAAGAAGATAAATAGGAAGTGAAAATATGCAACATCATTAATTTGCATCACAAAAAACACCTTTTAATTTGGAACTTTGCTTTGACTTCTCAAATAAAGGCCTTAGTAGACAAGAGAAAAAGGCAGTCAATGTTTCCCATATTACTTCAAGACACTGGCATGTCTTTTAGACATTAGAAAAAGATAAACACGTGTCTCCTCACACCACTCATTTCTTTTCTCAAAAACTTAATTTTGCCTGAATTAATGAAGACATATATAAGACAAAAACAGATCCTGCATTGTGAAGGAATGGCATTGTGTTTCAAATGTTTGACTATCTAAGCTAGAGCTATTAATTGTGTGGTACAAGCACAGGGCAGAATTTTCACAGATTGCAAAAACATTAAAGATGTCCAACACATGTGGGGAACTGAATAATGGAGTAACCATTGTTTTGCCAAAGCTTTGACATACCCTACACGTGATAGAACTAGACTGCTAAATTCATTTATCTTTGCATAGCTAGAGACCAGTAGGGTGAGGCTGACGCCAGGGACTTGAATGATATTTGTACTGTGTGGAGCACAGCAGGGAAGTGGAGGAAACCTCATCATTTTTCCAGGCTGTAATTTCACATGTCTGAAGCACAGGCTGAATTTTTATGGCTGACACCAGAGGCCCCACAAGCAAACTCGAAGCTCTCCATAGAGTTTGTTCTCCTCATAAGACTTACCATGCAAATGAGTTCAGTGCAGTGAAACTTGCCCTCGCTAGCCTCAAAATACTTCATAGTTTTGAGGTTGTAAAATCTAATATGAGAGGCCACTAAAGAGTGGGTTCTCTTACACCAAGTAATACAGGAAGAACCAATGTCCCCCCTAAGCTTTGAACTGATGATGCTTTCAGAAGTTTCTACACTAGCCTTTCAATAGAATTTCTTTACCAAAGACATAGTTTCTATTTTCTGCAACTATTGAGAGAATTTAAAAGCAATAACAAGTGAAATCAACATATCTCCAATCTACAGAAATTCTCTGAAACCACTTTACTACTTTGTGATTTAACACAGCTCTAAATATTATGTACAGAGCACAAAAGACTGAAAAAACATAAGGTTATCATGCCATCACTTAAGGTCTTGAATACCCACATCACTTTCTTGCTTTACTTAAATCCCATGTGCAATCTCAAAGTACAGCCCCTTAGGAGTTTCAGGTTCCGACATGCATTTTGCCCGGATGATGATGATTTGTGCTCCACACATGTATCCTAGAGCAAAAAATCATACGCTAATGTATCCAAAAGTCAAAATTTGTTGTACGAGCCTGGTGAGGTGAGAATGGAACATTTGGGTCAGAATTTCCTACACAGCAATGACACAATCTAGTTCCCCCATTATTTCCCTTATATTCACTCTCTCAAAAGTTATTATTTGAAATAATTTATTTACAGGAAATGTTAATGAGATGTATTTTCTAATAGAGATGTTTCTTACAGAAAGCTTTGTAGCAGAATATATTTGCAGCTGTCGACTTTGTAATTTAGGGGAAATGTATAATAAGATAAAATATATTAAATTTTTCTCTTTCAAAAAATTGAATGCAAAGTGTCTTGTGTCTTCCTATGGGGAAAAAATGCTCACAGAATCCTAAGTTCTTAGAGTTTCAACTGGCTGTGGGATGAGTCTTCAGCCTGAAAGGGAGTCATCTGAATGTCAGCACCACGGGGTGGCCCAGTTCATTGTTACCAAGACAAAATGGCTGTAATTGCTATTATAAAGTTAAACCAACATACTCCCACTTGTGATTTCATCCGTTCATTCTTCCCTTGCCTTCAGGACCCTCTTTAAAGAAGAAGTCTCCACAAAGTTCTTCAAAAACACTTGAAGACAGCTGCCATAGTCCATACAATCTTCTCTCTTAGGAGAAATTTTCCAAAATGGAGACCCAGTATGTTTAGTGTATTCGTTCATTTCTGTATCCTATGAAATTGCTACAATTGTGGAGGGAAATCAGTATTAACCCCAATCTACTTCCTGGCAAGTTGGTTTTTCTGCTGCTTTCTGAGCCTTAAGGGTCAGGAATGTTTGATTGACAATGCTCAGCATGAGACTGAGGTGGATATAAAAGCCCATGTTATATTGTGTGTAGAAATGCAAAAAGCAGACATTCTGTGACAAAGTGGGATGGTTCACATGTAGCTATAGCAGCTTAATGAAGCCAGAATAGTCCCAGGGCTGCAGGAAAGAGTTAAAGATCTCAGAAGCATGACTGAACAATTCCCACATCATTTTAATCAGTCACTTAGGGTATTCTCAGTCATTCATTCCCTCAAATTGAGACCATTTGTATTTCCTTGTGAAAATGTATTTTTAGACTCCAGCAATCCTATGAGTGACATTCTTGTTCTTTTCCACTAAATGACATGCTCTGAGGAGTGACAAATGTCCTCATCTTCCTTTTTTAACCAAAAAGTACCTTACTGCCTTTTATCATTTGGGGAACAATTATTTAATTATATTTCTTTCTTCCTTCAAATTCAGGCTAGTTAAGAACAAAGGTCTTTTAAAAGGCCAGATGACCTACCAGTACTCTGTTGTACATAAAATTAATTAGAGAACATGACATACATCTATGGACAAGGGTCTTTCCAAAAACTAAGCACTGGTATGAGACAGTGAGCACGTGACACTGAACTACATCAGTCTTGTGCTGTGTGAACTTTCCCTCCAAACTTCCAACATGCACAGGCAGATCAGAATGGCACACTTCCTTCCAGAGTTAGCATAAAAGGTGAAGGAGTGAAAAGTGAGCTATGCATTTCCCATCCAAGAATTTTATTCAAAATTCCCCTACACTGGAAACTCATATTGAGAAGTAAGTGAGGGATGTAACGAAGTGGACATTACTACTATACTCCATATTAAATAAGTATTCAAGTTATAAAAGAAAACCACCACACCAAACACACCATTTCCCCATTGCATCCCATTGTATAAAACCATTCCTATATTATGAAAGACGTGGCTTTAAACTAAAATGTGACCTGCTATCTACCGTGCAGTACCATGACCTGAATATGACTTGTGTCCCATTCAAAATCCATGTGATGGCAACTTGATGTCCTGAGGGGCAGCACTTGATGATGGTGTCGATCTTTTTAAGAGATGGGCCTAGTGGAATACCCATGAGTCAGTGGCGGTGTGCCTTCAGGAAGTATAGTAGGACTCAAATCTCTCTTGGTTTCTGGTTTGAGATATACCAATCTGTTTTTAGATGTACACCCACCGTTATTATCAATTATCATTATTATCAATGAAGATAAAGTACCGAGAGAGTCCTCACAACATGCTTGTATTATACTGCTGGACTTTCAGCTTGCAAATTGGATGAAACTTGTTAATTAAACCAATTCCAAGATTGCTTTTTTTTCCAGATCTGGAAAATAACCTCCAATTCTTTTTTTTTTTTTTCACCATATCAAGTATGTCTGTCACATCATCTAACATAACCTTTCAGAGATTTTGCAGTAAAAATACTACATTAAGTATCCAACAATAGAATGCACAAGTGTATTTTAGTAACAATAAAATTATAATGCAGAGAAACCCCACATTTGAAAACTGAATCTCTTCCATTAAAATTCCTTAGAGAGGAACTGAACTTCAAAAAGTAAATTATCTTGCATGTTAAACTAAGTCAAAACAAGTTGAGGTTCAAAGGAATTAAATTGTGCAATCATTATCTGCCTTTTAAAATGAGTCCCAAACAACCAAACTTCAAAACCTTCATGTTAATAACAAAATTTTCTCATCATTATTCTGTATTCTGAAGGGTTCCTGGTGGCAAAACTAGAACTCCTTGAGCAGCTGTGGCCAAGATGTTCTTCTAGCTGACGATCCAGTAGGACATCAAGAATTTATTCATTTAGTCTCTAACACTGCCAGCCATCAATAAAGTCTGGTGAATTTTGAGGGCACAAAATGCTGAGACAAAGGTGCTACCACACTGAAAACAAGATGTTCTCTGGTTCTTTTTTTTTAATTTATTTATTAAATTTAATTTTACATATCAGCCATGGATTCCCTTGTTCTCTCCCACCCCCGCCTTCCCCCCAGCCCACCCCTCATTCCCATCTCCTCCATGGCAAAGACTCCCCTGAGGATTGAGTTCAACCTGGTAGATTCAGTCCAGGCAGGTCCAGTCCTCTCCTCCCAGGCTGAACCAAGTGTCCCTGTAAAAGGCCCAGGTTCAAAACAGCCAGTTCATGTACTGAGGACAGGACCAGATCCCACTGTCTAGATGCCTCCTAAGCAGATCAAGCTAATCAACTGTCTTATTTATCCAGAGGGCCTGATCCAGTTGGGGGCTCCTCAGCTATTGGTTCATAGTTCATGTGTTTCCTTTTGTTTGGATATTTGTCCCTGTGCTTTTTCCAACCTTGGTCTCAACAATTTTCGCTCATACAAACCCTCCTCTTTCTCGTCAATTGGACTCCTGGAGCTCCACCTGTGTTCTCTGGTTCTCTGATATTTCTGATATCTCTGTCAAAGTTCAGTCAGCACATGTAAGGTTTAGGAGTTCTCAAAGGCTGCCATAGAGGTGCATAGCACTGATTGAAGATAATGCACTAGTATCAGCAAATATAAGTCTTCCCTTTTACTCTGTGAAATTGTCTACTGATCTAAATCAGGTATCTGGAACTGTGACGTATTAATTGAAAAATATGTGGGGGGGTGTTTTATCAAACAAATATGGCTCTCTCTCTTTAAAAAGTATTTTTGACATTATATTATAATTACATCACTTACTCCTTCCCTTACTCCTCAAAATCCTTACATGTATCCTCTTGTTCTTTTTCAAATTCATGATCTCTTTTTCTTTAATTTCTGATATATATAATATTGATTACATATTAATATATCTTACAAAATATAATATATTCCTAAACACATAGATATAACCTGCTCAATCTATATAATGTAACACCTATGGATATGTTTTCATGGCTGACCATTTGATACTGGATTACCAATTATGCTTTTCCTTGGGGAAGACTATTTCTTCTGCCCTCAGTGTTCCTTAGTTGTCCCTGAGCTGGCTCTGACCTGAAAGCCTTCTCTGGGAGGACTAGCTCTCATGGTACCAGAAGGTACCATGCAAGCTTCCAAAGGAGGGAAACAAGTAACTGTCCTATCTTGCCATGGAACCTATGAACCATATTTATGCCCAGCACAGCATGATTACTCCAAGGGTGTAGCTGTGGCACATACACTTTGGCAGTCAGTAATCAACAGCTCTCTGATTAGACTTGAGAGCTGCTCACCACAAGGAAAATCATTCCTGGTACTGGAAACCTCGCCAGTTATCCAGGCTGGTGAAGTTGCTGCTGCTTTACTAAACCTGCATGATGGCTCTATGTTTGAACACATGGTATGGCGAGAAGAGAATCTACCCATACAATCTTTTTCCTTTTAAGAATGTGTAGGCTTTGAGTTATTCCTTCTTTTACACAAGACTGGTCAAGGTTGGGGATTTGCCATTGTGGTAATCTTAGTAGTGTTTCCTTCTCCTAGGCCTAGCATACTCAGAGTACAGCTAGTGCTTAACTGAAAATAGGTTCTGTCGAATGACATAGGCTCCATAGTCTCTTACAAGCTGATTTCTTTAGGTCCATGTCTCTGTGTGAATTTTCAGTGACTCATGTTGTTGAAACATGCATTCCATCATTCCTACATTGTTCTCATTGTAAGGTTCATTGACATATTCCTGAGCTAAAATTGTTACTAATATTTGGAAAAAATATTTTCAGAAATGACATACTCCAATAATCCCAGGGGATATTCTCTCTGTAGCTTAAATATGATTTGTACTCCCAAGAGGCTTACATCTTGGGGAATTTGATCTTTACAGTGATGATGTGGGCCAGTATCGGGTGAGTGTTAGTTGAAGGTCCTTAGGCCACTGAGGTTATGCCCTACAGAAGGGACTGTGAGATCCTCTGTGACTTTTGGAGGCCACGTACTCTGACAGACACGCTGCCATCTCTATCCACCCTTTACCACAAGGTCTTTAAACAGATCTGAAATGATAGAGGCACCATGCAAACTAATGAAGTCAATGATTTCATCCTTATATAGCAGTTAATATTTTACCAAGAAGGATAGGGAGAAAAAACTAAATAGCAAATATATTAACAATATAGGAGACAACAATGAACACTATGAATGAAGCCAGAGTAAGGGAGAGAAGAAAATGAAAATGATTGGTATTTACATGTTAAAGTTACTAGTCAATGAATGCCTCTTAGGATAAAGTTTGCACAAATGGAGTGAACTAATGCGAACCGAAGAATTAAAAGAGAACTGAAGGGGTGATGATTGAAGACCTGAAGGAACAATGAGACCACAGAAGAACAAATGCATATATTTGTCAATGGGATGCAGCTGACTGGAGAAGATTGGGACAAGGTGAATGAGACAAAGAGGGCAGGATTGGGGTCAGATGGTAGAGAACTGTGTTGCCACCATCAGTGTTATTTTGAAAGAGATGGAGCTGGTAATGGCTTTGGAAGGGGACGACATAAACTGGCATGGTTTGCAAGGATCAAGCTGATGATCAGAGGTTGGACAGTCGGACACGTAGGCAGGATCTCATGGCTGCGTACAGTAGTAAGGAAAGGTAGTATTTATGAGAAGTGACTGGATTTAGGGTATGGAGAATTACCTGGACTTTTAGACTAGATGAAAGTTATTCATGAAAGAAGGAAACCTTCAAGTCTAGTATGATAAACAAGAACAGAGGAAGAGGAACTGCTCTCAAGAGGAATTTAAACAATCCTCTCTACTGTATAGTTATTATATGAATATTCTATGTATTTAATATATAAAATAATTACCTTAGTACATTACAAATAAATGTTTAGAAAGCTGCCATTAGTAAATCTTTCACAGGCCATCCTGATATCTGAAAAGATTCTATGCAGAATGGATCATATTATTAAGAAATAGTTTGTTAGAGGGGCAGGATGGTCTAGGGAAGACATGAAACCTAAGATAGAGCGTGGGCCAAGCAGAATTTCAAGTGAGGAAATAACATGAGATGCATCGTTTTAAGGCTGGAAGTCCTGAAGGGTGCTAATAAGGAATTTCAATTTGATACAGATGTCAAAGGGTGTCAAGGAAAACTCACAACGAGACCAGTTGACTCACAGCGGCAGGTTTAGAAAATTACTTTAGCAAAGGGTGTAGCTCAGGCAACATTCCCATTGACATCTCGCCAATGAATTACATTAAAGGCCAATTTGTCAAAGCAAGTCATAGCTCTCTTTGAGCATTAAGTAAGTGTATAGTGCTGGGCCTGGGAATTCTAAAGAAATAACAATATGCAAGTAATTGAAGTGCTTTCAAGAGAAATACACTTGCCATCACGCCTCTCACACATACGTCATGAATACCGCAGCACACAACCTTTTAAAATTTCCTGGGGGTCACCATTTCTTATAGATGCCATGGACTTGTTTTATTTGCTCCACACCTTCCCACTTCACTGCACCTGTTACACCAGTCATCATCTTGTTGTTTAATGGCCAGTCAGCCTCTGGGGTCTCATAACAGATGGAGACCATCAGATCGTCATACCACATGTAAGGTATTCTAAGTCCTACTTAAGTGTTTTAGACGAACATTGAAATTTAGATCATTTTGTCTTCCATTTCTTTTTCTACCCTATCATTTCTGCCAGCTGTGTTCTTTCTGTTCCAACAGCTGTTGATGTGGTGCCCAGTTGTGTGCCAACTGGATACTTCTTAAAGCTGATTTAGACATCAGTAAAACCAAGTCATGTCTATGGGAATCTCATATTCAATTGGTTTAACACACATTCATGTCTTGCAAGTTTTCAAGATTCTTTTATGATGTTTGAGAAGAAAACACAGAAAGATTCTTTTACATGTTCCAAGGGATCTGGAATTCTCATGGGTAGTAAACACTCCAGTATACTCTGGAATTCCATTTGAGACTTAAAAATTAACCTTAGCTATGGAGAGATGGTGTGTGTGTGTGTGTGTGTGTGTGTGTGTGTGTGTGTGTGTGCAGAATACGGGTTAAAGGTCTTTCTTCAATAGTATGACATCACTCAAAACACTGTTTTCAGGTTACAGAAATAGATACTTCATACAGGGAAAAAAAAAAAAAAAAACAGCCCCACAGTAAATATATTCAGTTTAATAGTAGAAAAGGCCAAAGAGGTGGACATTCTGAAAGAAACAAGTAGATAAAGGTGATCCAAGAAACTATTCAAGCATGCAGACTTTCCTCATAGGAACAAAGTTTCAGTAGCTTTGAACAAGACAAAAGAAGGAAGTGCTAAAGAGGACTGAACATGGAAACACTGGATACAGGGGTGGAACTGTAGGACATCTAGTGACTTAGGGACTACCTAACCATATTGTTATGGTTCAATACGATTTTCTGATTATAGCAGTCATTTACTGAGACTCTAACTCTTCTCACACTCTACGAACAAGGATATTTCATGAGGACTTGTCTGTAGGATATAGGCACAGTGTCAATGACAGTAACCCTACACTGATATAGCAGTTTGAATTTACCTCACACTGCTTCTGCGTCCCTACACTAGTGCTTACAATGAGCCAGTCCTTTCTCCTGATGATCCTTTACTGTGCGCCACATTTCTAGGTTGATGAAGATCTGTAGCACCACATTTTATTCTTGATAGCAACCATCTTGGAGCTAAGAGAAGTAGAGTCAGAGTTTGAAACTGTAATGCTCTGAGGCCATGGCTTCAGTAACTTAGGCTGTTTCTACTTGAAGTAACTGGGCCTTTTATGTGGCCTTATTGCTGTCACACAGTCATGTGAGTCAGATGCTTAAGGCTGTCTTGGGCCATCGCTATCACTGCCCTGTACCATCACTGTTTTCCAAAGCATCTTTCCGAACTTTCTCTAAAAACAGAGCAGCTATAGCTGAAATTAGGGCAAACATACCTCCCTCTTTCCACTAACTAGTAAATAGTCCTTCTTGGTGGTTTCTTTTCAGAGGACAAATTTGACTGTATGTCAGTATTCTGGGCAGTGTTAACAAAAGCAGGTTGAGGGTATTAATAGTGTGCAACTTGCAATCAACGGACATGAAGGCAATTGAAGGCTAATCTAAAAGTTCCAAGTTTTGCAAGGCTAGTGAAAAACGGCAATAGGATTTTTCAAATGGGACTTACAGTATGTAGCTAGGAATAGGCTAAGGCCAAGACTCTGACAGTCGCTGAACCTCAACCACAGTCTGCTGCTGTGACAGCAGAATTCAGCAGAAAGCCAAATCTGTATTTTAAAAACATTAATTGAAATTTTTGAAAAATTCTGGAAGATTTTCAGATAGTCTTCAAAAGTAATATTTTTAGAAAATTTCCT
The DNA here is from genome assembly GCF_004664715.2 of Peromyscus leucopus. Lineage (NCBI taxonomy): Eukaryota > Metazoa > Chordata > Mammalia > Rodentia > Cricetidae > Peromyscus > Peromyscus leucopus. The sequence goes on from NC_051068.1 coordinate 104,811,426, forward strand.
TGAAAATACTATTTTTTTTTTCAAAAGTCAAAGATTCCACTGACCTCATTCTCTGTCCAGTGGCCGGCCATCTTCAAATCAATTTCTGTTTAGGGAACACACAGATTGACTAAACATAATGAAAACAATTGCCTGCATATCATTCTGTGAGAGAAAATGAAATGCAGAGTGGACAAAATGACTTGCCAAGGTCACTGGCTTGGAGGTCAGAGGAAGCAGAGACGGACATGTCCCCAAACTATGACCCATAGGCTTGGACTCCACACTCCTAATTTACCTGAGGCTGAGTTCTCTTCCATAGGCTTTAAAATCATTGTTTTTTGTTCCTTTATATAGTATAGCGTGGTTAAAAAATCCGTCCATTTCTGAGAGGCTAGAGGTTTCTCGCCTCATTTTGTTGGTAGCATCTTATCAGCCACCAAGTCAGTTCAGCTCTGTGAGTTGGAAGTGAGACTGTTTCGTAAGTTTAGATGCTGCTTCTTAAAAGCAGTGGATGGGGGCTGGAAAGATGACTCATGATTAACAGCATGTGCTGCTCTTGTAGAGGACCCCAGTTCAATCCCCTCGCTCACACTAGGCATCTGGAACTGCATTAAACTCCAGCCCCAGAGGGCCTGACCCCCTCTGATGGCCTCTGTGAGCACAAACACTCATGTACACATACCCCTACATTAAACTCCAGCCCCAGAGGGCCTGAACCCCTCTGATGGCCTCTGTGAGCACAAACACTCATGTACACATACTCCTACATTAAACTCTAGCCCCAGAGGGCCTGGCCCCCTTTGATGGTCTCTGTGAGCACAAACACTCATGTACACATACTCCTACATTAAACTCTAGCCCCAGAGGGCCTGGCCCCCTTTGATGGCCTCTGTGAGTACATGCACTCATGTTTACATACTCCCACACAAACACAGTACATAACATCCAACTTAAAAAAATTAAAAAAAATTGTAAACAATATATTTGAAGAATACTTTTCACTAGAATCTGAAAGGTGTACACAAAAGTAAGTTATTGTTGTTTTGTTTTGATTCAGAGAAAGGGAAAACTTGAAGAATCAGTTTTGGAAAAGAAAAAGGCTTTGTCTGGCCATAATTTTCCCACAATGTGTATGTTAAACAAGTAAAATTTTAGCTGGTTTTGGCCAGTTTATAACTGGTTTCTATTTTTAAAAATTCTAAAGTTCTTTATTTCTCATTCGACTGATATCATTTTAGAAATATTAGTATCTTTGAAGTCACTTATACTTGAAACAATGTGGAAATGATAAAGGCATCTGTTTGTGCTGGATTATCTATCTTTGTCTCCTATATCCTGGGAGAGTGATGGATACCTGCTTCATGCCCAGGACTCCCTGTTCCTCAAGCATACTGAGTTTGGCTAACAGGAAATGCCCATGGAAGCTCCAAGAGTGAGAAAAGAGGACTGAGAATCCCCAACCTCTGAGCTTTATCCCTGACCTGTGTATTTTGGTGGAGGCTGTACTCCAGCTCAGCACAGACTGGGGTGTGCAGCGCCTAGTGAGTTTCAGCATGGGCTCCTCTGGGCCCAGTGACAGTACATCCTGTGTTCTCAGTCCTGATAATTCAGCTCCCTTACTTCCTGCTCCCAATCCTGGTTCCATCATATAAACAGTTCTTTAATCAGCCCCATATTCACTCTGTACCTGTCTGTCTCATGCTCCCTGCCTGATGCCACACTGAAACCTGACTCCAACCTTTCCCCTCTCATTGTCCTCCTTCATCATCTATGAGAGTCAGGACATAACATCATCAGGTTGATAGATAATCAAAACCAGGGCTCTGTCCGGCTTCCAAGAACGTTCTATTTTATCTACAGAGCGCTGCCTTATTTGCCAATTGTAAGAAACGTTGTATCCATTTGACAACAGTTAGAAAACTACATGTTTATTCTGTAAAATGTGGATTTTTAGGTGTGCCTAAAGAACAAAGCAAAGCAAAACAGAAATCAAAACAAAATAGGAAATTTCTGATCCTGAATTTCTTCTTGATATTAGAGAGTGCTGAGAGAGCCACATTGCCTTACCTTTTGATTTGTCCACTGCTGTGGATATCGCTCTATATAAATAAAACACTGATGGCCAGTGACCAGACAGGAAGTATAGGTGGGACAAGGAGAGAGGAGAATTGGGGAAACAGGAAGGAGGGAGAGACACTGCAGCCACCGCCAGGACAAGCAGCATGTAAAGACGGTGGTAAGCCACCAGCCACGTGGCAAGGTATAGATTTATAGAAATGGGTTAATCTAAGATAAAAGAACAGTTAGCAAGAAGCCTGCCACGGCCATACAGTTTATAAGTAATATAAGCGTCTGAGTGATTATTTTATACGTGGATTGTGGGACTGCGGGGCTTGGTGGAACCTGGAGAGAAGCCCTACAGTAACAGTCCACCACCTGCTAGTTCATGTGCCAATTTCCTTTCCTTTCCTTTTTTAGTATCAATGCAGGTATTTTCCTTTTGAAAAACTAAGGAAGAATTGTCACACAATTTTTTATTACCTGTACTCAAGGGCTCCTGTTGCCTCTAACTGGCTTCCATGTACTGTGCACTCTGGCCAGTCAACTGGCTTCCATGTATCGCACACTCTGGCCTTTCTTCCTGACCTCACTTCCTGCCTCTCTTGCTCTCTTGGCCCCTCCAGCCATGCTTATTTCTCTGGATCCTTAAATTTCAATGTCTCCCCCACTTCAGCCTTTCTGCTTGTGATGTTTCTATTTAGACAAGTACAACAGAAATGGTGGCTGCCCTTACTTCCTAGAGAATTGCCAGGTGGTATCTTTACAAAATGGTAGTCCTTGCTACTCTGATGTTCTCTATTATGAGAGAAGAATCTCACCTGTGTGCATACAACTCCCATATCTTGTCCTGGTCTTACTTTCTACTGACCTGTCTCTGTTTTTCTAAACTTCAACATCACTACCTTCCAGAATCATCTAGCAAATCTGTAAATTTGAACCACCAAATGAACCAATACTGTAATACCTCTAAATGGTCCAGATTGTGACTGCTCCTTCAGCCCCGGGATTAGGGGTATAAGAGTTATTGTGCACTATGGAAACCCTAGGATGTTATTTTAATTAGAGTAAAGGATGCTTTGTAACCTGGAAAAGTACAATAATAAAGCAAAGGTATTTCACCATGACCATTAAAAATCCCTGAATTTTTTTGTGCTATTAATGCTCATTTCCATTAATGTGAGTCTTTCCCTTCCATAATTTTTTATTTTTCTAGTTCTTTTAATGAGGAGGCAAAGAAGTATAAATGTCTTAAAAAGCACATAGACATAATCTTGAACACTTGCTGGGATTTATATCTTTGTATGTGTTTGTGAAAGTCAGTACGTTTCCTATGTTCATAATGTATGTTTTATAAAAATAACATAAATAAAACAAAAAGCAAACCCTCCCTCTGGAACACGACTCTCAAAGACTCCCCAGAGTAAAGTGAGATTTAATTTGGGGGGATGAATGGAGCAAGTTGGTCCCATAAGTAGTGCTCAGTACTCAGCCCCACTCCGGCCGCTGAGACAACCCACACCCTCCCTTTCTCCTTCTCATTTCCCTGCATTTTAGCACTTCCAGGTCCATCTCTGGAGACCCGAGCATCTTTTCCATGTTTCTGACACTCGTGCATGTATGAGTTGGGACTGATCCTCCCGCATCCATTAGATTTTAAATTTATAGTTCACCAAGACCTTTATAACTCCCCACTCCACTTAGTAGCCCCGAAAATGAATATTTAACTCCCCTGCAAGCTGTTCCAAGCTGACCCCAGTGAGCCTTTTCTTCTGCATTCATATTCTATTTCTCACCGACACACTATGCAACTCTTGATGTAATGACATTTGCTGAGCACTTGTTCTATAGCACACTTTGTGTGTGTGTGTGTGTGTGTGTGTGTGTGTGTGTGTTCATTTCACTTTCATAATAACTACACATGTGACACTCCTCTCCTGAGAATTTAATTGGTAAGATTTAAATATCTTCCTAAGTGGCATTAGTAAATGAGAGCACCCACTTGGGTTTCTGAATTTGGAGACTTTTTTCTCTTTGGAAGATTGCTTTAGTCACATTGTCTTTTTTCGTGTACCCATTGTCCTTGATCTAACTATTGGTCAATAACTCTCATTCAATTTAAGCTATTTCTGCTTCACCAAGGTATGAGAGCAACCCAAATTCCTTAGAAATCATACTTTGAACTTTGAGCCTTTCTCCAGTACAAAATGAAGTTTTGTTGTAATATTCTCAGTTCACAGTGGTTTCATAAAAACATAAGTCCATTGCAAATCAAGTACAGACAATGGTTACTTTCACCTGTTAATGATATCTTATAAATCTATTGAATCTCTGACGAATGTCATCCTCCATTCAACCCCTACAGTGTCCAGGTCTACACTCTAGGAAACAATAAATCTACTTTAGTAATTTCAGAAGCCACAGTTGGTACTTAACAGCTTTCATAAGCATCTGCTGCTGCATACCAGTTCACCAAACTGACTGAAAGGAGCCATGCTTTTCCACTTTATGAGGCTTTTGCATTTCTATTTTGATATTATGGGATTATTGAAAACAAAGATCCAGTGAAGGAAAACTGAACCTGCCAAGCCTTCTACAGGCGAGGGTAACTGGAAGCATCACTTACTTCTGTGATAGACGAACTAACTGGCAGAGTGACATGAAATGCTTTACCTTAATTCATGCCTAGAGAGGTAGTAAGAAAGGAGTTTCAAGCCGGGCGTTGGTGGCGCACGCCTTTAATCCCAGCACTCGGGAGGCAGAGCCAGGCGGATCTCTGTGAGTTCGAGGCCAGCCTGGGCTACCAAGTGAGCTCCAGGAAAGGCACAAAGCTACACAGAGAAACCCTGTCTCGAAAAACCAAAAAAAAAAAAAAAAAAGAAAGGAGTTTCGTTGGTACTTTAAGCTTATTTTTTTATATGTTTATGTGTGTGCCTGAGTATATAAATGTATATGTACCATAGACAAGCAGGAGTTCATGGAGGCCAGAAGATGGCATTGGAACACCTGGAAATGGAGTTAGAGATGGTTGTGAGCCAACATTTGGGTGCTGGGAACCAAACCCAGGTCTGCAAAGGCAAAGACTGCTAGTGGCCATTGGGTCATCTCTCCAGGTTCCGATGGTGTTTTAAACTTTATTTTATATTATTTATTTTTAATTGAAAATAGATTTTTTATACAATATATTTTATTATGTTTTCCTCTTCTCCAATGCCTCCCCAGCTCCTCACCCACCCAAATAAATCCATAACTATCTATTCTATTTCCTCTTCCTAGAGAGCTCCTTCTCTCCCACCCAGTCCCTCACTCTACACGCTAACCACTGTGGTTATTTAAAATGAGAGGCATACCGAAGTGGATAGAGGAAAGCCTAAGAGGCCTCAACCACACACAAAGTACTATAGACAACTAAGGGATGCTGAGAATCTTTCCCAATGAAGAGCACACCAATTTTTTGTCTAATGCCAAACAGTCAGCCCTGAATGTGTACATACAAGTAATATTAGATCGATCTAACAGATTATATTTAGGAATATATATGTATATACATATCCATATATGCATGTAATAACAATTATCAGGAAAAAGGATTGTGAATTTGAAAGAAAGGAGAGGAATATAGGAGGATTTGGAAGAAAGACTGGGAAGGGAGAAATGATATAATAACGTTATTGTTGTAGGACAATCTTATTGTATACTGTGAAGATGTGTCTTTGTCGGGGTGCCTTCTGATTGGTTTAGTAAAGAGCTGAATGGCCAATAGAGAGGCAGGAAAGAATAGGCAGGGCTTCTGGGAAGAGAGAGAACTCTGGGAGGAAGAGAGGCAGGGAGATGACAGCGAGACACAGAGGAGGGCCAGTGCATAGCATGAAAGAGAGGGAAAAAGCCATGTGGCAGAATGTAGATTAATAAAAGCAGGTTAATAATGTGGGGCACTGAAGTATAGGGCCAGGTAAGGTTTATTAAAGAATGAATTCAATAAGGTACATCACGACACAGAATAGAGCTGAGACGCCACCACTGGTTCAGCTGCTGGTGGTGCCCTTGCAGTTCTGTGCAAGGGGATGGAAGCAAGACTGAAAGCCACACTTTGCCTCTCGCTCCTGCTCTGACCAGCCAAAGAGAGAGCTTGTGACCCTTGATCCACAGTTTTAAGGGTTTGCATTATCTTCAGAGAAGACCGTGCCCATGAGGCAAAAGAAAAAAATGCTCCATTCAATTGTTCAAAGAACCCAGTGACAGAATTCCCACAACAGGTTAATTTAAGCTATACAAGCTAGTTGGGAACAAGCTTAGCTAAAGGCTAAGCTTTTGTAATAAATAAGTCTCTGTGTCATTATTTGGGGGTTAGTGGTCCAAGAAAATCCAACAAGAAAGTGTAACTATACATTATAATATCAGAAAATTAAAGCAATTAAAAACTGTGTTTTCATATAATTTAAGCAAACGATTCTTGGGACCAGGATATCCATTTAATTTTTCTTTTCTTGTGGAAGAGTTCTCAGAACTCTGATGTGAACAAACAAACCCTACAATGTAGTGGGTAGCCATTCCAGCTTGGATCTGGAAGTTCCAACCCCCATTGAGACTCTGGCAACAGTCACGCCTACGAGGCGGGGCCAAGGGAGGCATCTGGAGACCAGAGACCTGGATGGGCGAGAGCTCTCTCTGTTCCTGGACCCTAGTCAGTGGAGGTTGACTGAGCAGAGCTCCAGAGAACACCGCTGGACTGTGATACACCTTCCCCAGACCCCCTCAATCTACCTATTCCTTCATTTGTAAGTCACCCACTAAATAAATCTTCCTTTTAACTACGTGGAGTGGCCTTAATAATTTTACCAATACTGCAATGTTTAAAGCATTATGGAATTCTTTTCAAGATTCTAGGTGTTCTTTGTTAAACCTAATATTCAACCTCTGTGATGGTAATGGTTCAAGTTTTTCTGTCAAGAAAGCGAAAATAAGCAAAATGTTCACACATTTGGGAAGGACCCTTTCACACTCTCAAAAATGACTGGGGTGCTGGAGAGATGGCTTAGTGGGTAAAGCCTTTGCCATACAAGATCAATATCCCAAGTTTGATTCTTGAGTCTACAGTGGAAGGAGAGAACCAACTCCAGAGTTGTCTTCTGACCTCCACACACATATATCTTTATACACACATGATAATATTTGTTTAACTAAAAAATGATCGTAACCTTCAAAGTGCTTTTATTTCTATTGGCTACATTTCTTGATGCTTACTGTAATGAAAACTGAAACAAGAAAATTGTAAAGGAAAGGAAATTACATACCAGCACATACTCCTTGGGCATATAGACTTATGGCACTAGCACATGCCCCATGTCTTCAGGAGAGCTTCACCATGTCATCATGAAGGAATGAGAAATCAATGATAACCACAGTTTTGTCCTATTTCAAGAAATTGTTTCTCTTTTATAGTCCCTGGAGGACCAAGGTAATCTCACGTATTATCAGGAGCATCTTGAAAATCTTAAAGAAAATGAAATAAGGCTAGAGAGACAGCTAAGAGGACATCCTACTCTTGTAGAGGACCAATTTTTGTTCCCAACCCACTCATGGCAACTCAGAAATGTCTGCAATTCCTGTTTCAGGAGATCTGATGCTCTCATGTGGTACAGATACATGCATGTTGACAAGCACTCATACACATAAATAAAAACAAACATTTTGTTTACATGAATGAATGAAATCTTGTCATTGATAATGTTTTCTCATTTGTTTCTGGCTTTTGAGAAGGTGAGATTCAAATGTGAGACTCATTTCTGGAAAGCAGAGTCATCCTCATGAGTGTGTCCATCAATCATGAAACCCTCCATAATTTCAGTACCTATTTTCTCCTTTCTTCTATGTTTACTTCATCTGACTATATGATATACATACTTACAAATTCACTTCCATTCTTTTTAGAATAAGATGGAACTTAGAATTTAAAGAAACAGCAACCACAAGGTCTGAGGAAATATCCCAGCCCACGAAGTGTTTACTATGCAAGATGAGGGCCCGAGTTTGGATTTCTGGCATTCCCCTCAATCAGCAAGCTGAGTGCTCTAACACTAGTGGGTAATCCCAGAGCTGAGTGACAGAGACTGAATTCTGCAGCTTGCTGGCCAGCCAGTCTAGCTAGGCTGTGAGCTCCAAGATTAATAACAGACTCTGTCTCAAGAAAAATAAGGCAAAGAACCAGGAAGACACCCAACATTGACCTCTAGGCATTGTACACAAGTACAATGACACCTGCATACACACTCATAATGCACACACATACACACCATATACATTCATTCCAAAAACAAGAAGAGGAAATAATAATAATAATAATAATAATAATAATAATCAACACAGAATCATCAACAGATGCTGAAATGGGAGCAATGACTTCCCAAGGTAATTTATTCTGAAACCACTAAAACCAATGTCTTGATACTATTAAAAATTTGTAACTTTTAATAATGAAAAACCTGTGTAATACAATACTTTTAAAGCTAGAAAGAGTTCTGATGTTTTAGCCAACTGAATTTTTACGGGTAAAACAACATTATCTTTGCTGCCATTTCCTCATTTATTAAATATGGAATTTAAAAATTGTACCTCTAAGTTCTTGACACAGAAATTTCATTGATATTTAATTACAATTTTGCCATTTATTGTGGTAAGCATTTTTATAACTATAAAACTACTTACCTTATGATTCGGATGGAATAGCTAATGTGTATGAATCACAGGAGTGGATTCCACAGAAGTAGCCAACACCTGTGTCTGTGCAGTCTATCATTGACAACACAATGCATACTTTTATGTGTGACTGGTAGCTTTCCTTCCTGCTGGTAGCCCATTGTTAAAGACAAATGTTTGAAAACACAAGATTTCTCCCATGAAAGCATAAATCTGTGTTTGTGGTGCAGTCTAATCTCTGTTGTGGGAATGGATGTGACATCACCATCTGAAAATTATGGCTTCTCTATCCCAGAACCAGGATGCAGATGATGATGAAGAGGAATTTCCTCTTTCAACTTCGGCAAATGTTGCATTTGTGTATAATTCTGCTGCCCATGCTGAGAAGCAAATGGACTTAGGGCTTATGATCCTTTAATCAGAATTATCTTTCAGGAGATGTCATGGTTTATGCATTCACTAAAGCAATTCAACTGAGCCCTCCTTCCCCTCTAGATAATCTTGGGCTGGAGAATGCAAATGTCATCACTGTAATGTTACAAGTCATGGAAATGGCCCAGAAAGGTAGATTTTTCATCCAAGGGTTCAAATCAAGTCCATATTTCCAGGTCCCCAATCACTTCCCCATGTTTTCATCAAAAATTTCCAATGTACATCACACCTTACTAGAAATAGTTTTAAAATTCCTCTTTGTCAGAATGACATGATGCTAAAATTGTGTTTTACGGTAGGAAAATAGCCTGCTGCCTACTTAACTGCGCACTCCTCCTTCAATGCTGGCCAATGCCCTCCCAGAAAGTACTGGTGTTTTACTTAGCCTCCTTTTTCGGTCATTTGAGTCCGTGATAGAAGCAATGACATCATGTGCGGACCTTCCTCTCTTCAAGAGCTTACACATTTCAGGCAAGGTGTTTGGACTAAACATTAAGTCTATGTCCGATCTTTTTTCTGCTTTTGGTATGCATTGTCCACAGTGCCACAGAGAAGGTGAATTATGTAAGGTGACTCTGATGATGTAACTGGAAAATAGAAGCCAGAGAACCCATCTCTTGTTAATGTGTCCTAGCCAGAAAACACTCAGATTGTTTCTCCAGGGAAGGAAGCATTCTTTGAAAAGAGATAAGAGATTTTCCTGAGGGGAGCACAGTTAGGTTTCATCAGCTCTGTGTTAGCATCCCATTCAGACATCCACACAGTGGTTCATAGGTGGGTCTGACTTTGCTGAGAACTTTTTCTGTCAGGACAAAGACAATACTACTCATTGTTTGAAATAGAAATATGAAGGCAAGATTCATACCACAAAAAAAGGGAAAGCAACAGCTGAAGAAAGTGCCACCCTGTCTAGAAGATTCCAGACAAACTTCCTCACCTCCAAAATAAAAAGAACAAATCAACAAAGAAAATAATTGTGGGGAGGGTAGAAATGCTCAGTAGATAAGAGCACTGTCTACTCTTGCAGAGGACCCAGGGTAAGTTCCCAAACCTCACATGGCAGTTCACAACCACCAGTAACTCCAGTTGTGGGCTATTTCATGCCCTCTTCTGACTTTCTCAGGAACTAGGCACACATGAGATGCACAAACCTATGTGCGGACAAAACACTCATAGACATAAAATAAATAAATCTAATTATTTTGAGCTTCCAGGTATTAATTTAATTCAAATAGTTTTATCTGACTTTCTTGATTATTAAAATATTACTTACCTATTTTTAGCTTTACAAGTTTTTTTTTTTTTTTTTTTTTTTTGGTTTTTCGAGACAGGGTTTCTCTGTATAGCTTTGCGCCTTTCCTGGAGCTTACTTGGTAGCCCAGGCTGGCCTCGAACTCACAGAGATCTGCTTGGCTCTGCCTCCTGAGTGCTGGGATTAAAGGCGTGCACCACCACCGCCCGGCTATTTTTCTTTTTTAATTAAAATATATTTATATCCCTTTTCCTCATCCCCTTTGTCCTCCCCAATCCCTCCCATAATCTTCTCCTTACCCCCTCCCAAATTGATGGCCTCATTTTTGTCATTGTTTCTACATGTGTATATATACACACATACATACACACACACACATATACAAATATATATGCATAAATATACAAATACAACCTCTAAGTCTGTTTGGTGTAGCTTGTGTATATATAATTTCAGAGATGGCTACTTTATATTGAATAATCAGTTGTGGGGCTCAACCCTGGGAGAGGCTAGTTTCTACATCTCAGAAGTCCTTAGTTGCCAGTGCTTCTTTCTTTCTTTTTTTCTTTTTCTTTTTTTTTTTTTTTTTTTTTTTTTTTTTGGTTTTTCGAGACAGGGTTTCTCTGTGTAGCTTTGCGCCTTTTCCTTTCCTGGAACTCACTTGGTAGCCCAGGCTGGCCTCGAACTCACAGAGATCCGCCTGGCTCTGCCTCCCGAGTGCTGGGATTAAAGGCGTGCGCCACCACTGCCCGGCAGTGCTTCTTTCTTTAGGGATCAGACTCTCTGAGATTTCCCTCCTTAGCATGTCTGTTGATGTTGTCATTGTTCACATCCTCTTTAGGAAGCCATATTTGTTGAGATAACATGAGTGCAGCTTCTCTGCCATTTCCAGGAGACATATTCTCACATGATTTGTTTTCTATCTGTATTTCCAGTTAAGATATAGGCTGTCAATAAATATTTGTGGACTATTACAATAAAAATTACTGCTGAAATCCATGCCTATGGAAGATGTGCTTTTCCTACACTTAATTTATAGGAGAACCACACTGTACGTGACACTAAAGAATTATTTGATAGCAACACAAAATATTTTGAGGTGTGTTAATACTCATACAAATGCAGATGCCGTTATTGACTTCAGATCATTGGTTCTCATCCTGTGGGCCATGGCCCCTTTGGAAAACCTCTATCTCCAAAAATATTTACATCACAATTTATAACAGTAGAAAAATTATAGTTAGGAAATAGCAATGAAGATAATTTTATGATTGGGGGTCCTTACAACATGAGGAACTGTATTAAAGGGTTGCATCATTAGGAAAATTGAGAACCACTGCTTTAGAGTATCATTAAACTCAATTAAACATTTTCATCCTATTAGCAGTTCTGAAATTAGCTAAAGTAATGAATCCACTATATCTATTTTATTTTCCAGAAAGGCGATATTCAATAGAGTAAAACATGAGAGTTAGATTTTCAAGTTATCTTTTAATTCTAATTTGAAAGTTTCCCATAAAATAAGCCCTCTTAAATAAGACTGTAGGAATTCAAGCTAAATAGTCATATGGAGCTGCACAGTCATTTGTCAACCAGTAGCCTGAAATTCAGCACACAGTGACATAAACTTGTATTAAGGAATGATAAACACAATTTAATTACTGGGACAATGGGAAGTAGATGCAGGGAGGTGGGGGTGGGGCAAGGCAATCTTGAAGTTGGTAACCTTTCACCTGACTCACGTTGGTCAGAATCCAATGTTGGCCAGAGGGACTGGAACTCATTCTGATGATGTGATGGTAAAACTCTGTGAGCTCAATGCGTCTGGTGGTCTTGGCACTATTCCCAGAGAACTAAAGCTCCCGGTGTATTAGTAAAGACCTCAGCTTTGGCCCAAATGGCAGTCTTTGTTCCGTCAAAAAAGAATCAGCCTGGAAATGGGCTATGGGGACACAATTTTTCCTTCTTACTGACAGGGCCCATCTCCAGATGAGTGAAGGGGACTCTGGTGGTCACTTCTGGAGAAGTGGTGGCCAGGACCCTAGTCTCACTCTGACCCAGGTTGTGGCAGACCTGACTTTGAAGAAGTCCTTCACAAGGCCTAGTGCTATCTTTGGGGAGCATAGTGAAATACAAAATTTATCACTTGGAAAGATAGAATGATTACATGTGCAGCCTTCATATCAGAGTCCTTAAGGAGATATGATGGATAAGCTGAGAAATTTTATTCAGCAGAACTATTCCCTTGGGTATGGGGGAGAAGGGAGCTAGACTCATCTTTATTAGAAGCTATGCACCTGAAATCTCCCAGACAGAGTGAGAGGGTATGCAGGACTCCACTTTAAAACACTTCCAGAGAATCTTTCAAATGCATTAGTGCATTAATACACAGGGGTTTAACTTTAATTGTCTGATATGGAAATTCCAGCTGCTCATCTTTTAAAAGTAACACTTGGCACTTAGAGTGTCCCCCTCCCTGCAGGGGTTCTCTTTTCTTTTAATTCATGGATTTCATCTACAGAATCCTTGTGTGGTTACTATGGTTATTACAATCCTAAAAGGAGAAACTCTTCCCTGGAGTCTTTGAAAGTGGCTGGTGTGAATGAATCCTATTCATTGATAGTCTCTCCTCCCAACTCATTCTGTCTCTAATATATTACAAGTCAGGTTATGGTGAAGTGGTAATAGTCTCTCTCATTCCATTAATGTGCCAACCCAAACACATTATATAAAAAGAATAATAAAAATATCAAAAGTTCCTTCAAGAGGTTCATTACCAGTGTGGAAGAGTACAGATAATCAAAAAACAAATCACAAAATTACATATGTAATAGAGGGGAATAATGGCCCCTAAACAATTTTCATAAAAGAAAAAACTGCATGTGGGACAAGAAATTATGAACTGGAAATTCAATCATATCTGTAAATATATCTTTTGCCTTTCCTGGATCTCACTCTGTAGCCCAGGCTGGCCTTGAACTCACAGAGATCCGCCTGCCTCTGCCTCCTGAGTGCTGGGATTAAAGGCGTGCACCACCACCACCCGGCTTGTAAATATATCTTATTTGACTCTCTGGACAGATTGGAATGATTTTGAGTGTCTTGTCTTAGAGTATTCTCTTCTCCTGAATACTTTGCCTCCCACCCAAGCTTCTATTCTACCTACAAACTCTGAACTGTTTCAAGGATCCGTGGATCTTTATTCTTCCACTTTGAAGACTGTCTGAGGGAACCTGTCCTGTTGCTTGGCCTTATGTTCCATCTGTCTGATGAAAAGTTATTGTCTGGTCAGGAATGTGTAATATGCTAGTAACACCAATTCAAATGATGGCAAATCAACTTTAAAATCAGATCTTTATTGGATTATCATCTGGAGAAAAAAACTCCTAGCTTCAAGCACATTAAGGTTCTCACCATATCCATTTGTTTAACAGTTTTTATTTTAAAGAAGACTTATTAAAACAAAGACTGTTCTAAAACCAAGGATGAAAAAGAAAACTGATTAACAATTCCTGATGCCTTTACGTAAGTAGTTTACCATAAAATACATACATAAAATTTAAGTGTGTAAATAAAATGTATGTTAGATTATGGTAGGTTATATAGAGACAAATAGAGCAAAAAAGAGAAGACAGTGGGTGGGCTGGATTGGTGAATATTACTAATTTTAAAAGATAGTAACATACCTACCTCCTTGAGCATATTTAAGTCAAAGGGTTAAGGGGATGAAGGAGAGCCATGAGATTGCCACAGAAGAATACTATGAGCAAAGGAAACATCAAACACAAATGCTGAGTCTAAGATAAGCTAAAAAAATGTCAAAGTATCCAGTACCTTGTCAGAAAATGACTATTGGGAATAACAGATGCTAACAGTGAGGTACCTGCCAGCATTCGCTGTGGGCTTTTATAAGAACACTGCTTTTATTTAGAATGAAATTAAAGCTGTATCTGTGTTTGGTAGGAAAAGTGTTATACCCTAACATATTTTGATGTATTCTAGGGGCTCAAATAAGTAGAGAAAAGTTAGAATTAGGAAGACTAGTAATAGGTATATTACCTCAAAACTTGAGATCTTAGAACTCAACACATTAACTCGAATACAGGTACTTTCAGGTCATCCAATTGCCTCTGTTCCCTCATCTTGGCCAAGCCCTCTTCAGTGTGTGGTTGACTGAAATGTTCGTTGATTGCATCCTTCCTCCAAATTTGTAAGTTTGATAAACCACAAAATGGTCAGTCCTGGGACAATTGAGATCTCACTTCTCCTTGTCTTGTAGACGGGTATGAGCTTTCCATATGATAGGAGGGTTTCAGTAGACAGAGTACTACACTCAAAGTCTTTGAATTCTTACCGTACATGAGACCGTCAGCACTTCCACATTCTGGTGGGCAAAGTAAGTTATACAACTAACAAGAACCTCAAACAGAGGAAGATTTTGTCTGTCTGTTGATGGGAAAAGCAGCAGAGTCACACTGTAAAGGGTAGAAAGGGATAGACAGGGATCAATTAACAACAAGAAAATGTTTCCTTTAAATAAAACATTTAAATTGATACATCTGAATGTTTTTAAATTTCTTCTTTAATTGGTTCTTTGAGAATGTTAAAGACATCTTTTAATTATATTCACCCTCCTCCCCCAACTCTTCTCAGATCCTCCCTCTTCCCTACTACTTTGTGTCTCCATCCCCTTTTTAATCCTTCAGGATCAATGTGTGCACTCAAATATTCTTGGGTATTCAGTCTTCTTCTAGAGTTTGTTCAAGTTATCAGGGGCTATATTCCTAGAGAAAACTAACCAGCCCTTTCTCGGCAGCCAACAGTTACTAATAACTCCACAGCTAGGGATAAGATTGTACACCCAGCTCCCTTCTCCACACTGGGATTCGGTCTGGCTTGAGCTTGCACAGATCTTGTACATTCTGTCCCAACTACTGTGAGTTCATAAGTGCAGCTTTCCTGTTGTTTTCAGAAGACACTGTTTCTTTGTAGTCAGCCACTGCCTCTGGCTCTGCTCCCTCTTCTACAATGATCCCTGAGCCTAAGGAGGGGTTATGGGGTATAAGTGCTCCTTTAGGGCTGAACATTTTGCAGTCTCATATTCTCTGTACCTTAACCAACTATGAGTCCCTGGGTTAATAACCATGTACTGTAAACAGAAACCTCTCCAATGAGTGTTTAGTGATGCATTGATCTGTGGAAATAACAACACATCATCAGAAGCCAGTTTGATATCCTACCCATTAAGCAGAATAATAGTAATAGGTTTCTCCTAGGGCCTATGACCTGTCTAGCCATGAGTTCTTAGCTTGATAATGGTGCCAGACATGGGCGTCATCTTGTGGAGCTAGACTTCAATACCACCACAGAGTAGTTGGTTCTTCCTATGTGCTCATGCTCCTATGGCACTAGTGGATATGCCATTATTGTAGCCCATAGAGTTCATAGTGTGGTATGGCTGATGATTACTGTCTCCCATAGTATCTTGCATAGCACCTTCCAATATTCTGAAAGCTAGTCAGTAAGGATGAAGTCCAAGTCCATATCAGCTTGATTTCACTGTGTTCTATAACTCAAGTATGTGGTGTTTTCATCAATAGGGTCTTACTGCTAAGTACTGGAGCATAACCAAGAGTCCTGGAAATAGCCTCTAATATCTGTAGATCTATGGGACCCGACTGGCCAACATCCTCACAACAAGTAACCCATTTCTGACACTGGGCATTTTATTCGTTACCCCCTGGTGTCTAACAAGGGCATTGTTGTTATAGTGTCTTAGTTAGGGTTTCTATTGTTGTGAAGAAACACCATGACCACAGCAACTCTTTATGAAAAACATTTAATGGGGTGGTTTGCATCTTCAGAGATTTAGTTCATAATCATCATGGTGTGATATGGTGGTGTGCAGGCAGACATTGTGCTGGAGAAGTTTCTGGGTGTTCTATATCTTGACTTGCAGGCAACAGAAAGTGGTCTGTGACACTGGGCAGTATGGAGCATAGAAGACCTCAAAGCCTGCTTTTGAGGTGAAACACTTCCTCAACAAAGTCATACCCACTCCAACAAAACCACACCTCCTAACATTGCCACTCCCTTTGTGGGGCATATTCTTTCAAACTGCATATAGGGCAGCCCCATTTGATACCCCCCTCTATGTAGCTTCTACAGTGGTAGATTTCCATATGTCTTTTTTTTTTTTTTTTTTTTTTTTTTTTTTTTCGAGACAGGTTTCTTTGTGTAGCTTTGCGCCTTTCCTGGAACTCACTTGGTAGACCAGGCTGGCCTCGAACTCACAGAGATCCACCTGCCTCTGCCTCCCGAGTGCTGGGATTAAAGGCGTGCACCACCACCGCCCGGCCCATATGTCTTTTTGAAATGTCTTTAATGCTATTTCTCTCTCTCCATATTCCCTCCTCTACCCCACTCAATGCTTCCTTGCCCTAGTTTAACATTTCCTGTCCATTGTTACCTATTTAACACTTCATACCAGTGTGCTTTACCTCTCATCCTTTTAACACTCTTCCTCATTGTTCCTTAGCCATTTCCCTGACCTCTGTGGGTATTCCAAATAAAAAACACCTGTCTGAAGATTCAAAATTAATATTCATATGCTAGAGAGAAGACTCAAAGGAAACATCCACTTGTGTGAGAAAATATATCACCTTTGTATTTGTAGGTCTGGGTTACCTCACTCAGAATGCTTGTTTTCTGCCCTATCCATTTATCTATGAATTTATAATTTCATGTGTTCCCCTCAGAGCTTTTGAATTTGACCAGAAATGGTGAATAAAATGAATTGACAGTAGAATAGTGGCGGTTTCTCAGAGAAGTGGCTAACTGGCTCATGCAAGTTGAGAAGGGATGTCAGATGGGCCATAATAACATGTATGAACCACATGTCAACAAGCCATGTCTCCTGCTAAGGAGTCTTATTGTGTGTGCCAAGTATCTTGGGGATCCTGACTCTTGGCCGATGTCACAGACACTTCTACCCTAACTTGTAACAACTAAGCTTCTTTCTTCTTTGTCAGCACTAGATACTCTCTTATATTTATTTTCACATCAGCATCCCTCTGTTTATTCAAGCAAAAATCTCCAGGAAACATCTCATTTATCCCTTCCCCAAATTCAATGAACCATGAAGTGCTGAGGATTCGGAAGGATTGTTAGTCTGGACCATTATCCACAGGAGTATCCTTTGATTTTATTGTCACGCCTTTCTTATAATTTGTTTTTCCTATTACAGATGATGATATTTCTGTGACAAATCCCATTTGCATAGTTTTGTTGACTAATGTTCTAATGTCAATCCATTTATTCTCTTTTCCTTATTTAATTAGTGTGTGCTTGTGTAGGCAAACAACACATGTGGGTGCATGTGCCATGGGGCACACTGGAGGTCAGAAGTCAGTTCCTTCTTCCCAGCATGTGGGTCCTAAGGATGGAACTGGGGTCATCAGGCTTGGTGGCAAACACCTTTATCCACTAAAAGCCACCTCTCCAGCCCCAGGTTACTTGTAAAATAAAGGTCCTTTCCACCCTTCAGTTTCCTGTTCTGCTGCTTCTTGCCTCTGGTACACTGCTCTCAGATTGCTAAATGCATGCCATGTCTTCCAGGAACACATGCTTTCCCCTCAGGTAATTGCATATTCTATTTCCTTTCCTCTCTATCAAGTAGGTGCAAAGTTTGCCTTTGTCTCTTGTTTAAGACAAGTGTGAGAACATTCATGTCTTGCCCAGCTCATTCCCTGGCATCTTACCCTGGAAGAAGCTCCTTATTTGCATACTTTATATCCTATGTACAAACTGGTTCCAACTTCCTTCCCTCTCAGTTCTCTTCTTGGTGCTCCTGACTGGGGCTCTTTTGTTCAGGGAGATTTGCTGCCTGGCATTTCAAATCCTGAGAGCCGGAGTAGAGGTTCTGTAAAGGGTGGATCATCTTGACTGAAGACCACCAAACATCCTCTGATTGTCAATAAGGCTGCTGGCTAAGAACTGACTATTTCATTTTAATAAATTTCCAGTGGAATAAACAAGTGTGTTGAGAAAGAGCACGAGCAGTGAAATTCCAGAGTCAATGATGGAGAGAGAGGATGCTCCTCTTTCCCACAGTACAGATGCGAGGGAGACTCACCATGCATGGTTCTCAACACTCAGACTAAAGCCACAGCCAGTCCACCACCAACAGTTTTGAGGAACTGCACACTTAACTCAAGTTTGCATGCTTCAGAGAGACAAGTTCTGTCAGCCACTTTCTGTCAGATCTGATAGGTTCTGTCAGTTTCCTTAATATTAGTTTGAAAATGAAGGATACTTATTTCCAAAATTATTTAAAAATTAAACTTTATGAGATTCATAACTTTATCTTTTTTTAAAAAAGTCATGATTTTACATCTTTCGAATTATCAGCTAGCACTGACAATTTCTCTATCAGAGAATTGTGATGGCCATTGGTAAGCCACTAACAAAAGTCAAAGGAAATTGAAAAGTATCTGCCTTGTGATGAAGACTATTATTCCAGGAATCACCTTTTCTGTAGAAAATAAATCCCACTTTGAACCAGTGTCAATGACAGAAATGGATTTATGAAGAGAAAGAATAAGGAAAATAATATGTTAAGCATAATAAACCATGAAATTGGAAAAGTAAATATTAACAGTGAAGTTGCTATTGCTGTAGATGTTACTACTAATTATTTCTAAAGGGATTTTGAATTCAAACAAAAATAGCAACAACTGAAGCAGTCACAAATCAAAGAAAAACTCATTGCACATATACACACAATGTTGTAGGAAACACACACATTACTCTTGTGAACATATTCCACAGATATGTAGTAGTGTCTCTTGTTCTAAAATAAAGTTTAAAATATGTTACCCGTGTAACCTAGGATCCGAATTCCGTTTGAAAAGCTGGATTCCGTGTTAACAATGTTGTTTAATCAGCTTGTCACAAAACCACTCCAACTTAAGAGCTCAGGAGAATCGGGCCCGCGGTTAACAGGACGCTGAATGTTCATCCAGCAGAGGGCGCTGGCTCCGCTTTCAGCTCAGCCCTGCATCTCAACTCCAGGAAGGATCCGGCCCCACTACAGTGAACATGCTAAGCACAATCTGTTTAGACCTTGTTGTAAACATCCTCGATGCTTCTGAATGGAAGGAGAAGAGAAGGAATCCCAATCGTCCAAGGTTTCTGAGACAGTGGTGGGAGACCAAGCAAGGAGAAGAGAACGGGCTCCTGAGACATTCCACCTCCAAATGCTGTCAAGACTTTACAACAGCAGGGAAGAAGCGCTTTTTTCCTTTCCTTTCTTTTTAGCCTTGAAACTCTGTGAAATTTTCAAAGAAGAAACGAAAAAAAAATCGGAGAAAGAAAATAGCCAGCCTCTGCTCTCAGAAAAGGATGCAGAGCCAAAGCGATCATACGCAGAAGTTTATTTCCCATCGATTGAACTCTATGATTGCTCAGATGCAGAGGAAACATGCACTTTCCTGCGTGCTTGCTTGCTTGCTTTTCCTTGGCGTTATGCTTCTTGTTTGCTCATTTGTTCATTTTTCTATTGAGAGTTTTTAACATATAAAAATTTTAAAGTTTTACTGTGTGTGTGTGTGTGTGTGTGTGTGTGTGAGCGCACGCCCGTGCACTCACACATGCACATGAGTACTTGTGTGTGTTTATGTGTGCCATGTGTCTGCAGGAGCTTGGGAGTACAGAAGAGGGTGTCAGATCTGCTGGAAGCAGAGTTACGGGTGATTAGTTGTGAATTGTCCTGTGGGTGCTGGAAACCAAGTCCCCTTCATGCTGAATCATCTCTATGGCCCCTACATATATTTTATTTTCTTGTATTGTATTGTGTTGTGTTGCATTGCATTGCATTGTGTTGTATTATCTTGCGACTGTTTTCACTCTTCCCTTTACATCTCATTCTTCTTTCAATGTCTAATGACAGAGTTGCTTGGGGATATTTTTCTGTGTTTTTAAGCTGAATTTTCTCAATGTAGAGATGATAAGTTTCATTATGCTGTTTTCATACATACATGTCGCTATACTTTGTTCTTATTCATCTCCCTCGCCCACTGCTATCCCCATCCCCACTCTGGCTGTTCTCCTTCCACCTGCACACAGTCCCCCTTTCTGCTTTAAGTCACATCAATACCTTCACTGTCTTTTTTCTCCCCTCCCCACTGCATTAACGTCCCTTTTTTTGCTCTCATGGTACCATTTCTACTTTCATAAGCTCCCCCCCACACACACCCATGCATACACACACACACACACACACACACACACACACACACACACACACTTCAAGTAAAGATTCTGCATATGAGAGAAATCATGGTATTTGCCTTTCTGAGTTTAGCTCATTTCATTTCACACACAAATTTCCAGTTCCATTCATTAAAAGGCCATGTTTTCATTTCATGGTGGAAAAACATTCTACTGTATATCAACCACATTTTCTTTATTAAGTCATCATGCAGTGTCCAGACTCAGTGGCTATACCTACAACACAACCCCTTCACCTAAGGTTCAGGGAACATTGTGGAAGAAAGGACAGAAAGACTGTAGAAGCTAGAGGACCAGAAAAAAAATTGTGTGCAATTGTGTCTCCTAGAACTGATAGGGAAGCTCCCTCCATGATACCCCAACAATATGGCTCCTTAAACAAGACATGAACATTTATAACATCAATAGATATGCTAACTTGGAATTTCATGGGACTGTACCCTTAGACAAAGAACTACAAGCAATTAAGGAATGAGGGAAGCATGAGAAATAGTCGGTTCCAGGGATGAGTGTATATATACATACATATGAAACATTAAACTGA
Organism: Peromyscus leucopus; assembly: GCF_004664715.2. Classification (NCBI taxonomy): domain Eukaryota; kingdom Metazoa; phylum Chordata; class Mammalia; order Rodentia; family Cricetidae; genus Peromyscus; species Peromyscus leucopus. Next base: position 104,832,680 of record NC_051068.1, read on the forward strand.
CTCAGCAGGTTGTATTTATACATTTAGGCATTTACATGTACATATAACAGTAACAAAGCAAAAGGGGCCATGAATTTGAGAGAGATCAAGGGGAGGATGAGGGAGACTGGAAGGAGGAAAGGGAAGGGGGGAATATATAATTGTATTTTAACTAAAAATTAAAGTTATCTATGTGATTTTTTAAAAAATATTTTATTATTCTTTGAGAATTTCACAAATGTATTTTGATTTCATTTATCTCCTTCCAACTCCTCTCAGATCCACCCTATCTACCCACATCTCCCTACTCACTTAACTTACAGTTTTCTTTTGTCTTCCTGAATTGAGTTCAGTTTGTGTTGGCCAATTACTCTTGGGTGAAGGGTCTAGCCTGCAGTGTAGTCAACTTACCAACAGTCACACTGTTAAAGAAAACTTACTGTGCCTTTTCCAGAAGCTAGTTAATGTCAACAGATCCTCAGCTAGTGGTAGTATTTCTTTCCTACACTCTCTGCTTCATGCTGAATTTTGTCTGGATTGAGTTTCCCCAGGTTATGTGTGTTGCACAATCACTATGAAATCATATGTTATGATGCTTGGTTGTGTCCTGAAAACATCATTTCTTTGAAGTCATTCTTACCTCTGGCTTTTACAATATTCCCATTCCATCTTCTCTAAAGATATCTGAGCCTTAGGGGAAAGGGTAATATGTATGTTCCACTTAAGACTGGGGACTCCATAGTTTCTTATTCTACACATGTTGAACAGTTAAGGATCTCATGTCATCTACTGAAAGAAGCTTCTCTGAAGAGAACTGAGAGATGTGTTGATACATGGGAATTAGAAACAAGTCATTAGGAATCATTTTAATGCTATGTCCATTTAGCAGAATAATAGTATTAGGTTCTCCCCCAGGGTCTATGACTCAATTAGCCATGAGTTTGGGCCCTGTTAACAGTGGTAGGTATGGGTTCAATGCCATGGAGTGGGACTTAGAAATCAGAAAGTGATTGGTTATTCCTGTAACATTGGTACCACTATTACTTCAGTGAGTGTATCTTGTCAGGCTAGTTGTCAATCGTAGCTCACAGGGTTTGCAATTGGGGAAAACTGATTACTTTTGTCCTCCAGTAGCATGCATAACACCTAACAGCACTGTGAACATTAGCAAGTAGAGATGAAGCTTCTAGGTAAGTACCAGCTTCATTTCACCATGTTCTATGACCAGAGTATGTACACATTACTTTATTTGATCATCTTCTGGTGAGCATCTTAGCTACTTACTGTACATAGTGCAGCAACAAGGATGAGTGTCATAGTCCTCTGTGTTGTTTTGAGATGTGTTTTGTTGTGAGATGTCAGCTGGCCTCAGCTTCATAGTTCTGCCTCAGCCTGCCAAGTAGTGAGGTTACAGGTATTCAAGTTTTAATTCTAATCTTTTCTTCCTTCTTTCTCCAAGTTTTACTTCAACTAGATCATTTTTTCTCTCTTTTGTTTCTTTTTTTCTAATTTCTCACCTTAAACTTTTTTCCTTTTTAGTTTTACTTTGGTGTTTTTTAAAAGATCATTGAATGGCATTTTTTCTTTCTGGTTCCTCCCTTCTAATGTTCTTTTCTTTGTATTCTTTTCACTTATTTTTGGTATCATTCTAGAGTATTGTTTTTGCATCTCCTTTTGTTTCTAAGAATTTTCCAGTGTGTCTGAAGTAAAGAATCGTATTAGCTTACGCTATTGTTACTGTCACACAAATCAGTGTGAAGTAGGTGGGTTTATTCTACTTGGGCTTATAATTTGCTAGGATACAGTTGGTCACAGTGACTCTTCATCTTCCGTGTCTCTTAGAGAACACAGAGAGACTGGAAGCACAGCTGGGTTTTAAGTCCCAGCTTCCAGCAGCAAACTTCCCCCAGGTAGGCACTAAAAATTCCACAGCTTCTTAGGTAGCATCACCATTTGGGGACCAAGCATTCAATCAGATGAACTTGTATAGAAAATTTCACACAAAAGCTCTATCAGGAATCTCTATTTTGCTTGTTAGTCACTTGAGAGAGTCTATTAAAGATGTGTGTTTTCCAATACAAAAGTCAAAAGTGTCATGAGATTGTGGACATTTGAATGTAGCTGCTGTGAATTGAAGCACTTTGTGATTAAAAAATGAATGCTGAACTTTAAAGACAGAGTATGGAAAACAGAGCATAAGATATCTTATTAGTTATTTTTTAATTATTATGTTTAAAATTATACTTTTGATTTGATGAGCAAAATAAAATTTGTTATTAATATAAATTCCTTTCTTAAGTTTTTAATGTATATATTAGGACATTTAGATTTACCTATGAAGCATTCACCATTTTTATGATAGTGCTGTTAAAAACAGTTATATAAAATACATTTCCAATTATATACTGGCCAAGTCCTTACTTTTGATCTGGAATGTACTTAGATTCTAAAATAGATTTGTTGATGTCTTTGATTCTGAACAGGAAACACCAAAAATAGTAGAAATAGAAAAAAGGAGATGTTAAGTGTGTGATCAATAATATACTTTTAGAAGGATATTTGCATGAGAGTTATGGAGTTAAAGGCTTGGCACCCCAAAGTAGGGCTCTTGGCAGTTGAGGAAATAGCAGACACAGGGAAGTGATTTCTACCTCTTCTCTCATTTCTTCCCTCAAAAGACCATGAAAGAATCTCTGGCCTCTGAGACCATAAAATTCTCCATTCCAGAGGAGCCTTCCCTTTACCAAAAGGAAAAGAATGTCTTTGTTTCCAAGGACACAGAGACACAGGAGGTCTGAAAAGGCTGGCCTAAACTTCTTCAAGTTTCTTCTTAGATATTGTCTCTTGTCTTTCAATTGTATTTCTGTCCAACTTTCCATGAAATATTCTCTCTTTTTTTGTTTCTTCACTTCTGAAGGTTCCTGTATCATGGTAATTTTATAACACATCTATCTATATTTATAATTTTCTTTGCCTTTTATTCCAGGCATCTCTACCATGAGCCTTGTGAAAAATGAATAATCTCTTTCTTAGGTTCATGAGACAATGGACGGCAAGTGATGCAATCATTTCATCAGCACTTGGAAAAAGAAATTAGTAAATAGCATAAGGAGGTGCAAAGGCCAGGCCAGTCATCTTTCTATCTTAGAGAACATGTTCTGGTGGACAGGGAGTGGTGCAGATATGGAGTAAAACAGGGAAAGAAGAAGTAATCGGATAAGATCAGGCTGCTAAGTGATTCTCAACTTTGCAGCACCCCATGACTTCCTCAACTCTGTCTGATGCAGTTTCATCCAAAACTTCAAACATGGCCATGGGCAGTTGTCCTTGCTCACCCTGCAAGTAAGAAAGTATAGAAGCATGCAAGGAACACATACTTTCAGGCACTGTGCTGTAGCTGAAGTTTTTCTGTGTCCCGGCCTGTTGGCAGTCAGGACAAATCTCTCCCACTAGCATCCCCCAAGTAAACACAGAGAGACTTATATTATTTATAAACTGTATGGCCATGGCAGGCTTCTTGCAATCTGTTCTTATATCTTAAATTAACCCATTTCTATAAATCTATACCTTGCCACATGGCTCGTGGCTTACCAGTAACTTACATCGCGGTGGCTGGCAGTGTCTCCTCCCTCAGCCCTCTTCTACCCAGCCTTCTCCTCTCTGCCTGTCCCACCTACACTATCCTTCCTGCCTGGCTACTGGCCAATCAGTGTTTTCTTTATCAATCAGTCATAGCAACATATATTCACCACATACAGGAAATCCCACAGCACTATGTCCCATAAACCTTAGTCAAGGCAGTCATTCCTAATATCTACAGCCGTGGTCTTCATTATTGAAATTCTTAAGTCCACACATTGCCATTTTTTGCCTGCAGAGAAATCACTTGTGTAGGTTAAAGGAAAACTGTAGTAGCTTGTAATGGGGCTTGGAATCGAGCAACTCCATGTTTTAATTGTGGTCTTACCACGTTCTAACTGTGCACAATGAACTTGTCACTCTTCTCAAGCTAATTTTCCTGTTTGGCAGAGATGGAGAATAACAACAGCACTGACCATGAAATGTTGTTGAAAGGAGAAAGAGAAACAATTAAAATGCCTGACATTTACTAAATACATGATAAATGTATTATTTACAATATAGCTAGGAGACAAAATAGTTATTTCCAAATAATAGTCATACATTTTACAGAAGGTAAACACTACAGAAAAACATAAGAAAATAAAAATCATCTCAACCACTAAAGATTCACAGATTACAAAAAACTAAAATTGTAACAATCTGGAAATAAAAACTGATTTTTCAAAGCAAAATGTTTTCATGATACATTTGTCATGTTTGGCAGACTCTGTAAGCTACATCGCAGTTTATTTCATCATTATAAATGTTTTCCTGAATAACACTGATCTGAATGACAAAGATTTTAGAAAAAAAGTTATGAAAAAGAGTGTCCAGAAAGTAATGGTGTAGTGGCATGCAACATTTTACCAGAGAATGATCATCCTTGTGGTTTGGTCAACAGGATTGATTTTCCACTTCATTTTCTAAAAATTTAATTCACTTAAAACTTCCTCACATGTAGCAGGAATCTTAAAAGTTCTTATTAATAAAATCAAACCTGAGGCCAGTTTTTGGGGTGAACACTGGAAGATCAGAGAGACAGAACAGGTCACAGCTAACCTCACCTGGTCAACTTCTCAGCTGGTCTTGTTTCCTCCGACTGGAAGCTTCTGTGTCTTCATCCCAATGGCTCTCAGCTGAACTGCTGCTAGAAGCCTGAAAGCTTATCCAGCCAAATGCTTAACCAGCCAAATGCTTCTTGTTTTCAACAAGAAGGTCTTCACACCTTATATATCTTTCTGTTTTTGCCATCACTCCCTGGAATTAAAGGCTCACTTCTTGGGATTAAAGGCATGTGTCACCATGCCTGGCTGTTTCCAATGTGGCCTTGAAATCACAGAGATCCAGAGGGATTTCTACCTCTGGAATGCTAGTATTAAAGGTGTGAGTGCCTCCATTTTCTAGCCTTTTATCTAGTGGCTGTTCTGTCTCTGACCTCAGATAAGTTTATTAGGATACACAATATTTTGGGAAACACAATACCACCACACTCACACACTAGTGCTCACACAATTCATTTCTCCCTTCACCTTCTTGTTTAATCACTTTAGTCTTTTGCTTTAAATGTTAACCAATTTTGACATTTTTTTCTATTAAATTTGTTCATAGACAATTTCACACCTGGACGCAATGGAGGAGGAACAGCAGGCAGGGGTGGAGCTACCAATTCAGTTGAGCAGAATCTTCTTGGAGTGGAGATTTAAGTTCATTTGTAGCCAGTTTTCCAAACAACGGAGAGCTCCTAAATTTCATTTTAATAGAAACACGTTGCATGGTAGGCTTAGGATGATATGTTTTAATTACCTAACTCTTGAGGTGAGTTAAACAGGTGTTCTAGAGAATTTGCTGACAGAATTGAGAGAAGTAAATGGTGAGACCTGAGAAATGGCTCATTGGTTAAGGTCATTTGCTATTCTTCCAGAGGACCTGGAGTTCTGTTCCTAGTAGCTACATGGTGGCTCACACCCACCTGAAATTGTAGTTCTAGGAAATCCAGTGCCCTCTTCTGGCCTCTGTAGGCACATGCACACATGTGGTGCACCTGTATTCACTCAAGCACATTCACATAAAATAAATCAATATTTTTTTTTTTTTAAAAAAAGAGAAATACTGACTCAGCAGTTAGGGCACCGGCTGCTTCTCGAGAAGACCCCTGGTTCAGTTTCCAGCATCCACATGGCAACTCACAATTGTCTGTAACTCCAGTTTCAGGGGATCTGACACCTTCACACAGACACACATGTAGGCAAAATACCAATGCACATTAAATCAGAATAAATCATTAAAACAGAAAGGAAAAGAAGTATCTTCAGCTTGTGGTAGGAAACCAAGGACAACAGCAGTAGCTACATTGTTTTCAGAGTTACTTGGATTCCTCTAACCAGAAACTCGAAAGAAGGCTTTCCATCTCTGCTACTGTTTTTTTTTTTTTTTAAATTAGATAGTCTATGAATCTTGAGGGCATCACCCCAATGGCATAGCTTCATTTATATACGCGTGTATACATATACACTTATGTATATGTTATATGTAACTAGAGTGAAAAGAAAAATGATTCCTCATGACCTTTTCAGGTATGCTTAGTGTCATTGATTCCCTCCCCTTCTCTCAATATTAATCCCCCCTCAGTTAATTCACTTCCTCTTATTTTCTGATTTTTCTCTTCATAGCACCTGTGTCATGCTTTGACTCTCTCTAGAGCGCCTCTTGCCTCATGGTCCTTTCCTACTTCCCTAGTTACTGCCCTTACTCCAGATTGCATACTCAGGACTGAAAGCTCAGAGCTAAGAACCACAAAAGAGAAAGCACACGTGGTGAGGAGCTACAGGGAACCGATACCAAGAGAGGGAGGATCAGCCTGCCCCAGGAGAGAGCCCCCTGATTTCTTTTCCAATAACAAGTGGCCAGCCCTAGAAACATATATGCATATGAGCAACACTAAATGAACTCAGCAGGTTGTATTTGTATATTAATTTGTAGATATAAAAGTAATAAGAAGAAAAAGAAGTCTTGAACTTGAGATGAGATGGTGGGTGGAGGAGACAAGGGAAGCATCGGGAGGTGAGGGAGGGAAGGATGTAATGCAGTACACACATGCATGAAATTAAAAATAATTAAATAAAAGAACAAAAGAAATCTACACTTGATGTAACAAAATGCCCACTACAATACAAACAAGTGTTACACGCACTGCTCATACACCACTGTGTTATTAATAGTGAACCATGAACAGTCAGTATTTTGTAGTCTTAAAAGCCCAAGTGTGTTTGTTTTCATGTTTTGTCTGATCAAGAAATGAATGAATAATGTGAAGCTGGTTGCTTTTGTTTTATCACTTTTTTTTCACTGTATGCACCATTTTTTCTCTTTTTCTTTTTTTCTGAAAATAGGTTTTTTGAATACAGTATTTCCTGAATATACATTCCTCTCTCCCAACTCCAATACCCACCCCACTTACCTACCCACAAAATATTTCTCTTTCTTATTACAATACAAACAGGCATCTAAAAAATAATAAAATAAAATTAGATAAAATACAAACAGATAAAACAGAATAGGACAAAATAAACAGAAGAAGGGCCAAAGAAAAAGTTCACAAAACACATATAGACACAGAGACACACACAGAAATCCCATAAAAATACAAAACAGGAAAGTATAATATATAATATAGTATTATATAATATATTATATATATTTACACACATACACACACGCACACTCACACACAGAGGACTGTAAGGTATAAGGTAGGGGGAGAAAAAGCCCGGAAAAGCTTTATTAGAGAAAGAACCTCCCCAAACTGTCATTGAGTTTATTTTGTGTTGGCCATCCACTGCTGGGTATGGAGCTTGTCTTTAATAGTGGAACTGTTTTATTTGATTTGTGTGCAGCATTTTATTCAAAGGTGAAGAGTACACTTAGGATGTATCCATATTCTCACTCCTATTAACTGACCACCACAGGCCTAGTCTTATGGTGAGAGAGGAGATGAGAATTCTGTTTATGTCTCTAAATACCAACTTTAGTTCAAATCTTTGTCCTTTCATGCTGACAGAAAGCTATTGCCTATGCAATAGTTTAAGTCAAGTATTTAGAGAGACTTAAGCCTCACAGAATTTTGAAAATATGAGTTGATATATTTTAACTTTTAAGTTAATGTATCCTGTTGTGTATTAATAATTTGTATTATTACAAAGAAACTGGTAACTGTGATTCTCTCTCTCTCTCTCTCTCTCTCTCTCTCTCTGTGTGTGTGTGTGTGTGTGTGTGTGTATGTGTGTGTGTGTGTGTGTTTTCCTGTTAGCACATGCATATGGAATCCAGAGGACACTTTTTGGTGCAGTCCACCTTGACTATTGATACAGGGTCTAGCATTGGCCTGGAACTCACCAATCAGGCTAGGCTAGACGGCCAATGAGTTTCATGGATCAGCCTGTGTCTGCCTCCCTAGCACTGGGATTATAAGTGTGTGCCACCACGCCAGGCTTTTTAAATGGGTTCCCATGTCTGAAATCAGGTCATCAGGTTTGCATGGCAAGAGCTTTACTGTCTGAGTGATCTTCTTGTCCTAAATAGTGATTTCTCTGCTGAGCTGAAAGCCACAATTAAAGGGAAGATTTATTTTCATATAAATACTTTTCAATAGTTTGTCAATTACCATGGAAATATCTTTGTCATCTTAGATCATTTAACAATTAAATAAAATATGCACTGACTTAAGGTATTGCTAATACCTTAAAATGGAATAGAAATTTTAAAACATTTCTTTTTGCTGTACATGTGATAAAAATCTACAATTTAGGTTAAATTTCATGTGTGTACTTGAAAATGTGTGCCATTGATAGATACTATAAAAATTATTTTCTAGAAATCGTGCAATTGCAGTTTTTGTATTTTGGTGACTAAAGGAATTTCAATGCCTGTGCATATGGCACAGAAATTAAACGGGTATTTATTAGAATCTTCTATGTAAAGTACAATATCAAGTTTATAAAAGTTTATTTTTAAAGAATTCAAAAATTAATTTCTTTCTCTCTTTGTTGTGTCAGTCACAAATGACTGGGCACATTTTTTTTCTTAAAATCTTTTTATGACTACAGAATTCCACAAAAAGAAAACCATGTTGTGAGTTTATGAATTATAATTAAATCATCCAAGGATATGAGATCAGAAAACATGTGGCCTCACAGCACATACTGACAGAAAAATTATTCAGTCTGAGATTCTACTGAATTAGAATTAGTGGCATTTCTGTTCTTTCTCATCCTTTTCTCATTTCCTCTCATTCTCTCCCCTGACTTTGCATTTTCCAGTTTCCTTCCTTTCCTTGGATAATTAAGTCCAAAGCCACTAGGTGACACTGTGCCAGAAAGGCAGCATAATTGTAGGAAGAGGGTGCTGATGCCTGGTCGGTGTAAGGAATGCTCTGGCTTTGGCATAGTGACGTGCATTGCATCAGGGAGCAGACTGACCTCAGTAAAGAAGGGATCTAAAGAGAGCCTGATGTGATTGCTGGAGCCTGGATGGGTGAAGAGCTCAGAAAAGCTACGGTCCAACCTTAGCAAACAGGACAAAGGAGCAATTGCATTTCAAAGCAAGCATATGGAAAGGAACAAAAAAGTAGAAATCAATGAAATTATAAACAATCAATCAATTAAAAAGAAAATCATTGAAACAATAATGAAAAAAAATTGCTGGCTCTTTGAACAGGACAATCAAATCCATAAGCTTCTATCTCAGATACACAGAGGGTGAACCAAAAAGATACAGATGCTTGAGCATTCACATAATTGCTTTTTCTGTGTTTGTTAGTTTTTCATATTATACATGTATGTTTTTGATGGTAAAATATAATTTGATTTTTAAGAGTATTTGAAAACATTAATAATATACCAAACAAAATGAATGTATTAATTTGGCATCTACAGTTCTGAGAAAATTATAATAGCATCACATGTGGCTAATGAACCATAATAAACAGCAAAAATTCATTTCAATGTACTGGTGTGAATAGAATATCTGATCAGTTGTGTTTACTTTGTCTCATTAGGTATGTGTAAGAATAAGGGGTATTATCAGTATAAAATACATTCATGAGCTAGATCTGCACGAATTTTTCATGTGGATTTGGTATAACATTCTTATTTTTCTCTTCACTTTACATTCAATTGCTCATTTGACTTTTTAAAAAAGATGATGAAGGTGATGATAATGATGAGTGTGTGTGTGTGTGTGTGTGTGTGTGTGTGTGTGTGTGATGATTAAAGAAAAGAGGCCGTGAATTTGGGAGAGAACAAAGGCAGGGGTACATGGGAGGAATTGGAGAGAAAAAAAGGAAGAAGGAAAATGATGCAATTATATTTTAATTTAAAAAATAAAAATTTAAATTAAATTATTCATATGTGTGTGTACCTGTATGTATACTACATGAATGCAATGACCGCAAAATTCAGGAAGGGTATTGGGTCCTTTAACCACCATGTGGATGTGGGAACTGAACCTTTGTCGTTTGCAAAAGCAGTAAATGCTCTCAACCACTGGCATTTCCTCCTTCCTTTTCTCCTCTCCATACCCTCCCATGTACTCCTCCATGCACTCTTTCAAATTCATGGCCTCTTTTCACATGAGTTGTTACGACATGTAAATATTTACGTGTATATACATGTATATTCCTAACTACCGGCCAAGTCTGTATGTTACTTGTATATATGTTTTCATGGTGGACCATTTTGTATTAGATAATCAGTCAGTGTGCTCTTCCTTGGAGAAGGCTACTTCTTCTGTTCTCAGCATTTTATTTGCCTGTAGTCCTTTGTTTAGGTTGTGGCCTAGTGGGCTTACTACTCTTTAAATTATTAACATTTCAGGATTTCATAGCTTGGGTTGGAAAACAAGACCTAAGACCTTCTCTGGTGCTGCCTCTTAAGTGTCTGCCATCCTTGTTAGTGTAGATGGAAGACAGAGTGAAAGGGAGAGGGAGAGATAGCACGTGCACACTGTATAATGAATGTATTTTTATAATATGTAATTTATATGCTATACCCAGCTCCAGTTTTTAAGTATTCTCTTTCATTTTAAATATTCCCTTCTTCATAATAGTTTGTTAACACATTGAAAGTAAGCAACACATTCAGATATTTTCCTTGATGAGTTTCAGGATATTAAAGTGAAAAACCAAATGTCCTGTGGGAAATTACAATATAATTGATGTGCCGGTTAAATTTCTATCTCTGTGACAAAGTACTTAGGAGGTGACAACTTAAGGAGGGTTTATTTTAGGTCATAGTTTCTAGGTTTCAGACCACTATCGCTTACCTTTACCATTTCTAGCGTAGTGCATTGCAGCAGAAGTTTGTTGGGTGGGGGGGGGAGTTGCACACTGAATGGTGGCCAGGAAATACACAGGGAGAGACGAGGGAAGCAGAAACAGCATATAGCCTCCGGAGTACATTCTCGCTGACCTTCTTTCAACTAGGGCCCAGTTTATAAATTTTCCATTGCTTGTCAATGTTACCAGCAGCTGGGACAAAGTCTTTAACAAAGCAGGAGCATTTTATATATAAGTCTCACTGAATAATATTTAGAGAAGGTTTAAGAAAAAGCTTCAAGATTCAAGCAAATAGAATGTTAATTATCATAATGATTCCCTTCCCAAATGCTGGAACATTGTAACAGCTGACTCCAAATAGCTGACTCTTGACCCGTTACTTCTCTGTCTTCACATTTATTCCCATCATTATCTCCTCGGCACTTCTGGGGGAGCAGTGGAGCTACTCTTGGGGCTTCTGCTCCTATCTCTTGGTCACCATGAACAATGATGACCTTCCTTAAGTCCGTGCACCTTGCATTCTCACATTTGTTGGGCATCTCTGTCAACCCGTGTTTCTTCTACTCTGGCCTTTGCTGTCCCTGCACTCAGTCCCTCCATTAGTACCTGCAATGAGCCCAGATACACTGGGCTTTATTTTATTGGCCTGGCTTCAACATTCCTAGCTCTTCTTGCTGCTGGTCTTGGGCGCACTGATCAAGGGCTCCCCAGTGGACAGGGATCTACTTGCCTGTTTAACTTCTGTCCTCAGCATTTCAAAATTATTAGTCAGGGTCTGGACGGGAGCCAAGAGAATATGAATATTTTAAGATGCACACTTACTCCTGTACTTCCCTTACCCCCAGCATCTGGAAGACAGATAATAACTCCCCCAGAGTCTTGCTTATCCATACCACATATTAATTTTAGTTATGATCCTAATAGCTTATTCCTGGCTATTAAGTTTAGGAAAACTCGAGTGGACCTGAAGACTTCTGGCATGCTGGATTACCATAAAGTGGCTTTTGGACATTGGTGAGACAAGTGGGGTGGAGGGCTTGTGCCACGGAACACTTAGAGCTTAAGGTATACTCAACTTCTTCTTCTCACCAGCTGATTCTGCCGTTTTCATTCCAATAGGATAGGATCCATCCCTGACAGTTAGATTAACTCTAAGATAAGTGCAGTTTCCAGCCAACTTATTGTCAGTGTAGGTTCCCACTCCTAAAACCCACTCAGTCCCCAGGCGTTTGTGCCTCCAGCTGCATCACTATAAATACAAGGTCCTTGTTCTAGGGAGCCCAACTGTTAAACTCATCTGCAGGTACACGATGCCTCATGGAAGCACAGTCTCTCAGGCACCTTCCTCTCTTTAATTTCTCTGGCCTCCAGCATTTTTCTCTCTGGGGAAAGGTACCTCTTATTTCACTAGCTTTTAATTTCTAGGGACAACAAAACACAAACCGAGCCTGTGACTGGAAGAGGCCAGCCAGCAGTAACCCTGCTGCCAAAGGCTGGATCGTCCAGCACCTGCCCTGGCCTTCACCACACCACGCGGTCTCCAGCACACCATGGGACTGCTCCTTTTCCAGGCTGTACTTCTTGGCTATTCCTTTGACCACTATTCCTCTGCTTCTTGGCTTAACTTCCAGATGATCCTATAACCCACTCTTGACTGTTTTGTTTCTTGGCGTCTTTTATTCTTTCCTTTCTTCGGAAGATTTCCCGGAAGAGTACACCTGCTGAAGTAGCTCACCTTCTTTGTCAGATTTTCTTTTTTCTTTTGACTTATGCAATCTTAAAGAAAACGTAAAACTAACTTCTCCTGAAAGTAAGCACTTAAAATAATTCTAGTATAATACTAAAATTTGTCACATAATTTGTATACGCGTTAAGCTTACATCCCAAGCCTGAGGCAGGTCTTCATAAATTTCACATTGTAGTAAGTATTAAAAATTTGAAAAGAAGCAGTCATTGCCTACAAATACATAGTGTGATTTATTTGAAAATTCAGTCTAGCAAAATACTTGTATAAGCTGAAGAAAAAATCCAGTCTGAGTATTCTGTTGTGTAAAAAATATTCCTTTTGTCATGGAAGAAACAATACCTTTCTTGGTCTCTATAAATAACATATAAAAGAACTTACAATAAAAAATTAAATTTAATGTGGGATTATTGACTATATCAATACATGAGAAAATATGTTTTGTTTCTCATAGTCAATGGGGAAAAATGTGACCTAGCAAAATTTACTTTTCATTACATTTAAATTGTTGATTATATACCAGATATAAGGTACTTGAAATAAGGATTTAATCTGAAAATGCATTAGCATAAAATATACAATAAACATGATAGGTACTATCTTCTCTATATTTTTTTAAAAAGGAAATTTGGGAGTTTGTATACCATAGAATGAAAAGAAGAAATCAACACTGAGAGTGGGTGATTAATAAAGGCTGAAAAATATTAGCTTATCTTATATGTAAAAAGTCTAAAGCATTATTCTGTATGTGTTTATAATTTCTTTCTAGTTATAATTAATTATATATGACATCAAACATATGATCACATACATATCCATATTAGAAACATTCTTTAACATTATACAAATGTATTTGAATGACTTTACGTTGCCTGCATTCCCAACACCTGAAAAATATTTTATTACTCTGAACTTTACTTGAATTTGTCAGATGCAACTAAAAATCATATTATATTAAGGTATTTATGAACAGCAATGAATACTTAAGCTGCCAAAACAAATATGTAACACAAAATATTGTGATAAATATAAAAGTTAAATAATTATTGAGAGTATAAATGACAAAATATTAAACTGAGGGAAATGGAATGCACAGGGAAAGGACACATTAAATTTAGGAAAATATGTTAAAATGTTTCTAAATTTTTCCAACAGTACACAAACGCTAATGCTCAGAAGGGTGGCTACACGGGATTCTTAAGAGTTATTGAAAATGGAAAACAAGATCCTCTTTAATTTTCTAAAACATGGCTTATGCAATTCCAACTTCCAAATTATCAGTTGGAAGACCCAAGGCTTCACTTCCCTTGATTTTATATTAGAGCAGCAGGGTCTATATTATATATATTAGATATAATGGGTCCCTTCTAAATGACACTTCCGTGACCAGCTTGCTTTAGGCACAGATCATTGAGCTGCATCTTTGAAAACAAAGAAACTCTGGTTAACAGGAAATATTTCCAACTTTCAGGGTTTGGAGTCAGACCAACCCTGTGTTCTTGTGAGGAGACTGGAGAGTTATTATAGTACATTTCCCCTTATAATAATCCATGAGAGAAAGGGGAGTACCTAGCTCCTGCCCTCAGCTGACTACATCATCTCTCAAATAAGAAGCACTGAGGACAACACTGTTGTTTGCACAGCGGTGACTGAAAGCGACATGGAAATGTTTCACCAGTTTTTAAAGTATCCTTTTCACACGTGGTGTAATAGAACATCAGTTTAAGCATGGTGACAACATACCAATGTGAATTTACGTCTTCATTTTGACCTTACAGTGGTATCAGTTTACTTGTTGCCTCTTCACTTTGATTATCTAACAGCTATGGATTGAGCATCTACCCTGTGTGGAGCAGAGTAAATGCTGTGGTTAGAGCAGCTCACAGGGCATATGGACACCTGACAAAAACACACGGCCACATGAGGACGTCCTGGAGGCCTGTAAAGGAGAGCACATGCCTAGCCTAAAGATTAAGAAGTGGAACAGCTGAGACGCGATATAATTGGAATAAGGGACAAAGTTAATAAAACAAGGTTAGAGGGCTGCTTTCTTAGTTGATAATCCAGGAAACCCTGGGTCAGTAGTTCTAAGAGAGTTTCTGGGGCTGAGGAGTACTGTTGGTGGAAAACTTCTAGAGTAATGCTGCAAAGCTTACTCTGGAAGATTTTAGGGATTGCCAATGATCCCACAGAATGGAAAGCAGAGACACCCCATCTGCAGTTATCTATGGGGTCCTTCATTCTTCCCCTGATCTAAGGTGCCTCTGAGTCAGACAAGCTCAGGCAACCACGGTTGTCAGATCTGATGCTGCTCACCAGGTGCTTCTTGAGGTCTCCTTTCCCTTTTTTTTATTTTTTATAATTAGGACAAGGTCTCTATGTAGCCCTCAAATCAAGGAGATGATGCTGAGCACTAGCATTTCATGTGGTACCTCAAGGACTGGCTTTGAGTCAATTTCTAAGTTATCTTTTGCCTTTATGGCTCATCCAAAGCTGAATTGACTTTAGAGGGTGAAGTGAGCATCATACAGTCATCACAATTTCTTAAATCCTCCTTTCTCTTCTGTTTATTAATCAAATTTCCTTGTGCAAGAAGAGGTAATGAATGCGGGTAGTCATAGAAGAGGCTGGACAGGAAAGAACAAATGGGGGGATTGATGTAAATACAGTACATATGAATGAAATTCTTTAAAAAATTAACAATTTAAACTAAAAAATAAATAAACAAAGAAGCCAAACAACTTAATAAATAATCAGCCAGAGGCTGGAGAGATGACTCAGTGGCTAAGAGAATTTGTTTCTTTTGCAAAGGACCTAGGCTAGATTTCCAGAATCCACATGGTGGCTCACAAGCTCTCAAGATTCGAATGACAGGGAACTGGTGTCCTCTTGTGGCCTCGTAGGCCACCAGGCATGCCTGTACTACACATACACCAATGCTGGCAAAACATTCCTCCCCATCCCCTTCCATGGGCTTCCATGAGCTGTATATATACAATATTTACATAAAAGTTTCAGCCCCATGCTTTTGAGCTCTACATTCAATGTCTGAAAAATTGGTCATATTGTATTGGCTCTCTCCAACCCCCATATTCTGCTTTTAATAAAACTGCTTTTTTTTGAGTGAGGATTTTTAATTAACAATTTCATTTAAATTTATTAAATTCATTAATTAGTTAAATTGATTAATTTAATTAAAATATTTTAATTTATAGTCTTTTGCTTACTCTGAAGCTTCTTTTTATTTTGAATCTAAATAAGGTTGTAAAATTCAGGGGAAAAAAGCTGAAATATCTTTACCCTTCTTTGTAACTAAAAAGCATTCTCATAGTTCTAAAGTAAAACTGTTTTTAAAAACTTTGTATTTGGGAGAGGGAGGATCAGTTGTCTTCAGTGAAATGGCATTGGTATATCAATTACTTTAGCACAGGAGTGGTTGCTGATATAAATGAGACCCCATGTTTTACTTTGAAGAAAGAGAAAGAACCCGAAAGTGGATGGGTAGGGAGATGGAGAGTCTGAGAGGAGTTGGAGATGGGGTTAAAAAATATAATCAAAATACATTATGAACTTATCAAAAAATAAACACTTTAAATAGAAGAAAAATGTATAATACTTTATGGGTTCTTTGTCGTAGTTACACGGGTCTTATTTACATATAGTAAAACTTACCTAATTTTAGCACAGTTTCATGAACCTTAACAAGTGTATAAAGCTGTGAAACTAACACCAAATCAACAAAGCACACCCGCATGTGCTGACATTCCTTTGTTTCTCAGCTACTCCTGATACCTCAGTTGCTGTAGACCCAACTTTCTGGGTCTCTCTCTGTCGTTTCCTCAGTGTTGATGAAGTGAGACCACACTGTGTTCACTTTGCCTCATGCTTTTGGCATTCTTCCCTGTTCTGTGTAGTTGTAGTGCCAGGAAATGAATACTTTCATGTCTTCATGATTACAGTTTTCTGAGTAAACTTTGAAGAAACCTGGATTATGGGATTGAATTTGGAAAGTTAGACATTATAGACTGGAGTCATGTCCCACTCAAAGGACAAAATGATTTAACAAACCTGGGAGTCAAATGTTTGCCTTCTGGGGTACAACTCCCCATACCCCACAGATACAATTTATTTATTTTTTAAAAAAAGCAATGACTTGTGAAGTGGTGAAGTTAGTACTTTAATTTCTAAAGGATTTTGAATAGTTGGAGAGTTCTGTTCTCTCTCAGAAGTGGCTGTGTACAAACACCCACATTCCTAATTCTGGTCCCTTATTATGCTATGAATTTCTCTTATCCACATTTAGGGCACACCTATTTCTCAGCACAGTTCCCCAATGGGCTGTGAAGAAACAGTACAGTTATTACTAATTGAATGTTAGTTACCTGTTCTTGACCCACAGTCTGTATGTCTTCATTTAGAGTAATATAAACACATATAGATGCTAAAATACATTAAATAGTTCAAAGCATCTCTTAAGAAATTGTTTATTTCTTCCTTGTTTCCTGTGGTACCAAGGGTTTCCCACATGCAAGGACATGATTCTAATGCTGAACACCATAGCCAGCCAAGAAACTGTTCACCTTCAGTACTCAGAATTTATGACAGTCAGTTGTTTTTGCTGATGTTACTATTTTTAATATGTTAAGACCCAATGACAATATCTTTTAAATGATGTGACCATTTATATTTAATGTAATTATTGAAATGACTGGGTTAAAATTTATCATCTTGACATGTGTTTTTGTATGCTTATGATTATACATACCAAATTGACATTTCCTTTCTTTTTTTTTTTAAGTAAAGAGAAAAAAGTTTGTTATTCAGTTGTATCACCATTCAATTCCTTTAGTGATCTCTATGACTTATAATTTGTCTCTCTCTTGAATTCAATTCAGTCTATTTTCAAACATTAATGTGTCTTTTTATGAGTGGTGGAAGAACTTTACAATACTGTCCTCTCAACTTTGTATTTTCATCTTTTACCTTGTTTCTATCACTTTAATTCCATATGTATATACTATAATATATAATTTCATACTATAATATATGAGTACCTTTTTGCTGTAAACATTTTTAGAAAAGTTAAAAATTATGAAAGATTTATTTATGCCATTTTCTGTATCATACATTTATTTTTATAGCTATACATTTGAATCTGGCATCATATGTGTTTGGCCTGAGAACTGTTTTCAATTTTTGAAATCAAACTACAATTATGTAATTTTCTTCTTCCCTCACCTCCTTCCAACCATTCACACCCAACCCCTGTTCTCTTTCAAATTCATAGTCACTCTGTTTTTATTTGTTGTTATATGTGTGTATGTACATACATTTTAAAATATATAAATGAAAGCTGTATAAATTAATTGCACATCATTTCAAGACTGACCACTTTGTACTGGATAACCAATTTGGAGCTCCTCCCCAAGGAAGACTATCCCACTCTCAGCTTTCCTTGGTTGCCTATAGTTCATAGTTTATTGTTTAGTCCCCATGAGATGCCCCCTACCACATTAGAATCTCTACTGGAGTCATCAGTATGCAGGTCCTGTTTGATGAAAACTTTTAACATTTCCTTTTTTTTTTTTTTTTGATGTATTTATTTTATGTGTATAATGTTTTGCCTACATGAATGTATGTGCACCACATGCATGCCTGATGCCTGTGGGGGTCAGAAGAGGGTGTTGAATACCCTGTAACAAGAATTACAAATGGTTCTGGGCCACCATATGGGTATTGGAAATCAAACCCAGCTCATCTTTAAGACCATCAAGTGCTTTTAACCACTGATACATTGGATACATTTTTAAATTAATTTTTTAGAGGAGGGCACAGTGAATCAAGTAACCACAGCTAGAATTCTGGGTTACAGCTCAAATATTGTTTCAAGTACAGTATAAACATTTTTTTTATTTAGGAGACTGAATTATATTTAGACATATACTTTTTAAATTATAAATATTAAAGTATCCAGTGCTAATCTTTGCCATTGCACCTTGTAAACACACAGCAAAGAAAGATCTGCTATTTAATACTATTCACACCTTGATAAAAAGCTTTGGTCAGCAGCTTATGGTGTATATACTTTCAATCACTATAGAATATCTGAAGGAGTCATCCCTACATCCAGTCTCTGGTTCCACAGAAGAGAGATACTGTGACCACAAGGACCATTATATACCAGGAATCCCAAATCCTTTATTAGTTTGAAGATACATCTGCTTGTGCATAAAGCTAAATACATAAAAAAAAGTAAGCCTACAAAAAGATATACCAGATTGGCAAAATTTAAATTCCATAGCAAGGAGAGTTCCTAAGAATTGTAGCTGGGTATATATACCTGTGATGGTGTTTTGTTTTGTTTTGTTTGTTTTGTTTTGTATATATATATATATATATATATATATATATATATATATATATATTTTACAATACCATTCAGTTCTACATATCAGCCATGGGTTCCCCTATTCTCCCCCCTCCCACCCCCTCCCCTTACCCCCAGCCTACCCTCCATTCCCACCTCCTCCAGGACAAGTCCTTCCCCCCGAGGACTGCAATCAACCTGGTAGACTCAGTCCAGGCAGGTCCAGTCCCTTCCTCCCAGCCTGAGCCAAGTGTCCCTGCATAAGCCCCAGGTTTCAAACAGCTAACTCATGCAATGAGCACAGGACTTGGTCCCACTGCCTAGTTGCCTCCCAAACTGATTAAGCCAATCAACTGTCTCACCTATTCAGAGGGCCTGATCCAGCTGGGGGCCCCTCAACCTTTGGTTCATAGTTCATGTGTTTCCATTCATTTGGCTATTTTTTTCAATAATTGAGGAAAACTGAAAGTTATTATAAGCCACAGTCGTCCTAGGGACCTCCATGCTATGTATATAGCCTCTATGGTTCTATGGGTTGTTGTCCGATTGTTCTTTATTTTATATCTAGAATCCACCTATGAGTGAGTACATACCATAACTGTCTTTCTGGGTTTGGGTTACCTCACTCAGGATGATTTTTTCTAGTTCCATCCATTTGCCCGCAAATTTCATGCTTTCATTGTTTTTCTCTGCTGAATAGTACTCCATTGTGTATATGTACCACATTTTTTTCATCCATTCTTCCATTGATGGGCATCTAGGTTGTTTCCAGGTTCTGGCTATTACAAATAGTGCTGCTATGAACATAGCTGAGCATGTATCTTTATGGTATGAATCAGCATTCCTTGGGTATATGCCCAAGAGTGGGATGGCTGGGTCTTGAGGTAGTTCGATTCCTAATTTTCTGAGAAATCACCATACTGATTTCCACAGTGGTTGTACAAGTTTACATTCCCACCAACAGTGGAGGAGTGTTCCCTTTGCTCCAGTATAAACATTTTTAGCTGGTCTGATCTTGCTGGTGGGGGCTTATGAAGAGTTTTCTTTGTTTTCTACAGGGCCTAGACCACTCTTGGTAGCCATGTTCACCACAGAATTAGCTGTGACTTTAAGAAATATAATTAATACTCAATTTTGTTTAATATTGATGGTGATCATATAAATTATATGAGCATGTATCATCTGTGATAGAGCCAGAACTATCAGAAAAAAAATGACAACTACCCCAAAATTTAATTTCTCATTGGAAGATCCATAATGTGTTTCCTAAAATGTAATCTCTAAACTGTGTTCTGATTTTAGAAATTATAGTCCCATTAGTATTTCAATAAAGGTGCCATGATTTTCCTAGTATAGCTGAAGTAGGTAGAGACTTTCAAAGAAACTTCAAAGAGAAAGAAAAAAAATGGAATAAGTATATTCAAGTAAATATTCTAGCTTCCTCCACAACTAACCTTGTCTCTAGGAATTCTCGGAGATCCACCTCTGTAGGCTTCTTCTTTGCTATGTCTTGTGTTTTCCTTTGTAAAAGGGTTCTCATTTTCACAATCACCATTTAAAAGTGACCACCTTGATGTTCACACCTTGAACCAAGACAGACAGCTTCATCTAGCCTCTCCATCTGGAGCGTCTTGATTGCTACCAATCTGAGTCTGGGCTATTCAGCTCTTCTCTAGATGGTTGACGCTCTAAAGACCAGATTCTTTGTGTCCCTGGGAAAGTTATTCAATCTTTCTATGCTAGCACACTGGTCCTTGACAAAAAAAAAAAAATGCTACAATTTAGTCACTGCCAGAGAGCAGGTGGATACAAGAAGTCAATAAGACGAGAGGTCAAGCGAGTGCCAATGCTTGGCATGGCACAAATTGCTAATTCTGATTTGTTTATATTATTTCTATTACTAATATCAATAGAATACCACAACCGTTAGTATTCACATAAAGATAGAACATCTTGATTTTTCCAACCAGTGAAGTCTGATATCTTAAGACTGAAACATCTCTTGATAAATAAATGACTGCTTATCTCAGAAAACTTAAAAAATGTCACATGTTCTTGCTTATCTATGGATCCTATCTCCAAGTCTTCAGTTGTGAACATGTAACCTGGAGTAACACAGAAATCAGAAAAATGAAAAGGACCTGCAGGAGGCAGAAATGCTAGAGAGTGGACTAGCAGGATACAATTGATATGACAGGGAAACTGGGGAGAACAGTGGGCTCTAACTGGGGTTGGGAGAGGGAGATCAACACAGAACTAGGAGGAAAGAGGAGGAAAAGTCACAACAAGGATGTCTGAATAAACCATAAGGAATCATATCATCTTTCATTTACCTAAAGTTACATATAATATATGAAAATATATTAAAGTGTAGAAATATATATGTTAAAGCTTCAAAGTTTCCCTAAGAGCCATAGACTATATAACAAATATCCCAGTGCCAGATATGAAACCCTCCCTTTCAAGTCAGGGGAATCAAAGAGACTTCCAAAATAATAGAGACTGTTGCTGTTGCTCTTTGTTGCCTCCCAGAGGTTGAATTTTAGTCTCTATTGTTAAAGACATGGTGCACTTTGGACACAGGACTCGGAGGATCTGAGCTGGATCTGACCTAAAAGCTTCCTCCCCAAGAACTAGCTTTCATATACCTTCTGGTATAAGTTGCCAGGGAAGGGAAGCAGCCATCATTCCTACTCGGCTGTGTTACCCATGGACCACAACAATAACCAGCTTAGTAGGATATTCATAGAAGTGCAGTAGTGAAATTCACTTTTTGATGGTAACCAACACCTGTCTAGTTGAACTTAAAGACCATTAAGCAGGAGAAAAATAATGCCTGAAACTAAAAAATATACTCAGCTATAATACTCAGGGCTATTAGAGTCAAGGATCTTAAAGGAAAATCTTTTATTATTTTGCTAACCAGCATAATTCCTTACTATGTTTTAAATACTTACCATTTATAACCATAGAGAAGTTCTACTCTCACCCCTAATCAAGGAAGCTTCTATTTGCAGCAGATGGAGACCATTACAAAATACCATAACTGGTCAAAATGCAAAGAAAAATTAATCCTGAAATGCCCAGACTCAATGAATACATCTTTAACACAACTGTTCCTAAGGCTTAGGAAATATCATGGAAGAGAAGGCAGAGATGGTAAGAGCCAGAGAAACAGTAAGTCTGCTCTGAGATCATATCATCTAGATATGGCAAGAAAACTATATACCCATTGTGGTGGTTTAAGAGAAAAATGGGGCCTAAAGGGAGTAGCACTGTTAGAAGGTGTGGCCCTGTTGGAGTTCATGTGGTCTTGTTGGAGGTAGTGTGCCACTGTGGAGGCAGGCTTTGAAGCCTCGCATATTCTCAAGATCCCTTCTAGAGTCTCAGTCTACTTCCTGTTTCCTGACTATCAACATGAAGCAGCTCCTTCTCCAGCACCATGTCTGCCTGCACACCACCATGCTCCCCACCATGATGACAATGGACTGAACCTCTGTACTATAAGTGAACCACCCCAATTAAATGTTTTCTTTTGTAAGAGTGGCTGTGATCATGGTGTCTCTTCTCAGCAATAGAAACCCTAACTAAGACACCCATAATAACTCACCAGCAAGGCCAACTAAACAGGACCTGAACAAAGATAGCTATCTTGAAAAGAGGAACCCTCATGGGGCCAAACCCCCAAACAAAGAACTGCAGATGATTAATGGCTGCTGGAAGAGGGAGAATAGTTTTCCTCAGGAGTGAGGCTCCTAATTGGCTATCCAATTCCAAACATCATATATATGCAAGCATCACTAAGCAGACTCAGCAGGTTGTATGTATGTGTCATTGCGTTTATGCATACATGGAATAACAACAAAGAGAAAGAGGCCACGAATTTGAGAGGGAATGAGGGAAAGGCTGCATGAAAGGGGTGATGGGAGGAAATGAAAGTAGAAAAATGATGCAATTATATCCTAATAAAAACAGATATTTCTACATGTGTTGAGAATTAAATAAAAGCCATAAATAGGAAAAATGTTTGAATAAGAAAATTTATAATAGAAAAGTTTAACAAAGTACACAAAAAAATCTTAAAACTCAATAAAAAGAAAATTAGCAATTCAGTTAAGTTGTGTCTTCTAGAAATGTCAGAGGCTGCACTCATGAAGTCTCACCAACATGATTGCCTAAACCTGACCTGAACAAAGATGACGTCAACAGACACGCTAACCTGTAAACCCTCATAGAGCCTTTAGTATTTATTATAAATCAGGAAAGAACATGCATCTTGCAAATGTTCCAGAAATAAAAATTGTGCATGTTAAATACCGCTGCCCCACAACCTGAAACAAAGTTGCACGATAACATTTAAAGAAAGACAGGCAAGCAGAATGCTTAACCATGCTAAAATTTAGTTGTATACTTTTAAATATCCTTTGTATTGTTGGATTGATAGAAATTGCAGTTGTAGACTATTTAGATTTTGCAACTGTGTTATTCGTTATGAGACACATCCAAGGGAAAAAACAAACAAACATTGTAGCCTTAAATGCTCTTAGTATTAATCAGAAAAGAATGAAAATGAATTCAATATTCAACTCAAGAAATTAGCAAAAGCACCCCACCCCCACGAAAGCCAGAATTTTTGTGAAACACATGGGGAAGCAATAAAAATCAAGAGCAGAAGCTAACAGACAAATCATGGAACCGGCATTTTCTTTAAATACCAGATCTTTGAAAAGACCCGTGACATAGACAAGACCCTGGGATAGCTAGCAAGTGAGAAGACATGACTTCAGGGATAGATTAAAATTGAGTAAGCCTATTTAATCTTACATATGGAGGAGAGCAGTTAATAATGCATTGTGGATCTGGGGCTGTAGCTCAATGATAGATGCACTTGTCTAGAATATACAAGGTGCAAGATTTGATCCCCAGCACCAAAATATACATACATATACACATACATGCATGCATGGATACATACATACATACACACATGCATTATAAAAATAGCTACAAAATTTGAAATTTTACCTTGCCTTAATATACTTATGGAATGCATAATAAACCAAGAGATCAGTATCTGCTTCCCAGACCACAAAAGACATGAAAAATATTATAAAATAGCCAGGTCAAAGGCAGATAAGCTCTATCAAACCCACGATAAATCAATAACTGCCCTAGCACACATTTGAGCTCACTAAAAAGATGTACTTTACCTTTACTTTAAAAATCTAGCTGAATATCTTATTTTATTTTGTCTGAATTCCATCAGTATTCAATTTAGCCTTCCCTTCTCTTGGGAATAATCTCAACTATGCATGTTTGATCCTGACTCTCTTTCTATGGATTCTTGTATTTTCATTATCAGTTTTCAACTCATTGAAATTCAAGTTATTTTTACTCATTATTAATTAAATTAAATAACAACAAAAAATTCCCTTAGGAGTTTTAAATCTGATTTAGGTTACTGTTTTTTGTTTTGTTTAAATGGTATGTTCTAGCAAACTACAGTACTTTCCTTCCTCTCCTACTGCTGTTTTCTTCTTTGTAGTACTTTTACTGAGTTTTGGGTAGTCTGTTCTCTTCTAATAAATACTATATATGATGTATTTTGGGCAATTTTTATAGGTTTCATGGGAGTTTATGCTTAGAAGTAGTTGTTATTCTGGTTTATCAAAATGATGACCATGTATTGCTTCATATTTTTTCATTGGTCCCAATGATGCCTTATTTCTCTAAAATGGTTCAAGCATAGGACTCCTCTGCTGTATTATCTTACAGTGTGTATCATGACTGTGGTGCCAGTCTCCCTGAATTCAAACTACAATTTAGTGGTATATTAGCTTTTCTGTTTCACTTTTCTCATCTGTGAAGTCAGAGTAACGCAGTACTAGTCGTTCCCTCATGTAGTGTTTTAAGATAATTAAATGAATAAATTTACACTAGGGGTTTTGAAAAATAATTGACATATAGTAAGCACCATGGAAGTGTAGCAATTTTGACTTGGTTGAAAGGTACCCTGAATCAACAAAAGAAGGGGTTAATGTTCAGTTGTCCATCTCATTTCTTGTTTTAGAAAGAATAATCTGTAATTATATGTGTCATCTTCTCTTCTCCCTTTAGCTTGGCTTCTTGGTTAAAATGATGGATGTTTGAATGATTGAAAAGGTAGTATTCTCACAATCTAGAGCATTCTTCTTAACACTTCATATTGAGAAAATAGAGTTCACACAATGCAACTGCCGTTTCTTTTCATTTTAACTTAGCTTTTTGCATGGACTTGTCCATTTTAAATAAATGTAAGTCTAAGAGAGAGGTTGTGGTTAAGGACTATAGACCAAAGGGATGAGCACTATGGTTCATGCAGCACCTAGGGCTGTTAGAGATATCAATGTTAAAAATAGTATTTCTGTCTTCTAGGATCCTCTACAGCAGAGACATATTCACATGTGTTCTCAGGAGACTGAGATGCACTATTTTTGTTTTTATTCTGGTTCCCTCCACCCTATAGTAATTGTGTAATTCACACACCCCTGGGCATCTATCATTTTGGTTTTTAATTACTTTTAGAATCTAACTTTTCTCATTGTAGTATTACAAAATTCTGGCATGTTACTCCTAAGGTTACATGAAAAAATGTTTTAATTTTATTTATTATTAATATAAAATATACAAGATTTCTAACTTTATAGTTTCCATATGAAAATATTTTGTCCTAACAGTGCTTTGCCAGTCATTATTTCTTTCAAACATCGAACAAGTATATTTTTACCTGTGATGTTGCTTCTTAAGCGAATAGTGTAGAGATTTTTTGTTGTTGTTCTGAAATGAAACACTCCCTCCCAGAAGGAGGAGGGAGGCTCATTAGACTTAGGAAGCTGAGGAAGCTGGCACGGTTCAAGCCTCAAAAGAACCTTGGGAGAGTCACAGGCCCTCCCCATGGTTATAGAAAGAACAAATGATTTCTGGGGAAAAGGATACTCATCAGTGATGCTGCCTGAAGCTGTTCAGGGAGCCCCTGGCCCCAAGGTTGTGTGAATTTTCACCGGTGTTAAGGTGGGGCTTTTTGTGATGTGGCTGTCCTTGAGCTGCCCAAGCATCTGTAAGTTACCCCAGCAAACTGACTGGCTCACCAAGCTACGCTTGGTTAGGATAGTCTTATTGGCCTGTCACTAATGTCCTACGTGGGAGTGAGTGTATGTTCCTTCTTACACCTCCAGGAAAAGCTAAAAATGGCTAACAAGAAGAAAAGATCTTCTTGTGTAAAACTCAAAAACTGTTTTTTTTTTTTAAGTAAATGCTGGCTGAAAAAGGCAAATATGCTATTTGCAGCTGTCATAAAATACACATTACATTCAATAAAATAACTGCAAATAAGCACAGTCATGTGTGTCCTATGAGTAAGACTAGTGAATATCTTTTCTTTTCCCCCAGGAAAACCTTCCTAAACAAGGGATTTCTGAAATTATTTACCGGTGGGAATTTTTTTCCCCATCACCTGTAAACTTTTAAACGAGAACTCCCATCTTCCATGGTGCAGTACCTTTTAGTATAGTTTGCATCCTTGTCACCTGTGCCTTTCACTTAATTTTCCTTTGGAAAAGTCAGAGCAATTAATTAAAACAAACAGAAACAAAAGATACAGCTTTTGAAAATGTATGGCATCTACTCTCCCTTTTAGTCAGAAAGTTTCTTTCCAATCACTTTTAGTATCCCACTATTTTCTCCCAAAGTGAAAAGAGAAAACGGAGAACAAAAAAAAAAAAAAAAAAAAAAAAAAAAAAAAAAAAAAAAAAAAAAAGTAATTCCTTGACCCTTGCTTAGTTGGTTGTAGTTTAAACTAATACCGTGTGTACAAATCTTGAGGCTAAGACAGGGGCAGGACAATGCAAAGTAAAGTAGGAAAGTGAACTATTGTGGACTTTCAAAATCCCTTCCTCTCTCTTGTTGAACTCTGAGCAGTCTTAAACTTGGATCGACCGAATTATTTTTCCAACTCCAGTAGTTGAATCTCTTGCTAATTAAAAAGTGATGTCTCTGTGGTTGGCTGGTATTCCAATCATGCAACAGACGCTGTTGTGCACAAACAAGTCAGGAGTTGCATGGGACAGCAAATTTCTCGGCCTTGCCTCTCCCGAGCTTAGTGCCATGGTCGGACATGTTTGCAGAAGAAACACTTTGGATAACAGTTGTTGATAACCTCTCCCACTGGAAAGCCATCTCAGTTGCATATGCTTTGCATAATTTTAAGTAGTCATGAAAAATAGCATTTTGTTTATAAAGATCACTCCACATATGGTCAACAACTGGAATTCACACAGAGGCTTCATCAGTGTAAACAATCATCAAAATAATAAAATTGGCTATTTTGGTCCTCCCAGCTGTTTTGTGAATCAGAACAAGCAATTAATCATTTCCACCATTCTCATTAAGAAAAGTCTACTTAAAATTTGAATTTTTTAAGATTTATTTTTATTTTTAAAATTGTGTGTGTGTGTGTGTGTGTGTGTGTGTGTGTGTGTGTGTATGTCCATGCATGAATATGTGACTAGAAGTGTTGGTGCCTATGCAAAACAGAGACTCGAGGCCCCCTAAAGCTGGTGTTACAGGCAGTTGTGAGTCACCTGTTGTGTGTGTGCTGTGGTCAGAGCTTGGGACCTCTGAAAGAACGGCATGCACTCTTAACCTGTGAGCCATTTCTCCACACCTAAAACTTGAATTACGAGGATGACTGTATCATTCCCTGGTACAGCCAACCTTTACACTTAAACTATGAACCTAACGTTTTAAAGTGAATATGCTCTTCAATATTCTCCTACTCAAAGATTGCTTACCATAATGAATAGATATTTTGGGTTTTTATAGTACTAACTTTATGTTTCTATTACAATTTAATTTCCACTCTAATGAAACCAATAAGGACAGCTGTGTATTTATGTCAGAATTTGGAAATTATGACAGAAATAAAATTTGGGACATCTAGGAAGAATATGACTATACAAGAGTTTGTTTTCCTGTAAACACATCAATTTTTTTTAAAGTAATCAATAAGGAAAAGAGGTGAAGTTACATTTTTAACATAAATATGCATGTGTCATATGTATACAGAAACATGCATGAGGAGGTCTGTCACCACAGGTAAAGGTATGGAAGGGGAAGTATAGAGAGGATCTCAAGAAGTGCTGGTATGCTATAAAACATGCACGTTTCATAAAATGCACTTAAAAGAAAAACATTACTGTAGTAAAAAAAATATTTTATTTTTTTGCCACAAAATTAAAATGATAAAATTTCCTCTAAAAAATTTTAAATTCAAAAATAAAAATCCCACAATGCTGCACATAAGGTTCAGGGAACATATTGGAAGAGGGGGCAGAAAGACGGTAAGATCCAGAAGACCAGAAGTGTGCTTGAGATCGTGTCTGCTAGAATTGACAGCATAGCTACACCCATGACACCTTAACTGGATGGCTGCCTAAACAGCACACAAAAAGTACAACAAGAACATACATGTGGACATGGCAGGAGGAAATCTCACAGGGCCTCACACTAACAGAAAGAACTACAGGCCACGAAGGAAGGAATACTGACAGTAGAAGACATAATCATAATCATCTCCAGGGTAAAAGTCCAGTTAGTTGGTCATCAAAACCAATGGCTCATACCTGAAATCATATGCATACAAGTAACTAAACAGATGTGTGTGTGTGTGTGTGTGTGTGTGTGTGTGTGTGTGTGTGTGTGTAAAACAATAACAACAGAAAAGAGGCCATGAATTTGAAAGAGAGTAGGATCATAGTTGAATTTAAAGGGAGGAAAGTAAAGGAGAGGAATGATGTAATTATGTTTCAATTTCCAAAAAAAAAAAGAAACCAATATTTAATTATTTAAAAAATATGGAATAGAGGTTAACAGTTTCAATCAAAATATAGACAGCAGATAGAACTCAATACAGCAGGTAGAATCAACAGAGCAATAGAAGGAAATGCAGTCACAGTAAAAAAAAAAATAGTTATATTTAAAAGAAGATGAAAAAATTGACCCAGGCAAAAAGCAAAACCAACCAACCAAAGTAAGACCACAGAGGATGAAAGTGAGAAAAATGAATTTACTATTGCTTTTAAAAGAAGATTTATTTTTATTATTTGTGTGTGTCTGTGTGTGTCTGTGTGTGTGTTTCCTTGTGACTGTATACTGTGTGTGGGCAGATGGCCATGGAGGCCAGAAGAGGGCTTTGGTTTCTCTGGATCTGGAGTGGTGGTTTTGACATCTCTGTGAACCCTGTTGAAAACAAACTTAAATCCTCTGCAAGAGCACCAATCACTCTTCACCTCTGAGCATCTCTTCAGACCTGACTGTTGCTTTAACATATGTTTTGCAACTTTAATTTTTTGAGATGTGGCTTCATATATCCTGGCTGACCTAGAACTCATAATCTTCCTACTTCATTTTTTTTTATTAGTTAGGATTCAGTATGATCCACCACATTTGTCATAAGAAAAATGAACTTTAAAAAACATAATTAAGCCAGGCGGTGGTGGCACATGCCCTAATCCCAGCACTCGGGAGGCAGAGTCAGGTGGATCTCTGTGAGTTCGAGGCCAGCCTGGACTACCAAGTGAGTTCCAGGAAAAGGCGCAAAGCTACACAGAGAAACCCTGTCTCGAAAAAACCATAATTAAATATAGTTATAAAGCACAAGAGACAAAATCATAGTCACAGAAAATAAGTAAACAAAACTGAAATTATAAATGAAGTGATTTTTTGAATGAAATAAATTTGAAGATAAAAATCTGAAAACCTTGCTAATGTAAGAGAACTTGAATTTATAAATACAAAATCTCAATGTATGTCAGAAGAAGCAGACGAAGAATTTAATAATAAATAGTATTGGGAAGCCTGATTAAAAATGATCATTTCAGATTGCAAACATCAAGCTACAGGAAACATGGAGACTACAACACAGCCGTGCTGCAAAATAGTGAAGACAGAGGGTGTGGGGCTTTATAAGCAGCAGCTCTGCTGAGGGGAAAATATTACAGTTAGAATGTGAGAGATACAGAAAATACTTTCCCCACCTGCAAGAAAAAATCTAGAAGATGAATTTAAATCAAACAAGAAATAATCTCAGAAAGGAGGCCTATCACTGGGAAGAACATTTACTCTATCTATTGTGTGATATTAGTGTCACATAAATGCCGAGACATTCTCCAGTGGAGAAGATTTATAAACAGTAGGAAGAAGTGGTGTTGTTCACCTTTAACTCCCATCACGTGGGAGGCAGACAGAGGTGGAACTATGTGAGGCCAGCCTAATCTTTAGAGTGAGTTCCAGGCCAGCCAAGAATATGCACTGAGACCCTACCTAAAAAAAAAAAAAAAAAAAAAAAAAAAAGTGATAACAGAGTAAATTTGCTAGATTTTCTGAGGTGTGGACAATGTAATTTATAGCTAGCAACTTATGTATTAAAAATCAAAGCACAAGCACATTTGATAGCAAGAAAGTAAACAGGAAATATACTATTGACTCCATAGACCAGAACAGGTAAAAATGAGATGTGAGAAATTCACTAAGACTGTTAAGATTTTAGAGATTACAGACAGGAAAGTGGCAGAATTGTTGATAATAGTTACCTTTTGTGGAGCAAGAGGGTGAAATAACAGTTAATGATTTTAGAAAACACTGCTTGGGAATTAGCATAAGTTAAAATATTTAGTTACGAAAGGATAACTGTATACCTGGGAGATGAAGGTACTCAGATCTTTTAGAACAGAATGCTAGAGTCTCATGTGGCAATGGCATTGTGGGTCTCAAATGATCTCTTTCCCTCTTGCTCTATTGGAATATAATGACATGTAGCCATATAATGAATCTGGAAGTATCTGTGGACAAACTGTATTCATTTGCCAAATGTTAGATATGTAATTGTGATGATTTCTTCCCAACCGATGGTCTTCACATCAATTCTTCAGCCAATAAAGTAATTATTATTAAGGTAGGAGGAACTAAATGAAAACCTGCTAACTGCCTATGTCCCTTGCACCCAGCCAAAATATTTTCAGAAGTGAAGCCACAACCTAAATTGAATTTTAGAGATTACTGCCAACCTTGGAGTGGAGGTTCCCACATCATATTCACTGTATTCTACCTGGATGGGCTTTATGAAAAGCAGGCAGACTAAAGTGAGGAGCAATGAGTCACCATGTTCTTAGTCAATGGTAGTTCAAATATGCGTAACTGTTCTTGGTGTGGGATGTTTTCCCACAGTAGCAAAGTGCAGAGACTGTGAGATTCATAAGCTGCTTGGGTAGTCTTCCACATTAGTGAAAATGAGAACAAAATTAAAGTGCTGGCATGACAATCTTTCTGAGATGGAGTAGAATCCTTCTGTACCTCTTCCTGGCAATCAGTTCTTGACATTCCTTGGCTTCCAGCTGCATCACTCCAATCTCCACCTCTGCCATCATGCGACATTTTCCCTGCGTGTCTGTATCTTTTTATAGGGGTATGACTCATATTGGATGTGGACCTATTCTAATGACTTCATCTTAAATTCACTATATATGCAAAGAAACTATTTTCAAAGAAAGTAACATTTATACTCTCTGGGGGTTAGGATATCAACATAGCTTTTGGGGGATTATAATTTAGTCTAGAACGTGGCTTATTTCCTGGACTATATCAACTGATTTAGCCCTTGATGTGTACTTATTAGCCTGTTGGATAAGGAATATATTCCCTCTCTTGCCAGCGCTGCTCATTCTCACGCTTTTCAGCCTCATGTATTTTTGGGGGATCTTGTTTTCCTTGATAGTCCACATCCTACCATACTGTTTCAATATGTGGATGACATCATTTTATTCAGATTGCATGTATAGGGCTAGACTTTGAACTTTGAGTTTTCCCCAAAGGCCCATGTATTAAAGGCTCAGAAAGTAAAGTGATGCTATGGGAAACTGGTGAACAGTTTAAAAGGTATGGCTTGGTGGAAGTCTTAGGTTATTGAGGGAATATCATGAGTGTGGTTTGTAGGATCAACTTCTTCCTTATCTTTGCTCCCTGGATGACAACTGGTGATGCTTGGATACTCCACTTCCTTGGACATGTTTTGTCACCATAGGAACCTAACAATGGGGCCCATTGACCATGCAATAAAATCTCCAATACTTGAAGCTAATGTAGTTAGTGAATGCTGCCAATAGCAACTGAATGTGTCCTGGTCATGAAGAATAAAAGTGGCAGGAAATTATCCCGATGGGTAGAGCTAGGAGCATAGTCCACCACTCATTGCACTTGGAGAAAAGAAACCACAAGTGTCTAGAAGCTACATAAAATTTATAATTTTATAAATTGACTTTCAGTCATTTTGTACCCATGAAAATATGACTACTACATATAGGAAGGAGCAAGTATTCACATTGTTCTGCTTTACATATGCATAAGAGAGTAAGAAGTAAATCCTACAAAGAATCAACAACTGCCAGATAATGGCGTCTTAGGAATGTGACCATAACTGTCCAAGACTTCTTCAAATAAGTACACAGTTGCTGTGAGTACATGTTGTGTCATTAAAAATGAAGTAAAATCTTTGTGCACATGTTAACTTTTCTGTAACTATATATGTACTTGAAATTGTTCCTTATTCTATTTGAAGTATGAGTAGGCTTCTCCCCAAAGAAGAAAACACAAATTCATGAAAAATTATTCATCATCCTTAGCTGTCATGAAGGTCCAAATCAAAATGACATTGATATTCCAACAGCTGTCATCAAGAAAATAAATGACAATAAATTTTGATGTGTATATGAGGGAAAATGATATACGCTGGTATAGCCACTGTGAAAACCAGCATGGACCTTGTTCAAAATATAGGAGAATATGAGCAAACTCTAGTGACAAGCAGATGTGGAAGTGTCCTAAGAAAACTCATTATTTTTATGCTAATTAAGTAAAATTTTAATAATTAAGAAATGTGAGTGTTAAAGATATTACTTTGGACTCAGAGGCAAAGAAGGCATTTCTACAAGACTCAGCTACAATGGGGCATCCCTACTGCTTAGGTCTTAGGATAAAGCAGGCTTACTAAGGCTAAGGCTTCTAGCTTTCAAATATTGTCTTATGCACATGACCAAAGTGAAGTCAGCTACTCTGGGCTGCCAACAGTCCATGTACAGTGTATAATGGAATGTTCTCTTCCTTCTGCCTGCTGGGATAATTGCCTTTCATTATTATTCTTCATGACTATGATACATTGGGTTGCTACTGGAAGCCTTAACTAACACCAATACCTCCCGTGAACTCACTCCTCTCATGGCTGTGATCAAATTTTTGACAAGAAGCATCAAGACAGTGTAGCAGGAATCTTAAAAGTTCTTATTGATAAAATCAAACCCGAGGCGAGTTATTGGGGTCCATGCTGGTAGATCAGAGAGACAGAACAAGCCACAGCTATCTCACCTCACCGGATCCTCAGTTGGTCTTGTCTCCTCAGACTGGAGGCCCCTGAGTCCTCATCCCGAATGGGTCTCAGCTGAATTACTGCTGGAAAGACTGAATGCTTAACCAGCCACATGCTTAACCAGCCAAATGCTTCTAGTTTCTGGTCCTCATGCCCTATACATCTTCCTGCTTTCCACCACCACTCCCTGGGATCAAAGGCTGGCTTTCCAGGATTAAAGGGCATGTCACCATGCTTAGCTATTTCCAATGCGGCCTTGAACTCACAGAGATCCAGAGGGATTTCCATCTCTGGAATGCTAGGATCAAAGGCGTGAGTGCCACCATTTTCTAGCCTTTGCATCTAGTGGCTGTCTGTTCTCTGACCCCAGATAAATTCATCAAGGTACACAATATTTTGGGGAACACAATACCACCACAAGACAGGAAAGGTTTATTTTGGCTTATGGTATAAGACAAAAAGTCCATCATGGTGGGAGATCACTCATGGCTAATGACTGTGGAAGTAGGTGTATGAGATTGCTTGCTCATATCTTGGTAGGCCAGGAAATTGAAACAGTGGTGAAATAATCTGATGCCTTTGTCCTCTATTTCTTTTTATTTAATCCATGACCCAAACCTGAGAAACTATGCCACCAATGATCAGGGTATGTCTTCTCTCCTCAGCTAAACCTGTCTGGAAATGTTCTCATTCTAAACCCAGTCAAGTTGACCATGAAGTCTCTGTTTCTTTCCTGCTCTGTGAACAGGTGACAGAATAAATCCCATGAGTCTTAGCAGTGATGAAAGATGAGGTTTAGGCATTCCAGATACCAGTGATGTGGGAGTCTGTGTCAATTGTTCCTGTACTTACCCTCAAGATCTCCTCAAACCTGATCCCCAACAGACTTTTTCATTGTATCCTGGTTTTCTGCTTCAGCAACAAAATTATGAGTCAGTAGATTCGATGATAACTAGTTTATGGCATCCACTTATATTCCCTTTATCACTTTATCAGTCACTCAATCTCCTATAATAAATAGTCCATAGATGTCAGAAAGGAAGTTAGATAGATGAGAACAGAATTCAGCAGGGTGGTTTGGACTGAAAACATGAATTTATAAGCGGTTACCAAATAGATAGTTGCAAAGCCACATCATTGAATGAGATCACTGAACGAGCTAAATACTCTGCAGTATGAAAGAACATCTGTTGAATAAAACAAAAATCTCAGCCTCTTCAAAATCAAACCATGCTTTTGAAACTAACCTGAATCATCTGTAAATTTCTTTATAGACATGATCATCCACTGTGCATTTGGTCCAAGTAACTACTAATAAAAGGGGAGGCGACAGCAATCAATGATCTGCAGAACTTCAAGCTCTCTGACATTTTAAGCATACGTGTTCATATGGATGAGTTCATTTAAATTTTAACAGTGTTGTTATTTGAAAACCACAGGACCAGAAGATTGATCCTGGGAAGAAAATGAACATCCTTTGTGAGCCAAATCTTTTTATTAAAACACAATGCTGTGGGGCTTTTATATTTAGGGTACTACTGAGTTTTCCTGCCAACCTAGGTTAAGTCTCCAGAAGTTAACCATGTTATCCCAAACTATATACTCCATAAGGGGATTGTAACCTTGAGTAGCAACCAAAATATTTCCCCAGTATCTATGGGTATTCCATGGGCTTCTGCAAAATGGTGTTAAGTTTGGTCTGTTCTCAGTATATCTCACCTTGAGTATCACAGCAAGGCACTTTTCATTGTCTATTAAAATAAATATGAGATCACTTGAAAACATAAACAAGTAAAGCCCCATCAGCAAAGTTTGTATGTATAATTCATGATAAGACTGAGGTACATTTTTCCAGTCTTAAAGCTTAAAAGATTCTTAGGCAATATGTATTTCATTAGTACATAGAATTTGGTCACATGGACATAAATTATAAGAATATTCTGCATCAATGTACTCCTCTCAGAGATTCTTAAGAATGTGTTTTGTGGTGGCCATAGATATTTTCAGACAGGATAAATATTCTTTTTTTTTATTTTACAATACTATTCAGTTCTACATAATAGCCACAGATTCCCTTGTTCTCTCCCTTCCTGCCCCCTCCCCTTCCCCCAGCCCATCTCCCATTCCCACCTCCTCCACATCAAGGTCTCCCCCGAGGACTGGGATCAACCTGATAGACTCAGTACAGGCAGGTCCAGTCCCCTCCTCCCAGATTGAGCCAAGCGTCCCTGCATAAGTCCCAGGTTTCAAACAGCTAACTCATGCAACGAGCCCAGGACCTGGTACCACTGCCTAGATGCCTCCCAAACAGATCAAGCCAATCGACTGTCTCACCTATTCAGAGGGCCTGATCCAGTTGGGGGCCCCTCAGCCTTTGGTTCATAGTTCATGTGTTTCCATTCCTTTGGATATTTGTCCCTGTGCTTTATCCAACCTTGGTTTCAACAATTCTCACTCATATAAACCTTCCTCTTTCTCACTAATTAGACTCCCAGCACTCCACCCGGGGCCTAGCCATGGATGTCTGCATCCAGATTCCTCAGTCCTTGGATGGGGTTTCTGGCACAACTATTAGAGTGTTTGGCCATCCCATCACCAGAGTAGGTCAGTCCCGGCTGTCTCTCGACCATTGCCAGCAGTCATTTGTGGGGGTATCTTTGTGGATTTCTGTGGGCCTCTTTAGCTCTTTGTTTCTTCCTTTTCTCATGCGGTCTTCATTTACCATGGTCTCCTATTCCTTGTTCTCCCTCTCTTTTCTTGATCCAGCTAGGATCTCCTGCTCTCTTTCCTTCGACCCTTGCCCTTCATTGCTTCCACTCATGTCCAGGCTGTTCATGTAGATCTCATCCATTTCTCCGTGTCTTTCTTGGGGTCCTGTTTTCCAGGTAGCCTCACTGGTGATGTGAGTAGCAGTCCAGTCATCCTTGTTCCACATCTAGCATCCTCCTATGAGTGAGTACATACCATATTTGTCTTTCTGAGTCTGGGTTACCTCACTCAGGATGATTTTTTCTAGATCCATCCATTCGCCTGCAAACCTCATGATGTCATTGTTTTTCTCTGCTGAGTAGTATTCCATTGTGTATATGTGCCACAATGTATTTATCCATTCTTCAGTTTAAGGGCATCTAGGTTGTTTCCAGGTTTTGGCTATTACAAACAATGCTGATATGACCATAGCTGAGCAAGTGCTCTTATGGTATCAAAACGACCAACAGTCCAATTGAGAAATGGGCTTTAGAACTAAACAGAGAATTCTCAACAGAGGAAACTCAAATGGCTGAAAGACATTTAAGGAATTGCTCAACATTCCTAATCATCAGGGAAATGCAAATCAAAACAACTCTGAGATACCACCTTAGGCCTGTCAGAATGGCTAAGATCAAAAACACTGAAGACACTTTATGCTGGAGAGGATGTGGAACTAGGGGAACTCTCCTCCACTGCTGGTGGGAATGCAAGCTTGTACAACCACTTTGGAAATCAATATGGCGCTTTCTTAGAAAATTGGGAATCAATCTCCCCCAAGATCCAGCTATACCACTCTTGGGCATATACCCAAGAAATGCTCAATCATACCACAGAATAAATATTCTTAAACAATCCCTTTGAACAGGTGTGTGGTCCAAACATATCCTGAAGTTTTTTTTCCTATACAGCTGTATGCATTTTAGGATTATATGAATATCTTCATTAAAATGTGATTCAATTTAATTACTTTTACAAATCTAAGTCTTTAAATTCTTTTGATTCCATTAAATCCAAATGGAAAATTAATCTTATTGGCACGTACTTAATTTTGCTGCTAATAAGAATACTCGTAGGACCGGGGAGAAAGATAACTCAGTAAAGTGCTTGCAATGCAAGCAAGAGTACCTGGATTCTATCTCCAGCATTCAGGTTTTAAAAAGCAGGGAGGCAAGAGAGAGATTATGTGTGTGTGTGAAGCAGACAGCACGTTTCTGCAATCCCAGCACTTCGAGGGGCAGAGCCAAATTGACGAGCTTCAGGTTCAGTGGGAAACCCTGTCTCAAAAAGAAAGGTGGAGAATGACTGAGGATGAAACTGGATGCTGCCCTTTGGCTTATGTGCATGCGCATGCACACACACATGCACACCATTCTATTTAAAAGTATTATAGAAATAGAGAAATTCTTCTTGCAGCAGAGGGCAATTAACAATGAGATCTACAACTGGACAATATGCAGGAGTGAAAGACTTTGGAGAACTAGGGCCTAAGTGCGATGTCCTTATCCAACCCCTCCCCTCAAGGCTCAGAAATCTGTGTGGAAGTGGAGGCAGAAAGATGGGTAAGAGTCAGAGGTGGTGGATGGCTCCAAAGAAACTGTTTCCCAGATAAAGACTGTGACAGCATGCACAAGATCTGCATAGATTCAAATCAGAAAAAGGCCCAGCACTGAGACGGGGAGGTGGACACAAAATCCTGCCCCTAACTAACAAGCTGTTTTCAGTGGATTATCTACTGGGAAAGGAAGTATCAGTTTTCTCCAATGGTGTGCCACTAGTATATGAACCACACTCGAGGGCAAGCCCCATGGCCAGGAGTAGTTTCTGGTGTATACTTTTTGTTTTGTTTTAGTGTTTTATTTTTTGTTTGTTTGTTTGTTTCCTTTTTCAGTTTGCTTGTCTGTTTTTATTTTTGGATTTTGTGTTTTTGTTTCTTGTTTTTGTTTTGACTTTTGATATATATATAGGGAAAGAACATGATGTTAGGTATGTAGGGAGGTTGGAAAGAGCTAGGAGAAGTTGGAGGGTGGGAAAGAGTATGAATAAAATATATATATAAATTTATAGTCCTATAGGTAACCAAGGTTTTTACACATTGGATATCAGAATACTTGCATTGCTTGAAGACTAGCACTTAAAGTCATGGCTCAGCAAATAATCTAAACAATATTTTTCTAACCTGTTCAAAAGCTTATGTTAATATAAACTGTATCTGTATTCCTTACTGTAATCCTTCGAAATATTCCACAAATGCAGACAGTCGGGCCATTATCATGAAAAATAGTTTAACCATGCATAAACCCTGACTTTTAGAGGTCAGAGCAGAGAATCTCCTGATAAATCTTGTTAAAGAAATTGGCTATCAAGGGTTGGGGATTTAGCTCAGTGACAGAGAGCACTTGCCTAGCAAGATCAAGGCCCTGGATTTGGTCCTCAGCCCCAAAGAAAAGAAAAGAAATTGACTGTCAAAATAATTTAAAGGGTACTTAGTAAATATGTGAGAACTTCTTTCCCTCATTCATGTCAAGATCTCTATGTATGTATGTATGTATGCATGTATGTATGTATGTATGTATGTATGATAAAAAGTAAAGCCAAAAAGCCAATAGTTTAGGTTCAAAACACATTTCTGGGAATTTCAATTGGCATGTCACAGACTGTACTCTGAGTAGTGGTTGGGTAGGTTGCTGAACATATCTATCCATCCAGGTAGCATAGGATAATTTGCTGAATATATTCACAAAAACACTTACCTTGAGTGAGATAAGGCATGTTTGCTCTGCAAGTGAAAACACAACAGCTCATAGTGTAAGAAAAAAGCACCTGACAAAGGATTTTGAAAATGATAGTATATTTTTTTCTAGGCAATTATATGAAAATATCCCTGTGAACATTTGCATATAACTTCCATATTCAACTGAAAGACTTGTGATAATATCCTGTGGTGATTGAGATAGGCTTCTGATGCTCAAATGGTGGGGTGACAAGTGAGTATCTATGTGAGTTTTAACAAGATACCTTCCCACTTTTGTGTGCCTCAGTTCTTACAGTGGTAATAGGAGGGAAGTATTGTTTTACATGATAATGGCGTTTTACAGAAGCAGTCCATCTCCAC
The DNA here is from genome assembly GCF_004664715.2 of Peromyscus leucopus. Lineage (NCBI taxonomy): Eukaryota > Metazoa > Chordata > Mammalia > Rodentia > Cricetidae > Peromyscus > Peromyscus leucopus. Next base: position 104,872,036 of record NC_051068.1, read on the forward strand.
ACTGTGGGTCCTCTTTACTCTCTCATAAAGACTTTCTGGAGACTGGAATCCTGAAGGCTGTCTTACACTGGACCCACACTGCAAGCTTTCTTGGTCTCCAGGATGCCAACTTTTGAACAATGGCTGTAACATCATGAGTGGGTCTTTGTCTTGTGGACAAAGCTTACAGTTTCTACATCTGTGAGCATGTGAACCAAATCACTGTTTTAAAAATTCCTGTCCTGTATATATAATTTTTCTGTCCCTCTGGAGATTTCAATATCTGCCTCATGGCTTTTGGGCTACCTTACAGAACACCAGACTGAAACATCTTTCCCATAGCTCTGGAGGCCAGAGTCCAATATTCAGACACTGACAGGGCTGCTTTCTATGAAGACTTGTTCCCTGGATTGCAGACAGCTGTTGTTGCATGCCTCTTCTGTGCATAGGAAAGAGAGAGAAAGTAGTATTTCATTTTTTAAATAAAGGCCATAATTTTATTGAGTTGAAGCTTCATGCTTATGAATTAATTTATTCCTTGTTATCCTCTTAAAGACAGTCTCCAAACACAGTTACAATGAGGCTCGGGAAACAGTTCAGTGTCTAATTAACAGCAGGTGGAAATGGGCTCTATGTTTCTCATTGTTCAGACATTCACAAGGAGAGAAACAAACATACAAAGAACTATACAAATTTGGGAAGGACTACTATGCTTTCTGTGGCTATTTAGAGATGTGCTCAATCAGGATGCTCCTTTACGTCTTTCACCCAGGAAATGGGGGAAAATGGGAATTTCAGAAACTATGACCTATGTCAGTGAAAACATGTGAAGAAATGCACATCACAACAGTATCTTTTCTCACAAGATAATTCCCATTCCCAGTGATTCATGAGCAAGTGTTGTCCTAGGTTGATTTCTCTTCAAAGTCTCTGTTCTGCCTGAAAGATCAGTTACTTGTAGCTGGAGGTGGGGGCACAGATAATTGATAATGAAGAAGTAGTGACAATAAGAAAAGTCTATGAAGAAAACAAACATAGCACCTATGAAGGGAAATTCACCATTTAAAAGCCTTTCTGAATGGATGACTTGACTACCTCTACCAGAATGCCCAGTTTTGACATTATTTCCCTTTTAAATTTATTTCTGTTTTTGAGAGTGTTATACATGAGTATTAATGAGTATTATATTTACATCATTTTTACTTTCTTTTTCTCCCATCTAAAACGCCTCCCTGTCCCTAACTCCTCAAATTCATGACCTCTTCTTCTTCATGTGAGTGTGTGTGTATGTGTGTGTGTGTGTGTGTGTGTGTGTGTGTGTGTGTGTGTGTGTGAGAGAGAGAGAGAGAGAGAGAGAGAGAGAGAGAGAGAGAGAGAGAGAGAGAGAGAGAGAGAGAGAATGTGTGTGTGTATCTCACTGAGCCCATTTAGTGTTGGTCCTTTGTATGTGTGTTTGGGGCTGACCATTTGGAATTGGATAACCTATAGGACACACACACATATATACACACACACATCAGTAAGTTGAAACCATAAAATTAACTCCCCTCAAATTATTTTTCAGGATCTCGCCTATTTAAAAATGGTTTCACTATTCCTGAGGGTAAGTTGATTATAGATAAAAATGCAAGTGCATTTAAACTTGTGTTGCTTAAAAACCAATAAATATTTTTCCATTGGTCACATTTTCCAAAGACAAGAACACTGCTGTTTATTGTGCAACTGTGACAAGAACTGATAAATGTACTTTTAGGCTGACCAGATCATCTTTACACTTCCATTTTAAACAGAACTCAGAGGTTACCAGTGAAACTTAAATTTATTTATGTATAAATATACAGAGGACAATATACAAATATTTTAACATTTTATTGGAAATTGTATTAACAAAGCACCAGTCTTCACTGCAAGAAATAATGAATATCTTGGTGTTTTTCCCCTCAAATCTTCCAGAATGGAAGAGGATCAAGAAACTCTCTGGTATACAGTCAACATTGCCTGTTTTAGATGGGTTATAGAAGGTCACAATCAACAATACCCCTCAGATATATCCTAGAGAAAAAGTCCAGCAAAAGATAACACACACACACACACACACACACACACACACACACACACACACACTACAACCACCACACCACCCTCACACACATACACACAATATACAAAAATGCAAAGAATAGCTAATTACATCCCAGAGATTAGTTAGAAGCAATGATCATCACAGAGTAAATCTGTAATCAAAACAAAAAATATCTAAAGTTAATGAAAATGTTTAATTCTTTAAGAAATATAAAGTGGCATAATTTATATCTCTCCCCTAACTAACACATTTACAATGTCTTAATTCTAATTTAATAGATAATACAAACTCAAATTCGTTCTGTCAATTATCTGTGTCATGCCCACATATTTGTCTGTATCTTTATGGAAATAATCTGGAGGTAATTGCCTACAACATTGTTTTAATTAAATGAGTTATATTATTAATTTCTGTTTCAGTACCAACTGTAATTTTGAGACACATTGACAGGGAAAATAGAAACATCAGTCACATCTTTCTTGTCCCCTGCTGTTTCTGGATTTATATCCATTAGTTACTTTGTGTCTGTTGTGTCTCCCGAAACTTACCATGCTCTGCCCCATCCTAGGACCTTGCCACAGTGATCACTTCCCTTTCACCCTTTCCAAGACTCTCTGACCATAGACTCAGGCTCTGAATCACAACTTATTTCTGCTCAGTTCTGAGGAACCCATTTTGTATTTTAATTACCTGAACCAAATTATACTACACAATGTTTAGATTACTCCTCTTTTAAATGACAGGTTTAAATATAGGAACAGACATTTGGCTATTTAGGGTAGATAGGGCTAAATTCATTCTTAAATTTAAGCAAATGAATGATTAGAACTGTAGGTCATTATCCTTGTGTAAGCTCAGGCTATGTTTAAAGAAAGACATTATGAAGTTTTCACCTAGTACTCTGGCAATTTCTAAGAACTACATTAGAAAAACAATTGAATTAACCAATCCATTTGCATTTTTCTCAATATAATGGTAATGCATAATTATTTTGAATATATTGCCCTAGTGCTGAGAGCTCAGTCCTAAACAGGACATCTTTTCACCCACTCCAAGGTCCACAGAATGTCATGGAATAAGAAGTGGAAAGACAGTAAGAGCCAGAGGGTGGAGAGGACAACCATAAATTTTTGTCTTCTAGACTTGGCATGACGGTTGCAATCATGAATCCATAGCTGCTGTGAGCACCTGCACAAGGTTTTCAGGAAAAAGAGAGAAGAGACATAAAACTGGGAGGGGATTTCAATGGGAAGAGGAAGGGGGCCAGAATTTGCATATTTCCTTTGGAGAAACATATACCTGGGTAATCCTTTTTGGCTGGAATTTAAGAATTCTTGCCTTGGAGGAGGTGAGAATGGGGGGGGGGGGAGGGGTGGGGGTAGATTGGGGAGGGCGGGGGATGAGAGGAGGGAAGACAGGGGAATCTGTGGCTGATATGTAAAATTAAATTAATTATAATTTTAAAAAAGAATTCTTTATTCTGAACACAAGCTTTTCAAGACACACTTACTGAAATGTGAGTCAAAATTACCATGAGATATGATGCTGTTTAAAGACCTGTTAGGATGTCTGTAACAAATGATGGATGCTCTGGAGTTTGTGTCAGGCTGTGGAGAACCAGGACTCTTACCCTCTTCCCCAACATGACTGTCTAACATGTGAAACTGCACAGTGCCAAATTTAATTTCAAGATGTGAACATATAATTGCCAGGCAACTCACAATTCCACTCTAAGTTATGTACAACAAAGAATTGAAAGTTGGAACTGATATAAATATTCAAATGAATGATCATATTACTACTGTTCACAATACCAAAATATAGAAATATCATAAATGTCCAAAAATGGGTGAGTGGATTAAAAATTGTATTACATACATAAAGTAGAATGGATTTCAGCCAAGAATAATAATGAAGTGATCGTTCATGCTCCAAGATGTGTAAATCTAAGAGCAACAACAACAACAAATGCTTTATAAAATAATTTATACAAAACATCACCCTTTGTATGGTTATCTTCATATGACACAATCAACCTGGGTTGATTGGAAATAGCAAGAATTAGTGGGAAATAAAAATAACTGAATATCTGTGGAATTATATTGGGATAATTTTGTAGTCAGTTTCCTTGTTACTACAATAGAATATGAAAGCTTAAGGAATTACAGAATGAAACCTCACTTAGCTCATGATTCTGAAGACCAGGAAAAGGAAAAGCACAGCACGGAACATGGTGGTGCTTCCCTGCTGCGCGATGACACGACCCGGGCCATTATATGGCAACACCCAGGAAGCTAGCCAAAGTTAGCTTTTGTAGTGCAGCAACTCATTCTATAACCCTCATTAATGCTACTCATTAATCACTGAATGGATTAACCCTTGCTCTCATGAGCCGATCACGTCTTAATTAACCATCTCACCACACTACCACAGTGGTGATTGCTGTGGAATGGTCTGTATGTCAAATTGCACTGATTGGTCAATAAATAAAACACTGATTGGCCAGTGGCCAGGCAGGAAATATAGGTGGGATTAACAAAGAGGAGAATTGAGGGAACAGGAAGACAGGGAGAGACACTGCCAGCCGCAGCCATAATAAGCGGCATGTAAAGACGCCGGTAAGCCACGAGCTACGTGGCAAGGTATAGATTTATGGAAATGGATTAATTTAAGCTATAAGAACAGTTAGCAAGAAGCCTGCCACGCCCATACAGTTTGTAAGCAATATAAGTCTCTGTGTTTACTTGGTTGGATCTGAGCAGCTGTGGGACTGGCAGGTGACAGAGATTTGTCCTGATTGTGGGCAAAGCAGGAAAACTCTAGCTACAGGTGATCAAATTTCAAAATGTGTTTCAGAAGGGGATAAATCTTACTAAAAATATAGCAGATGATATAAATGACTTAGAACTGGCTAGAAGTGGCAATACACAGATATGATTGTATTGAATGCCACTAAGCCATTTAAAAACATATTTAATATTTTGATGTGACAATTCCAGTTGAAGACTGGATATTTACTCCCCCTATGAGGTCATTTACTGATATCCTAATTCCCAATGTGGTTGTACAGGAAGAGAAAGGCAAATTGAACAGTATTTAGGTTTAGTTGAATTCATGAGATGGGAGCCCCTATGAGTGGGTGTTTAGAAAACTAAGAAGAGACATCAGAACCATGTCAGGACAGAGGATGACCAACACCTGCAAGCTAGAAAGGGTCTTCCCACAGCCTCACTACCTCCACCTCTAACTCCAACTTCCCATGGCTGCAACTGGGAAAGGCAAATCTCTGCTTAAACCACATTACAAACCATCAACAAAAGTACCCCAATAAAAAATAAAAATGAAAAAAATTGTTTTTGTTCATTGTTTTTTATTTTGTTTTTACATCCAAACCAAAATTTCCTTCCTTCTTCTCCTCCCAGTGCCCCCCACCTCACTGCAACTTGATACACCTTGGCTGGCTGATATCCATGGAAGACCAGCCTACTCTGAAGAGAAACAGAGGAAGAGGGGAATATTTTTTTAACTCTAGTTTCACAATGGGCATGGAAAACTTTTATCATTTCCCTGGCTTTTAACTTCATATATCCATTTCATTCAAACTTGGCATCAAAGGATAAGATTAGCACATTACATTTTCTCTTCTTCCTTGTTTTTTTTTTTTTGACACATTTTTGTATGAATTTGGATTGATTCCATCTTAATGGGAAAGCTATTCCTAATATTCAAATTAAAGACATTTTTCATGGAAATATAGTCTGCTTAATTTATTCCCTGAAATGACTTTTCCATATTCATCCAATATCTTTTCACAGACTTGTTTAGAAATAAAATATTTGTTTAATTTTTAGAAAACACTATTAAGAAAATGTATGTGGTAATTTGAACTTAAAATATTGCCCACCAGAGGGCTCTCATTTTTCTTCTATTTTGTATTTTAGAAAAATGAAACATATATTGTAATATATTGCAGCATATATATCATTGAGAAACCAAATAATTTTCTAAGTATATGCAGAAGCTCTATAAATTTTAACTTGATTACAATTAAGTGTAAACATGTTTATTATTGAGTATATTAGATAACTAAACACACTTATATAAAGCTGTGAAGACTGAAGAACAAATAAATATCCTTCAGGTATGACATAATGTTGTGTTGTGTTGTTTTGTGTTTTTGTTCTCCATGAAGCTATTTGTGAGAAGGGAGTTGTATGATAAATTATTGTGGTTTGAACAAACAGAGAATATCAAAAATGCTGTCTTTTATAAGTCATAGAGTACAAACTCCTGAATAAATAACATCCGTAGTAATTTTACATGTTGATTTCCATAATACAGAAGGAAATTCTCTAAATTGTGTTTAGAATTGGCATCTGAATTATTGAATTAGTGAAGTGAGTTTATGCTTTAAAATAGTTTTAGTGCGTGCAGCATGGATTAAGCTCATGTAGACAGCTGGGTTTACAGTTACTTGAAAAGCTCAGACTGATGATTTGAGGATTAATAACAATGATACAATGTAAACCCTTGAGGATAAATACAAGTGATACAATGTAACTACTATAAGGAAGTGTGCCAGTCTAAGTGGAGGCTGGGAATGAAGGTTATTTTGAAGAAACCCCTTGGGAAATTCTCATTCGCTCATTCGTGCTCCCATTGCTGAGTGAGAGCTGCAGAGGGAAAAACAAACAAGACAACCAAATCAGAAAAGTTTCCTAGAGCAGAAATTGAAGTGTTCATTACACTAGGGTTCTTAATTTTTTTCCAGTCAGGACCCTTGGGTATAGAACTAAAGAAAACAGGTATACAGATAGAACATTTTTTGACAATAAATCATAAAGAAATGTGTTCTAGGACAATTCTTTGGCATATATGCACATACATAATTCCACCCTTTGTCAAACATTAGGGAAAGTGTGTATACCAATGAGATGGATGGACTCTCTTTCTTCAACATATGGAAGTTAATTTTATCTGAATATTTGAACTGTGAGCTCTGTAGAGCATCTTCAGTGATTTTCAAAGTTGATTAAAAAAACTTTAATTTTAAAAACAACAACACTAAGAAGACAGCCTTGTATATTTAGTACAAAACAGCACAAGAATGTTTATAATCACTTCAGAAATTGTTAAAAACTTTATCCTGATTTCAAGACAAAATTTATTTAATGATTTTTAAGTGAAACTCAAACAGAAAAAATTTAAATTGAGAATTATTACATAATAAAATTAAAATTATACAAATTTGATATGTACATGGTGAGGAATAATGGTAGGAAATTAAATCTTTATTTTCTGTAAGTAAACTAACTATTGTATTTTTGTAAGGTGAGAACATCTTGTGTGCATAGTAAAGATACTATGTAATTCATAACATACTAATCTGAACTGGTATGTTTTAGGCAGTGCTTGCAGGTGTCTCCTGGCATATGGCACAAGCATAAAGTATGCCAGCATGCTGGAAGTTCACAGCCAAGCTTGCAGAGAAGTCATGCAAAACAACATTGGGGAGCACTGTCATTCAATTTGGTCGTCGCACATTCAGAAACCATTTAATATTGCCAAATTTTTCATGTTCCCCACATTCAATTATGAGACTCTTATTTGTGGTCCAAACCCACATTTTAAAGGTGAACCTTGGTCAAACAGAATATAACAAGAGCAATCTAAGTAATTAGAATCCATAGAGGTAAAGAATGAACAAACTAAAAATTGTCAGTGGTGGGATTACAGCCATGTGCCACCACCTACACACAGTGTTAAACTAATACTTTCTCCTAACAGCTACCTAGCAAGAGGCCAAGCATGATAAAATTAATGGCTAACTAAAAGAAATCTTGACCTCATTTCAACAGAGTTCAAGATAAATATGTTAATGGTAGGACTTGTGAAGTCTTTATCAAAAGATAGAGCTCTGTCAGCATAGTGATTACCTGGCATTCATGAAGCTCTGTGTTCCATTACCAACACAACTCACACTGGGCATGGTGATTCTCACTTATAACTCTGGCATTTGAGAGGTAAGAGTTCAAGGTCATTTTCATCTACAGGTCCGAACATCTATGTGAGATTTTTTTTAATATTTTATTTTATATATTTGTTAGCTATTCTCTGGAAACAATGAAATCTACCAGGAGAATATCTTTAAAGGAAATTATCTCCATTTAAAGTTATCTGCTGCTCTTTTGTAGATGCTCTGTACCAGAATGTTTCCTCTGTTCTTTGTTTTCATATTGCATAGGTGTTGAATCTTATCCAATGTTTTTCTTCTTCTGTTGTGACTAAAAATATTTCTTACTGAGTCTATTGACATAGTACACACATTGGATGATTTTCAATTGTACAACCACCGTTGTTGGATTCTAATGGCTCCCTTGGGGGAGGGGGTGAGAAGGCACAGTGGCAATGGCACAGACATAGGAGTCAGCTGAAGGCAAACAATAAACTCATTTATTTAATAACAGGGAAGGCCTTATATACCCTCCGCCCAGTATCCAGTCTGTGTCACAATCTGGTGGCAATGTATGGTCTTATCTGATTGGCTGGGCATGATCAGGAAATCTGACAGTGACCAGGAACTCTAGCAGCACCTGTTGCTAGGCCTTCAGGCAGACTCCAGGTTGACTCATAAGGAAGTATGTTATGTGCATGTCTTGTCAACTGGTCTGAGCCAATTTCCTCAACCCTATGTACCTCTCCTACTACATACAGCTGTCAGTTTGGGCCCCACAAAAATCTGTCAAGGAGAATGTAGCCATCAGTTTAGGCCCTGAGATATCTGTCAGTTTGGGCCCAGCAAAATGTGTCAAGGAGAACATAGCTGTCAGTTTGGGTCCCAAGACATTTGTCAAGGAGAAGACAGCTGTTATTAAGTCATACAATGCTTCCCACCACCACCACCCCCTGCTCTACCACCACCATGGGTGGCTACACTCCTTTGTGTTATTCTTGGGGTAATCTAACCTAGTACCCACCTGCCTCAGGTGGTGACTACTCTCCCTCGGCACCAGGTGTCTTACAACCTTTACAGCATGAGCCACCATCAGATCATAGACCCATAGAAGGCTTCCCAGTCAATGTGGGCCCAACCCCCATAGCTGATCTCTCCCATATCCAGAAGGCAACCAATGAGTCAGGCCCAGATTCCCCCTACTTGCAGCAGGTTCTTGCTCAATGGTCCATGCATTTACAAACTTATTTCTATTGGTACCATTTGCTTAAAGCTGTGTTAGAGCCTGCAGTATTTCTCAGTTGGAAATGGCCTATGATGATCAGGCAGAATCCCAGGACTGGGTGAGCATCTTACTTAACATCCTGGTTACCTATGATATGCTCTCAGGACACGGGGAATATGTCCATCCTGTGCACCAGGCACAGATTGTCTTGAATGCCTATTTTCAACAGGTCTCAAATCTGGCCCTCAAGGCCCTTAAAGAAGCTCAGCCTGGCCTACAAGCACTGGGCATCTCTGCCAAAGGACACACCTCTGTCCTTGGTGAAATGGAGAGATCCTAACTCCCTCCAATAGCAGCTACCAGCACCCCTGCTAACCAATGGGAGAGGGTATGCTTGTTTTTCCTCAGAGTGTCACTATGCCAATATGGGTTCCAGCAAGAGATGTGTACCTGGCCACAGAATCACCTGCTTCTACCAAGGAGGCAATAAACCAGGATGGGTAATGTATATTCTCCCCTTTCTTGCTCTCATTGCCCCTCTAAAGGCTGAAGACTAAGGGCCTAAACTGATGGCTACATAACCTCACTTTTCCTCATTTTGTATGAAGTCTTGAAATAAGGAATGTTAGTTTATCAGGTTGGGAGCTAGCTAAATATATTAAGGGTCAGCTAAGTATCTATATTATTCATTACAGCTAACACACAAAAATTTCCAATTAAATCAGACAGGGCAGAGGTTATGGTCTTTGACTCTTTATTTTTTCAAAAAGTTTGGCATGATATAAAGAAGTTGTTCGATCCCTCCTGGATTTTCACTTTCATTTTATTTGGCAGTGTGGTGCTTTTAATCTTTCTCCTTTTTAAGTGTTTCCTACAGCACATCCAGCAACAACAGGCAGTGACCATTAAGGCATCTCTACCGGTGTTAATGGTTCTTAAACACCCAACTCATAGCCCTCCACAGGAGATTACACATGCCTGGCTTTCTGAAATTCGAAGGCTACTGCCTGACCCTCCCCACCCAGGATGACTCCCCAGGGATTGATGCTCTTCAAGGGCTGATAGTCAATGATGGTTTAGAACTTGTTTGGCAAGCCAACCTAAGACAAGCACAGTCCAGTTGCTGAGTTCCCCTGAGGCAGGATCAACAAGGATGGAGCAAAGAACTTCTACTCCCTCTGAGTGACTATGCAATAAAATCAAAGGGTGGATAGGTAGTAGGACAGGCCCATAGGGCCAAGATCAAGTCAGTTGCCAAGGCATGCATGTAATGTACTTCCTTCTGAGCCAACCTGAAGTCTGCCTGAAGGACTAGCAACAGGCACTATCAGAGTTCCTGGTCACTGTCAGAGTTCCTGATTGTGAGGAGTTTGCCTGAGGGCCTAGCAACAGGTGCTGTCAGAATTTCTGATCACTGTCAGAGTTCCTGATTGTGCTCAGCCAATAAAGGATGACCATGCAATGCCACCAGATTGGGACATAGTTTGGGTGCTGGGAGGAGGGTATATAAGGCCTTCCCCATAATTGAATAAATGAGTTTGCTATTTGCCTTCAACTGATTCCTAGTGTCTGTGCCATTGATGCTGTGCCTCCTCACTCCTTCCCCTAGGGAGTCATTAGAATCCAGCAACACAACCACCCTTGAATCCCAAGACTAAACAGCAGTTGGACAGGACTGAATCTGATAAAATTTCTTCAGTAATGGTTTGCCATCTTTATTCATGAGCAATGTTGCTCTATAGTTTTCTTTATATAGGTTGATTTGTGTCTGTTTTTGACATTAATATTTATGAGTCAGAAAGTGTTCTATTTTCTATATGGGTAAAGTAATAGTATTTTTGCATACTATTTTTTTAAACTAAAATTCACCAAAAATATCATTTGGACCTGAAATTTTCTTTCTGAGAATAATTTCTTTATAAAAGAGATATAAGAGGTTCTTCCAGAATTTCTTTCTCTTTTATCAATTTTATAATCATTTCACTAATTTTTGTTTACTTTTTAATCTTTCTCCTTTTTAAGTGTCTTCTACAACACATCTGGCTGAGTCTGTTTAGTGATGTGACCACTAAGGCAGCTCTACTGGTGTTAATGGCTCTTAGACATCCAATTCATAGCCCTCCACAGGAGATTATGCATGCCTGACTTTCTGAAATTCAAAAAAATTGACGAATGAAAAGGAGTTCATGCTTTGGGGACCATCAGTATTACCTTTCTCTGTCAGTATGATAATCCATCCTTGATCTCATCTCTAAGCACCGAGGGGACTCCTGGCACAGACTGGCTGACATCCACTAATTGAGTCAATCTGCTAACTCAGTAGCTTCACTCACTCCTACAATGCATGGCATGTCTTCCCCCATAGGTTCAGCTACATGACTATTTCCTGAACATCTTCAGTGGTGATTTTATACTCCTTCTTTACTTCCTTCAGATCAGTGGATGAACATCTAAGGCATTTGTGGTTGCCTGTTAGTGCTTGCAAGGACACCTCTTAGTTTTCCACAACAAGCAAACCTAGTCTCTTCACTGAATAATGTAGAATATGGTATCTACATGTGGTTAAGGAAAAAAAAAACCAAAAGTTAGACAGTAATTAAAGCAATAAAAACAAAATTTACTAAAGAAATGTTACCAATCTATTTCACTGAAGAAATATCAGATCTGAAGATAACCTATATGGAAGGAGATCAATAGCCAAAAAGCAGAAAGGGTTAAATGCAAAGAGCATTGCTAAGCAGAACCACGGGGACTTGAAGTAGAATACTTTGGCTAAGCATCTCTAGTAGGATTCTTGCTGAAGCAGGCCAGAACTATTAGACATTACTCAGGGACAAAGGAGATTTGAGGAATTTGATCTGATAAGTAGGGTGATTGGTTATGGGGGGAGAGATTCTTTCTACCCTGATTTAAGAGACTTTTGTTACAACAGAGCAGTGCAAACCTGACAAGTATCAAAGCCAAGGTCTAGAGTTAGAGTGATTAGACGAGCATGACTCGTAGTTTTTAAACTAATTCATCCTAACATCATTGGATCTACCCATTGCTTACACTAAAACCCCTGGGAAACCACACTTTAACCAAGGCAATAACTATAATGCGATAAACTGATGTCATTTAACTCCTAATCAGGTACACTGAGGATGACGGTGGCCTCTCCTTTGAGAGTTATCCTTGGCAAAGTTGCTTTTTCTTGTCATTGCCCACCCTACCCTCCTTACCCCTACACCGTGTCTTTCTGTAAGATTGTTTCTCTCCCATAGCCCTTTAAGAATGACTGCCCCTCCTTCCTTTGGACCCACTCTTGGGATTCTCAAGAGAAGGACCCCCTAATTTGTTAATATGTTAGTTACTAGATTATCTTCCCTAAGACTTACAAAACCCAGATCATTTGGTGACCTCCAGATAATATCAGAATCTGAAGGGTTCTTAGTCTTTAGTTCTGTGCATGAAGTGATAGAAAGCATATAGTCTGCTGTGAAGCTTAATTCACAGAAAAGTAATATCTGTTTGAAAGAAATGCAAGGATTCTACCCCATGAGGCAGAGGTCTATTGTCATGTCTCGCCAGAAGAGGCATCAAAAACAGACGTGTGTCTTAGGTTTTGAAGACCCCATCAGCACACAGCTCAATTATATCACTGTAACTTCTTTGTCTCTTTATAAAAAAGCCTGTGTGCCCCTATGTATAGGGAAGGCATATTTCCATTTTCCAGGGTGCCTGTCCTTCAATAAACATGGCTCCTTCTCAGCAACTCTTATCTTTTAAATACTAGGTTTCATACAGTCTGGATCTGCATGTGATAAGAATATAAAATTATTTTAGCATTATTTCTATTAAATGCCTATAAGCCAAAACTAAGCATGATAAATCAGAGAAAAGGAGGTATACCTTATAAAATAATTGTACTATCCTCTCAAATAGTCAAAGTCAAGAAAGTTTTTTTATTTCATTTTTAATGATTATTTTATATTTATTATGTGCAGTTATGTACACATGTCCATGGAGAAAAGATGGCCTGTAGTCGAAGTTACCAGCAGTTGTGAACCACCTGATATGGGTGCCAGGACTTTATCTCAAAATAGACTCTCCCTAAATTCATGTCATTAAATACTGCATTGTGCTAACTTTCAAATATTGTGCATATATGAAGAAGATCTGCCCATTAATCATAGGAAGTTGGTGTTTGGAGCTTTGGGGAATTTTATTATCCTAGGGTAAGCTATATAGTACATTTGTTTTTCTCTTTAGCACATGATTTGCTCAAGCTTGTCTAAAACCTTGTAGTCTTTGGCTCACACCATCTTAATAAAGCCCAGGTGTATTTAGCCAGATTATATGACACATGTTCAGGTTTGTGTTTGATTCCAAATTAAGTATCTAGATGATTTATGGTAAAGAGTTTCCTTCTGCCTTTCCCACATGGATTCTAATTCTAATCTTCAACCTGCTCTTCCAACACTTCCAGCACTTAGAACTTTCCCATTGAGACCCCCACCCCCTTGTTATTTTTACAACCACAGGAGACAGTTACCTACTCTAACACTTGTTATTGCTTCCTTAATGTTTTTTAGAAAAGAAATGAACTTATATTAATGTATTACCTTATAGTCTGCCATGTCCTAAAAGAAAAGAAGTGCTTTCTTCCCACATCTAAAAGTATTTTATTACATGAGAACATTATAATTTTATAATAATAAGGATCACTTAAATGGTTTAAAATTTTTAAAAATTAAAATTTTCATTTTTAAATGTCCATACAAGAAACTTACTCACATTTTGAAGAACATACATAAAGGCAATTACAGTTTAAGGACAGATAACTTGAATCCAAATCTGGTTAAAGAATTAAATTATATAACATATAAACATACCAAAGTTTTCATCTCCAAGATGAACTGAAACCCCAACCCACATGAAAGTTCAACCACTTCATGACTAACTCATCTTATTCTTCCAGTTTTCTACAGTTCTTGATTAGTCTAACACCAGAGTCACTATTTCCACAATTGTGTAAGACAAGCTTTTGAGCCGACTAAAATTAGGAAGCCGAGAAAAAGTCTCCAGCCAAAGGCTGTTTTCCATTGGCTTTGTTTTATTACAGTTTCATGTACTCAAAAACAAAGAGAAAAATCCTCTTTCATGAGACCTCCAGATTTTTTTCCAGATAAAAATTCAGTGGAATATGTAAACACTAGCATTACTATGAAACTCAGCAGTTAAGCATCATTTTGATTCATTGTATATAAGCAAGCAACCTGAGACAGAGCATTTCCTAGCAGGTGGAGTTATCTGTAATGCCTGTTTGCCAGGAAGCTGCATGATTGACAGTGCCAGAGTGATCTGGCTTAAACCACATTTCTTCCCCTAATCAGGGAGGCAGTTCTGTGTCAAAGAGCTTTTTGAAGATGAGCAGGCCAGCTTTAGTAATACCTGCTTAGTAACTAGCACTGCTGTCTGTACTATAGCTAAAATTTGATGGAATCTTGGGTCTAATTCTTAAAGACAACAAGTATATTACTTGGAGTTAGTACATGGAAAGCTAAGGCTCTCCTGGATTAACTGACTTTTCTGCTGAGAACTAACTCGTAATCAATCTGGGCATACAAGGCTTCCCTCCTGAATTAGAGCTTTTTGTTTGTAGATTCCCTGCAAATGCAATTTCTTTTGAAACTTTAACCCCCTTTCCCCCAGCAGAAATGGTTGATGCTTACAGAAATTTGCACTGGTGTGTCTCCTATCCTTCCTATGTAAGTTAGGTGGGAACTACATCAATGACGTATCCGTTCATTGAGGACTAATTAATGTGAGCTCCTGTGTTCCTGAGCAGGAATTCCATCTTCTTCTTTTTTTTTTCATTTTTATTAAGATTTTTTTTTCATTTTACACACCAATCAGAGATCCCCCTCTTCCCTCCTCCCGTCCATCCCCAGCCTTCCCCCACAACTGGCCTCCCCATTCCCCCCCACAAGAAGGCAAGGCTTCCTGGGGGAGGCACATCCAGTAGAGGCAAGTCCAAGCCTTTCCCCCTGCCTCCAGGCTGCATGAGGTGTCCCATGATAGGTAGTGGTACATATACAAAATGGAGTACTACTCAGCAGAGAAAAACAATGACACCATGAAATTGGCAGGCAAATGGATAGAACTAGAAAATGTAACCCTGAGTGAGGTAACCCAGACTCAGAAGGACAAACATGGTATGTGGATACTAGAAGTAAAGCAAAGAATTCCAACTTCTTAAAGTCAGCCAGAAAAAGAACATTCTTAGCACATAGGCATCAGCAGAATTCACTGATGTTTATCCCACCCTAAGATTCCCCATTGAATGGTAATCACGACACAAGGACGATGTCCTGGGTATTCACTCCTTGAGCAGAGACAGAAAACCAGGTAACAGGAAGTTCCCTGAAGTGCTTTTAAAGAATAGGCTTATGAATGCCTTTCTTTGCAGCTTACAAAATTGTCCCTCATTTCTCCATGGGTTCCTTCTTGTGTGTTGTAAGATTCCAAGAATGGAACGATAATAATCAATTTAGGATCCAATTTCTTTATGGTTAGGATACTAGTTAAAGTATTGACTTTGAAGTGCAAGACACATAAGCATCTCGAAGTCAAGATCTGGGAATAAAAATAGCTAAGAAAAACTAAAGCATTCTTTGGAAGGTAACTGTAACTAATTCTTGCACTCTAATTCAAAGAAGGAGTGCACAGGTATTAAGAATTACTTGATTCAATTAATAATAGGAATGAGAAAGAAGATATATAGAAAATTTCCCAACACATTTTTTATTTCATCCTAAAGCAGGTGGTTTTTATACCTACAGTAAGATATTTATGGTATTAACTAAGATCCCTTGAACTGAATAGAAATGCATACATATATTACACAACTACAATTATCCTATATACTTAAGATGAGAGACACACAGAGAGAGAGGATGGGAATAAAGTATGGCAAGAAGGGGGAGAAAAACATGGATATGGGAAAAATAGATACATTTGATAATATCAAACTTAGTTAGATCAAAGTGGCTTTAAAAATAATTGTTTTTGTTTCTTCACTATAAGAGCAACAAAAACATTTTATTCTAAGATGCAGAACCAGTGCTCCATATCTACTGTGGAATATGTCTTAGTTAATGTTTCTATTGCTGTGACAAAAACACCATGATCAAAAGTAACTTGGGGAGGAAAAGGTATATTTTATCTTATAACTAACTCTCAGGCCACACTCTATGACTGAGGGAAGTCAGAGCAGGAGCTCTCGAGGTTGGAACCTGGAGGCAGAAACTGAAGAAGAGGCCATGGAGGAGTATTTCCAGCTTGTTCTTCATGGCTTGCTCAGTCCACCTTCCTGTACAACCCAGAACCACCTGCACAGGGGTTGTACCACTATCACTGGGCTGGGTCTCCTTATCAACCATTAATCAAGAAAATACCCTACAGACTTGCCTACATGCACATTGATGAAGGCATCATCTCAAATGAGCTTCCTCTTCCCAGATAACTCTAGATGGTGTCAAGTTGACAAAAACAGAAACAAAACCAGTAAAAGATATGATTATGTTTTCTGATATGCTGCCCTGATCTTGCTCAATTCATGATTTCATTCTTGTCCTAACAAATGTGGGATTAGATGGGTGGATTCTGCTAGCTTCACTACTTGTCTGTAAATCTTTTTTTTTTGGGGGGGGGAGGCTGAGGGAAGAAAGTGGTGTGAATAGTAATATTTGTCATAAGCTTAGTGTTATTACTCTTTTAAAGGGTTAGCTTTTTAATAAAGGACAAACAGCAAATTCAAAGAAACATACCTTCTACTGGCTCATCAAGAAAATTCTGAAAACTTCAATATTCTATCTAAGTACCTGCACATCATCTGGATAGCTTGCAAAATCTTGCTTTAATGAAACACATTTGGAATTTGATTTTAATGGAACACATTTTTACCTTTATGTCATGCTTTCTGAAATAAAATGCAGGTTTGCTCTCGTACGTGTGCTCGCCATACATTCAGGCAACCTTGACTGTTATCAACCACCTGTGTGTATAGCTTTCTCATCAACACTTTTCATTTCCTCTGGCTTATTAGATGTTGCTTCAATTTCCCATGATGAAAAGCAATGGTACCTTCGATGTATGGTTTATTCATTAATATTAGTAGTTTGTACCTTTGTAGTACTTCTGTCTTAAATGTAATCTACCTACCTAGGAAAACATCTCCCCCAGCCCCCCAGCATTTTTAATGTAGTACAAAAGAAGTTGAAAGATCAATACATGTTGGAAATATCTTGGCTGGAAGAGCTCAGCTTGAGGCAAGCATCACAGAGGTATTTATAATCCATAAAAAGATATTGACTTACATGTGAGGAAATCCATCCATGATCCAGACAGAGAAATGTAAAAATTGTAAAAATGTATATACTGTCATATAAAAAGCACCTTTTCCAAATTTTAATAAATGAGTAATCCATCTCACCTGTTGGTACGTTAACCATATGCTATGGAATATTTGAGTTGCAAACTGCATTAAAAAAAACATTTTCACACATTTTGAAAATTCACATTAAGGAGGAATGCCTATTTAAAATTCACATGTGCAACTTCAAAATCACATCATGATATATTGAGCAAGATGTTTGAACAAGAATCATACACCCAACTTGTCTAAAATGATGCTGTTCTGTCAGGCAGTCTCTACATCTAGTTACTACACCTGTGCATTCCAGTTGAAGGTGATTGACCATGACAGGCCACATTAACTTCATGACCTATGTAAGAAAACTACCAAAGTGTTCTGTAACATGACATCAATACTTAATGACAATACCTATCTTAGTATCTTCAGCTGTTTCAGAGAGAATCCAAGGCCTATATAGAAATTAACACATGTAACTTTTTAGAATGTTTATATTTCCCTGGGTTTTAAAATATTTTTCAGAAAAATTAAAAGCATTAATTTGCCAAAGAAAAGAAAAAATCAGATAGATTTTCTTTGTCAGCATGCCATATTCTAATGCTAACATAAAACATAAATAGATGCATGTTGGCTTGGCAGCAATTTTTAATTGATTTATTATGTTTACTATCAGTCACTGGTCACTTCTGTCATGCAGGTTAGAGATTTAGTGCTATGTACCACTCTTCTAGGTGCCTGCTTTTCAGTTTTTGAATGTAAAACAAGTATACAATCTTCCCAATTGAACAAGTCATGCCATCTTTGGAGAATTATCCAAGGTTAACAGAAAACCTAGTGATTACTTAGCCAATTTCACCCTGACATTCTTCATCCTGTATGCAGATGGTTTGTGATGGCCTATCAGGAGTATTCCAATTGTTCTGTATTGTTTCAAATATCCCTTGGTGGCTTGAAAAGATCATTTAATATCCTCTGTGATGAAAAAAAGGACAGAACCCAAAACATTTGAATGCTTGCTGCTGAGCATGCTAAATGAGCTAAATAATGTGAAACACATTTACAATATGCTTTAATGGTAAGCCTATCCAATTTGTGATTTAAGAGGTCAAAAGATTGGTTATTTTTGCATTCTTAGTCATTTAAGAAGAAGCAGACTGGGAAACATACACTCACAGGCCTTATAAAACTGCTGCAGTTATTTTGACTAATAGACATTTACGGCCAGTGTTCTGGTGGTAGAAAAACATCCTTGTAAGATTGTAAACCAGTAGGCGAGCTCACTGAATCCCGAAGTATCCACAGTCATCATTGTGAGGCAAAGACAAGCAACTTCCTTGTTAGTAACTTAATGTTATCTGTACGTGCTGTAGATAACTCACTTACAATTCAAGGCTCTCTCTCTCTCTCTCTCTCTCTCTCTCTCTCTCTCTCTCTCTCTCTCTCTCTCTTTCTGTGTGTGTGTGTGTTTAGCTTTGCACATGTAGTCAACACACAGTTCAGATTTTGATAAAATACATGAAGAATGTTTGACCATAAACAAAATATAAAAGAAGTCATTTTAATTTTTCCCTCCTAGAACTTGGCAATTTTATTTTAGCAACAACAAAAACACTTTCTGTGCACTTATAAAAAAAACTACTGCTGTTATTATTGAGGATGAGAGCAAAATACCACCATGCTATGGGTTTTGGTTTGCAAAGCAATAGGATCAAAAATGAAATTAAAAGGCTTAGGAGCAGACTAAGGGTTGAGTGTCTTGATCTCTAAAAAGGTGGGGGCTGGGGGGAGGGCTTTCTTCAGGATGCCCTTATAGGCCTGAACTCTCACCTACCAAAGAATCAGTAGCCATGTCCCTTTTCCTCCACTTTCACCAAACTCAAATTGCTGGGAAGAAGGTTGAAGTCTGTCAACATACCTAATAGACTTTGTTTTTGCTATATTTCCTTTTAATCTATTTTAGTTATTTTTAAGTGTAACTTTTTAAATTTATTCTTTGCGTCTTTCACATCATGCCTCCCAATCCCACCCATTTTTCCCCACCCTGAAATAAAACAATATAAAATTTAAGATAAAAAGAGGGGGGAAAAGAAATAAGGAAGAGGGGAAAATCTTGCCGAGGAAGCTACAGTGTGATATAATGAGTCACACAGTAAACCCCTTCATTCATATATTTTTACATGCAGGTGTAGTAATATTTTTAAGAAGTCGGGCAACAGTAGCACACGCCCTTAATCCTATCACTTGGCAGGCAAGATTTCGGTTTCAGGAGGCCTCATTGTGGTAATATTTTATTTGTGCTTAGATGTAGTGATATTTCATTTGTGCTGAAATGTGGTGATATTTTATTTGTGCTCTAATAAACCAAGCTTGCCTTCAGATCAGAGGAAAAACCAAGCCATTATAAGTAAACACAAAAGTCATACAATGGTAGCAGATGCTTTTAATCCTATCCTGTGACAGGCAGGGATCTGTCTGGATCTCTGTGAGTTCAAGACCACACTGGAAACAGAGCCAGGTGTGGTGGCACACACCTTAAATTCCAACACTAGTTAACCATGAAGGTCTGGAGGTCTGTACATGGAGGAAGTGGCAGACCTGGGTAGGAAGAGGAAGTGATGTAGCTGAACGGAGAGAGCAAATCAGATGGCAGAACAGCAAGGCATATAGACATGGGTAAACAGGAAGTCTCAGCTTTTGAAAGCTGCAAAGTTGGTGAGGTAAGGTTGGCTGGTGGCTTTCCCTCTTTCCCTAGTCTCTCTAAGGCTTTCAGCCCATATGTTTTTTTTTTTTTAATTTAATAAGACCATTTAGAAATTCATCTACATGCAGTTATCTATCACAAAGAATTTGATCTGGTTCGAGGCCCATGGTCTTTGCTGTACCATGGATGCTGGGCCCTCACTGGGGCTCTTCCTGGACATTCCGTTGCTACCCTGTGTGGTGGACTTTAAAAAAAAAAAAAAAAAAACACACCAGACTATACTCTATTTAGCCCCACAGAGAATCATGTATGATCAATGATCTGTTCTGTGGGCCCACGGAACTCCTTCTCTCCAAGTTAATTGAGTTCCTCTAGAAACCATTCACTACTCCCTAATGTTGATTCTCCATCCTTCTTTTTCTCCTCCTTATAGGCAAGGGATATGCAAGTTACTAAGCCATGTTGGACTAGTGGGTCATCACACCCCTGTGGTTTTCCCCATTTTGTACATTAATAAAGCTGTGTATTTTCTACAATCCATCTGGCTATTGTCAGAACACTCCAGGAAACCCTCAGAAAAGCAGAGGGAAAAGTTTCTTTACTCCTAAAACATAAAACCTTCTCATCACTTATTGGAGAACAAAATGAAGCAAATATTTTAGAAATACGAGAAAGAATAAGAATAAAATAATATATATATTATTTTCTATACTTTAACCAGAAATATATGAAGATAATTAAATTTGGTAGGAAATATACTTAATGTCTAAATATAACAGTTCTTTGAATTGTTCTTTTTGTTTAGGATTTCTTTGACTGCTTGCCTGTTCATCTTTACATTTACTCAAATTTGTCTTCATTTGTCAATGTTTATAATAAATACTGCAATTAGTTATGCATGGCTATAATCCTTGAATAAATGTATTAAAATGTTTTAAACATTGATTTTATTTTTATTTTATGTATATGAGCATTTGCCTGCGTGTGTGTAGTATATCATACACATGCCCAGGACTTGAGAAGTCCAGAAGAGGACCCTGGGTCTCCTGCAATCAGAGTTACACAGAGTTGCGAGCAGCCAGGTGGGTGCTAGGAGCCAAATCTTCATCCTCTCCAAGAGCTGCAAGTCCTCTTAACCACTGAGTCATCTCTCCAGCTCCAAAACTCTTATTCATCTCTGAAAATCTCTTTCAATGTGAGCAATAAGAAACAATCAAGCTATATAAAAAGAATGATTTGAGAATGCTCTTTCGGTAATTATTTTACTGCAACATAATAGAAATGAGATATTTGAAGAGCTTCTTGGGTGGGCTCCAATAGCTAAAAACAGTCCACAGGACAGTAAGCATGCCGTACTTAAGCACTCTCTAATGCTCTCTGCTACTGAACAAAAGGAAGTTAATATTTAGAAGAAACATATTTAAGCTCAATCCTCAGCTCAATACAACGATATGTCTAATAATCATCCAAAGTACATGTTTGATCAGAAGAGAATGTGGTTTTATTTTATTTAATTATTTTTTACTTTCCTTAATAGCTTCATATTAGTATTATGGAATATATTTTCATAATACCTCAATGAAAAATGGAAATTGAGATATTAAAAGGTAAAATTACTGTAAAGATTCTAGAAACATCTTCATAATGTTATTAAATTGTTTAATTTTTTGATAAGCAAGGAAAAATAATAATCTTTACAAATGTGAAAGTGTAGATCTTCAAGATGACTCAGAGTTTAAACATACTTTATGATACAAGCCTCACTTGAGTTTAATCTTCAGAATCCATGCTACAAGGAGAGAACTGACTCCAACAAAATCATCCTATGGCCTCCACATGCATTCCATGGCAAATGTATACCCAAACACATACATACATACATATATATATATAATGTTCATACACACAGTAATAAAATTTAGAATTATAAATATGAGTATATTAAACTTGATGTTTTATGTATCAGAAGATGCTACTGACAGCAAAATGGTTATCCCCAAAGTGAGTAAAAGTTATTGAAAACATATATTTTCAGACAAAGTATTTTATAAAATAGAAACAAAAAAACCCTGAAAAGTCAAAAGACTCAATAAAAAAGTAGAATTGACTAGCATGTGCAAAGTCCCAGTTAGATACCCAGCAGTGGAAAAACAACAACAAAATAATCTTAATACTCTTGAAAGCATACCAAATAATCACTAGACACTGGAAAAATGGTTCAGTTTATTTATCTAAGATTTGCAGGTTAAAGTTAGGTGAAGTAGAATACACCCATAGTCCTATCTATGAGAGACTGAGGCAGGAGGATTGCTTAAGTCTAAGAGTTTAAGACAAGTTTAGACAGCATAGTGAGAACCTGGCTTTAAAAATGAATATTAAAATTACTGTAAAATACCATAGTACAAACACACTCTGTTTTAGATAAAAGTACCGTGTATTGACTAGTACACAGAGGCTCAGGAAATTTTGTGTATTTTTTATGCGAGTAAATCAATGCAGGCACCATGACAACTCTTGTTACTCTCACTGAAATGAAATCAATGTTTGCCCAAAGCCAAAACTTTGACTTCTTTTTGTTTGTTTGTTTGATTGATTGATTGATTTTTGATTTTTTGAGACAGGGTTTCTCTGTGTAGTTTTGGTACCAGTCCTGGATCTTGCTCTGTAGACCAGGCTGCCCTCAAACTCACAAAGATCCACCTGGTTCTGCCTCCTGAATGCTGGGATTAAAGGCGTGTGCCACTGCCGCCAGCCCACACTTTGACTTCGAAGTGTGAGTGGATGGCCAGATAGCACACATGGCAAGCATGTATACTAACAAACATATATTTTGAAGTGTAGCTTAAATATTGAAATATTATACATATTTCCCCACATTTCACTACAGTGTATAAAACCAATATATAGTTTGAATTGTTTTATAGCTTAAATCTTAAAATTTGGCACATATTGCCCTAATTTTGACCAAAGTATAACTGAATGACTCTTATAAGATCAACTCCAAAAGTCAGAAAAACACATGCCATAAATGCATTATTTGTAAAACTGAAAACAACATAAATATTTATCTATGGAACAGATGAGTAAATTGTAGCAGATTCAAATAATGAAATCACAAACAACCATGAAAATGAATATTAATTGCATACAAATATGCAATGTAGACTAATGTAGATTACTGTCACAAGTGAAGGCAGCTAGATAAAAAAGTATGGAACCTATGCTGATTCTATTTTAAAGAGCTCAATCCAACCCAGGTAGAAGAGTGCTTAAATCTAAGATGGGGAACATGAGTAATTATAAGGGCAGACACAGGGGGTTTGGGCTTAAGTAGTAATGATGCTTTAGTTTTATCTGAAGTGGGAACTGTATGCATGTCTTCACCTTGGGATAATTCTGAAGCTGTACACCTTTGAATATTCACTTTTCTGTATGCTCTACTATCAAAAATAAATTATAGTCCTACTTGGCTCTTCAGTTTAAAATCATTGACAGACATTTATTTTATCTGTATAATATTTGATGTGAATGTGTAAGTTGAATATTCACGAATACAATACATTAAAAATTGAGACTCACCTATCTGATAATTTATTTACAATAAGCCAATCAATAAACATCTTAAGGGAATGAAATAATCAAAATTTTAACATATTTCCAAGTAAGACAGAAACAGAGACAGAAGTAGATGAGTGTCAGGTCAGTTGGTTTTGTTTTGTTTTTTTGTTTGTTTGTTTTTTTCTGATTATGAGGTGACACCTTGTGAAATTATTTCCTGGGTCAACTTTGTCAAAGTTTTTGCTTCTCTTGTAGAAGTCAAAAATAATTTCCAGTGGCAAGTAATTTCTGTACAACATTTAGAACAATGGCAGTTTTAATACTATGGTAAAATTTCTCAGAATGAAATTTTATAACATGCAACCCAAATTAATACACCCAGGAGTTTATAAAAGCTAAAAATAGTCAAGAATGACAAAATTTAATATTAACTCAAGACTTTTATTACATAAAACCACAGATCTAGACACTATAATAATCAATATCGGCTTATTAAAGTTTATGACCCCACTGGGTATGGCAATCCAAGGCTTTAATCCCAGTATTTGATAGGCAGACAGTTAGATTTCTATGAGTTCAAGCCAGCTAGGTCTACATAGAAAGCTCCAAGCCAACAAAGGCTACATAATGACAGCTTATCTCAAATAAGAATAAAATAATAATAATAGCAATAACAACATCAAGGAGAAGGAGGAGGAGAAGAAGAAGAAGACGATGACGACTCTGTGTTGTCTTTTTCACCAATAGGTTTCTCTATATTCATAATCTATAATGCACCTATGATTTAAAATTTCTATGTCAAGCTCTATTTAAGTTTACATAGAATTTCAAACAGACATCTGATATATAAATCACTCTGTGCTGAGGCTTTATTTGTCATAATGGACATTGACAGTATTCAAACCAAATGAATAAAGTATCAACATAATATCAACTTATTCTAAAGTTTATATCCAAATGTGCATTGTCATTGTGCTGGAAATAATTGCCCTTACACATTACTGCCATGAGGATATCTCAAATAACTAAAACCAATAAGTATAGTTATTATATATATGTATATATTATCCTTCAAGAATTTGCATACCATGTATTTTAATCACATTCATCCCTTCTCCATTCTCATCTTCTTCCAGATCCCCTTCCATGCATCTTCCTCACAACTTTATGTACTCTAGGTGTTTGTTTGTTTGTCTGTTTTTAATAACCCACTGTGTCCAATTAGTGCCTCCCATATATGCTTGTAGATCACTGGTTGATCTTTCAGCAGCTGATTCTTTAAAGAAAACTGACTCTCCCTCTCCAAGCATCCACATACTGTTAATAGCTCCTCTGCTTGGAGTGTGGGTTTGCATGCCTCTTCCCATTCATGTTGGATTGCTAAGTGGCTTAAGAAAAAAGTCTAGCAAAAATTTGGTATCTCTTTAAAACTTTTTTTTAAGAAGATAATATGATGAGATAAGTTGTGTTCACAAATCATGACTCAATAGGCTTTCAAAAACACAAATTACTGCTTCTTCAATGATATCTTTCTATAGAAAAATAAAATTTCTTATATGTTTAGGTTCAGATATAATCAAGTCATCGTTGTGTACCATGCTCTTATGGTACATAGATAGTCTGAAATTATGTGTTCTCTTTTAGATTTTGAGTCCTTTCATTAGAAAAATATTGAGTTGCTGATAAAAATGAGCACAATATTGACTCTTTCCCACCAGGTCTCAGTCACTGTTAGCTGATGGTAGACATGTAAAAGAGTAAAACATTCAGGAGATAAGCAAGATTCCCTCACAAAATTATGTTCCACAGTGACTGAACTTTCTTGTATTTTTAATTCCATAGCACTACTTCAGGCAGATGACTGTGATGTGCAATGTGTTCTATTGAACAGTCTCAGGCCTAATTTGAATAAATGTTCCTGTCAAACATCCATGTTTCTATGGCAATGTCAAATATTCACATTGGCCGGGCTTTTTCCCATACATTTTGAACTTTATTACTTAGCCAACATAGGTCTTTTGAGAATTTTGGACGTTTGAGGCATGATAAATATTCTCTTGAAGTGTTGAAAGGCCATCCCAGTTTTAATTCTACTCTTTTAAATACTTATTACATGTATTTGGTATGCATATGTGGGTGCATGCATGCATAATTGTATGCACATGCATGCTATGCTGCGTATGTGGATGTCAGAGTCCAACTTTCAGGAGTCAGTTCTCTTCTTCCAGCATGTAGGTTCCAGAGATCAACTCAGGTCACTAGGCCTGTTTTAACTGTTTAGCCATTTTACTGGACCTCATACTGCTCATTTTAATTCTTTTGAAATGTTGAGAATGAGCAGTTAGTTTCCAACATCAATGCGCTCTGTTGACATCCCTATCAACAGAAAGAGTGGAATTACTGAACTCAAAGCCCATTGACAGGCTCTGCAGTTAAGCTCATTACAGGCAACATGTTACATCTACAGAGTCCAGGTGACCCACACCATTATTGGGTTGAGACCGAATCTAAAGATGTTCAAACCTTAGAGCACTGCTTACACTGATATTCCTTCAGTCTAGTTCTTATGCCTGAATAAGCATCATGTGTTCTGTACACACAAGCTTAGAAATGTCAAGAAATTTAGTTTTCAAAGTGGCTCAAGTCAGAAACTTTATAGTGTGAAGATTATATCTATTATAATTCAGTCCATGAGCATATGCAGAAAATGAATCAGTCTCAAGATGTTGGTTGTTTCAGAGAACAGTGAGTTTCCTACTTAGACATTGGTATACATTTTTCTAGATTCAACTAGTGGTACCCAGACTGGAATGTGTGAACTCTAACTTATTTAACATTAACAAAATGCTCGTGTTTCATGATAGATTTTAAAGCACTGGGGAAAAGGAAGAAAATTTCTTTTATTAAAATCAGCTGTACCAAAGTCAAAATTAGACATTTTGAAAATTCATTGCAAGTTCCAGAAGACAGGATTGAAATGATGAATCTATAATGTTTCTACTTTGAGTTTTAGTACAAGTCTATATTGCTACTTCTTAAATATGATTTATGTGAAGATAGTATATATGCTATAGAATGATTCAAAATATATTTTATATATTCATGGAGGCCTTACTTTGTTGGAGGAGGGAATGGAGGGTGGGTCTGGGGTGAAGACTGGGGGTCAGGAGGAGCAAAGAGTGGAGGATCTTTAGTTAGTATATAAAATGAATAAAAACTTTATTAATAAAAAATGAAAGTAAAGAAAAAACTATTATGGGCAAGGTAATAGAATGTGGAAATGCAGAGTAACACACATAAGACCTAGCAAGTCTTTAAAATTTTAAATTTCCATTTCTCTAAAGTTGGGATTATGAATATCTGTCATATTCTCCTTATATGGATTGCAACCGAGAGGCTTATGTGTCCGCACAATCTGAACACTTGGTAAACTGTACGGTGCATTAAGGTCAAAACGTGAAGGCATCTGTTCAATTACATGAGAAACCTTCAGTCCATTAGGAAATAAACAGCGAGTGTGACATCTTCCTTGGCAGTCAATTTCTCCCCTAGGACACTGCCTAGTGGCTCAGTTCCAGGACTCTATGGGAAAACTGCGGAACCAAAGCTGACCTATTGTGAGGGCAGAGAGAGCTTCATGGCACAGCGCACTGCCGAGCAAAGCCAGCGCTGGTGTCCTGGGGAAAGTAAAACTGCGAGCCAAGGAGCAACGAGAGGCTCTCGCGTGCTCCAATAAAATGGGATGGGGAACAAGTGCTCATGCGCCAGGTCAGGCCTGGGCTGCTGAGAGCACACGCCTCGCTTTTTGGTCTGTTTTCTCTCTTAAGCTGTTATGACTATGAGAGTTAGTGTTTTCCCTTCTCAGCCCCTTTTCTTTTTCATCCTTTCTTTTCCTTTTTTTTTTTTTTTTTTCATTTCTCCAAGTGCAGACAGCATAGCCAAACTGTAGATTTTTAGCCAAAAGCGTTACTTCATTTTGGACCTGGGGTTATAGTTTTTAAATTAATATTTACTTTGGCTCACATTTTGATTTGTTTATGTTTTTATCTGACAATCTAAGCCATACTTGAAAAGAGCCATTTGCAAAGCAGCATAGGATGCTGGCCTCCAAGAACAGTGGGAATTAAACTCAGCACCAGCAATCAGCAGATGTAGCCCATGGTTAGCCCATGAGGGTTCATTACTAAGAGGTTCTACATACAGTGCATTGACATCGACGTGCATTGAAAGATGAAGCCTGTTTTATAATGTCTCCTTTGACTCCCTCTTTACTCCCAAGAGTAGTCTTTTTGGAAGAATAAGCAGCATGGGGAGGATTACAAAAATTTAGGAAGAGGACTGAGATGGACAGACAATATTTAATTACAAAGCTTCAGGTATAAGAATACTAATAAACATGATTTATCATAAAATGTTCAAGGGAGTGTGACGAAGTCCTGGCAGTATTTGATTGCGGTCTTTAGCATGGTACCAATTGAAGGATAGCCATGGTCTGGGTCCTTTCCTCACAGATAATCACAAGCCAAGTAAATATATGACAGGAGATCAGGGTCCCAATATTTGGAGAGGATTAACAACTTGATTGCTTTCTATATTGCTTTCTATAAATGAGAAGTAAATGCTCATTTTGTTGTTCTTATGGAAAAATCTCATTTTTACTTCTTTAGAGAAATGGTTAAGTTGGACACAGAGCTGCAAATTTCGTTTAGTAAGCATTGAAAATGCATACTTGTATTAACTATGTCAATCTAGGCCTTCTAAGTGTCCCATGGTGATATATTGTGTACCTTACTTAATAAACTTGCCTGAGAATCAGAGGACTGAGCTAGCCACTAGATTAGACATAGAGGTCAGGTAAGTGGTGGCACTCACCCTTAATCCTACCACTCGGGAGGCAGAGTTCCCTCTGGATCTCTGTGAGTTCAAGGCCACACTGGAAACCGAGCCAGGCATGGTGACACACACCTTTACTCTCAGCACACATGCCTTTAATCCCAGGAAGTCATATCTGGGCAGAGAAAAGTATATATGGCATGAGGAAACAGGAACTCACTCTCGTTAGACTGAGGATTTCGTAGAGGTAAGAACTAGTGGCTGCCTGGTCTGCTTCTCTGGTCCCTCAGCTTTCACCCTGGTATCTGGTACCAGGATTTTTATTAAAAAGACCATCTAAGATTCGAACAATAATGTCCATTTCACAGTCCCTCCTTTCTGACGTCTAATGACTTTTCTCTCTATTTTCAATTATCTTCCATCAGTCAATGTACAGGTTAAAGTTTATTATTCCTGGCTATATGGCGGTATAGATATAGCTTCCAGAGTGGCCTCACAGCCCCTCAATGGGACTCTCTATCTTAGCATAGGTGTTCATCTGTGCATCTGTGTTTTAAAGAGGAATGTCCTCTAACACACAATGGAAGTAAACATACAACAGGTGAAATGAAAATAAAGTTAGTATTACAGTCCCAACACAAAATGCTAGCCTTGTAGAAGTTTGCTGTGGTTCTATAAAACCTAACGTTAGGGGCAGTGCATGAAGGTTGTGTTAGAGCCCTTTGTACTATCTTTGGAACTGTTTTGTCAAAACAGCATTATTTTGAAATGAAATAGTCTTAAAATATACAAGATTGCCTTTAATCCCTAATGAAATGACATTTCATATCCTTTTAATATCTATTTTTGAGAATTTCAGCTCTTTTTTTTTTACTATCAATTTATTTAAATTTTTATCTCCTCAATGTGGATATTTGTTGAGGAAGTTCATTGCCCCCTCATAGGTTCTGTTTCTCAAAACCCTATTAATTATTAAGCATGTCTCACTCAAACATTCTGTTTATAATTCTCCTCATAGGGTTTATTTTACCCCAATAATCAGTATAGGAGCTCAAACATTGGGACTGCCATTTATATTTTAATATCATAGTCCTCTGGCTATCTATTTCCATTCTTTTTAACAATACTAAACAGAAATAACCATCTTCTATCTAACTGTCCTTTCCATCCTAACCCCAATGTTAGCTGTAAGTGCTTTGAGCATATTGATAACTTTCATTTGTCTTTTCATTGTTAGCACCCCTCTCAACCTCTGCCTGTCAGCATCACTAGCCTTGGACTTTCCACACTGAAAATCTAAATCCATCAGCTTCCTTAAGGAGAGTATCTGTGTTTTGTTTTCTTTTGTTTTTCTGTCATCAGCATAGGTGAGGATGGCTTCCAAACCTTTACTATAGTTTGAGGTTATTTATCTAGTGTTGCCTCACAGTTCCAAAGAAATGCCAATCAGGTAATTCTACTTGGAACTGAAATTTCAAATTCTGGGTGAATTAACTTTGCTGACAAGTTGTGAAGACTTGTGGCTTTCCATATGGCTTACCTCCCCAAGGTACTTTCTCCTTGGGCCTGAGTCCAGTCTTGAGTGCTTAAAGCTCCTACCACAAATGGCAGCACTTGCTCTGTTGTGTAGAGAGGAAGGGATGCATTACACGATCATTCAGTGAGTTGTGTTTGTACCGGTAGAAGGGGCTTTGAGTTTTGGTCTTGGTACTAAGTGGGAGAGCAGGGGTGCACAGAAGCGTCCTTCTCTTTTGTTTTCTGACTGAACCAGGATACTATCATCTTCCAGACTTACATACACAGATTCTTCTTTATAATCATCAAAATATCAAAAGGTGAACTTAGAAGCCTGCTTTTTAAATTATATTACATAACTTTCCCAATTCATCTAAAGGTGTTATTTGCATACAGAGGATGCTCTGCATAGAATTCGGGCTTCTTTTGCATATTTAACATGCGTGCTATTCAGCTTTATTGCAAAATTTATCACTTTACTCTAGTTACGAATGGTTTCTGACATTTATCCTTTTCACCTGTTTTGTATCCATACTTGTTAATGAAAGTGCCCAGTTTCAAGAACTGTACAGGATATAACATTTTACCTACTTGGCAAGCTTTCAGTAAGAATATACTAGACTCCTTAATCAGAGGCATCACTAAAAGTTTTATTTTCATGTGTGTAGGTTTTCACATCATGAAAGTCCCAGAGAGATAGATGATGCTGGTGGTCCTAGATGATGCTTGTTAGGTTCACTGGGTTAGATGACAGGAGAGGACCCATGATCTTGGAGGATTTATTGCTTTTATATTGAGCAGAAGCAAGCCTGCTTTTTGCCCAGAGAGAGAGATGTTACCTCATCCTCCAGGGTCTGTTCCAAAGACAATTCTGTGGGAATAAACTGGAGAGAAAACAGCCCAAAACTTTCATTCCTGACATACTCAACAAGAACACTCAGGGATACTCAGTGACCATGACAGATGGCCTCTTCCAGCCACTGACCAGATGTTTCTGGATTTCCTCTATGCCTACCATTATATGGGGGGAATGTTGTAAACAATTTTAGCCTTGCTTCTTAAAAGCATCCTTTTGCTTATGTCTGGCTTACTTTGCTGGGTTTTTTGTTTGTTTGTTTGTTTGTTTGTTTGTTTTTGTTTTAAGTATCCAGCCACTCCTCTCAGCCACTTGTATTCATTTCTGCACTAATTGCCTGAGGCCTTATATTCTTACAGAGGACCTAGTGCAGTGGTTCTCAACCTTTCTGGTGCTGGGACTCTTTAATACTGTTTTTCATGTTGTAGTGAAACACCCCTCCTCCGCCACCATAAAATGATTTCCTTGCTACTTCATTACTGTAATTTTATACTTTTATGAATATCTGTGTTTTCCCATGATCTTAGGTGACCCCTAAGAAAGGGTTGTTCAACCCCAGAGGGGACATGACCCACAGGTTGAGAACCACTGGCCAGAGAGGGGTAGGGAGAGGGATCTCTACGTACGCGGGTATGGGAAGCTATCACCCACACATGCTGGATAAACACTTTCCAGTGCATGTGTTTCTGGTTCACTCACACTCCTCTCCTCAGCCCCTGACACATGTCCTGTAGGTGAGCCCAATGAACCCAGTGGTTTACCAAGGTGAACTCTGGTGAAATTTAATTTTGCTTTGTCATTGCAACTTTATGAAAAGTAGGGAAGACGTTGCTTAGATCCTCCCTGGGAGAAAATTCTCACAACAAATAGTAATTTATTTATTGGTGTTACTGCGTATCATAGTACTAAGAAAAAAACCAATAAGTAGAAGAAAATGTTTAAAGGATCTAAAATGGATACATCGTTTAGTAAACAAGGATTTGTGTGTGAAGATTAAGATTATTGGATGTCTTCAGAATGAAAAAGAAAGACAGAACACTTACACAAGTTAGGAAGGTTTGAGAGAGTTACTTACAGTTTGTAAAAGATGAAACTTAGAGATATATATGATTGTAAAATTTATAAGGCAAAGTTCAATCCAACCTCTCCTTAATCAATGGAGGAATTTATATCTTTCCTGTAAAGAACAAAGGATGCTTTAAAGAACAAAATGTATATCTAATTAAAGATAATTTCAAAGTTTTTAGTTTTCTCCCAGGCTTTAGCTAAATATTACGTAGTAGTTAAACATATCAGACAAATAAATAAATAAATAAATAAATAAATAAATAAATAAATAAATAAGTCTGCCTTCAGGGGACCTCGCCAAGGCCAGCCAGGTTCCAGGGAAATGTGGAACATCTACTGTAGAAAGTCACGTGTTCTCTTGCTCAGGGAGGCTATAGAGACCCCACCTAGTCCATGGACTATAACCAATGTCAAGTCTGCAAAAGAGGAGGGATAATACAAAGGGAAAACATCCCACAAAGCTTCTAAGCAAAGCCAGAGCCAAACAAGGCCTTTGTCTTATCCTCACATACATGGAACAGCTGAGAGAAGATGGGACAAAGTAACCAGAGGTTTCTCCCAAACCCAAGTGACCCCTGAGGACCAGATCCTTAAGTGGCCTTGACAGTAAAGAGAAAGTGATTAATACTGTCCCAGTATATGGTTTTAAACACCCACCAGGAAATATGTGACAAAAGATTACAATGATCAGTATGTTTCATTAACAAGCCAGGAAATTGCACTCCCTAGACAGTAGTCTTAAAGCTATGTGAGATGTTATTTAGACAACTACTTCTTGCTCACGATTTTTTCTTGATAAGAAAAAGCTGCCCAGATATAAGACTTCAGATCTTGGCTCACTGCAGCTCCTCCTTCTAGCCAACCAAGACAAACCCACTATTATTTTAACCGGAAAACTTAAATGATGGCTAAATTTATCTGCTCTCCCTCTCTAGAAGCCATCTGGGAGGGACCTCACACTGATTCTAGCCACTCCAACAGCTATCAAAGTGCCTGAAAACAGATCCTGGGTTCATCACTCTGGAGACCAGCCTTAGAGGCTAAAGGAAAAATGAGAATGAGCTAATAGATGGATGTTCTTTGAGCCCATCAAAAGATTCTAATGAACTTTGATTTGGACATTTAAAAAGTATCCTGTGTTCTAGCTTCTGATTCCCTGCCCAGGACTTGTTGTGCTAAAACTCTTGCCTCCATTTCTCCCTCACTTCTCTTTCCAGGCACCATTAAGGCCTTCTTTTCCTCCCTTCATCTGGTAGTAATACAAAGTCACAGACAGATGCACTTTTAAGGTCTTTTAGATAGATCCACTGGAGTTGTACCTCAAGTGCCATTTAACTCAAAGAATGCAGACTGGTTGTCACCCCAGTTCCATAGTAGAAATTAGGACTACCTTTTCATAGAAGGAAATAATGAGAACAGTAGATAATAATTGGCTAGGGTAAAAAGATCCTAAGACTAACTAGATTTGTTTTGGGTTAAAAGCCAAAAACTGTCTTTGAGGTTTTTAGCAGCTTCCACCTTGCCAGAATACAGATATGCCACAAGTGTTTGGAGGCTCTGATCCTTTTTCTGCTTCCTAAATAATTTTAGGATTACTTTTTCAGAGTGGTACTGTAGGGTAGCAACATGGGCTCATTAATAATTTTAAACAAACAAACAAAAACATTCTCTGATCTGGATGGAGACATAACATGCAGTTGAGTCAGGTCAATGCCCTGGCCAAAGGACCTCCCCTAGGAAGGCTGGCTCACTCTAAGCCATGCTAAAGATAAAGCCAGAATAATTGATCTTTTAATGAGACACTATACTTTTCCTTCCCAGAGGTCCTGTCCATAGAAAAGTGCCTAGAAGCCATCATGAGTTTCAGTAGGGTCTGTGTGCCTCTCTGTAGTCTAAGTCAGAAAGGCGCATCTCCTTTTTCTGTATTATTCTTTCAGACGCCGGATAGAACCTAGGAACATTTTTCTCTGATACTTCGCGCTTCCTTGATTATTCTCTAAAGGCCCCTTTCTGTCATGTGGCTGCTGGTTTGCCATGGGTCTGACCTCCATGACTGCTCAAAGGACTTGACTTTCTTATTCCCCCTCCATCCCCATCCCCAGAAGCTGCTGAGATTTACACCTTTCCTACTGTGGGATTCTTTTTTCCTCTTGTACTCTAATAAAATGTTTCTTGAGCCTCCACTTGAGTCCCTTCTTAAATTCTCTTATTAATGAGACTAGAACCCCCAAGAGGAGACCCCTGATATCAGGATAGCCAGCTCTCTCTTTTCACATTTGTTTCAGTGGATGGTCTTTCCCTGTCCTATCACTTCAGTCACTCACCCTGAGGGCTAAATGGGAATTTTCATAGGCACCACATAGTGGAAATCTTTGTTCAGTTTGGTTTGGATTTGAAATCAAGATATTCAGTGCCTTTTGATTTGAGAATTTAGAACATTTGTATTTAATGTCACTGTTGGTAAGTCAAGCTTACTGTTGTTATTTTGTTCATTGGTTTTCAGTAAAAAGTCTGGGGAAAAAAGGAACTGTGGTTTCAGAGTGTGAGTTTAAAATCATTGTTGGTCTTTGTTGGCCAAAATTGGAACCATGACAATTAACACATTTTTGAAACTTAGTAATGTGTGCATATTCCTAGAACATGAAAAATATTCTTTGGGATTAGATGGATTCTTGGAGAACATTCCACTTTCTGTTGGGTGAGGAAGTGTTTTTCCTACAGAAAAATGAGTCTCAAAATGTTTGACTACATGGTAGGTAGTTGGTAGGAGTTCATGTAATGTGGTGGATGAGGTATAACTTGCAGCTTACTTCATTCAGCTTTTGAAGGGTTGTTTTTGCTTTGTGAAGCTGGGGACTGCAGTGGAGACAGATTGGGTCTTTTCTGTTGACCAGTGCCAACTGTATAGGCCTTCAGTTTTCCATTCGTCTTATTGAGTTTCTGGGCCTGCTTCTCA
The DNA here is from genome assembly GCF_004664715.2 of Peromyscus leucopus. Classification (NCBI taxonomy): domain Eukaryota; kingdom Metazoa; phylum Chordata; class Mammalia; order Rodentia; family Cricetidae; genus Peromyscus; species Peromyscus leucopus. The sequence goes on from NC_051068.1 coordinate 104,907,179, forward strand.
GGGATAATGGATTTGGCAAGATTCTAAAAGCTATAGATCAGACCCATTGCAGCAGACCACCAGACAGCGACCAAGACCTTTTCTGGTGTGACTCTAAGAAGCAATGTGGAGCATCGTTTCTGTCCAGCCACTGAACTAGCCATTGCTGTGTGTCCTGCCCAATTTGCTTTGTGGTGTACATCCTAATCCAACTGAGAATTGGGTTGTTGCTGTGTAGAAAAAGAAAGGTGACAATTCAAAATGATGATGTTTTTGTTAGCTCATGAGGCACCCACTTATGGAATTTTTTCACTTTTCCATGGGATACATGTGGAAACTAGAGGACTTTTCTATGTCATTTCTATGTCCACCTAGGAACCTAGGTGGACATAGAAATGACACCATTTGCCCTTCACCACTTGTGCAACACAAAGCTATCAATGACTTGTTCCTGGGAATAGAAAGTGTGGTCCTTTTAGTTTAGCAAGGCTAAGTGACACTCATGGCCACTGTCCTTATTTCCTCTTGTGAAAAACACTGTGACCAGAAGAATTTGGGGAAGGAACAGGATTATTTGGATTGTGCTTCCATGTCACAGCCCATCAGTCTATCACTGAGGTGAGCCAGGGCAAAAATTCAGGGCAGGCACCTGGAGGCATGATGAAACAGGGACCATGGAGGTGTGCTGATTACTGATTACCTCATGGCTCTCTCAACCTGTTTTCTTTTAAACTCCAGGATCACATTTTGCCTATTTTGAGCTATTTGTTTGAATAGAAAAATAAAATGCATTCAAGCAACAAATATTTAGCATTTCAATAGTTAAAATTGTATGCTTCCAAAATAAAAACAAGAGCCATGCTAAATTATAAAAGCCTTCTAAATTTTTCATTAAAATTTATTCATACAATATGTTTTGATCATATTTTCCCCTCCCTCAACTCCTCCAAGGTTCTCCAAGATAGCCCCAGTTCTTCCCAGATCCTCACTACCCACTCTACTGCTTTTTCTTTCCACTTAAAAAAGACGAAAGAAAGAAAGAGAAAAATAAAACACTAAAATGAAAAAACCTTAAAATCAAGCAGAGAAATTAAAAAAGAAAAACAATACAAAACAATAAGACAAAAATACAAAAACAAAAGATACACACACAAATATCATGGGGCTTGGCTCTAGACTGATAGATATATCCAGTGACATTCCATTGGAGAAAATTGATTTTCTCCTTTCCAGGAGGTATCAGCTACAAATAGCTTCTTGGGTAGGGATGAGATTTTTTTTTTTGTCCATTTCCCCTCTCAGTTTTGGGACTTTTGTCTGGTTTGAACCTATGCAGACCTTGTGATAAATGGAAAATTAGATCAGGAGTGGGATATCATGGTAAAGAAGGAATATGGGGAGGGGAAACTAACACTAAAACCTTGTTGAAAAGCCATATGGAACCCTACTACTGAAGAAGCTTTCTAAAATATATACATGTAAGAAAAGAATTTAAATGGATTCACCATACAAGGGAGGAGACAATATCCTAACTTGACATCTTATGCCACAAAGTAAAGTCTCCAGTACCAGGAATGGATCTGAGTTACTGGTCAGAGGGGTCACATAGACCTCCCAAATATCACAGACCTTTGGGAAGACAATTGGTTATTTCCCATTACCAGACAGTAAGGTCCTATTGCTAATGACAGTATTTATTTATGTCATCCAACAGGGAGAAATCAAACTGATGTCCACCTAGAAGCTTCATTTCTACTGACTAGACTTCACAGTACAGGAAGGTACTTCGGGTGTTACTGGAAGAGAGAAGTAATCACCAGTCTCTCATCCAGCTACAAAACTTGCAACTTTCAACAAAGACCTGCTACAAGATATATTGATGCAATAGCGGCACCATTCTTATCAGAGTAACCAACCAGTTTTTACTGAATTTAAGGCTTGTGGGGAAGTCTGTTTCAAACCTCTCCTCTCAAGGCTCAGAGATCTATGCAGAAGAGAATGCAAAAAGATTATAAAGCTAGAGATGGTGGATAGCCACAAGGAAGTAGCTCCTTCCAGGAACAATAGGACGTGTGTGTGTGTGTGTGTGTGTGTGTGTGTGTATGTGTGTGTGTGTGTGTGTGTGTGTGTGTGTGTGTGTGTGTGTGTGAATTCACAGAAACTACAGACTAATCTTTCAGAGGAATTTTCTCCATTGAAATTCCCTTTTCCTAGATGACCCCAACTTGTGTCAACATGAAAAGAAAATCAGAGAAATATTTCCCAAGAATTAGCCTGGATCCTTTCCTTTAAGGAGGTGGTACCTAGTGTTGTGATGATGATGATGATGATCCCATTGACCTGTCATATGGCTATCTGGTGTGTATAAAGAACTGACAGACATGGAATGTCCAAATATACCCTACTCAGAAGTCTTCTGACCCTCTTCCTGTTTGCTTTTCTTGATCTGCTGACCCTCTGTTCACACACTTCATTTTCTAGACCTTTTGTCTCTGCAGCTATACCAAATTCTACAAATTCTCTTGCAAACATGTTGGTAGTGACTACTCCTACTGCTTCTTCGGCATCTTTTAAGATCTTTGTTGTTATTTTACTAACACAAATTTTATTTTATTTTCTATCATCCCTCTCCTAAGAGCTTTTAAACTCTGCTATGGAATGTTAAACCTTTTCAGCCAATCTGTAACCTACATACAAATATTTATCTGCTGTGTGATATATGGTATATAATCTGAGAGATTATATTGATAATTAAGATTGACATAAAAGCACTTGTGTTTGCTTTAGTCTAGTTATTAAGAAACTGAGACTGTCTGATAAATTATTGCCATTGAAACTACCATACCTTGTAAATTTATTTTTCTTCAATAAATTCTGACATTGTGGAAAGACATAATGTATTCATCTATGTTTCTGGAATAGAATATTAATGTCATCTTTATATTTGAAATGCAATTGATTTAATCCCTAGTAGAGAGTAATAGAGTTCTGAAACTGATTACTCTCTTTTATTAACAAATTTTGTATTTTTTTCTTGCCATTTAGCAACATTTTTCATAATCTTCATGGTCTAATTAGGTATTTCCAGTTGTGGTAAATTTCCTTGGCTTTTGTTTGTCTGAGGCTATTATTATCTCTTAGTCAACTTTAAAGGACATGTTTTCTAGGTATAATATTCTTGTACAAAAATAAAAACTGAAGATAAAACACAAACTGGAGATTTCAAATAAAGAATAAAACTAAAAGGAGAGTTTTTACTTTTTGGTGCATTGAAAATGAAAAAGGGTAGGAGTCAAATAACCAAGATCATAAAAGACTAACATGAACAGTTGTATTCCAGCAGAATAAATGGATGAATTACTTAAAATGTGCAATGAAATTTGAAAGACTGAATCAAAAAGAAATCAGATGTAAAACAATACCAAATTATGAGATTGAATCAGTAATGAAATAACTCCATCAATTCCAGGACCTGGGAGCTTCATGACTAAATTCTACCCAACAGTCCAAGAACTAATATCAATTCTGCTCTTCCAAAGGAATTAAGCAAAAATAACTACTCTCAAACTTATTTTAAGAGGCCAGCAGGACACTGGTACTAAAGCAAACCAAGACTATTACAAAACAAACAAAAAGTAATTATAGGACCTTATCTCTGAAGACCATATTTAGAAACATCCTCATGAAAATAGTAACCAAATTCAACAATAGATTAAAATATGGAATTTATCCTGAGATGTGAGGATTGTTTAACATGTCAGTCTATAAGTGTGATATACCATAGGACTAAAATGGTAACAACCACCTGTTCTAAATACATGCTGAAAAAACATTTGCCAAAATGAAGCACTTGTTCATGATAAAATAAAAAAACCTCTGTATGAATAATATACAATTAGCTGTTTCAGCACAATGAATGGTATATGTGACAAACAGACTGTTAACTCAATGGAAAAATAATTGAAAGAATTTCCTCTTAAAATAAGAAAATATGTATGCTGGTTGGTTTTTTTAACTTGACATAAGCTAGAGTCATCTGGGTAGAGGGAACCTCAGTTGAGAACATGCCTTCATCACACTGGTGCATAGGCAAGTCTGTGTGACATTTTCTTGATTAATTATTGATATGGGACAGGAGGACCTAGCTTACTGTGGGTAGTGTCTCCCTTGGGAAGATGGTCTTGGGAAGTAAAAGAAAGGTAGCTGGAGGTGATTCCGGGAAGAATTCAATGAGTAGCCTCCTCCATGATCCCTGCCTCTGCCTCTGTTTGAGTTACTGGTCCATCTTCCCTTGGATGGACAATGATGTACATCATAGACCAAATAAATTCTTTCCTTCTCAAGTTGCTTTGAATTGTGGTATTTTTCACAGCAATAGAAAGCAAACTAGAACAAAAGTCAAGCATACCTTCTTTTACCAGTTTATTAATCATGATGCTAGAAATTCTAGCAAGGGTTATTCAAGAAAAATAAATGAGAGACAATGAAAACAGTGAACTTGTCTTTGTTTAGTGACATGACCTAAATGTAGACACCTCACAGATTCCACTAAAAGGCCATTAGAACTGGTAAGTTCAGCAGTGCTGTATCTTACAAATTAAAATTTAAAAATTTGTAGTGTTTCCTTGAACTACCAAAATAATTCTTAACATAGACTTTTTAGTACTGATTCCACTGACTATAATATCTAAAACCAAGATGCTTAGAATTTTAAGAAGACTGAAATTTCTATAGATTGGAAGTTATGAATTAACAAAAATTCAAAGGACAGAAATAAATAGAAAAATGTCTTATATTCAGAAACTGGAAGAATAAATCATGTTACAGAGTCTATACCCAGAGCAATCAGAAAAGTCAACGAACTACTAATCAAAATTCCAATATATTTTTTTTCTAAGTAGTAAGCTTTCACACAGCAAAAGAAACAGAGTAAAGTGTCCCAAAGATTATGAAAACTATTTATAAGACATGCATCAAAGAGGGAGTTATATCCAAAATACAAAAGACACTAGCATGAGTCAATAGCAAGTAAACAAATATCCATATAAACTATTTAAAAATATTTTTCCAAAATAAACAATTACAAAAATATACGTGTGTGTGTGTGTGTGTGTGTGTGTGTGTGTGAGAGAGAGAGAGAGAGAGAGAGAGAGAGAGAGAGAGAAACATTTCTGAAAAGTTCCCAGTCACTTTATAGTCACCAGGAAAATTCAAATTTAAATTACAATGAGATATCACCTCACACCAATTGGGCTGCTACAAAGTAACAAGTGATAAAAAGTGTCTGCAGCACCATGGAGAAAATGAATCATTGCATCCTATTGGTGGGAATATAATGTGTACATTTGTTTTGCAAACCAGTGATGGGGTTTTTTTGGTACCCCAATAGTAGGTTTCTCTGCCAACACAGTAAGCCAAATCAAGCCAAATTAAAAGACCAGGTTTATTAGGCCAAGTGCTCTTGGGTGACTTTCCAGTACCCCCAGAGGTGAGGCGGGGGAGGGGAGGAAGAGAAATCACATGGTAGGTCTAGGGACAGCGGCTTAAATACTGTCTTGAGCTTTGGGGTAGGACCCTGGATTTTTGGCAGTCTTTCTGAGAGGGTCGGGGTTTGGAATGGGGAGGAATGGAGCCAAGGAGGAGCTTCCAACTCAACATCACAACCTTCTTGGATGTATGGGTGCTGGTTCAAGTCTGGCTACTTCCTGTTGGCATGCATAAACTCTGCTACTTCCTCACCCCTAAAAGTCCTCCATGTGCAGCTCCAGTTCACTCATCCTAGCTTGCTTTCCATCTCAGGCAGTCTGCGCTGTTTTTTGTTGTTGTTGGTGTTGTTTGTTTGTTTGTTTGTTTTCAGTTTCCTCTGAAGTGCCTTCTCCTCTTGGCTCAGGCACCTGAGGCGCTGCCACTCGTGAGCTTATGACGCCCTGTCTACCTTGGACCCTGCTGTCTGTGAGCCTGGCACCATGGAGGCACTGCAGTATTATTGGATCATGAGGGCACTAACTTCCAACAATGGATGAATCTGCTGATGAATTCAGAGCTTAATGCTTTAGCAAGAGGTAGGGCCTCACTGGGTAAGTGGATTGCTCAGGTGTGCCTTTGAATAGTGTTTTTGATTTTCTTTCTCCCTTACTCCCTCCCCCTCTGTCTTCTGCCCCTCTCTTGCCTCTCTTGTTCCCACGCTTCCAAGAAAAAGCATCTCTACTCTTTCATCTATCCCTCCCCACAATGGCCCAGGAATAGCAAGTGACCATGTGACTGTGGATCAAAACCTCACAAACCCATGGACTCAAATAATCTTTCCTCAAAATGGATTTGCTGCAATATTTTGTGACAGAAATGAAAAGTCACTAATACTATGCATTATAAATCATGACTAATCTTTATTGGTGTTTAGCCTTTTATTCCCAGTGCATATTTAACCTGTTGAAATAAAAATAAATGAATTGTAAAACATCATACAAGGTGAGAGAAGCTTTGTTTTTAAGACTTTTATTCTTCTCTCATACATTACATCCCAACCACAGTTTCCCCTCTCTCCACTCCTTCCAGTCCTTCCTGCACCTCCTCTCTCCCCCAGATTAACTCCTCCTCTAGTTCCCTTCAAAAGAAAAAAGAAAATAAAAAGAAAGAAAGATCAGCCCTTCCAGAGATGTCCACTGAACATGGCATAACATGGCAATAAGATTGGGCACAAATCCTCATATCATGGCCAGACATGGAAACACAATAGGAGGAAAAGAGTCCCAAGCACAGGCAAAAGAGTCAGAGACACCCACACTCCCATTGTTGGGAGTTCCGCAGGAACACCCAGCTACACAACCATAACTTACATGTGGGGGGTGGGTGGACGGGGACCTAGATCAGACCCATACAGGGTCCCTATTTGTTGCTTCAGTTTCTGTGAGTTCCTATGAGCCCTGATTAGTTGATTCAGTGGCCCATGTTCTAGTGGGGTCATGGACTCCTCTGGCTCCTACAATCCAAGGAGCATCATTGAAACTCACGTTCAGCTGACTCTACTGTTTTACCTTTCTGCTGCTGAATTTTTCCCTACATGGCATCAGCTTTTGTGAATGATCATGTAGCCTCGTGTGAAATACAGAGCCTTCTAAAATTAGGTTTCTTGATAAAAGTTTTTAAAGCATCTTTAGTGTTTTAAATATATTTATTTCTTTTATGTTTGATATTTACTACATATACCCTCTGGATTCTGTTTGGTCCTTTAGCATTTCAATAGTCTCCACTGAAAGCAATTTCAATTTCCTCACTGTGATTTTTATATCTACATGTTTCAGTATTAATTAATAACCATTTGTCATTCCTCATTTTATCATGATCCTTGAATTACAAACACCGTGAGATTGACATGGAACCTACATGGCATCAGATGTGAAGTCTCAGTTAAATAAGTTCTCTAAAAGTTATGACACACTATCAAGTATTTCTCTCCAGCTGAAACTCATTTTCTTTATTTTTCTTGTGCCATTTAATGAAGAACACTGTGATTCACATGAGAGTGTGAAGACTTTAAAGAAGGTTTTCCCCTTGACTTTCCCCCTTCATATCCCAGATTGCTTGTGGGTTTTTGTTTGTTTGTTTGCTTGTTTGAGTACAAATGGCAGACAAAATTATTTTTCCAGATTCTTGACTGTTCCTTAGGAAATTGAACCATACTGTCCATCACACTAGCATCTTTAACAGAGTTCCTGGTTAACAGAGCATTAATAAGCATTTCCCATACCTGTTTCTTCTCTGGCCCATGAAAACAATCCTGTTGTAGATTATTCTTTTACACTGTGTAAAGATGTGTCCCTCTGACTGGTTTAATAAAAAGCTGAATAGCCAATACCTAGGTAGTATTTCTGGGCAGAGAGGATGCTGGAAAGAAGAAGGCAGAGATGCAAGGAGATGCAGAGCAAGCAGGATGGGCAATATGGAGATGAGGTAATAAAGCCATGAGACAGGAAGTAAATTAATAGAAATGGGTTCATTTAAGTTATAAGAGCTAGTTGGAAATAAACCTAAGCTATCAGTTGAGCTTTCATAACTAATAATAAGTCTCCATGTCATTACTGGGGAACAGATGGTCCCAATGAAAGAGTCCAACTACACAATCCCATTGTCCAAGCCAAAAATAAAAACCAAAGTTGGGGAAAAAATGCTTGGTTCCTTCAATACTGTAGTGAAATACTTCCTTTCATCTGGGATTGTTCTTAGTATTCTCCTAATCATTTCTTACTGGAAATATCAAAGCTGTGGTAGAGTATTAGGAGATAAACTAGATATCCTATTTGCATGCTTCAACATCAGGAGGCCAACAGTGTTCTCTGAAACACTCTGTGTGACAGTCCCCTCTGTCCTGTTAAAAACAAGCCTAAAAGTGTCTTTATATCTATATTGACAAGGGGCATGAATAAAATGGAAGAAGGGTTACTGCTATTAGAGCTAAGAAAGTATTCACTGTGGCTGTTCACTATCTTGATATCCCACAATTAAAAAGTTTTCAAATAGTTTCCTCTTCCATGTGAAAGAAAATGTTAATTTCATGTCTTAAAGCATGAGATAATATAAAGCCCCCAATATAACTAAAAATTTTGGTTCATAATTTTCTCCTAAATTGAAACCTAAATTTGGTTAATTTTTATTGCCTTGGCTAGTGGAGGAATCAGAAAAACAGAGCTCTAAACACTACATGGAAAGAATAAAAGGATGTAAAATAATGTAACCAGATTTCTCTGAAACATTTTGTTGCGTGAAATCGGCACTTCCCACAGCCACCCTGCTCATGCCACAGGCTGTTGTCATCTGAAGTCTCCTCAGAGAGCATAAAACAACCCAAAGGAAACAAACATGTCAGTTATGACAATTTTTAATGACCAAGTGTCAGCTATTAAAATATGTCAAAGTAGACGTAGATACAACCCAATATTGTATCTGTTTTCAAAAGATTTTAGCTTATTTCCATTTTTAGTCATCCAAACTCCATTTTTCCATTCAGATAGGGCCATAGTTTCCTGTCACAGTTAGATTTTGTCCTCTGGAAAAAGAACATCTGTTCCCCACTCCAGGACACTGGCCGGGCCATCAGTGCTGCTGTAGTTCCTGGCCTGCAGTTCTGTTTGAGGGTCCTACATTCCTGACTCCACCATCAAGCTTTGTTCTCTTCTCTTTCAACAATGCTGTGAAGTCTCCATTGTTCTTCTATGACTTCTTTATGTTTTGAACAAAGTTGTACACTACTTATGTAAGTATAAAACTAATCTCCCATTTGCTTACAAAAGCCCCAACTAACACAAGTATTAGTATAAAAATGAGAATTGATAATCTGTTTGAAATTATGATGTTGAGATGAAGTGAGTAAGAAATAATGTCCCATTTGTGTGTTTGTGAGTGTATGTGCCTAAGATTCTATGATAGAAACTAGAAATGTCCATGACAGAACAACCAATTAAGGATTCACTTATCATCTAAGAAATATCTTCCTAAAAGCAATATTCAGAAAGACAAAGTTGCTGGCACCATAAAATATTTAAAGACTCTGAAGGTTTACAGTGCCCTACATTAGGGTGGTCAATTTCCTTGACATAGCAAAATAATGACAAACTAAAGGCTTCAAATTACCACTTTAAAGAATGAACTAATATTCACAAAGAGGCAGAAATTAAAATGATGCCGTAATTTAGCAATGCACAACCTAATTCTTTGTTTTTGTTTGTGGCCATAAGACAATGATCACAAAGAAAAGAGGTTTGGTTACTTGAAAAGGAAATAAAAAAGGAATGAATGAGTCACTGTGCCCTGCCTTGTAAAGTACTCTCTGATGGCTGCCACTGCCTAAGGAAGAAGTTCTTTTCATTTTTTTTTTTTTTTTTTTTTTTTTTTTTTTTTTTTGGAAATTGCCCTTCTTTCTTGGCTTAAAATAAGTGGTTATTTCCGTGCCTGTGGAAGCTCTCTTTTAAGAGTTAGTTAATAGTTTCTCTCATGCTTTAGTCCCTTGTTATTATACCACTAACTAGAACCAGACTCCAGAATGCCCTAGAGTGCCCTGAGTAAGAGCTAACTCATGCAAAGAAGACTAATAAACCAAAAGAATGTCAAGAATTTGCTGATCTGCTCTTGAAACATTATTTTGGACTTTGAGAGTACATGATCAAGGAAGACAAAGAAAAATTAAGATTTGCCCAAATGAGTCTATGTGTTTAACAAAAGTATATTTATAATGCACTATTTGAAACAGTATGTTATTAAAGCCGTCACTAATTAATGCCATCACTACATTTAATGAACCTTGATTCAACATTGGCACTTTCCAAAGGAATGTGAAATGTCTATAATCTTGTAGTGTAGAAGACAGAGTGTAAAGATGTTAAGAAGCAGAAAAAACATTTTGCTTTTTACCATATATATGCATATATGTTATATATTCCTTTATTAGCTCTTTAACTACATACCTAGAGTTCAAATGAAACAGCATTTGCAAATGGGAATAGAAACTGTCAGCATCTATCCAAGTGAAGTAATTAACAAGTTGGTGTATCTTAGGAAAGGTATTCCTAGGTATATCATATTTTTCTAAATATTTTAAATGGTTTTGTTTGTTTGATTTCATCTTCAGCTACATTGTTCTTGATAAACAACTATAAATCATTTTTAATAAACCCAGATAGAAATTCTATTTCTAGACACAGTGTTATGTATACAAAAGACATGCACAGAATATTCATTTATAATATTAAGCACAATAATAGCAGGTAAGAGTTGGGATTGTTCTAAACATTCATTTAAAAGGTAGGGAATTTTAAAGATATCTATACAGTTGAATAATATAGAATAGTTAAAAATTAGAGAGGTTGAGCGGATTCCAATAGGTGGATGAAAATGTCCTCTGCTTTGCTTCTCTTGGCCCCTGGCCAGGGTTTGCCATGCTAATGATATCAGCCTTTACTTTCCCTTCATGTTTCATCCAGGTACCAGTCAAGGGCATTGTTTCCTCCTTACACCTAAATGTAACTCCCAATGTACTCCCAGAGTCCCCCAGATTGGCTATGCAGGGATGCTCCAAATACCATAGTCAGTGATGCCATTCAGCTCTAAGTAGCCACAGTATCCCAGGCCCCTAAATGGCAGTGAGGGTTACCATTTCAGAGGAGAAGATGATATATTTGTCACTTGTCTCACTGATGTGACCAAATAAGAAGAAAGAAAGGAAAGATTTATTTTGGTGTACAGTTCCAGAACATGCAGCATGATGACACAAAGTTTGGGTGGCAGGAACAGGAAGCAGCTGGTCGCATGACATCCACAGAGAGGAAGCAGAGAGTGATAGATGGCTGTGCTCAGCTTTCTCTCTCTTATTTCATGAATTTGAGGCCCTGCCCATCAAATGATATCATTCACATTAACCTTTCACAGACATGCCCAGAGATTTGTTGTCATGCTGATCCTAAATTCCATCAAACTGACAAGTTTTATCATTACAATTCTACTCCTTGTCTATTTGACACCCAAACACATCATTTTGAATCATAATCTTTCACCTCTTGTCCCCAAAAGGTCATGGATAGCTCATAATGCAAAGTTTCTCAGTTCAACTTCAAAAGCCATCCTTGTCTTTAACAACTGCAACATTTTAAAAGTTCAGAGTCTGTTTCATCTGAGACTCAAGGAAATAACCAAGTTCCTATCAAATTAAACAAATCATGTATTTCCAATACATAATTGTACTGAATAAGCATTTCTGTTCCAAACTGGAAGAATGGAGATAACAAGAAACAATTGGCCCAAAGCAAGAACAAACCTCAGAAGATGAAGCATCAAATCCTGCAGCTCCAAGACCAGAATCTAGTATCTGGCTCCAAGGATGTGGGTAGCCTCACCCCTAAGTCTACCATCTGCAATACATACATACTATTCTTGGGCTGGCTCCATTCCATACCTCTAGCTTTTCTTGATGAATATTTCTTCAAGGAGGAACATCAAGAAGGCTGATCACACTGCATAGTTAGGAAGTAGAGAGTGATAAATGCTTGTGCACAGCTTACTTTTTCCTTTTTATTGAGTCTGAAACCCCAGTCCGTTGAACAGTACACCCACAAAGACATGCCATAGACTTGCTTCCATGGAGATTCTAAATCCCTTAAAGTTAATAATTAGGATTAACCATTACATACAATAAAGTTTTGCATATTATGATATAAAAATTCTATGATCATTGAAAATTCAAGTATCATGTATTAAGTTTTCTTATGAACCAGAATATTCTACTTAGTCCTTAACTCTTTAGCAACCATTTTTTTTAAGCAGCTATAACACATCAGACATTGTCTTAGTAACTAGAGTTCAATGACAATCAAAATTCTTGTTGTTGTGGAGCTTCACCTAGTAGTAACAATAGACATTTCAAATAGTTATAATGAAGAGTGACAAATAAGTACTAATATACAGCAGCCAGTAGCTGCTGTGTGAACATATGTGACCTCAGCTTACTGTGGGAGACAAGGTAGGTACTGTGGAAGAGTTCATTGCTGCTGTCACAACTTGATGATGCCATATCTGGATGTCAGCTCTACATTGCCAGTTTTCATGATGATTATTCTTTATTTTTATCTTGGAACATAACATTTTCTAATAATCTCTCACAGTATGATGTCTCAGTTTGTACTGATGGAGGCTAGAGGTGGCAATACGCCTGTGCTTTTAAAAGGGGGACAAGTGATGTGTGATCTCTTTAAAAAAAAAAAAAAAGTTAAATTCCATTTGTTAGAACTAAGTATCTTTTTGGCTTTTGTGTTTCTGTTCAAGGTTGAGTAGTGTGTCCTCTAGCCATGCTCCTGCTTGCTGTGGACAGTTACGAATGGGTAGTCCTGCTGATTTAACTACCTCACAGATATGTTAAGGCATACTGGGGTGAATCTTACAAACTTTCTCAGTCTTACTAAATGCTCAAAAAAACTGGGCCTCTGTACCACATTGTAGTCACACCAAGCTTGGCTAATTAAACTAGAGAATGAAGTTTAAACACCTCTATTATAGGTCGAGCATGTGGCTCCTATTGTAGTGGGAATGGATGAAATTAGCATGCGATTTCAAGAGATTGATGGGTTGTTTTTATTTAATTTTCCCCACTTTGGGGTTTCAAGTGACCACATTGTAATAAATTCCCAAAGTGGTAATAAGGCCATTGCAGGGGAGGGTGACATTAAGTTTTAGATACGGAGAGCTACATTAAAAAATACCTCAGGCTAATTACTGTTCATTGATGGGAAGGAACTTTCTTCACAGGGTATATTGATTGGATTGTACTTGGACAGTCTATCATTCCTGCTGTTAATAAAATTTACATCGAGTTGTTTTTTTTTTTTCTTTTGTGGAGAGGTGATAGCTCTTTGTGAAATTTTCATATTGAGGTCTTAGTATGTGAATACATTCTGTAGCTGACCTCTTCTTGAGATTTTTAACTACTGGAAATCCTTAACCAATTGCATTGTTTCCTTTATTTTGAAAATACTTTGGTTGCTTTCTATTAGATGGTTTGTACTATTTTCTGTAATCATAGTCATCTAAACAGAGCTTATTTTCTTGAACATTCAAGTTTGTAATCTAAAGATAGAATGCCATTTTCGGTGGATTTGGAGAGCTAGTGCAGTCCCTCCGTCCCTCCCTTCCTTCCTGAGGGAGTAGCGGTTGCCAAAGTAACAGGTAGCTGCTGCCTGTTGTGGAATGGGAGTGTGCCGTGTGGACATGGGGTCAGTGTGCATTACAACATACTGTAAGTCCCCTGATGGTTCTATTCCATTCTAGAAGTCTGAAACATGTAATTTGAAATCCTTAACAAAATTGGATCTAATTTTATTTATAAAGTAAAAAACAAAACAAAATTTGTGGTGGCAACCTAGCACCTCCTTCTCCCACACAAAATCTCAGTTACATTAAGTGAAAAGTCAAGTGTGCTTTTCCTAATAATTTTACAATCTGTCAAAAATTCTCTCTTCCTCCACTCCTCCCCTATAACATGAATCTTAAAAGGTCTTATTAATAAAAAACCTGGAGCCAGATAGATAGAGTGAATTCTGAAAGATCAGAGAAGCAGAACAAGCCACAGCCAACCTCACCTTCATAACTCCTCATCCGATCCTGTTTCCACAAATCCTCATACTGAAAGCTTCTGAGTCCTCACCCCAGTGGATCTCAGCTGAACTGTTACTAAAAGCCTAAAAGCTTAAAAGCCTCTAGTTCCTGGTCTTCATGCCTTATATACCTTTCTGCTTCCTGCCATCACTTCCTGGGATGAAAGGTATGTGTGTTTCTCAAGCAAAGACATGAGATCTCAAATGCTGGGATTAAAGGTGTGTGTCACCATGCCTGGCTGTTTCCAGTGTGGCTTTGAACTCACAGAGATTCAGTTCTTGCCAATGGAATGCTAGGATTAAGGATGTGTCCCACCATTGTCTGGCCTCTATGTCTAATCTAGTGGCTGCTCTGTTTTGGGAATTGAGATAAGTTTTACTAGGGTACACAGTATATTGAGGGACACAATATATCACCACACTCCCCCACTGTGGAGTCTTTAGATTCACCACTGTTAAAGCATTTTGTCATCTTTGCTTTACTCCACATTTATATCTGGTACCTCAATCAGTCTTCAAATTCTAGAATGAAAAAAATCACTTTTGAATGTGGTTATTGATGAATTGGATTAAACTGATACAGCCCTGAAACTCTTGATCTTGAGAAATGCTGCCATTTCTTAGTCTTTTACTCTGTTCTGATCAAACTTATCTCACCTGTGACAATATTTACACATGATGTATCCTGAAAATAAAACAGCCTTGATTGTTGGGTATGGAAGCTGCAAATGGAACAGAGAGGGATCTCAGCGTTCTGGTTTCTTTTGCTGTTTCTGAATGCAGTTCCCACCAGGATTGTTGTTTCGATTTAATAATGGAAGTGGTTAATAAAATACACTAAGTAATCTGTCACTATGAAGACAATGTCATAGTGAAGAGAATAATTATCAAATTATAAAACAAGGGAGATAAATACTTATGAAATCTCTCAACCAGGAAACATGTCTCATGAAGAAAGTTACTAAAGAACATAGGAGAGCTCACCAATACCTAAGATGATGAAGATGGTGAAGATGATGATGATGATGATGATGATGATGATGATTTTGGTTTTGGTTTTTCCGGACAGGGTTTCTCTGTATAGTTTTTGTGCCGGTCCTGGATCTCACTCTGTAGACCAGGCTGGTCTTGAACTCACAGAGATCTATCTGCCTTGCTCTGCCTCCCAAGTGCTGGTATTAAAGGTGTGTGCCACCTCCGCCTGGCACTTAAGACTATTTTTAAAAAATACCTATCATATCTGAGGTATAATGGTGCTTTTAATTTTTTAAAACAAGCTTTACTATGTAGCCTTGGCTGGCCTTCAGCTCATGGAGATCCATTTGCCTTGGCCTCTGAGTGCTGAGAATAAAGGCATGTATGACCCTTCCTGGCCCTAAGCATGTTTTCAGGACTAATCCAGGAAAGTAAATAAACACAATAAGCATTTTCTCAAGCTGGAAGATTTCAAATGTTCTAAATTTCAAAAATTTAGAAAATTCGGACTTTTTTGTTTCCAAATATGTATTTAATTTTCCTTTTGCTTATAAGTCTTGAAAATATAACGCATATATTTTTCTAACAGAACACTTTGTTAGAAATTAATCTGTCCTTATTTCTTACTATGAAAATAATTAAGTAAAAAGAAAATCATAGATTGTAAGAGCTGTAAAAGTACAAAATGTTATACAAGATAATCAGGTTTTATAATTGAGAAAAAATGAGCTAACTGAAAATAACAAGCTTTCGGCTCTAATACCTAATATTTCAATAATAGACTTCTTGCACAAAAAATACTGTTTTTGGATGGTTTGGAGAGAAGGCAGCCTGGAAAATGAGCAGGTTAATACACTTACGGTGTTGAAACTGTCAAATAATGAAAATAAAATAAATTGATTCAGATTGACCACATATAAACTTTCATTTTATAGATGTGAGCCAAACAGTAAAGCAAGGTGGTGTTATTAGCCAACAGTCCTGGCATTCATGAGGATGATGTTTGTTATTCTCATCATTCATTACAAACCTGTGCTAAAGGTACCAGTAGGTCTCAGTGTGCAATGGGATCACGTGCTTCAGTTCTGGAGCTGTGTCTTGACTTATGTCTTTAATTATGTCCATCCATCCTATTTCTTCTGTTCTCCCCTTTCAACTTTCTTTTATTTTAGTGTTCTATTCTCAACACTATTTATCTAGAATCTTTTGTTCTCATATTCCATTTCCTTTCCTTTTTTCTTTGGATTTTTAGGCAACTCTTCATGTTTTATCCTTTATCTTTTCTAGTCGTCTTTGGAATTATTATAATTAAAATATTTACTTAGATAATTATATTTATAATCCCCCCAGTTTTCATCTTCTATCATTTGTTTATTTGATGCCCATTCTCTTTGGTCAAGAAGATATTGGTAGATTGTCAATTTTTTATCATTTCATATGAACTTCAGGATTTTTTTCCATTTCTATGAGGAATGCCATTGGAATTTTGATAAGAATTTCTTCCAATGTGTAAGTAATTTTTTTCAGTAGAATATTTAAATAATTTAATTCTTCCAGTGCATGTGCACAGATGTCTTTCCAAGTTGCTGTGTTCTTTGAGATTTCTTTTATCAATATTTTTTAGTTTTCATCAGATAAATATTTTGGTTAGGTTTATCCCCTCACTTTATGCTGCTGATGTGACAAATGACATTTTTATAAGTTCTGTGATCACTAGCAGAGTTTTAATTGTTTTATACATTTGTCTTTTAAATCCTGTAGGAAACAAAGAGCATAGGTATAAGCCAAAATTTTAAGCTATACTATTTTTCATATCATCTGTCCATGCCTTTATATCATCCCAGTAACTTCTATTCTGAAAAGTCTCTGCTGAAACACTCACTGACAGTTTTACTGGGAATTCCTCAGAAATGATGAGTCACTCTGTCTTACTGGTTTTTGAGATTTGCTGGGTTCTGACTCATGAGAGTTTGAACATAATTTGTCTCAGTATATATTTCTTTGGATTGAAACCGGTTCCAGTTAGCTGAGCTTTCTGCAGTGAGTATCAACTTTTTAAATCAAAGTTTGGAAGTTTTCGTCTATTATTTACTTATTATAATAATCTTTTCAGGACTTCCTCCGCTTTCTTCTCCAGTATCTCTATTGATTCACTTACTAGGGTTTGGTAAGGTCCTTGACTTATTTTCCATTTTCTTCTTCTTCTTCTTCTTCTTCTTCTTCTTCTTCTTCTTCTTCTTCTTCTTCTTCTTCTTCTTCTTCTTCTTCTTCTTCTTCTTTTCTTCTTCTTCTCTTTCTTCTTCCTCCTCCTCCTCTCCTCTCTCCTCTCCTCCTCTCTCTTCTTCTTCTTCTTCTGTTTTTGTTTTGTTTTGTTTTTGAGACAGAGTTTCTCTGTGTAGCTTTGGTGCCTAGCCCATTTTCTTTTTTTAAGTTGCTTTTTACTTTTCAGATTTGATTGTTCAAAAGTATCTGCCTCCAAGTTCCTTGATTCTTGCTGTTGACTCTTGAGCCTGCTCTGGATACTCTTAAATCAGAGTACTTGTCTGGCTGCTCTGATTAAACACCCAACAATACAACAAATTTTGTTTCAGAAATACGAGATACACTGTATGCTTTCTTAGCAATTGATCTTTCTCTTACTGTACTCGGAGGGTAGTCCTCATGTCGTAGATATTCTGAACTTCTCTCCTTCAGCACTAAACATCGCTTTGATGCTAACCATCCCATTGGCCTTTCAGCCTCAGTGCTTGTTTCCTCCTTCCCTGTCACTTCATTCCTACTTGCTTTCCCCACATCCTCAACTAGTCCCCTCCCTAGCATTATTTTTTTCTGAATTATCAAAATATTGGCTTTTCTTTTTCCTTAAAAGAATTAGTCTTCTACACCCATTCCATTACTATTCACTTATTTCTTGACCACCCATAATTTATATTATGTCCCATTTCTATCCTCTTTCTTTTAAAATCTCCAAATGCTTACTTGTCCCATAGATTTTTCTCACTTACTACAGTTACTAATTGATTAAGAAGCTAATGTTGATCACTTTTTTCTCACTCTGGTAACTGCATTCTTTCTTCAATCCCCCTTGATGTCATAGGTTGCCTATTTTGTGTGGTTTTATTTGTAGGCTCTTAAGTAGTGAAAATTATAACAATAGCCTGCCCTTAGTCCTTTTCCCAGCAATTCTATCTTTCCAATGAACTTCATTCACTCCCTTGACTTAAAGAAATGCTTCCATGTGGATCCATTGTGTTGTATAGTTCAATAAATTGTGGAGAGCACCAAGGTGTGGAATCAGAACAAAGATGCTTGCCTTGTATCTCCTCTCCACCAAATAACTAATTCCTGCTGCCTTTAATTATATCTTCCAAACCTTTGTATTCTGACTTCTAGATAAAAAATATAAGTACTCTTCCAGAATTCAGTATCATGGCTTCCCCTAAATGTAAGGAATGCAGTATACAAAAAAGACATCTTATTATTTTCTAAATCTTGCCAATATTCCAATTTATATTTGCATCTTTTACAAGTTATTTTCCTAAGTCATGATAAGATCAGCATGTGCATTTTCCCAATATTTCATCAATAGTATATTATTGCTTAAAAATTAAGAGTGAATGGTGAAGCATTTTAATTTATGTTCTACAAAATGAAGAAAATCCTGACAGTATTTACTTATAGGAAACTATATATTTGGGAGACTGGAGAGATGGGTCAGAGGTTAAAAGCTGGCTTCTCTTCCAAAGGATGAAGACTTTATTCCCAGCACCCACATGGCAGCTCACAGCTCTTTTTAATTCCAATTCTAGAGGACTGGATATTCTTTTCTTGCCTCTGTGGGCACCAGGCACACATGTGGTGTACAGACACACACTCCTCTAAAACACCCATACACATGAAATAAATTTTAAAAAGAATAAAACAAGAAATGCTATATTTGGGCTAATAGATGTTTATTGAGTGGAGTTATAACCTTCATAATCATGTGGTAGATAATGATACCTTTCTTCTCCTTGTAATACTGGGTTAAGTTCAAAATGATTCTACAGAAAATGCGTTGTCGGTGCCCTAAAGGGAGCACCCCAACCCTTGACAGTTGCACACTGCAGTTCTTCATCCCTCAGTGAACTCACTTAGACTGATACCTGACATCCCACACTAACCATGGAAAAGTTTCAGGCTCAAGAGCTGCATAGGATGCTTTACCCACCATTTTGGAAGACTTAGAAAAGCTATTTCCTGTAACACACTGCATATCCTATGGAGATTTCAAAGCCAGAATTGGTGATGTCTTACTACAACTTTAATAAGATCTAATATATAATCTAGAAATAATGTATAGTATATGAGAGATGCATGTAGGTTTTATACAATATGATGCCATCTTATATAAGAAACATGAAGATCTGTGTGTTTTGGTATCTACTGGAGTCTAAGAACTAATCAGCAGCAGACAATAAGGAAGGTTTCATATTTCTAAAATGTCATTATTTCCAACAGTGTATTTTACACACTTAAAACCTTAGACTTTTTGTAGTCAGTCATTCTCATTTCTTTAGTTCTATTTTTATTCTTTCCCCTTTGATTAACTTTAAAAGTAATCTCTTTCCATGCTACCTTTTAATTAAGTTCATTACTTCAGTAAAACTTCCTCTCTTTCATAATGATGTTTCCCTTAGATGAAATAAAAAAAATCATAATTCATTATTGAAAATATTAATGATGCCCTAATTCTTCTATTATTTTCTTCAAATATAATTTGTCTTCAATATCATTTAAATCTTCTTAGAATTTTACTTCTACAATTTTTGTTTTTGTAAAGTGATTTTTCTAACTAGACTATAAGGGATTTGGGGTCAAAGTTATATACATTCAATATTCCATCTATCAAGGGTACATATACTGTCTTTGTCCAACAATGAAATTATTGTACATACAGTTCTAAAAGTTATACCTAGAAGTAAAAGTTGAATAACTACATAGATACTTCTATCAAAAATCTAAAAGCAAGACTAAAAGTATATACATAAGAAATTATGCATATCATATTTTAAAATTACTTGGAAAGAAAGAAGTCAAACTTTCCCTATTTGTAGATGATATGATATACATAAATGACCTCAAAAATTCTACCAGGAAACTCCTACAACTGATAAACACCTTCAGTAATGTGACAAGATACAAGATTAATAAAAAAAAATTAGTAGGCCTCCTATACACAAATAATAAATGGGCTGAGAAATAACACCTTTTACAATAGCCACACATAATATAAAACACCTTGGGGTAACACTAACTAAACAAGTGATAAGAACTGTATGATAAGAACTTTAAGTCCTTGAAGAAAGAAATTGAAGAAGGTATCAGAAAATGGAAAGATCTCCATGCTCATGGATAGGTAGAACCAACATAGTAAAAATGGCAATCTTGCCAAAAGCAATCTACAGATTCAATTGCAATCTCCATCAAAATCCAAAAAAAATTCTTCACAGACCTCGAAAGAACAATACTCAACTTCATATGGAAAAGCAGAAAACCTAGGATATATAAAACAATCCTTTACCATAAAGCATCTTCTGGAGGCATCACCATCCCTTACTTCGAGTTCTACTATAGAGCTATAGTAATAAAAAACAGCTTGGTATTGGCATAAAAAGTGACATGTGGACCAATGAAATCGAATTGAAGATCCTAACATTAATCCACACTAGTATGAACACCTGATTTTTGACAAAGAAGCCAAAACTGTACAACGGAAAAAAGAAAGCATCTTCAACAAATGGTGCTGGCACATCTGGATGTCAACATGTAGAAGAATGCAAATAGATCCATATCTATTGCCATGTACAAAACTCTAATACAAGTGGATCAGAGACCTCAACATAAATCCAGCTACACTAAACCTGATAGAGGAGAAAGTAGGAAATAGCCTAGAACGCACTGGCACAGGAGACCACTTCCAAAATATAACACTTGTAGCACAGACACTGAGAGCAACAATTAATAAATGGGGTATAGATAAATTTCTAAATGGTCTTATTAAATAAAAAACACAGAGCCAGATATGGGGGGTGAAAACCTGAGAGATCAGGGAAATAAGGTAAGTCACAGCTAACCTTACCTCACCAACTCTGCAGTGTCCAAATGCGAGATACTTCCTGTCTACCCATGCCTATATGCCTTGCTGTTCTGCCATCTGATTTGCTCTCTCTGTCCAGCTACATAACTTTATCTTCCTGTCCAGCTCTGTCACTTCCTGTCAGCCTGCACAGACCTCCAGATCTATCCCTGGTGAGTGACTGGCTTTCTGGATCCCATTACCTATGGTTGGACACTTTGATCGCCCTTGAGGCAGCAGAGAGGGACTGGGTCCTGCCTCAACTGAGTGTACCAGGCTTAGCTGGGAGAACTTAGCTGGGAGAACTTAGGCTTTTGGAGGACAGGAGGAGTGGTGGGTCTGTGGGGGGGCCTAAGTGTGGGAGGGTGGGAGGAAGGATGAGAGGGGGATCTGTGGTTGGTAGGTAAAATGAATACGAAAAAATTTTTAAATAAAAAATAACAGTATAAAATCACTTTGAATAAACTATTTTTAAGATAAAACTAAATATATTAAATTACACTTATTTTAGAAATTTTCAATCATATACAAGAGTGTGAAGGATAAAATAATAAGCTCCCATTGACTTGAACAATAATCAACTCATGCATTTGTTCCTTTTACAGTGTGCCATTCATTCCTTCCATATGACTGAAATTGAATCTAGATAACATACTAACATCAAATATTTCTAAACAATATTATCAGTATTATGTGAGGTAAAGGCTATGCTGGTCTCCTAGTTAGGTTAGTTTTTTGTCAACTGAACACAATCTAGAATTACCTGGGAAGGGCAACCTCATTTGGAAAAAAAAATGCCTCCATCAGATTGGCCTGTAGGCAAGTTTGTGAGGCATTTTCTTGATTAATGATCTATGTGGGAGGGCCCAGTCCACTGTGGGCAGAGCTACCCCTAGCTATAAGAAAGATAGTTGAACCTGAGCCTGAGAAGCAAGCTAGGAAACTGTTTTTCCATGGCCTCTGCTTCAGTTCCTGCCTTAACTTTCCTCCATAATGAACTGAGATTGGTGTATGTAAACTGAAAGAAACTCTTTCATCCCTCAGCTGCTTTTGGTCATGGCCTTTATTACAGCAAAAGAAAGCCAACCAGAATGTTGGTTTATAGGATTCTTAAAGAAAGGGTGATTAGTGGCAAAGTGAATCATAACTTTACAGGCTGAATTAGTGGCAGACATAGATATACAAAATCCTCCCTATTCCTCAAAATATCCTGATATTCTCCTTGTTTCCTTGTTAAGTGGCTATGTATTCATTTCCTGAAAGAGTAACTTATTTCTTTCTGGATTACAGCCCATTTATTTAAAGGTATCCTTATCCCAGAAGTTAAAAGGCTGTTATTTTAAAAGATCATCATTTTCAAATCATTCACATATCTTCTCTTTACTTTTTTGTTCTTCAAAGTACATTATAATGTCTCTCTAAAGGCAATGGTTTATACTAGTCATGCTAGCAGGCAGGGCTTGGGATTCAGGACTAGTCATATGCAATTAGCTTGAGAATTTCAGGCATCATGTATGCTGAAGCCCTGTATCTGCATCATCTCATAGGAATGAAATCCATCCCAACCACAAACATCATCTGAAATCACTCATTGATGAAATTACATTGCTTATGCTATTTAGAGATATTTGTACTTTATTAAGATGTATTATGATACAAATCAGAATATATGTACTGCAGATTTGATTTGAGATGCTTTTATAAAAGAAATGTAGGGCAATACTGTGAACTTTGATATCTGGAAAAAAGATGACTAATTTGAGGAGGAAAAAAAATATTGTAATCATTACAAATCAAGACAGGATTCCCTAAGAACCCACTAGTCAAGTCTGCTAGAGAAGCAAGTGGGCCAGGGAAGAAGGTAGCTTCAGATCTGAACTTTTCTTCCTCCCCCAGATCTAATCTCCCAGTCTCATCTCTAGACCTGTTGCATACTATCTGTTGTTGCCTCTCCTCACTCTCTGCCTCTATTCCTCATGGACTAAGCAGATCCTGGAAGAGCATCCTGCTTTCCTTTCTCCTGTGGACCCTTTCACTGTTCTAGCCCATCCCCATCCCTAAGTGTCAGCTCCTAGTACTGAGAAAAACATACTGCCTGAAATCTTGCCAGTGGCCACATCTATCAAGATTGCAGAATAAATCCCTACACAGAGCAACCTCATCCTCCTAAGAATCAAGGAAACAGAAACTAAAGAATGAAACACCCTCCCAACAAAGATAAGACCAGATAACATTACCTAGAATTACAATCATCCAAAACCCATATGCCTAGAAGCCAGCATGAAAACACAATCAACAAGAGCCAGCACAGTGTGTCTCCACTAGAGCCCAGCAACCCTACTGCAGTAGATTGAGAAATGCAACATAGATGAAGCACAATACAAGAATTTTAAAATAACCTCGATAACATAGTCTAAAATAACATAATTATGAATATGATAGAGGGTATTAAAGGAGAAAAGAATAAATCCCTTGAAGAAATTTATAAAAACACAAGCAAACAGTGAAAGGAAATGACCCAAAAGTAGAAGTGGAATAAAAAAAGAAAACTCAAACTGAAGGAAATCTGAAAAATAAATTTTAGGAACTCTAACAGGAACCTCAGAGTTAAGCTTCACCAAAAGACTACAAGAAATTGAAGAGAGAATCTCGGGCATTGAAGACAAGATAGAAGAAATGGATATCCCAGTCAAAGAAAATGATAAATCTAAAAAGCTACAGGCACAAAACATCCGGGAAATCAAGGACAGTATGAAAAGACTAAATCTAAGAATAGTAGGAGTAGAAGAAGGAGAAGAAACTGAGGTAAACAGTACAGAAAATATTTTCAACAAAAATCATAGAATATTTCCCTAACTTAAAAAAGATGCATATCAAGATAAAAAGAAGCAAACAGAAGACCAAAATTGACCAGAAAAGAAATTATCCTCAGTACCTAGTAATCAAAACAATAAAGAAATACATACAGAACAAAGAAATAATATTGAAAGCTGCAATGGGAAAAGACCAAGTAACAGATAAAGGTAGACTATTAGAATAACACCTGACTTGTCAACAGATTCTAAAAGCCGGAACAGCCAGGACAGATGTTCTAAAAAACTGTAAGAGATCATAGCTGCCAACCCAGACTACTATACACCAAAACTTTCAACACAATAATGAAGAAAAAATACATTCCATAATAAAACCAAATTTAAGCAGAATTTATGTACAGATCCAGCCCTACAGAAGACACTATAAAGAAAACTTCAATCTGAAAAGGTTTATCCCACTCAAGAAAAGACAAGGAATAAATAATTCTAGACTAGCAAATCAAAAAAGGGGGAATCTCTCTCACACACACACACACAACAACAACAACAACAACAACTAAATAGGAATTGACAAACATGGCTCATTGATAAATCTCAACATCAATGCTTCAGTCCCCCAATAAAACTAACACAGTGGATGCAAAAATATGATCTATCCTTCTGCTTCATCCAAGAAACACACCTTAACATCAAGGATAGACATTACTTGAGGATAAAAGGGTGAAAAAAGTTATTTCAAGAAAACTGACCTAAGAAAAACGCTGGTATAGCCATTTCAATATCTGAAGGAGAAAAACATACTTCAAACCAAAACTAATCAGAAGAGATAGTAAAGGACACTACAAACTCATCAAAGGAAAATTCTAAAAAGACATTGCAGTTCTTAGCATTTATTTCCCAAACACAAGGGCATCCAAGTTCGTAAAATGAAACATGTTATTACAACTTAAATCTCATATTCATTCTCACACTCATGGTGGGTGACTTCCATACCCAACTTTCACAGGTCACCCAGACAATAACTAAACAGAGAAATGCTAGAGATAACTAACAACATAAATCAAATGGAGCCATCAAATACTCACAGAACATTTCAATCAACACAAAAGAATATACCTTCTTCTCAGCAGCTCATGGAACTTTTCCCAAAATTGACAACATACTTGGATATAAAGCAAGTCTCAACTGACTTTCCAAATTAAGGAAATTAGATTGAAAGGGGACATAATAACAGATACTGAGGGAATACAAAGAATTATAAGTATATACTTTAAAAGAAATACTCTAGCAAATTGGAAAATCTAAAAAAAAAAAAAAAACAGATAATTTTCTCAGTACATTTCACCTAAAAATTTCCATCGACATCTGATAAGCATTTAAACAGACCTATGACCTCTAGTAAAATAGAAGCAATAATTAAAAATCTACAGCCCTAACATGTAAGTGATTACCAATGCATAGGGTGGGAATATGGAATAAGATTTAGGTTGGTGTAAAGATGGAAGAGGATGAGGAGTAGATACTAAAAATGCTGTTGGAGGCAGCCACAATTGAAATGAAAAGATTGTGGGTCAGAAGTTCAAGCTACACTTAGCCGATATATCTTATTATATACTTTAGGTTTAGTTGAAGTCAATTAAGATCATCCATTCAGTGTCTGTGAATGTGTAAGAAAGTAGAGGGACAAAAAAGTCATGAAAAAATAATGCTAAACTAATGGCATAAGAAAACAGAATCACAATGGGACCATAACAGAAAAAGAGACATGTTAACTGACCAAGGCCAAGAAGAATTTACCAAATAAAAGGTGGTCTAAGGATTAGATGGTCCAAAGAAATAAGTTGGAAAAATAATAACTTATTTGTTTTTGGAAGCAGAGAATCAGGGATTATGTTAGAGGACTTATCATCAGGTCCAAATAATTGTCAAGGCAAAGCCAATCTCCAACTATTTCTCTACCCTGCTCCTACCTTCCTGAGACATCTAAAAGCAAATACCAGATATCATAGCAATAGCAAAATGTTTTAATATGCAAACCAATCAGAATATACCTTTGCAGAGGATATCCAAAAGATGCATACATTGAGGTTTTTTTTGGCGATGTCACAATGTGAATGGAGGTCATTGAACGGTTCCTTGTGAGAGCAGATTCTCTTAAAAAAAGCATCCAGAGAAAGAAAGAAAGGCAGGCAGAAGCAGAGAATACACAGAGTGTTGAAGGAAGAAAATATTGCCATTGGAGTTGCCTTAAAGTAAGGAATAAAGAACTTGTTTATGGACTGTAGGAAGAAGCCAATGAAGTTATCGAGGGAGGAGAGAGGGCATTGTCTGTTGTACTCTATTTTTAAGAAAACCAACTCTTTGTTTTGTTGGCTTTGTATTTCTTTCTCATCTCTATTTCATTAATTTCACCCTAATTTTGATTATCTCTCCCCATCTCCTGTTTTGGGGTATTGATTCTTGATTGTCCTTGCTTTTCCTTGCTATCAAGGCCTTCAGGAGTATCATTGCATTATTAATTTGAGATTGCACTTTGTGCTATAAATGTTCCTCTTAAGACTGCCTTCATTTTGTCCCATGGATTTTGGTATACTATCTTTGTTTTCATTTTCATTCAATTCTAGATATTTTTAAATTTCCTTCTTGACTTTTTCTGTGACACAATTGTCATTCAGTAGTGTGTTTGTTTAATTTCCATGAGTTATGTACTTTCTGTAGTTTCTGTTGTTGATATCCAGACTTATTCCATTGTGGTTAGATAGAATGCAGGATGTGATTTTTAATTTTCCTGTACATATTGAAATTTGCTTTATGTTCTAATACATGGTCTATTTTTGAGAAAGAGCCTTTTCTTTTGAGAAGACTGTGTATTCATTGGTGTTTGTGGGTAATGACCTGTAGATGTCTGTTATGGGTCCCAAGTATCTGGAGTTAGACTGTTGATAGCGTTTCTTGACATGGAAATTTTGTCTCTCTTTTGTTGAGTTGGTGTTTAGATCTCTGTTTCCTGTTATTCAAATTTGTCAAGTTGTAGACTTGGAGCTTAGGGCTCAGTCTTGGGATAACTCAATGTTGATGTTCAAACAAGGTATCAGAATTGATCTGAGTTCAGCTAGGGCTAGGTGAATTTTCAAAGACCAGGAGTAGACCTTAGGTAGAATTAGAACATCTTCACAGCCTGTCCTCAGGCATATGGGGGGAGGCGCAAGGGTGGGTAGGCTGATGATGCAACTGTGGGGTGCCTATCTGGAAATGGGAACCTGGAGAGCAAGCATGGTACAGGTGGTCCTTAGACAGGCTACAGGCATTGACACAATTGACAGCTTGAGTCTGGGGTCCCATTGTGGAGACAAGGGCAGGCCAGGGAGCATTGGATAGGTGGTCATCCAGCAGGCCTCCAGAGTACATAAAGTTAGTGGCACTAGTCTAAGGTCTCTACTGGAAGAGGGATAGGTTGGCAGGCACAGGAAATGTGGTCCTCAGGCAGTCCAGAAAGGATTGGGTGGAGTTGTCAATGAGAATCTGGAATGTGTATCTAGAGAAAGCAGCCACCGGGTGAGTGCAGGACTGGTGGAGTTGGTAACTGAATTTGAGATCCTTATGTGGAGAGAGGGGCTGGGAAGTGGGAATGGGATATATTGTTCTCTGTCAGGCCATAGGTCAAGTAAAATTGTGTGATATGAGTCTAAGGTGTGGTGGTATTGTGTATTCTAATAAATTTATCTGGGGTCAGAGAACAGACAGCCACTAGATACAAAGGCTAGAAAATGGTGGCACTCACACCTTTAATCCTAGCATTCCAGAGATAGAAATCCCTCTGGATCTCTGTGAGTTCAAGGCCACATTGGAAATAGCCAAGCATGGTGACACGCCTTTAATCCCAGAAAGCCAGCCTTTAATCCCAGGGAGTGGTGATAGCAGAAAGGTATATAAGGCGTGAGGACCAGAAACTAGAGGCATTTGGCTGTTCAAGCATTTGGGCTGGTTAAGCATGTGGCTGATTAAGCATTCAGGCTTTTGAGCAGTAATTCAGCTGAGACCCATTCCGGATGAGGACTCAGAGGCCTCCAGTCTGAGGAGACAAGACCAGCTGAGGATCCGGCGAGGTGAGATAGCTGTGGCTTGTTCTGTCTCTCTGATCTACCAGCATGGACCCCAATAACTGACCTCGGGTTTGATTTTATTAATAAGAACTTTTAAAATTCCTGCTACACTAAGGTCCTTGTCTGGAAAGGAAAGACCAGTGGGAATGCATGGAACAATTGGTCCTCAGGCTGACTGCAGGGAAGTATGGAGTGGGTGGTGTGAGTCTGGGATCCCTACCTGATGACCTACCTCATTTTCTAAAAAGATTCCTAAAGGTGAAAACCATAGTTTCCTTTTAAACTTCTTTAAAGAATTAAATACTCCAGGTATTTCATTGTATAGAGATTTAACTCCCACCACTGTATTGGCAATACTCAAAGGTATATATACATCATGTCATCTGGCAGTTAACACAAAATAACGTCTTTCACGAGAGCAGCTGTACGGTTTGTAAAACAAGCAGTTGTTCTTCAGGAAGACATATATTTCTGCCTAATGCATTGGAGACCTAATTTAGCACATAATGAAAAATATTTTCACACAAAAGAGTCTTTCATCAAGATTTTGTGTAGCTTTTGAATACCGTTTGTTGCCATTGGGCTACTTATATATCTTCTCTGAGAAAAAAAAAAATTAAGCCTATGTAAACCTGGGCAAATCCAGGTTTTAAAAATCTTATATTCATCTTCTATTCTTAACTTTAATACATTCTATACTGGCCCTTAAATCACTACTAATTTTATCCTTAAAGGGTCATGGAACAACAAATGCCTTTTATTAGACAGTTATTCATTAATCAATGCTATACACCATCATTAATGTTGTTAGGGATATAGCTTCATAATATTTGTGGTAGTTTGAAAGAAAATGGCCCCCAAAGGGAGTGGCACTATTAGAAGGAAGTGTGTCACTGTGGAGGCAGACTTTGAGATCTCATTTGCTTAAGCTTCCCTCAATGTGACTGTCAGTCGACTTCCTGTTGCCTGCAAGATGTAGGACTCTCAACTTTGCCTGCACACTATTATGCCCCCTGCCATGACGATAATGGACTGAACCTCTGAAACTGTAAGCTAGACCCTTCAATTGAATGTTTTCCTTATAAGAGTTGCATGGTCATGGTGTCTCTTCACAGCAATAGAAATCCTAACTAAGAAAATATTCTACAGTAAATAAATTCTGAGCAGCATTTATGGAAGTGTAGGTATGTGGTAATCATTCAGAACAAGTAAGCAATTATAATCAAGTTTGGATTTCATCATTGGGAATACTGGGAAGAATAACAAACACCAAAAGCCTTTGGAAAAGCCATATGGAGACCTACTACTGCAGAAGCTTCCAAAATATATATACATATGTGAAATGAATTTAAATGGAGTCACTATATAATAGGGAAGACAATTCCACAAATTAACATTTTATGCCACCATGTATAACCTAAAGTGCCAGGAATGGTTTCCATCTTGTTCAGTTATTGGGTTAAAGGGGTCCCATAGAATCGTCCAAAAACTATAAACTATTGTGAATACTATTTATTGTTCTCCATAATCTGATGATAAGGCCTTATTGCTGGATACAACTTACATAATCAAACATCAAGAAATCAAGCTCGTTCCCAACTTGAAGCTTCACCTCTACTGACTAGCATTCATGATGCCAGTGTAGTTTGTACAATATTGAAAAAGAAAATTAATAATCGATATCACCCAGCTACAAACCCTGTGACCTACAACAATAACCTGTATGTAAGATAGGTGGCACAAACCTTATGGGAATAGCTAACCACTTTTTGATTGGATCTAAGGCCCATTCAATGAGGTGGAACTATACCTGACACTGCCCAAGTATCCACAAACCTGAAACTAGATAGATCATGGACCCAGGGGAAAAACACTACTATTATTCTGCTAAAGGAACATAGGAATACAATGAATGACTTCTTATGACATACTATGGTATACATAGATCAGACCATAACTCAGCCCACATGAGAGAAGCTTTTTTCTTGAAGTAATTGAGTTAATTAACTCAACCCACAACTAGACAATGCACAGAGAGTAAGAGATTGGGGAGCACTCATCCTATAGGGAATGTCTTTATCAGACCCCCCACCCTGTTAAGGCTAAGGAATCTAGGCAGAGAAGGAAGCAGAGGGATTGTAAGAGCCAGAGGTGGTAGATGACTCCAAGGAAACAGTGTCTTCCAGACACAACAGGACTGATAAACATATGAACTCACAGAGACAGACAGCATGGAAAAGACCAACACAGATTCAAAGCACACAAAATCCCGGTACTGAAAAGGGGAGTAGACACAAATTCCCTCTTCTAACCAAGAAATTAGTTACAATTGGTTTCTTCTAGGAAAGGGAAAAATCATTTTCTCAAATGGAGTGTCATTGGGTATATTAGTCACACTCCAGAGTAGCCTCAGTGCCTGGGAGTAGCTGGCCAACACAAAATAGAATCCAGACATTCTTGTGAACATTTTATGTTTTATTTTATTTTGACATTTTTGTCTTATTGGGTTTTTATTTTGTTTTGTTTTTTGTTCGTTTTTTCACAGAGAGAACAAAAACATAAAGTTGAGTGGATACTGAGATGGGGAACATCTGGGAGGAGTTTGGTAGGAAAAGGAATATAACCAAAATATATTCTATGAAAAATTAATAAAAATAATAAATTTTAAAAGAATATTGCAATACTTTGGAAGATTTTATTTTTCTTAATTTTAGTGTGTATGTGTGTGTATAGTCATGTGTGTCACTGTGTGCATGTGGAAGTCAAAGGACAATTCTGTAACCTTGTAGGATCTAAGAATAGAAATAAGGTGGTCATAGACACGTGTCTTAACCCACAGAACCCTCTCATTGACCTAACTCCTTAAAAGTTTTGCTAATAATTAAGCAGTCAACTTCAAGATATTGTAATCTAAGAAGCATTCATTAGTCATTACCTTGGAAAACTGAGATACATAATTGAATATGCTCTCAATTGTATTTACTATGAGCTAGTCAATGTCTGAAATCTATACATATACTCAATAATTGAACCTTCACAGCAAATCTGTGTGGCACATACTATCACTATCCTCATTTTATAGCTGAAAATAGAACTATTGAGAAACTAAGCATCTTGCCTAGATCATACACTAAACCCATACCTCTCCAAACTTATTAAGTAAGATAGTTATTGACTGTATGAACATATTTAGTTAAAATTGGGAGAATAATATTTTTTAACGAGAAAATAATACAAAAAGATGAGGAACAGAGGCTGGAGAGTAGCCAAGCTATTGAGAGCTTTCAGAGGACCTGGGTTCAGTTCCCAGTATCCACATGGTGACTTACAACCATCCATAACTCCAGTTCCAGGAAACCCAATGCCCTCTTTTGGCATCCATCAGCATCAGGTGTGTATGCAGTATACACACATGCAGGAAGAAATCACTGATACACAAAAAAGAAATATAAATAATTTTAAAAATTTAAAATAAATAGAATGAGAGAGAAATAAAACTGATTAGAAAGACTCCAGTGAGGATAGGACCAATATGTAGGTCAAAGCTAAAGAACAACAATGAGTTCAACGAAGACCTAAAGCCAGAAAAGAATTGGAGGCCATGTTTACCTTCTTAGATGCTAAGACCCAGAAAACAAATTCTCATAGTTGACTAAAATTAGAACTGTACCAGCACTCTAACAGATACTAATCGTTTACTGCTTCTGAGCCAGGATCTCACTAAGTATTTGTAGTAAGTTCTGAGTTAGGCAGTGTCTTTACCTACCATTAGGTTTAATGATCAATAGCCACAAAGTCAATAACTCCAGAATAAGGTCATTGCCAGAAGACCTCTAGACAAATAGAAAAGATTAATAGTCCTTGTAGAGCTGATGAGATGGTTCAGTGGGTAAGGGAAGTTGTCACTAAGCCTAATGTATGAACAGAGTTCAGTCCATAGGACCAACATGGTGGAAGGAAAGAACCAACTTATCCTATGAACTCCATGTGTGTTCCCTCCTCCATGAAATAAATTAATAAATATAAAAATAAAATAGGAAAACAGTGACTGAGAATGTTAATAGTCACCCTAACAAGAAACATAAAGGAAAGGAAACATTTTGCAATAAAGACAGCGACTGTCAAAACTCTGCACCCACAGAACTGGCTCAATTTGAATCAGCGGGTGCTCCATGAACACCACAGGCATTGAATCTGTTTGTTCCAATATTTAAATGACATTTGCCAAGATCCTAAAATGAACTGGGCAATGACATTTCAATGATGAGTGGTAAATGTGGCTGGACCTCAAAGCTCGTGGCCTTACTCATCTAAAAAGAAAGTTAGACATAAGGGCTAAGGGATACCTCTTAATTTATCCTGGAGATTAAAGTCTGAAGATGTAGTTTCCATCTGGAAAGATACAGTTGATAAACAAAGGCTTCAAAGTGAAAACATGCTTAGTTTAAGTCTTCAAAAATGGATGCTGCTTGTCATGAGTGTAGGGAAACGAAAGAGGCATCAAAAAGGCATACACATGTGTGACTGAGGATGGAAAAGCTCTCCCACTTGATAAGTCATAACTGACTCTTCCCATGGCATCTAGGTACACACCGATTAGACTGTGCCTAAAGAGAAAGAAACTTAAATCTATAAACCTCAAGCATAGCTCATCAAACTACAGTAAATGACGCCAGACCACATGAGGTGGCAAATTCTTTTTAAAGCACTCTCCAGATGAGTGAATTACAAAATGAAAATGACCCTGGCTAAGAAAATAAATAGAAATTCTGTCTATTTTCTTCTTTTGCACTGTCAGAGTAGCTCAAATAAACAGTATATCTTCTAAACCACAGAGCGGCTGGCTTTGTGCTCATGTCCAAACACTGGAAGTAGACTCTGCCTTCATCTCTTTGGGTGGCTACTGAGAAATAGTCCATGGAAAACAAGAGGGACGGATGTGGAAATTGAACTGTGACCCTTAATTCAGCAGGTTGGAGATCACAGATTAGCCTCAAGGTCTAACCCTTTGCCCAAGAAAGAAGTGAGTTGGGGGAGTAGCTAGAACAGTGCTGAGGGTGGGGAGATGAGACGGTAGCTCAAAAGCAAGCAAGTTGATGACTAGGTCTGTAAACAGGCATTGCTCAGCTTCTGACAGTAGGTGATTGAGTGCAGTGGAGGGCACTTCTGTACAGTGTGCTAACCCCATGTCCAGAGGGCTGACCAGTACTTCCCACACACACACCCCTCATCCCCTCCTCCAACAGGGTAAGGTCTCCCATGGGGAGACAGCTAAGCCTGGTACATTCAGTTGAGGCAGGACCAAGCCCCTCCCCACTTTATCTGGGTGAGCAAGGTGTCTAACCATAGGTAATGGGATACAGAAAGCTGGCTCATGCAGCAGGAATAGATCCTGATCACATGGCCAGGAACCCCTCAAACAGACCCAGCTATACAACTGGTTCCTGTATGCAGAGGGTCTAGTCTGGTCCCATGCAGATACTACAGTTGTCCATCTAAAGTTCATGAGTTCCTTTGAGTTTGGTTCAGTTGCCTCTGTAGATTTCCCCAACATGATCTTGACCTCCCTTGCTCATATAATCCCTCTTCCCTCTCTTTGGCTGGATTCCCTGGCGTTAGGCCTTATTCATGGTTGTGGACCTCTGTATCTGCGTCCATCAAGTTACTGGATGAAGGCTCTATGATGACAGTTAGGGTATTCACTAATCTGGTTACCAGGGTAGGCCCCTTCAGGCACCCTCACCACTGTTGCTAGTAATCTAACCTGGGGTCATCCTTGTGGATTCCTGGGAATTTCTCTAGCACCAGGTTTCTCCCATACCTCATAATGTCTCCCTCTAACAAGATATCTCTTTCATTGCTCTCCCACTCTGTCACTACCCCAGCTCAACCATCTTGTTACTTCATGTTCTCGCCCCCATCCTCTCCCTTCTACTGTCCCCCTCATTCCCAGTTTATTCATAGAGAGCTCATCTGTTTCCCCTTCCCAAGGTGATCCATGTATTCCTCTTAGGGTCCTCCTTGTTTCCTAGCTTCTCTGGAGCTGTGGGTTGTAGCCTGATTATCCTTTGCTTTACATCTAGTATCCACTTTTGAGTGAGTACATATCATGTTTGTCTTTCTGAGTCTGGGTTAACTCACTCAGAATGATATCTTCTAGTTCCAGCCATTTGCCTGCAAATTTCATGATGTCATTGTATTTTACACCTGAGTAACACTCTATTGTGTATATGTACCACATTCTTTATCCATTCTTCTGCTGAGGGACATCTAGGTTCTGGCTATTACGAATAATGCTGCTGTGAACATAGTTGAGCAAGTGTCCTTGTGGTATCATTGTGTCTTGAGGTAGATTGATTCCCAATTTTCTGGGAAACTGCCATACTGATTCCTAAAGTGGCTATACAAGTTTGCACTCCAGTTTGAAAACCCAAATTATTTGTCAAACACCATGCATGTCAGAGTGCACATGCACAAATGCCCTAGACGTCAAACATTTTTTAACAGAACATCATGGAGAAAGAAAAATATGCATAAGGCATAAAAAATGAAAATAAACATGAGGAATAAGCACTTGAGGCACATTTCACCAAGCTAATCAGCTACTGACTAAAAATAGTTCTTCAGAAGGTTCTTTAAAGAGGTGATAGATGATCCTTTTCAGCATGATGCAGCTGTCATGGCTCTGTGAGTGGGAATCTAAAGACTGGATACCAGTTACACAAAGAGAATTTTGAAAATTTGAAAAGAGTAACAATGAGAATGGCATGAGCTAGAAAAGTGACATATGTCAATCAAGTATCATCGCTTGTTTCCACCATGCTTCTCATTCATCCCATATATTTTCCTAAGATGTCTACATTTTCAGTTATAAAGACATTAATATGAAATTGACTGCTCCCCCAGACTTATTAGATATGATTAAACAGTGTGACGCAGAAAGTAAATGTTAAAAAAAAATCTCATCATTTTATTTCAAAGTGATTCCCTATTGTCTTAGCTAATTTCCTTTTGCTGTGATAAGATACCCTGACAAAGCTCCTCGTCTTACAGTGACGTGTATTGTCCACCATGTTAGGGAAATATAGAAGGCAATACCTTGAGGCAACTGGTCATGTTACATCCATTGACAAGAGGCCAAGAACATGGATTGCTTCCGTTCAGCTGGCTTTCTCCTTTTGCACTCAGCCCAGAATCCAAGCTTAGGGCATTATGACACCCACATCTAGGGTTCATCTTCCCACCCCAACCAATTTAATCTAGATAATCCCTCAAAGTTATGTTTGGACATTTCTGTCTTAACTGATTCTATATCATATCAAGTTGGTAATCTTTATTAACCAGCATACTCATGGGACTTAACAATTAAATACGTTCAAAACAAATAGAACATTTTAAGTTCTAGAGTATCTTTGCTCCACACAACTTTTTAGGAAGTTTGTTTAAAGTAACTTAAGACTTC
Organism: Peromyscus leucopus; assembly: GCF_004664715.2. Taxonomy (NCBI): domain Eukaryota; kingdom Metazoa; phylum Chordata; class Mammalia; order Rodentia; family Cricetidae; genus Peromyscus; species Peromyscus leucopus. Next base: position 104,942,761 of record NC_051068.1, read on the forward strand.
CATAAAATATACTGATATATAATGCTTGTGCTACCTAGTTTTATATTCATTTGACAGAAACTAGAGGCTCTTTTGGAAGAGGGACCTCAACTGAGAGAATGCCCCCATCAGATTGGCCCATCAATAAGCCGATCTGTGGTGCCTTTTTTTTTTTTTTTTTGGATTGGTTATTGATCTGGGAAGACCCAGTTCACTATGGGTGGTACCACCTCTGGGCTGTTGATTTTGAGTGCTATAAGAAGCTAGGCTGAGCAAGCCACAGGGAGCAAACCAGTAAAAGATTTTCCTCCATGGACTCTACATCAGTTTGTGCCTCCAGGTTCCTTCCCTGCTTGAGTTCCTGCCCTGATTTTCCTCACTGAGAGACTGAAAGTTGTAGGTTGAAATAACCCTTTTTTCCTCAAGTTGCTTTTGGTCATGTCTTATTACAGTCAAAGAAACCCAAATTTAAACAATGTCTCAAGGAGGGAGAGAGGGAAAATCGATCTTGAGAGGGAGAAAACTGAATTGAATTATCTAAGAATGGTTTGTACGTCTACATAAAGAATTAGCTGTAGTTGCACAGCAGTTGATTGGCTTTCAGCTGTTCAGTAATAAACAATTTACAGTTCCCAGAGTCAAAGCCACAGAGGATACTCTATATTTCCATGAGAATTACTTAGTGGTCAAGAAAAGACAAGTGGCTGCCAGATTGAGTCAGAATTTCAAAAGACTCATTTGACTTCCAGCTGAACACATTTCTGCCCTTCATTCATTATTGTCTTCATCTTTCAGTGAATTTTATGTGATCAGTGCATAAAACAGACAAAATCTCTCTCCATCTATTTTAATGACAAGAAACAGATAATCAAGAAAATACATAGTATGTATGTGTATCATGGATACACATGTGTTAGATGTTAATTGACAATAAAGAGAATAATAAGGTTAGGAAATGTGGAAGAAGGTTGCAAATTTAGTGAAGCCAGCAGAGAACACTTTTTTGAGAAAGTGGCATTAAAATTATGATATGAAAAATGTAAGGGGCAGAATATTGGTGGGAAATGATGGAATGCAGATCTAGAAAAGCGAACAGCACAGACTAAAGTTCCAGAGGATAACTATTTGCTGTGCTCAGTGACACCCGGGAGGGCTGTGTGGCTGCCCTGATGTGAAAGGGCATCTGGACAGGGAACATAAAGTCAAACAGCTCTTGGGGCAGCCAGATTATGGGGTGTCTTATCTTAACATCTTTCCGTTTCACTCTCACTTTGCTAGAGATTGATGGAAAGATGTTTTTTAAAAAATAGTACTAGCATAGTATGGCTTGTGTTTTGTAACAGCCTTTTTAAAAGCTATGCTATGTATCATTTTAGCATGTAATTTGTCACTCAGTGAGGTGACCCAGATGTAGAAAGATAAGTGTCCTTGGTTTTTTCTCTTGTGTGAATGTTAGCTTTGAATCTTCAGATATACTTATCCCATTTGGAATACATACAGAGGTCAGGGAATTTAGTAGTTGGGCATGGCAGGGAGTATTTCAAGAGAGGGAAGATAGGATGCAGTGGCATAAAAGGTTAAGGAAGAATAATAAAAAAATTAGGAAGGGGTAAATGGAGAGGAGGAAGTAGCAAAATAGAGGAGAAAATATGAGGGGAAACTAACCCTAAAGACAATTTGAAAAAGTCATATGGAGACCTACTACTGTACAAGTTTTCTAATATATATAATTATATATGTATGCATATATATGCATATAGCATATATATGTATATATGTATATATATACATATACATATGTGAGTTTAAATTCAGTTACCCTGTAACTGGGCAGAAATTCCCTACTAGACACCACAGGATAACAAATAAAAACCCAATACTAAGAATAGGTTACCTTGGGCTGGAGAGATGGCTCAGAGGTTAAGAGCACTGCTTGTTCTTCCAAAGGTCCTGAGTTCAATTCCCAGCAACCACATGGTGGCTCACAACCATCTGTAATGAGATCTAGTGCCCTCTTCGGGCTTGCATGGATATGTGCAAGACAGAAGACTGTATACATAATAAATAAATAAATCTTTAAAAAAAAAGAAAAGAAAAAAGAAAAAAAAGAATAGGCTACCTTTTTTGGGAATGGTTGGACCATAAGGTCCCATAGACCACCAAATATTATAGACTACTACCCACAGATTAGTGTGTCTCTCAACCCTCATCAGAGAAGCTTCTTTCTGCAGTAGATGATAATAAACATAGAGACCCACTACTGGCCAAGGGGCAGAGAATAATAGGCTGTGGAATTCTCATCACTCTACGAACCATCTATATCCTACCCACTCATCCCTAGGCTCAGAGATCATTGCCAAAGAGAGGACAGAAAGATTCTAGGAGCCAGACGTATTGGATAACTACAATGAAACAGTGACACATGAGAGCTGCAGCACATATGAATTCACAGGATGTACAAGAGTTATACAAGCTCTAGCCAGACATAATTCTGTCATGTAGAGGGTAAGTTGACACAAAATTCCCACCTAAAAAGATATTGACATTGATATCCGTTTGGAAGGCCAGAGGCTTTTTTCTCTAAGGGTGCAGATCCTGTTGAGTATGCACATTCTAGTGAAGGCCACACAACAAAGAATATATGGGCAATACAGATTGGACTTCATAGTTTTTTGTTTGTTTGTTTGTTTGTTTAGGGCATAGGTGTGTTGGGAAGGAGGTATTTATACCAGGAGTTGGGGGAGTGGGTGAACATGACACTATATAAAGTACTCAAAGAACTAAAAAAAAAAAAATGAGGATTTTTTGACTGTTTAAATCTTTATAGTTGATCTAGCACAACCTTCACAGTCTCTGGTTTACAGTGGTGACATTGAAGTCCTGATATAGTGACTTTCCCAAGATCATCAGTTGTTGAAGGTTGAACCAGACTATTTCAATCTAACATGAACTAGACTTGCAAGGGCTGAGCTTTGTGTTTGGCAGAGGGCAAATCACAGATTCATTTGAGAAGAGAACATATGTTGATGAAAAAGATCTAATCCAAACTTGATTTGCTAATTTTTTTGTAGTCGTAGTCAAAATATTCATGCAAATATATGAATCCCACTGAGAATGATATCATTAGCTTTTGCCATACTCCATCCATGTTTAATACTTTTGGCAAAACTGAGAACTTACATGCTTACCACCGAGTATAAATGACTAAAATTTTAATATACTAAGTAAAACAGATATGATTATAGGTTTGGAAGCAAGTGCCTTGTCTAAAGAGCCAAGGATTCTACAGAATAAAGGGGCTTTCTTAGAGTGCTGTTCCAGTAAGAGACCTTGGACCAGGACTTTCACAATGTGGACCATGATAACCTTTAAATTATTTATAAGCCCACATATTTGAAAGAACCTCTGGTTCTTCAGATGTTAAACCAGCTAAGGAAGACACGGTTTTCCAATGGAAGTATGTTTCCTTTAATGAAGCCCAAAGTATTCCTTGGGCCATGCCTTGATTGACCTCTACTACAAAAAACTACATGTTTTTCACAGACAAAATGCTGCTCCACACAGACAGAGTGGTTCTGTTCTGGCCTAAGTTCTGTGGCAATGTAGTTCAGAATTCAGTTTGGACCAATTCATGAGTGGTTGGAAATCTATCTTTGATTATATAAAGTGATTCAGAGTTTTAAAGCAAAGTTCTAAAATACCAAGCAACACTAAAAATAAATCCAAGAAAAATTTTGTGAGAACAAATTCTGAGTTACGCAAGCACTGTCAAGACCACAGGGATATGTCTGTCTCTTGGATATTGCCATCACAACCACATCAAGACATGCAATAAAGAAGCTCAAATAAATCATAGCATGAAATCAACATCTTCACATTTTTTTTCTATTTTAAAAGGAAGGAGGGTAATGGCTTATATTTTCATACTGCACTTACCAATAAAACTAAGTTATCCAAATAAAGCCCATCAGAAGTAGGATAGGTACAGCAGAATTGACAGAAAAAGACAAACTGGAATTGATAAGAGAGTAAAATCAGGGACCCCCAGGAGAGTGTCACCTAGATGGGATACCCAGAAATGATACAGAGGATTGATTCCTAAGGCATCACAATTTGGAGATAACAATATGAAAAGATTAACTTCCATAGGGATTTTATATGAAAACCTGATAACACATTATGAGTAGATATGACCTGAGGGGATAAATTAAAATAGATTTTTGTGTTTTAAACCTAGAACAGAGTAGAATCACTGAAAATGTAGGCATTTGATAGTAAATTTATGATGAGAAGATGTTAATAAATGTAAGAGCTGACATTTACTGACTACTTCCCATGTACTAAGCAACATGTATTCATAATCTCAACTTCTTCATGGCCTGGTTCATTCATTGATTTGTTCATGCATTCACTGACATAATAAATAATATATTTTAGGTAGTATTTCATGAGCATTGGGGATAGAGTATATTCAGAAGCTGTTGGATAAGATACTCTGTTAGTTACATGTGCTGGCTAGTTTTATGTCAACTTGACACAAGCTAGAATTACCTTAAAAGGAGGGACCCTCGATTGAGAAAATGCCTCCATAGGTCCCACTTTAGGGGTGAGCATTCTGTCGTCTTTTTGTTCTCTGCTTCTTGACCAGTTGTGTATTTTTTGTGTACTCGCAATCTATAGAAAAGAAGTTTTTCTGATAAAGTTTGTGAGATACACTTATCTATGGGTATAAAGCGAACTCACTAGGAGTCAGTTTAATACTATGTCCCTTTGGCTGAGTAATAGAAGTTGGTTCTCCTCCAGTGCCAATAACCTGACTCCTTACAGGTTCTTGGCCTCAATTATCACTTCAGGTATGAGTTTTACCCTTTCGTGGAGGCCTTAAATTCAATCAGAAAGTAGTTGGTTACTCCCACAATATTTGTGCCATTATTGTACCAATGAGCATATCTTGCCAGGGCAGTCATCATTAGAGCTCATATGTTTCATTAATGGATAAGGTTGATGATTACTTTTCTGTTCCAGTAGTGTATATAGTAATTGCCAACACCATGAAAGCTAGTCAGTATGGATGGAGCCTCAAGGCCAATACCAGCTTTATTTTCCCATGTTCTGTAACTCAAGTGTGCGGTTTCTTTGGTCCTAAATGTCAGTTTCTAGAAGATAACCAGGAGCAATGGAAAGAGCCTGTGATATTTGGGGATCTATGTAATCTTATATGCTAAGTCCTACTATCTCCATACGCCTTAAGCAACTGAAGCAAACAGATCTTAAAAAAAAAAAACTAAAAGAAACATGGGAATGGAACTTCACAGTCTGGCTTCACATGCTTTGTTGTGTGCGATTTCTGCAAAAGTTCATGGTGTCTTCCTTTGGAGCTCAGTTTCCAGCACCCGTATCTCTAATTCAAGTTGCAGGAGATTTGAAGCGTTCTTCTGGTATCTGAGGGCACCTGTACACACATGGCATACAGTCATAGAAACACACAAATAAAAATAAAGAAACATTTTAGAAAAGAAAAAAAAGTAGTAATTAGAAGAGCGTTATTTACCCTAATCATGTTTCTAATTCCTAGCATAGAACAAAGAATATACATAAAATAGGCATTTTTTTGAGTAAAGGAATTATTAAACTGTAAATAGTACTGAAATAAAAGATGTTTCATTGTCTAAAAATAGCAAAAGGCCATAGAATGCTTATATTATAAGAGCTTTTACCACTGCTTCCATAAAGCACAGTGAAGGAGACTTTAAAATGAAGTGTGTGTGTGTGTGTGTGTGTGTGTGTGTGTGTGTGTGTGTGTGTTCTAGTTTCTGGTAAAAAAAAAAAATCACAGGCCAATAGACCATAAACTAATTTAATTACTCCTTGTAGTTTATCTACTCTAATTTTCTAGGAGTCTGGATGTCTGAGAGAAGATTTATACCTGCTGATTATAGAACTGTTTGTTAGCTTTAAAACAAATGGTAGTGTTGAAACAGCAAGGATAAGAACAGAGGTCTTGCAGCTGAGTATTAGATAGCCAAGCTAACCAGATAAGAGAAATGAGAGGGCCTTGGGATAGATAAAAGCAAGTCCATCTTGTCTGGCCAGCTCTCACACAGCCTGTCTCCTGTGTGAGACATATACATAAAAAAGCATATACAAAGTACCTTTGCTCTTTCCCTAGTGACATTTTTTAACTTTATAGGCAGTTACACTTTTATAAATGTTCATGCATCTAATTAAAATAGACTTAATGTAAGGATTCCCTCTTTAAATAGCCCCCCATCTATTCTGGAAGAAGCCTATCTCGAGTGGCCATAGGGAGAGACAAAGAAGCCTTAGATGGGCCATCCAGAAACAAGACTCTGCCATTGTCCATGACCTCAGTCTGTTTTCCACTCTAGAGGGTGTACTTTACCTTCACTTACTTGCCTGCTAAACATGAACTTGACTCCTTGCTCTACATGTGCCCTGGTGTGAATGCTTTACCACTATAACACAAAAACCAAAACTGCAACATAATTGTAATCAGAGGGAACACAGAGGAAGGCAGGTCCCATAGCAGGTGTTTTTCCCATGCGTGTTGACAAGATGAAGCCTGGAGACTGGAATAAAAATCATATGGTGCTGGTAAATCAATGTTGACCTATGGAAGTTGAAAAAGCAAAAATTCCAAGGATGCTTCATTTAATGTACAGACCTTAGGGGAGTAAGAGAAGTTATGCTTGTATCCAGCTGTGGTTAACTACTCACAGCATTGTTAAAATAAAACTAAGTGGAGCACTATGTAATTAACTAGCTGTGTTGGAGACTGATAAGTATTCTTACAAGTCGGCTCACAATGAGGTATATGTCAGATAGCTGGGCTGACTCCCTCTCTACCATGCCAATTCTGTTTTGAAGTTATCTTGCTTCATTATTAAGAAAGACAGGACACTCCCTTCCCCAAGGGACCAAAACAGTTCCACTCCACCAAAGGCCAAGACCTATGTGCCTTAATAAGGAAACTGAGCCAAATTAGCATCAGGTCAGTACAGCCCCACAGGCCTCATAAACTTTCCAGGAATCTGCCAGATTAGCCAAAAGAAACAATACTGTGAAACTGAAGAGAAGCAAAGAAGGAAAAATTAAAAGGAAACGAAAGACAGCAAGATGTAAAAGCAAACACCATCAGATATTATTTCCAAACTCAGGCATAGAGCAGCCTGGAAACCTGTAGGCACTGTTGAGTGACTTCCTAGGTTTTGTCCACTGTCTATGGGATAACTGTTGGACTTTTAATTTTTACTGATTCTCTCTCAGCTTTGTCAACTTGAGGATCAAAACAGAGTGAATGTTCCAGAGGAAAGCAGTATAGGTTCATTTTCGTTATTGAGAAATACTGGTTCTCAAATCTTGTCATTTTTTGTATGCAGATGCATGGATATATAAATACAAATGTATAATTACATAGCGTATACAAATCTACCAATTTGCATTAGTTAATCAAGCATATTTGGAAAGAAAAAAGATAAGTAGCAAAGGCCACTCTATTCCCATTCCATTCAGTAATTACATCAGTTTGTGCCTAGCAGTAAGCAAAATAGCTTTGCACTTGAAGTGCAAACATCTTGCACAAGGACCCATGAGATGGCCCAGAAGGTAAAGGCACTTGCTGCCAAACCTGACCACCTGAATTCAATCTCCAGAACTCACATGATACAAGGAGGACCAATCCCTGAAAGTTGTCCTCACACCCCCAACATGTGTGCCCTACCCAGGCATACACAAAAGAATGTAAAATTAAAATAAAAATGAAAAAGGACCCTGCCAAAATAGACTGAAACCAATTCCAAAACAGCCAACCACTGCATCTGCTACTCAAATGGAAAAACCTCCATCTCTTTTAGTTCTGGATGGAAATCGGCACTGGACGCCATGAGAAATGACCTAGCTGAATAAATTTGTATTCATAAAATGATGCATGCTAAATAGAGTGAAAAGTGCACAGAATGCTAAACTGTAGCTTTGGAACTGAGCATTTCTTGTTCCTTCTGTACTTGCTCTTTTATCAAATCTAACATAAAAGGTTATTCCAGTCCACAAGTTTGTCTATGGTTTTCTAGGATAGATGCAGAACAGCCATTCCCTCCTTGAATTATATATTCACTATAGTTGAACATTAATTGCAACAAATAATTAGAAATTTCCAAAATTCGGTGAAACACTTACTTTGTCTTCCCGAGTCACATAGTAGCAATGATGCTGCTTTTCAGACGAGATTATATCCGTAGGAGCAATATCGATATGTGATTTGTGAAGTGTTAATACATCTTATTATTTCAGAAATGATATCAAGTAAATACAAAAACAAACAAAAAGGACATGGACTATGTCTAGAATAGTTTGTAAATACTTGGAGGAACTATTTTGAATTAGAGGAAAGACAACACAATGACGAGTTTTTAATGAAGAAGCTAAAATAAAAAGCCTCTATGTGATAATGAAATTTTGGAATTCTTAGCTTTTTAAAGATGATAAATCATGCAGATGTGTGCTGATATTTTATTTGTGCTAAAATGTGGGGTTATTTTATTTGTATGTTAATAAATAAAGTTTGCCTGGAGATCAGAGGACATAGCAAGCCATAAACACAAGTCAGGCAGTGGTAGCACACGCCCTTAATCTGATCACTTAGCAGGCAGGGTCTCTGTGTGTTCAAAGACACACTAGAGAAAAGTCAAGTGTGGTGACACACGCCTTTAATCCCAGTACCAACCATAGAGCCCTGGAGGTCTGTACAGACAGGCAGTGACAAGAAAATGAGGTAGCTGGGCTAAGAGCCAATGAGAGGGCAGAACAGCAAGGCAATAAAGGCACAGGTTAGATGGGAAGTAGCTTCTTTTGGCAGCTGCAGAGCTCGAGAGGTAAGGTTGGTGGCTCTCACTATTTCCCTGATCTCCAAGGCTTTCACCCCTGTATTTGGCTCTTTGTTTCTTATTTAATAAGACAGTTTAGGAATTTGTCTACACAGATGTATACATGTATAAATTTATATATAATTTATTCACTCCAATCTGCACATTTAGGCATAATAAAAAAAATAAACTTTGTAAGGTAACACATCTGGTCCATGAACTCATGCCTTTTTACTCCCAGCCCAGACCTTTTTCCATTGTGAGCACAGCTGCATGCCCTATATCCAAATACAGAAAAGTAAAAGCCAATTTAAAAGTTAGGAGCACTAGAAGTAAATTTTAGGTAAAATAATGGTTGATATCAAAATAAAGGTAAAAATTCATGCAAAACTTGAACAGAATGGGTTAGGAAGAAATAAAATCATTCATGGATTGTCTTGTTGGCTAGTTTTATGTCAACTTGACATGAGCTAAAATCCCCCACCAGATTGGCCTGTGGGCAAACTCAGAGTGTATTTTCTTAATTAGTGGTTGATGTGGGAAGGACCTGCCCACTGTGACATGGACAGGTGGCCCTGGGGTGTATAAGAAAGGAGGCTGAGCAACATGAAGAGCAAGGCAATAAGCAACATTTTCCCCCAGGGCCTCTGCTTCAGTTCCTGCTTTCAGGTTCCTGCTCTGACTTCCCTTGGGGATGGACTGTGATATGGAACTATGAAGCTGAAATTAACATTTTGCTTCCCAAGTTTCTTTTGGCCACAGTGTTTTATCAAAGCAATAGAAACCCTAAGTCATGGATCAAATGTCAATATGTATTGCCAGAGTTTGACTCTTTAGGTTCAAATGAGAACAGAAACATGTGACATTGTGGGGAAGATTTAACCAACGGTTAAAATCATAATTACAAATAAGTATTCCAGTGGGCCCTAATTCAAGTTAGCCTTATGCTGTTCCTTTGCACTGGTTTATTTAAAAATTTAAATTTTATTTAGAGAAGACATAAACCATTGTGCTGGAAAATAACAGAAAGGCATCCCCTTTATGGCTGCCCCCACCATAAATCCAACTGCACATTCTATTAGAAGTTAACCCTACAGTTAACTTCTGCCCACCTCCCATGGAAGGGTTAAATATGTTTCATGCCCCAAATAGTTTATTAAAATACTGCTTTCAATGATGTTTTTATTAAAATGTGCCACAGAAGCATTTTGTATATCTTTGTGTATATTTTACCACAGTTTAACACTTAACTGTTAAATTCCTTTGTACTTGTACCTCCATTACTCACTTCTTAACCCAGCAATTTCCCTGAACTTATCCCATATAAATGTACCATAGCCTTAAAAATCTCTAAAAAGTATTTTCTAATTTGGCATGAACAATGGCATGCTTCATTTAAGGATGATCCTTCCCTAGCACAGTTTTTAATCTTGTTAAGAATTTAAATAAGAACTTGTAGCTGGAGTTTTCTCCAGTCCTGTCCAGCCGCACAGACCCCACAACCGCTTATAAAATAATCACTCAGAAGCTCATATTAACTAAACTGCTCGGCCATTAGCTCAGGCCTACCACTGTCTAGCTCTTACACTTAAACTCAGCCCATTTCTGTTAATCTATATGTCGCCACGTGTTCCATGGCTTTACCTGCTGCCTTTACATGTTGCTCCCTAGACGGCAGGCTGGCGTCTCTTCTCAGCCTTCCACTTTCCAGACTTCTCCTCTCTCTTTGTCCCACCTATACTTCCTGCCTGGCCACTGGCCAATCAGCGTTTTATTTATCCATCAATCATCCACAGCAAGAACTAAATAGTTTACTTCTTTGGATGAACCCAATCACCATATAGTGCATATATAAGCATGCTTCAAAGTTTGAAAGATGGACATATTCATTGGACATAGAATACTCTAGGCAGAATGACAGGATAAGATTAAGTGAGAAAATGATTTTTGAACTGACAAAACAAACAGCATCAATTCTAAATATTTCCAAAGCTGGGAAATGATTCTCTAAACACAATTGCTTGACCTTCTATGAATGTCATCTAATGAAAGAACTCCATTTCAAACCCTCTGGGGTCCCTAGCTTTTGTAAATACCCCTATTTCTGGGGACATTTATTATTTTTGAACACTTACATTTATGAACATGGAACCTATTGAAAATCATTGTCAGCACTATTTCTTTGCAGGTGTTATAATGAGCTTATTGTAATGGGGGACAGAAGATGGTCCGTGTGGCCATCCAAGCAAGGGCATGCCTTCTTAATGCAAAGTCGTGTATTTTCTGATAAAATAAGGCAGCATGACTATTTCTTATAGCTTAACCTTCCTTGTTACCTGCAGCTGGCATTTCAAAAATCCCTAAGTGCTGTGTTTCAGCCACAGATGCCTCCTTTGGTGAAGTGAGCCAGTGCATGCAGTTGCTCGTTTTTGTAAAGCCTACTATAAGTTTAGCACTTCATCTTGACCTCACAGCCATCCCAAAAAAAATCCCTGCTGTTCTTCAGAAGGTGGTCTCATCCCATGAAGAACAGAGTTGTGAATAAACCAGGACCATACTTAGTCTGGGCCTCGCCAAGGCAAAGAGAAAGAGCTGAACACTAGAGCTGAAATATTTGCTTTCAAAATAAAGAAACTCATTAAAAGAAATTGCATCATGCATAAATTCTGTAAAACATATGTGAAGCAGAATATCAAGAAAAACACACATAACATTTGTGAAAACAATTATTCAATTTGGCATTCAAAATCAGTTGAGGAGAAAAGATAAAAAGAACATAGAAAGTGCCAAAATGACATTTCTGACACCGTTCTTTGTGTACACCCTAAATTGGATCGAATGTAAAGTAGAAAAATATGTGAAAAACATAAAATTGGTAACACAATGAAGGGATGCTTAGAACTCTAACTGCAAAGCACTTAAAGCTGGAAAGAACTTCAGAAATTATCTAAACCTGCCTCATTTATTCAAAAAGAAACTGTAGCTCAGGGCAGTTAAAGACCTTGTCCAAGGTTATACAGCCATTGCAGGGGAAAAATGAGAAAAGATGCCTAGGTCTCTCCGTGCAGTACTGACTTGTCACTAATTTGTAAAGTAATGACAGCAGAACTGGATCTTCAACCAGGTAAAGGATGAGGGTTTTGCACAGTTGATTTTAATCCTTTGGGTTCAACAAAAAGACATTTCTGAGTTCCACAGAGATGCTGGGCACACAACTGCAGAAAACCTGTCACATGGAAGGGTGGGTGGCTCTCCAGTCACTGCTGCATTTTTTCAGACCACATGTTGTCATCCTGGGGTACAAATGCACAAAAGAAAAGGAATAAGGAAAAGTGGCATTCGTGCATCCATGGTCACTATACAGTATGGGCCTGTATAACATAGAGGAATACAAATCTTTCGGTCTCTTTTGCCATCCATAAGAAATGGGGGGAGATTCTGCACTATCCATGCTCAGCAAACTTCATGAATCATCAAAGGAGACAGAGGATGACACAATCCCTAAAGTACTATAGGAATAATGCAAATTAAAGCAAAAACTAAAATTTTCAGTCAAAAGTTCATAATTTGTATTTTAACTTTTTGATGCTGAAATTTATGTTGTGGCCTATAATACATTAAGAAAATTATTATTTTCTTGTATATTTGAGGTGTTTTAAGTATTTTTTTCAAATAACTGCAGAATATGAGATAAATACTTCACAGAAAAGCTGCCATATTTTTACAGCTCTCTCCCATGATTGTGGCCATTCTTTGAATTTTCTAATGTTAGTTTGCTTCTAGTTATCCCTTGGTAAAAAGTGCACTGAGAAGCAGAATGCACTTTGATTTAACTTCTGAGCAATCTTTTCAGTCCCTACAGTAAATGGTTCATGTTGGGTTTTCCTGTCTGGCATCCAGGAACTGTCTTGTCTTATCTGGTATCAATTACAAGGGTCTCTCTACCTTTCTGTGAAGTTGGAAGGATGACATCCAGACAGGCCAATCAGCATTTCAGCTAATTAGACACACCAAAAAACAGTTCTACCAAAGTTCTTTTGAAGTTTTCATATGAAGAGGAACAGAAAATAAAATCATTTTCCTATATTCAGGGATCTTAGGAATGGAAGACCACATTAGCTAAGAGTCATCCATGCTACAGTATGAGAAATACCTAAGGATTAAGATAGCAGAGAGGAAGGCAGAGCTGAGAGACAGGGAAAGGGGGGGATGCCTGCAGTATCCTCAACTATGGAACCTGCCATACTCATAGCTAATACAGTGCTTGAAAATTCCAATTATGTAAGAAAATTAATTTTGACTTTATTCCTTGGTCAAACTATTTGATTTGCATTCAAGGGTAATAAGCAATACAAGGCCCTGACAAAAGCAATGTGAAAATGAAGTAACTAATTAGAATTAACTTTTTAAAAAACCTCAAAATGCCATGTTAATTGTTCATGCTGTGTGCCTCTGTATGTCACTTAGTTAATTTCAGTGTCAAATTGTTGTTCTCATATGTCATCTGAGTAGTTAGGATGAGTGGTGAAGGGAAATTAAGTAGATTTATGAGAGGGTATGGTGATAAAATTCACCAAAACAAGATGGAAAATATTCTCTAACTCTACTATTCTCTGATTCACTCATTCATCAAATAAATATTTATTAAGCACCTATTATGTACCAGATACTGCTCTAGTTTCTGGGAATATGACATGAGCAAACTCCTTCTTCCACACAATAGATGATATCAGAGGTGACAGCCTAGACAAACAAGTCATGTGTATAATATGCAAATGGTGGTAACTGCTAAGTGGAAACATAAAACAATTAAGAAAAACATGAAGTTGTCTCTTAAGAGCCAAGTGTATTAAGATTTCATGTACAGAGTCCATGAAAGACTCATGAAGAAGGAATCTCTGGAGTGAAAACTGGAATGAAGTACAAGAGTGAATCTTGTAGCTGTATGGGGAGTGAGTTCAGAACAGTCTATGGGGAGGGCAGAAAGAAGTAGAGCATCTCATCAGGAAGGCATTGCCACAATGCTGATGGGCATCCTAGACCAAGGTAGTGGCTATTTTCTTATAGAGCTAATGCTTGCATGCTAGATCTGTAGCCTGGAAGAAAGACAGCCACTAAGCATGACACTCACACTTTCAGATTAGAACAGTGGCATTTCTGTTCATTGGCATTGTGAATGCTACCGTGAGAGATTTGGCTAGGACATGTATGTTGGGTAGGTGACAGTAGTTATAGACATTTTCTATTCTAGACACTTAGTGGAGATGTAAAGAATCTGTTGAACATAAAATTCAGATACATTCTTTCAGGAAAACTCACTCCTTGAGTGTAGGGTGTGCATAATGACTTCCTTCCCAAGAGGGAATAGCAACAGGGGAGGAAAACAACTTTAAAGTGGAGAGCTGTGACAATACTCCCTTGGCCAGGTGACCAATGAGAATATCCACAACAGCTATGTTGTTAGGGTATGTTCTTAGCAGGACAGAATGGAAATGGCTCAATAGGATTTTTCCTTCAGATTTTCTATTGTTGTTATTGTTTTATTTGGTGTTTGTTTTATTTGGGCCTCACTACATATCTTAGACTGACTTCTAAGTGGGGGAATCCTCCTGTCTTAACCTCCTGCATTCTGGAATTATAGGTTTATATCACCATACCCAGCCAGTCATTTAATTTAAAACTCACAACCTAAGACCCCCAAATACCCTAGCCCATAACATTATTATCTATTATCCTATAAGTAAAACAGCATATAATCATAATTAAAGGATATTCTACATAATACTTCATTGGTCTTCTTCCAAAACATCCAGTTATCAGACACATAAAAACTTAGAAACTATCACAGCCCACAAGAGCCTAAGAAGAAATGATTCAGTGTAACACAGAATTCTAGACAGAAGCCTAAATGGCATCAGGTAAAATATAAAGTCTGAAAGTATAAATTTTTACTAAGAAAACCTTATCAGCATTGACTCATCAGTTGTGGCAAATGCTCTATGTCCATGTGTTATACTGAAATAGAAAATTGTGTAGTGATATTTGCTCTGCCCATGACCTTGGGCTTTACAGCCCAAAGGAGGAGGTGTAGCTGGAGAGTTTCTCTCCAGTCCCGCCAAGCCCCAGCAGTCCAACAGCCCACTTATAAAATAAACACACAGATGCTTATATTATTTAAACTCTTTGGCCTAATAGCTCAGGCTTCTAGCTATCTAGTTCTTACATCTTAAATTAACCCATTTCGAAAATCTATACCCTGCCACATGGCTCATGGCTTACCAGTATCTTACATGTTGGTACTCATGGCAGCGGCTCCTGACTCAGCCTGCCTGTTCTCAGAATTCTCTTCTCTGCATGTCCCGCCTATACTTCCTACCTGGCTCTTGACCAATCAGCATTTTATTTATATAGAGCAATATTCACAACAAGGCGGTGCTTCCTGCCATTGTACTGACCTCTTATAAGGAGTTGGAGAAGGGTCACATGCCCCTTCTCCCTGCTCCTGCCTGAAAGGTGGAGTCGCTCCCAGTCAGATCAGAGGACAACTTCTGCTGTCTACTTTATTCTGTAATCATGAGTGCATTTCCTCAATTTATATCTTAATAAATTCTGTGACCCATTTAATAGACTCACATGAATTGATCATAATAAAATTGGATGTGGGTGTAAGAACACTCTAGACTAGTTTTACAATTTTTAGAAGTCTATAACTATTCTAAAATATAAAGGTTAATTTTCAAAAACAATACCAATGAGTATTTTATACTAAAATGAGGAAAATAGGCTGTCCTGGAAACTCAGTAGTAAGCTTATAGCCTCACAGTTCTGGAGGCTAGACATTGGAGATGAATGTCATTGCATGAAAACCAGGGTCAGCAGTACAGTATCCTTCTGTCTGTCTTCCTTCTAATCTATCATCTTTCATTTATCTATCTATCTATCTATCTATCTATCTATCTAATCTCATTTATATAATCTACCTACCTATTTATCTTTCTCCTGAATCTTGCCATCTAACTTCCTTAGATTAGAACTCCTTTGATTACATTGATCCTACCTGGATAATCTCAAATGTCCTCTCAATACCCAAATCATTACCTAATTGAGAAGTCATTTCTGCTATGCAAACCCAGCTATTTATAAACTCCAGGGATTAGGATGTGGGCATGCATGGCAGCACTATGCCATTAAATTGTTGTACTTCAACTAATAACCATGATGGATAATAACCTTTAACTGCATTGCAATCAAAGGGAAAGTTACTAGTGGTCTCTACAGGAGTTATTTGGATGGAGTGAGTGGTAAGGTGGAAAGTGGTTCAAGTATATGAAAGGAGAATGCATGTGGAAGTACTGGAATTGAAGCATATGAACCTTTTACACTGATCTGCTACAATAGTGTGTAAGTTAGGACTCTCCAAAGCAACAGAAACAGTGGGATTCAGATAAAGAGAGAGGCAGAGATTTACATAAACCTCCTGTGAATGCAGAGGTTTGAAAGTCCAAAATCTTATGGGAAAGGCTTTCAGAGACCAAAGACAGGCAGGCTGCAGAATCCCAGAGTTACTACACATGTGTAACCAGGAAGAATGGGCTGAATGGATAGGAAGAGGCAATCTGGGAAGGACATAATTGAAATCAAGATTATGAATAGATTAAAGGCTATGATAATCCTCAGGTCAAGAGTAAACAACAAAAAGTGCCTGCCAGTAGGTGGAAAGTCCTCAGGAAGAGGAATTTATGAAATGGAAAGTCTTGTGTTAGAAATCAATGCAGACAGCACCAAAAATTCTGAATCTGGAGGGATAGAGAGATAGCTCAATGATGAGAACAGTTACTGTTCTTGCAAGGGACTGGGGTTTGGTTTCTAGCACCCACTGTTGGTAACACCAGTTCAGAGGATCCAATAGAGTATTCTGTTCTAGCCTCTGTGGGCAACAGGCATGCACATAATGTGCGTGCGTGTGTGTGTGTGCGCGTGCGTGCGTGCGTGCGTGCGTGCGTGCGTGTGTGTGTGTGTGTGTGTGTCCACATAGACATAAGGTTATAATAAAAAAAATCCTCAAAAAACATTCTAACACTGGTGTTTTTTCCAGAACAGATTGGATCTCAAAGGTTTTAGTTCTTAAATCCTCCAGTAAAGGAAACACAAACTTCCATGGAGTGCCTCAGGGGGACACCAACATCAACAAATCACAGGGCTTGGACTTGGTAAGGGAACTCAGGCAGGACCAGAGATCAGAATCTCTCTAGATATGGATATTGTCAGAAAGGGAACAATTCGGTAGCTGGGTAATTCAATAAATGTTACCTCTAGGAAAAGCACGCTGGAGTAAACTGTAATTGGCAAAACAAAGAAGTAGCAATTTCTCACTTTGTCCAAGGAAGAAGAATATTTTATGTTTGAGCTGAAATTATTTTTGCTTGTGCTTAGATGAAATCATAAAGTAATTTTATTTTGTCTTCCTTTCGAGTACTATTAGAAACTGAGGCTAATGGTCTGTGCTATTGTTTATACCCAATTAAAATATATATATATGATTTAGCTTCCAGATGTTAGATGCTATTCTTTTATAGATTTAACCTTTTAACAGGAATAGGGAAACATCAAAAACACAAAACTGAAATCTTCAAGAAATGAGGGGCGAGGCTAAGGGATAAAAATGGCTGAAGTCAGAAATGTGGAGTCTCATATCATGAGATTGGTCAGCTCATTTGTTTGGTTACTTATCTGTGAGTTTACTAGAAGCAACCCATTTCTTTAGTCATCTCTAGGCTCCTCTTTATGGAGAAAATCTAGCACAAAACAGCACTCACAAATGGAACATTTTAATTATAGCAGAAAATGAAGGGAATATTCACAGAGCAAAATAAGGATAAATACTCAAGAAAAATGTAAGGGATGAATATTAGGAATAAAGAGAAAGGGACGAAGAAACGTCTGGAATTACTTAGCATTCCAGGCTCCACCTGCATAGTAAAGCCTGGATTGTTGTGTAGGAGCAATCTCCATTACCACAGAGGTGCCAGCTTAATGCTAATTGGTGGCTGAACTGCAGGAGATATTCTTATTCTCAGTATGTAAGCTCCCTTAGTGGCTCAGAAGAATTGTTACTAGTTTGCCAAAATGTCTTTATTATTGAGTTTATGTTTATAGAGTCTACACATCATGGGAATGGCTCTGTTGGTCTTGTGTGTTGTACTGTCTTAACTTCATAGCACATGTATGAGTGAGAAGGCTGCAGAGGCTTGTGAGGTTTTTCTCTTGTCCCTCACTGGATAACTGAGTGATATGAGCTGCAGGTCTTATTCTTTGTATAAGCTGTCATCTGCTTGAATGTGCACTAATTTGCAGGAGGCACTTACTTACACATTCATTAAGTAGACACTCATGGCATTAAAAAAATTATTTGGCTATTTTCTACCATTTATTTAGCCCCATTTAAAGGAAATAGAATATCATTGCTTTAATCATGAGGGTCTTGATTCAGACTATGGAACTGAATCCAAGTTCTGCTACCAATAAAATTTTAACATTATTAAACTTTAATTTTTACAACTACAAAATTAAGATAAGAGTATCTAGATTGTTTGTTGTGTTAAGATCAAACAAGCTTATATACCTAAAGTGTTCAGCAAAATTTTTGTTTGACATATACGTGAAGTACCTGATAGCATGTACTAATGGTGTAGGTTAATGGCTCAGTTATTGTTGTCACTGCACTAATTTGATGATTATTACTGACCTGTCCTTGAACTCCAGCTGAAGAAGCTATTCAATGTCTCTGAAAGTGAATGTCTTTACATGCAAACCATATTCACTAATTCTCACTTCTGCAGGACCATGAGAAGATTAAATATAATGTGAATATGCAAATTATTACCATATGCTGTTCATATCATGTTATTTTCCTTCCTTCATGCTTATCATGATTAATTGTGAAACCAGGATGGCTTTCCAAAGGGAGTCCTATTCTACTTGTTTATTATTTGGTATATAAAACCAAGTACTGACAAGTAACTCAGGCAACTTCTTCTCCTCCAAGAAGTGTCTCAACATAGAAGAACAGAGGGCTACATCATTTGGTGTTTTAGTTAGGGTTTCTATTGCTGTGAGAGATGCCAAATGGGACTTGTTTACAGCTCAGAGGCTTAGTCCATTGTCATCATGGCAGGAAGCATGGTGGAATGAAGGCAGACATGTTGCTAGAGAGATAGCAAAGAGTTCTATATACAGACTGGTAGGCAGCAGAAAAGAGAGACATTGGGCCTGGCATGAGCATTTGAAACCTTAAAGCCCATCCCCAGTGACACACTTCTTCCATGTCCACACTTACTCCAACAAGGCCACACCTCCTGATAGTGCCACTCCCTGATGATCAAACACACAAATACATGAACCTATGGGGACCATTCTAATTCAAATCAACACACTTTGGGGATGACATTCTGTACAAACACTATACTTTGCTTAGTGTTAGACTCTCTCAGCCAAAGTAACACAGAAACCAAGTAATATGACTCACTGCAAGCACCAGGGTATCAAACAAAATAATTAGGTATACCCTCTCAGAGGCAGAAAGAATGTCTATTCAGCACAAACAGAGAAAGCAGAATATTAAAACATCATTAAATACCTCTGCCAGGAACTGTGTGCCATTTCCCCTTTATTTCAAGCAGTTAAAGTACCTTGTACCAATTTCTAGCCCCTGCACAATCACACTTTCAGATTCAAGGATAGTCCCCAGACCATGCAAGTGCCATGAGAATGAATGTGAGACCTTTCTGGACTCACATTCTACATTATACTTTTCAGGAAAATGGGTGTCTAAAATCATTTCCTAGATGACTAATGTATAGGTACTATACAGACTGGCCATTGAGCACATGTCAACAAAGAAAAATAGGCCTCAAGAGCAGTGTGGCATAGAAGATGAAGAAAAACATAATTAGAAGTGAAGATATTTTAGAGTTGTAGATGATTTGGTAATACTCAAGAAATGAATGCTTCTAACATAATTTCCAGATATCCAGTGTGGATCAAAGGATAGATTGTGATACAACTTGCAGGCATTGAAAGACAAGCAATAGTCATGTAATTATTGTTCTTTTCTTTAAAGGAACTAGCATTGAAATATAACACATTTGCCTTCTGTGGTTGCAAATACAGTTCTGTAACATGGGGAAGTCACTGCAGCTCTTATTTTCAGAGTTGAACCAAGTATCTACAGGAGCTGGAGCCAGGGGATCCATGAGGGTGGTCCAGGATAACCTGCCTGGCTTTCCTTCTTCCCGAATGTCCATCAGAGACGTCTCCCGGGTCACAGTATTTCAGTGTCTCAAGGCAATCTACATGGTTGTCAAGAGTGAAGCAGTTTTTGGAGCTCTCTCATCCTATCATGGTGCACTGTTTTCTCAAGTTCCCAATTTCTTAAACTGTGGCTCATGAAAAATTTAGGAACAGAAAAGGATTCTAAACAGGCAATTACCAAAAATTAATTCCAAACCAAACATGTAATAAGTCCAGGTGTTTCTGGCAGGCCTCACCAATGTTGCATCACCCAACTTCACTGCGGCCTTCATTCTGAACAGAACAGTATGTGCACTTTGCACTGAGCAGGCTGTCATTTTATGTAATGCCAACAAATCCCACCGGAAAGAGCCAGACTCAGATTGGAGACTCCTCTATGTTATGAGTTGCAGTGTTCTTACTCTTAAGGCCTTTTTGCTGTTTATTTACAGAAAATGCAGACTTCATATTTCCTTACCATCATTCCTTGGGCATATGTTTAGACTGGATTTTTTTTAGAATTTTTGTGACTGCTGTGGGACGGTCTATATGTCAAATTGCTCTGATTGGTCAATAAATAAAACACTGGTTGGCCAGTGGCAAGGCAGGAAGTAGGTGGGACAAGGAGAGAGGAGAATGCTGGGAAGCAGAAGGAAGAGGCAGAGAGACACTGCAGCCGCCGCCATGACCAGCAGCATGTGAAGATGCCGGTAAGCCACCAGCCACGTGGCAAGGTATAGATTTATGGAAATGGATTAATTTAAGCTATAAGCACAGTTAGCAAGAAGCCTGCCACGGCCATACAGTTTGTAAACTATATAAGTCTCTGTGTTTACTTGGCTGGGTCTGAGCGGCTATGGGACTGGCGGGTGACAAAGATTTGTCCTGACTGTGGGCAAGGCGGAAAACTCAAGCTACAAATGGCGCCCAACGTGGGCAAGAGTTTCCACCTAAAACCTGAGAAAAGATTCTAAAACGGAGCTAAAAACAGCTTCCTAATTGTCTCTCTCAAATGAGCGGCAGCCTGCCCGTTTGAGCTACTGGCGGGTTCCTGGCGGGTTCCTGGCATGTGCGCTTGACCTGCAGTATGGCGGGAATGAGGCCTCTGCAAGTGGCACATTAAGCTACATGGTGGATTTAGCCTTTGCTAGTACAAAACAAAAAGAGGTTTCTGGGCTACACACTGCTTGATAAAAGCATAGACCCAGGATGGCTCCCAGAGCTGGCGGAAAACGTACCACCGCCATGTTGGGAAGCTGAAGTGGGCGGAGCCAGCAGCCGCAGCGCCGTTTCAGGCTTAGAATGCTGCAGTTTAAGCAATAGGCTCAAGGTAATATAAAACATAAGCCACATAAAGATGGCTACCACACAGAGAATCTGGATTATGTTCTCTTTGATATTCGTAACTGAAGAAAAACATTTGATTGCAAAAGCTGTTGAGTTATGCCAAAATGTATATTTTAAAGATACCTTGACTTCAAAATTTGGCTATAAGGATATGTTGCTTTGGAAAAGAGGCTCTGCTTTTGTTTCTACAGAAAGCCAGAGGCTATGGATTTGTTCCAGATTAAGATACATCAGGTTTGACCAGCCAAGACCACCTGAAAGGTCTCCGATGACACCATGGCTCAGATGATCCAACATCCAGAATTGTTTCAAGGCAACTGGCTCAGACGATACGGTCTCACGGACTACTCCATGATCCTAAAATTTTCTTTGTGTCCCATAAGATACAGCGCCCCCCTCCAGCAGGAAGTAGTAAGAGAAGCTACGCCCAAATTCCCAAATATACCAAGCTGACTTTGGAGATGTGTAAAAGTTAAAACCTTCCTTTTAAAAAAAAGAAAGGGAAGTGCTGTGGGACGGTCTATATGTCAAATTGCTCTGATTGGTCAATAAATAAAACACTGGTTGGCCAGTGGCAAGGCAGGAAGTAGGTGGGACAAGGAGAGAGGAGAATGCTGGGAAGCAGAAGGCAGAGGCAGAGAGACACTGCAGCCGCCGCCATGACCAGCAGCATGTGAAGATGCCGGTAAGCCACCAGCCACGTGGCAAGGTATAGATTTATGGAAATGGATTAATTTAAGCTATAAGCACAGTTAGCAAGAAGCCTGCCACGGCCATACAGTTTGTAAGCTATATAAGTCTCTGTGTTTACTTGGCTGGGTCTGAGCGGCTGTGGGACTGGCGGGTGACAAAGATTTGTCCTGACTGTGGGCAAGGCGGAAAACTCAAGCTACATGTGACACTTGTGAAATATCAATATGGTTTCCTAAATAAGACCTGCATAATGACAACAGCAGCCAGCACATCAATGTGGATGGGAGAAATTTCACGAATTCCCACACAATGAAGAGCTGCAGGTGATTGATGGCTGCTGAGAGAGAAATGGTTTTCTCCAGGGATGAGCTCCCTGGTAGGTTATATAATACCAAACAGTCATTGTTAAATATTGGGACAAAAGAACAACTAAACAGACTCAGCAGAGATGGGGGAGAGAGAGAGAAAAAGAATGCCTGAGCCAATAATAATTAAAGAGGAAGGGACCATGAACTGGAGAGGGAGTTAGGGGGACACAGGAAGAGACAGATGGGAAGAGACAGAAGTAAGATGAGGTAGATACAATATTCATATATGACATTCTCAAAACCAATAAAAACTTAAATTTAAAAATGCTGTTTGGATTCTTGAACTTCAATTTTAAAGCCAGTAATTGAATTTTTGTTTAGAATTAGAAAAGAATTTCCAACAACTTCTGAAATTTAATTCATTTCTGACCTTAAACATACTTCTGCCATTTTGGATTATCTCTTTAAGCAAAACAAGGTTCTCATCATTGATACTTATAAAGTCAATTATTTGGTGAACTTGGAAGAACACAGAGGATGTTCTAAATCCTGCGGCATCAAATACATAGACAATATTTAACTTTTACGTACTTCCTTATGTAAAACTAAGCAACACACCCATCTCATTATTATGTAAATCTGCTTTTATCTTTATTAAATGGGTTGAAATATGTATGCCAAGCAGTTTTCAAATAAATTTTTTAATGATTATTATCAGTAAATGCTTGATTTGCATACCTGTTTTATATATCTACATACCCAGGGTTGTGTCAAAATTTCTCAGGTGAAAGGGGTTACAAGTAGAGAATGAAGACCCCGCCCTAGTTAGTGAGTGGAAGTATTGTTTACTATTGCTTACCCTGTGCTTTGACAAGTAATATTTTAACATTCACATTGACTTCTGATAAGGGAATACCTCCCCACAGCATTTCTCAGGATTCTTCCTTATGACATCCAAAATTTCCAGCACAGCAATAACTCTAGCCGAGAAGGGACTATGTCAAGAGGTTAGTGGCATTGCAGGAATCCTTCTGAGTAGGATGATAAGTGATCTTTCTCCTTGGTATTTTCTACTGGTCCATATACATTTCTAAAATGTGTGCAATAAATATCCACTTACATAATAATTAGAAAAAGTGTTTTAAATGGAACCAGTCTGGCAAAATGTCCAGATGAGCCGTAGGCTCTGGCATACTCAGGTCAAAGGGGTTTCATGAGAATCACAGAAAGTTTTGCTCAGTGCAGCATTATTGGATGGATAAAGAAGACTAAAAGCAGGCAACATCATCAACTAGCAAATGGTCTCAAAGTCCTGGTTTTGCTTTATGAAAAATGGGCCAGACCTCCCAGAAGAGCTAGTGACAAACACCACCTTCAGAATGAGACATACTCACTTAATGAATTCTGCAGGTAACAAGCATGAAACTGTCTTCTGCAGGAGTAATATTCTGGAAGGCAAGTGAAATTTATGACATCATGTTAGTTCCTTAAGCCAGGAATTTTGATTTTATGTAGAAGAGAAAAAAATTGAACAGCCACTTGCATGCAGAAGGCACTAAGAAGAAAGTATGTGTGGGTCTTTGTTTTCAAGCACACACAGTTGCATTACCATAAGAAAATGGAATGGATTAACACACACTATTTAGACTGGACTGTCATATGGTACCAATAAATTGAAATGCAATAAAAAGTTACTATTTCTGGGCTAGAGAGATGGTGTAGTGGCTAAAAGTACTTGTTTGGTTCCCAGCACCTACCTGGATTCACAACCATCCATAACTCCAGTTCTAGGGGAGTCAATGGCTGCTTCATACCTCTGCAGGCACACATACGGTGCAACAGCCATTTGTGCCAGGAAACTACACATACACATAAAAAGAGATAAATCTCTTTTTAAAAGTTACTACTTCTCAGAGTTCAGAACTGCTAGGATAAAAATAATTTCCTTTTGATGCAAATCATTTTTTTTCTTTTGAGTCATAGCAAAGCATCAAATTTTAAGTTTAAATGAAGTTTGGCACTTCAATAGGAAGCTATGGAAACTAAAAATTGAACTCATAGTATGTGACAGAGGTTGTAGTCTAGAAATGCAAAGAGAACAGCACAGTTTTGCCTGTATTTGTCAAAAAGAAAAGAAAATCCAAACTTCAAACTCTTATGTACTGTGACTGGTATTTAACATATTTACACATAGCAACCAGAGAAGTAAAATCATTACTGACCTCACCAGTGGGGATTATGTAAAATCATGCATTTTCAGCCCCTTATCAGATGGCCTAATCCACCAGCATTTACCATCACAGAAACCAGGATGTGGTTTTGTTTTGACAGTGAACAAATTCCTAACAAGTGTCTTCAGTCTTTAGGAAGACTGTGTCTAAGTATCAGATATGATGGCTGACAGAAGAGCAGGTTCTGTCTTCCTTTAAGAGGATGCTTTGATCCCCCTCAGCTATGGGTGAGGAATTGAAATCAAGGAGCATTCCGTTCCTCAGACACATGTCCTCATGTATTGGTGTGCTCATGGTGTTCTCGGAAGTCTCCATGGACACACCACATCTAGTCTTGTGCTTTATGACTAGCTTGTTTGTTTAGCCACACATTATCCAGAGGACTGCAGTTACTCAGTTCTCCTTCCAAGATGTATTTACAAGCGTCTTTGGAATTCTTTCAATCCCTGATAAAGAAAATTAAACTTAAGTGGAACCAGTGAGGGCGAGCTGGAAGAAGGCATTGTGAAAGTAAACTATGATGTGCTTAGGAAAGGGCTTACTTAAAAGTTAACCAGAGGTACTCTGGCAGTCCTTACACTTTCTCCACACCATGGATGCACTAACTGCCACTGAGCTGTACTCTTTAATGGCCCAGATGCAAATTTTATGTCATAAAGACTTTGCAATGATGAACGTGTAGTAACTGAAAGGAAAAACTAAGTCCTTTACCACAGACTTACAGTTTCTCACCATCATATAAGGAACCCTAAAAGAGGTCCAGACAAGTGTTTTTTGTTTGTTTGTTTGTTTTTTTAACTTGTTAGGAACAACCAACTTATCTTATAGAACAGAAGAGTTTGTAAATGAAACAGATGAGAAAATATTCATGGTGTTGCAGTGAGTAAGTACTGTGGTGGTACTGTGTTCCCCAAAATATTGTGCACCCTAATAAATTTATCTGGGGTCAGAGACAGAACAGCCACTAGATACAAAGGCTAGAAAATGGTGGCACTCACACCTTTAATCCTAGCACTCCAGAGGTAGAAATCCCTCTGGATCTCTGTGAGTTCAAGGCCACATTGGAAACGGCCAGGCATGGTGACTCACGCCTTCAATCCCAGAAAGCGAGCCTTTAGTCCCAGGGAGTGGTGGTAGAAAGCAGAAAGGTATATAAGGCGTGAGGACCAGAAACTAGAAGCATTTGGCTGGTTAAGCTTTTAGGTTTTGAGCAGCACAGTTCAGCTGAGAGCCATTGGGATATGAGGACACAGAGGCTTCCAGTCTGAGGAAACAAGACCAGCTGAGAAGTTGGCCAGGTGAGGTTAGCTGTGGCTTGTTCTGTCTCTCTGATCTTCCAGTGTTCACCCCAATACTTGGCTCCAGGTTTGTTTTATTAATAAAGACTCTTTAAGATTCCTGCTACAAAGTACAGTGTAGTTTAATAGACCATGTTTCAGCTGTTTGTGTGCATGTGTGCACATATGTGTATGTGTGCATAAGTGTCTCTGTACTATATTGTGATGTAAAATTATTCTTCACCCTATGTCTAATGAAAAAAGTTAAAAATACTAAACTGGCCTAATTTTTCATCTTATAAAAATATTCCTTCCATAAAAATTTTACTCTTATTTTATGATAGGACCAAATGAAACCTGCAAGAAAGGAGAGAAGGGAAATTTAATTATAGCAAATACAGTCCATGGAAGATTTAACTAGTAAAAGCAGACGTAGGGAAATTTAATTATAGCAAATACAGTCCATGGAAGATTTAACTAGTAAAAGCAGACGTATACACATATCCATATTATTAGTATTCAGTTCAAAGATGAAACTGTAGAATAGCTGTCCATTGACAGACAGCAGTTACAGTCTTTCATTTATAAAAATAACTTGGAGGACAATCCAGAAGACTACTGGAAGCTTCATTTCCACACAGGAGTGAAGGCATATACCTTCTGAACACTTAGGCAAGCAAGACCTTGCAGAGAAAATGGAAGTAGCATTTTGAAAACACTTTCTGACTAATCTGCAAGAATGTAATAAATAAGGGGCCAGAGAGATGGCTCAGTGGTTAAAAACACATACTGCTCTTGCAGAAGACCCAAGTTTTATACCCAGCACCACTGTCAGAACCATAGTCACTGGCTATCACTTCAGCTCGTGGGGATCCTCTGGTTCCATGGGTACCTGAAATTTGGTGCATATACTCACACACAGACACATGTAATTTAAAAAAAAAAAAAAAAAAAAAAAACATGCTTGAAAGACTGTGATAAACATGCGGGGTTCTTTTTAAAGTAACAGAGTAGATTCAGATGGGACCTATCATCTACATTGTATCTTGTCCTGCCATAAGTTAAAACCATGCATTACAACTCTAGCAGAGATGTCTAGGAAGTGCTCTGTGTTCTGAGGAAGTAAATGGATACAATAAAACACATTTTTTTTTGAAAAGTGATCTAGTATTTTATGTTATCTTCATTTCTGGCACTGTCAGGTATTGGGTGAACTGTAAGAGCCTGCCTGTCAGATGAAAGGCAAAACTAGCCGAAACTAAAACTCCGGTAGTTGTTTGTAATCGACCTCTCAGGCACCAGTGAGGTCATTGTCCTCCACGATCCATCTCTTCTGTGCACATGTTCCTCCTTCCGGATCTTCTGAGACCTACCAGACTCATATACACTTCTGGCAGAGAACACCGGGGTCTGGTCTGATTACTTGTCTAAATCATTCATCAATGAGTGCCAGATGGCTTACTGGAAGGCTTGACCAATGAGGAAATACAGCTCATCCTCTCATCCTAAGACAACATTTACCCTACATACACAGTGGGCTATCAGTAAGAACTTGCTGACAATTCAGACTTAAAACTTCCTGCTTCCAGAAATGCTGATGATAAAAACCCCAAACCATAGACACTTGTGCAAAGTTACATCTTCCCAAGTATGGAAAATAGTTTCTGGGGCAGTAGTCATAAATATTTCCAAATTTTTCTCAGACAGAAGAGCTTTCTGATAGCTTAAGAAGCTTTTCAGTAAAGATGTTCAGGCAAACTCTACTGAAAGCAGTGGAAGAGCTTGCTCTCCCCATATTTAGGGAAGAGGGAAGGAGGAGGGATGGCGTCATTCTCTGAGAACTGAAACTGTACTATTTGCCAAAGGACAAAACCAATCGCCCACAGAAACAGCAAGAATGGTTGCCAATGAGGGAGTGAGGAAGTGGTGACACTTAACATTTTAATTCAAATGATTTGGATTCATAAAATTAAAATGTAAATCCATCTGGAAAAGATGATATCTAAACAACTTCACCCAGTGTAAAGAAAAATTCAAATCCACAACATTGATTCTTGGGGGGAATTTTGTCCACAATAGAAAGTTAATCATTCTGGAATCTCTCTCCTCTATCTCTCTTTCTCTCTCTCATATACACTGAAAATAGATTTCCTTTGGTACAATATATTCTGATTATGCCCCTCCCAACAAGTACTTGCTCTGCAGGCACAAGGACCTGAAATTGGGTCCCCAGTGCCCACATAAAAAGCCAGGCTTGATCACATCTGTCAGAAACACTAGTGGTTGGGTGGGGGCTGGAGGCAGAAGGATCACTGAAGTTTTCTGGTGTCTCGCTTCGACAAAAGAACAATGAGATCTAGGTTCATTGAAAGATGCTATCTCAAGAGACTCAGGTGAATAATGATAGAGAAAGACACAGGTCAGTCTCTGTTCTCTGCATACACGTGCATGAGCACACACATGAACATATCACACACAATTATCATATATATGTATATATATATGATTTTACATATATATGTAAAATAAAATGCATGAAACTAAAATATGGATAGAGGATCGTATACTGAAATAGATGGGAGGATCTTTAAAGTCACATGTTACATACAATGTCCTAAAGATGCACATTGTTCTAAATTTGTCAATTTATTGGCATATATAATTCTTGAAAGTCTATAATGATTTTTTTGTATGTATGTGGTGTCATTTGTAATGTATTTTGGCTCTAAGTACAAAGGAATATATGTAACAAAATAGCAGAAGGAGTGGGGTTATCTTATAACTAACTAGAAGTAAAACAGGTTGTACACAGGCAGTGGGGGAGAAGAGAGATTTAGATATAAGTATAATGGCACATACATATGGAAATGTCATAATGAAACCCATTACTTTATACAGCAAACTGGGTTTACAATAAGGAGGCAAAATAGTTTAAACTAATAGAAGTATATATAGTAAACCTACAGGACATCTCTAGAAAAATGACATAAGCAAAGATATAATAGAAATAAGAAAAATATTCAACTAATAAAAAACCAGGCAGAAGCATGGTAAACAAGCAGAAAAGAAACAGCAAAATAGTGCATGTAAGCCAATCCATACCAAAAAATGTGTCGCAAAGGTCTTGTCAGTCATGGTGATACATAACTCCAACACTGAGAAGAACAAGGAAGGATGATTAAAAGTTTCAAGCCAACGTGGACTACATCACATGACAGCAATCTCTATAAAAATTGGTCTGAGTTCCAGTTAAGCAGAAGGAATTGTTAGACTGTAATCTATATGCTAGAGGGAAAAAATGTATGGATATATCAAAGTTGTTAAAAGGACTAAATCAAATAACATACAAACACTATTAATAATGTGGTAGTTGTTATGCATGTAAAATATAAGACAAAATATACTTTAATACTAAGAGTATTACCGAAGTAAAATGATATTTCAAATTATTTAAGAGTCAATATAGAAAAAAAGATATGTAGGCCCTCAGTTAAACAACATTAAATGCATATAAAAAAATCTGACAGAATTTTAAAGTCATTTTTCACAAATAGTTATATATTGTTATAATTTAGAAGCATATTGACTCCTGTGCCCCAAAAAGCTAATATGCTAAAACATTGGTCCTTGACTACAAGTGCTATTGAGAAGTAATCAGATCATGAAGGTCCTGATCTAATCAATAAAGTAATCCATTAATGGATGCATAATAGAGTCAAGGACTAGATGAGAGCATAAACTGTGGACAGTGGAGTCTAGATGGAGGAAGTGGGTACCAGGATTAATTTATACTGTTGGTGTCTATGTTAACAAACAAGAACTACAATAAATGAGCATCTAAATTAATTAGTTAAAAGTTAATGAAACATGGAGTGTCAATAAAATGATAAATTTCTCACTACTCTGACCAAAAAAAAAGGATGAGATATTGCAAATATTAAGGATGAGTATTAACATACATAGCCAAAGACATGAAAAGTATAATAAAATACTGTTGTGAGCTGATTTTTACAATAATGAAATCCCCAACCTAGAGGAAATGGGCAAATTACTCAAAACACCTAAGTTGCCCAAACCTAAAAAGTTATAGAAATCCTAGACAGTCCTATATGTAACACACAACTTATATTTGTAATTTAAAACACCCCCAGAAAGACACTCCAGCATCATTTGCCCACACGGGTAAGTTCTATGAAATATGCAAGGAGAAAATGATAGCTGTATGTAAATACTTTTAGAAATTATCAGAGGGAGCCAGCTGATACAAACCCAGGGGAGCACATGGTAAGAAAAGAAGCCATCAGTTTTATCCAACAGCTCTCACAAACAGCAAAAGAAAACAAAATCCTTAGGCTCTGTTGGAAAACTCAATGCAAATCTTACTTTACAAGATCATGCATAGTAATAAAGAAGAAACTATCCTAGGTTTTTAAGATTTGTTTAGGATTCAAGAAATTGATTGTTAAAATTTATTGTTTGCTTAATAAAGAAAACAAAATCATTTCAATAAAAAGAAATAAAATGTTTTTAAAAACTCAACATCTCTTTGTGATAAATAATTAAATAAATAAAGCAAGCCTTTTAGAAAAAACTATCCTCCATCTAAAAATGGTTTATTGAGAACGGGTACCTAAACCTAACTTAGGACAGGTTGTGACTCTGGGTTCAATAAAAGAAGGAGGTAATAACAAACTGGACATGTTATCCTCTGACCTCCACTTGTGAATGAGTGGGTACACACACACACACACACACACACACACACACACACACACCAATTTAGAAATTTTAAATATTGTTAATGATAGATTTTCAACAAACAGTACTACATGGAGTATAAATGTGAAAATGTTGTATTTTGCTTAACATCACAGACAAAATATAACTTAAAATTTATTGTAGATATAGCATAAAATTAAAAAATACAAAACATGGGAGAATATGACCTTTAGAGTATGTAAAGTTGCCAGAAAGAGGTTAACATAAAATAATGACAAAAACCATACATTGGAGTGATCAAAAAATGTTCTTCCATGTTAAAAAAAAAAAAAACCCTACTGGTTGAAAGGCAGAAAATAGCTGACTGTGGGTCACACAGACCCAGCAGCTACATCTACAGCACAACTACCACACCTAAGGGTCAGGGAACATCTCATCTCAAAAGAGGGGGCAGAAA
The DNA here is from genome assembly GCF_004664715.2 of Peromyscus leucopus. Classification (NCBI taxonomy): domain Eukaryota; kingdom Metazoa; phylum Chordata; class Mammalia; order Rodentia; family Cricetidae; genus Peromyscus; species Peromyscus leucopus. The sequence goes on from NC_051068.1 coordinate 104,973,943, forward strand.
GACTGTAAGAGTCAGAAAACCAAAAACTCTGCTGTAAGAATATGTCTCCTAGAAATGGCAGGGAAGCTTCATTCATGATAGCTCAATAATGCATCTGCTTAAACAAGAACTGAACAAGAGCAACACCAACGGACATGCTAAAGTAGAAAGGGGAAAGATCCCAAGAACCTCTTCCTAGACACAGAACTACAGGAACTAAGGAATGCTACGAGCAAGAGAAATAGCCATTCCCAGGGCCGAGCCCTTTAATTAATTATCCAATATGAATTGATCTGTCTTGAAGTCATATACATACAATAACACTAAACAAACTGATCAAGTTGTATATATGTATTCGTTTGTGTGTGTGTGTGTGTGTGTGTGTGTGTGTGTGTGTGTGTGTAAAACAACAACAAAAAGGCCATGAATTTGATATGGAGCAAGAGGGAGAAATAGGGGAGCTTGGAAGGAGGAGAGAGAAGCGGGGAAATGATGCAATTATATTTGAATATTCAAAAAATAAAAGAACAAGGGAAATTGGGGGAAAATGTCTTGCAAGGGACCTTTTTCAAAAAAGGACAGGTTGCCGGGCGGTGGTGGCGCACACCTTTAATCCCAGCACTCGGGAGGCAGAGGCAGGCGGATCTCTGTGAGTTTGAGGCCAGCCTGGGCTACCAAGTGAGTTCCAGGAAAAGGCGCAAAGCTACACAGAGAAACCCTGTCTTGAAAAACCAAAAAAAAAAAAAAAAAAAAAAAAAAAAAAAAAAAAACGGGCTTCTTGATGAGAAAGCTTCCTTCTACCACAGACAGTTAATGAAGAGGCATAATGGATCAATGTGTTAATGAGTGACTCGGGTGCTAGACAGCAAATGAGATATCCCTATGTAACCTATGCAAGAGAATCTCCCAGAAGAGGAAACAAAGAATCTAAGAGTCAGAGGACGGGGAGGAGAGCTGTGAAATGCTGTCTTACGGACAGTCATGCTCGCTCACAAACTCACAGTCTGTGGTTATCAATGTAAGACCTTCCTAAGCTGAAGTTAGTCAGAACTCCAGCATGGATGGGGGAGAGGCTCATGATGCAAGCTTTTGGCAATTGATGGCTGCCGGGAGCAGGGGAAGTCTGGGGTCACTGGTGGCCCTTGTAGGTTTCCCGTGACCATGCAGGCAGTGCTAATGGCACTCTGTTGTGTTTTTTTTTAAAGAATGAGAAAAGGACATGAATGTGGAAAGGGACACATGTTGGGGAAGTCTAGCGGGGAGGTTGGTGATAGATATGATCAAAATACATTATACATGTTTGAAATTGTCAAAGAATAAATATATTTTAGAAGAAAATAATAAATTATAGAATAGGAAAATGGTTTGATGTCGTTCCAAACTAAGGAGTTTTACCTAAGAAACCTAAAGAATAATATACGAAATTAAGAACAAATTTAAAATGAGCAGAAACTTCACAAATTAAGATGTATTAATAACAGCCCAACTCATCAGAGAAATGACAATTAAAAAAAAAAACTGGAGCTGGAGAGATTGTTCCACTTTTAAGAGCACACACCGCTATTCCAAAGGACCCAATTTCAGTTCCCAACACTCATGACACCTGTAACTCCAGTCCCAGAGGATCTGATGTCCTATTCTATCTTCTGTGGGTACCACCCCCCAACACACGTGTATAAATAACAATAAATATTTAAAAACACAAAAGATGAGAATTCAGAAGGTCAAGAAATGTAAGTATTAATGAGGGTGTAGAGAGGATGGGACTTTCATTAAGCTGTAGCTAGGATTATAAAATGAATCAGGTTCTTTGGGAAATAATTATTCGAAGTCTTAGATAGTAAACCACACCTGAACCCTGCACTAATTCCTTACATAAATAGATATCTAGGAGAAATGAATATATTATACAAAACTCTTTGAATGAATGTTCACATCAGCTCAGTTGATAAGCATCCAGAAGGAGTCAACTGGATTCAGTGTGTGACGTGATCCAAGCAGTATTTTGCTCTGCCACAAGAGGAAACTATCCTTGGTATGCACAACACATGAGTGATTGTCAGAATTACTGTACTGACTGCAAGTAGAAAATTGACACAAATTCGTACTTTGTGATTCACTGATATAAGATTCTAAGAAAGGCAAACCTGTTTGTTGATTTTTATTGCACCAGGAAGAGCATGGAAAAATTACCTAATCAGGAACTCAAAGTAACTTTTGAGGGCAAGCCAAATCACTTATATCATGACTCTGGTGGTGAGAACACAGATATACACAAACTTCCAAGCTAATGAAATTCTATACTGAAAAGAGAAACATTTTACTATGTTGAACTGATTGGTAACAAACTACTTGAAAAGGTTATGGTAATATAAACTTATGCTCTCTGCTTTCACTCCAGCTCAATTCACATGGACCAATTTAAAGAGAATTAAAATGATCCATGGAAATGGTATGAATTACATAATTATAAAAGAAAAGCACAAAATATGTATTTATTTTATTCTGAAGCTATTTTATGATGTAACCAATCCATAAGTATGAGGATATTGTTTTATAGCTTGTTTAACAGCAAATCTAGTTGGGCACTCCATCAATGTTTTAGAATTGCATCATAGAGAAGACATTACGTGAATTAGAGGCTTCATTTTGCTCCTATTAACTTAGTTTTGTCTTAACCACCTGTGAGTGACCTATCTTTAAATCATGAAAATAATAAAAAAATAAAAATAAAACACAGCAATAATAACAAAGCAACAATCCACTTTGGCAGCCAAAGAAAACATCTGTGCCGAAGACAGAAAAATTGTCTCCATTCACATGCAAAGATGGCTAAATCAAAATCAGACAGTATTAATTGATCCAGGATGCCCTAGAACTTGAAGACCTAAAGCTGTCAAAAGTCACTGTATTGTTATAACTAAAAAATAAAAATTTTAAAAGAATACCAGACATTGTCCCTGTATCTAGTGGGATGGCCATGAGGATATGCTTGCATGGCAATTTGTCTAATACAGAAAAAGATTGAAAGCTGAAAATAAAGAATACTTATAAAAACTAAACCAAATTGTATGGATTAAATTATAAATCATTTTTAAGACATTTAAACCAGTTGTTCTTTATTTTAAAATGACTTTACATAACTAATTATGTAAGAGCATAAGATGCTTGTGAGTTTTGTCTAGAATTATGTCAATAAGAACAAAATCTTCAAACAATGTTAAGAGCCATAGTCATCTGGAGATAATTTGGGAAGGTCAAATGGTAGATGGTCAATGTAGCTTGAGAGCTTCTCTCCAGGTCCCACCAAGCCCCTGCAGTCCCACAACCCACGTATAAAATAATCACTCAGATGCTTATATTACTTATAAACTGTATGGCCGTGGCAGGCTTCTTGATAACTGTTCTTATACCTTAAATTAACCCATTTCTATTAATCTATAAGTTGCCACGTGGCTCGTGGCTTACTGGTACCTTACATCTTGCTTGTCATGGAGGCAGCTGCCAGGTCTCTCCCCTGCCTTTCTGTTTTTTCTTTCCTCCTCTCTGTTAGTCCCACCTGTACTTCCTGTCTGGCCACTGGCCAATCAGTGTTGATTTATACAGAGCGATATCCATAGCAGGTCAACATCCTTTTAACATGTCACATGACATAGAGTCACTGTCAGACTCTTCACAGATTGGTGTTCTTTGAACACACCTGAAGATGTTACAGAAATGATGTTACTATTTCCTTCTGAGCAGATAGAAACCAAAGAAATTAATTGTGGTTTCAAAACATTATGGCTCCAAATTAAACATAATCAAAGATCTGCCATTTCATACACTACATATTTGATTATTTTCCTTCTTGAAAGAATCTCTTAAACTTTCCTGCCTGCAGTCTTTCTAGTTTGCATCTTGCCCTCAGCACGCCTCTGCTTCTATCATGTGAGGGAGGATGTCTGTGCAAACTGCCTTAATCATGATTATCACCTAGGTCTTTACATGTTAGAAAGATAAAATCCCTGACTTTGCAAACATTTTCCCCAGGAATACTGTTCTGCCAATCTGGAAGATTTTTTGGTTGTTGTAGATTTTAAGAACTAATGCTTTTGAAAGCCACTAGGCACAGACATTTTTTCTAAACTTTTCATACAAAATAATTTATCCAATTTGCCAAAAACCTTAGGAAATAAGTACATCTCACCTAACAAATGAGATACATGGAGCACAGAGCAGTGACTTCATCAAGGTAAGGGAGAGGGGTCCTACCAGAATTTAAAAACCAGAATCCTACCTCCAGTGTTTGGTGATCAAAAAACAGTTAGCAGTGAGGAAGTCAGAGTGACATGAGTTACAGAGATGTTCCTTACACCCATGATACTCTTACCAAAGTGTTTTTTTTTTTTAATTTGTCCCTTTGTTTTATCAAGGGCTCCTTTTTTGACTCATGGGAGCCATGTGGTCAAACCCATGAAGATTCTCACTGCAGACTGAGAACATGATTGTAAACTTTCAAAGAGGACCTCCTTCATCCTTGTCTAGACTATTTCCCAGCCTCATTGCCCAGCACACCTGTGTCCTTTCCTTGGACACTATAGGACTTACCATCTCTCAGGCATATTTAGCTGTCTCCCATCTTCAGGAGTTTCTTCACTCTTCTCAAGATCAATTTCCTCATATCTGGTGGTCAGCCTCCCAGGAGGAAAAATAACACAACATATAATATGAAGAGAAATGGCTTTTTAAGGAGGACTCCGAGTCTCAAGAAAGGACCCCACTTCTAAATTTCTAACACAGACCAACGGTCCTGAATAACACCTCTTATTAGGAAAAAACCAGGAGCTAACATGTGCTGCCAAGTTGCATGTTATCATTTAAATAAAAGACTAAAAATGTTAGTTTAAGCAAAAACAAGGTGCAGTATGTTGACTAAGTCACTGTTCTGTGTTCCATATGTCTCATGTATTTTAGTAACCCTTCCCCCCAAAAAAAATGTGAAACATTTAGTCTTGTGTTTTGTCAAGTCTTTTGTGGATTATTTCATACTTAGAGAGTTGGAGAAGGAGGCAAGGTAGATATCCACACTTTCAGGATCCATTTCTCAGCTCCATTTGATCACCAGCTCCCACCAGCTACAGTGGAAAAGTCAATGTATCAGTAATGAAAATTGTTCTTGAAGATTCCTCAATGAGTTCTGAAGCAATCACAGAAGGGCTAGAAATATAATAGGCAGAATGAAATTCACATTTTAAACCTAAATATGTAAGCAGGAATAGTAGCAACATTCAAAGTAGTGGTGATTTTCTGTCCATCTCCAAGAGACATTACATATTTTTAACTCTATGGTAAATTAGATAAATCAGAGAATAATCCATGATGTCCACAGATTGTATATCATACACTAGACACTAGAATTTGATTAAGACACACAGGCTTTGTTCCACAAAAAGTGTGGTCAGTACAATTCGGCTTTCTCTACAGTATTTAATCTATCAAGTTTTTGTCATATAAAAATTATCATTTTCCAAACTTTTCCTTTTATTTTTGTATATTGTACACATTGGGAGGCAGGGGATTGACTAGGAGGGGACATAAGGAAGTTTTTTTCATGGAGTATTTTATCTTTCATTAAAGTAGGAAGTCAGAAGAAAATGATGAATGATAGCAAACATAAAATTAGAGCCTAGGAAGAAAATGAAGAGGTAATTGCTGTCTGCTAAGACTCACGATGTCAGCTGAATGCCTTGATTCAGGGAAAACAAGTTTTAGGACTATTGCCATAAGTATCTTCTCATTTCTATATTCCTCTAACCATCACTACCTGGAACTCCACCTGAAGAAGTTCTGTATTACATCTGATTTATTGTCTTTGCCAAATTAATTGCAACTCTCTTGGTTTTGTTATTATCCACTCCCTATGTTCGCTTAGGCTTTACTCACTTTGTACAAGGAGTCTTGGGAACACCCCTTACTTCATGGTCAGATTCTGGATCCACTACTGAGCTTACACTAGTCCTCAGCACACACATTGCTGCTCACATTTGTTTAGTACTAGAAGTCCTCAAGAACACAGGAATCTACATTGGTTGTTAAAAGTTGATCTTTATTAGTGGAGACAGTTAAACTTCAAGAGCTGTCACAATGTAATATTGTGGTCTTTGTGGTTGCTTTGGAGTATAGCATAAACATGTTGCACAATGCAAAACCCAGCTGCTTGTTTTTCCTGTGCAATGAAGTACAATTCTTTGGGGAGCTGGGTTTCTTGTTATTAGTATACACCCATGCTCCGGTTCCACTCTCCCAAATAAAGTCTTTGTCTGACAGATGTTGTGCAATCTTCTCCAGACCATAAGCACATCTGGCACACAAAGTAGATCACTGTCCGTATCCCAGTGGCATCATTGTTTGTCCCGCATACTCTCACGCATCACCATAGTCCCTATCAGAGACAAAGATCGAGCCATTTCTTCATCTAAAAATACTTCTAAGATACATTGTTTTCTGCTTACAAGAAGATAAGAGTTTCCAGTAGGCATACCCACTCCTCACCCAGGTCAGTATGAGGATGTTTTGGAACACATAACTTAATCACTGTCTCTCAATTTCCCTCTCTGTGAAGTCAAACACAGTATCCATATCATCTGTGTCAGATAGCTTTCAGAAATCGCAATTCACTGTAGCTGTTAAATCACTCCAATAGCCAGATGTGGTGGCACAAGACGTTGATGTCAGCACTCAAAAAGCAGAAGCAGGTGGATGTCTGTGAGTTCGAGGCCACTTTGGTCCATGTAGAGAGTTCCAGGACAGCCAGAGCACTGCAGAGAAACCCTTCCTCAAAAACAACAACAAAAATATATCAGTCAGGATATAGGAAACATAGACTATTGGCTAAATCTCAGTGCAACCTCGCCATTTCCCTTCAATTTGTTGAAATCTATTATTACGAAAAAACATTGCAGTAGATATATTTAGTTCATTGTTTACCAAAATTAGAAGAAAACCTTTGTGGAAATGGAGGACATTTGTATTGCACCAATCTGGGTGGGGTTTCGCAAGGTTAAAAACAACTTGAACTTTGTGCAGGGTGTACATTTGTTTCCATTTTAGTTTGTTGGCCTTCTGGGCATGCTGAGCTTAAGAACAGTCAAGAAAACAAAAGAGGTTCTTGGAGTTTACAGTCTATCAGAAAAAATTAGGAAGCTCTACATGAGAATTGGGAATATAGTTTTAGAAATGAAAAATATTTAGAGTGTGATGTTAAAGCAATTGTGTTCTGCCTGTGTTCTTTCTCATTGATTTATTTTCTCTGTCTTATCAAGTTTCTCTCTTCTAGGCTACCAGGACTTTCAATGAAATAGATAAAGATAGCCTAGAATGAAGCAAAAAAAAAAAAAAAGTCATTAAACTGAGTTTATTGGTAGTAAAAGTAATGTCTCTTCTGCCATCATGGGGATACATGAAATTGTATGTTTATAAAAACCACAGGGTTTTACAAAACAAAAAGCAAATCTATATACATGTAAATAAAAGTTAATGAGTTATGGGATATGAAGAAGTAATGCTGACTCAAGAGAAACTAGCTGTGTCACAAGTGTATCTGGGGATGGGAAATTCATTGAAAGGGATTTGGGAAGAGGTAATTACCAAGACTATTCTAAGAATACATGTAACCTATAAAACTTAAAGCAAAGAAACTGTACATAAACCTGTGTTCTCATTGTTCATGTGGATTTGACTCAATCACATATGACCTACAATTGAACAGTGACATAGTTGTATGGTGGATATTTACGGCCTGGTTGCTTACTGTTGGAAAGGAAATTTGCTTTCTAGAAGTCCTCCAATCCAATACAGAATAAAGCCCAGGCCATAGGGTATTATGCCATGCAACTGAACTAAAGAATACTATAGACATTAAAAACACATATAATTTTAAGTTCTAACTTAATTGAGTTGAACACACACAGTCATAGCAGATACCTGTAGTATAATAGATAGCAATCAGGAAAATAGAGTTGACGAAAAGAGCTAGAAATGTAGTGAAGTTTGAGTTTTTTCTCTCTCTCTCTCTCTCTCTCTGTGTGTGTGTGTGTGTGTGTGTGTGTGTGTGAGAGAGAGAGAGAGAGAGAGAGAGAGAGAGAGAGAGAGAGAGAGAGAGAGGCAGTCCATAGGTGCCAGTAAGAAGGGTTGGTAAAAAAATAAATAAAGATTCAAGAGCCATTTAATTGGCTGAATGCAGAGGGCAAAAAGAGAGGCATTTCAAGATCCTTAGCTCAAACTGCTGAGTAAAAGATTATGACACCTCAGTACACACTGAGGTGTGTTTTAAGTGGGTGGTCGGTTCAGCATCAACTGCTTTTTGAAAGCTGAAATGACTCTATCACGTTTGCTGTTAGCAGCCAAGTAAGACTGTAATTTTGCAATATGGCTAGCATAAACCTTCTAAAAGTCAAGCAAAACCAGGGAGATGAATTTCTCTAGGTACAGTGGTACATACCTTTATTCCAAACAGTCTGTAAAAAGGGTGGGAGGTTGAATCTTGATGAATGGAAAACATCCTGTTCTATGTGGTGAATCTAAGATCAACCAGGTCTACATAGTAAGACCATGGTTCCTTCATTTTCAAAAAAAAAAAAAAAAAAAGAAAGAAATGAAAATGATTTAGGACATATAGACACAGGCCAAGGTGGTCAGTTACATTTAAACAACAAAAGAAAGGCTTAGTTTTATGTAATGTGTTGTGAATGAGAGCTCAATGAGACTTCTTGCAGTCTAGCAACCTTGATTACCATTTACCAAGTGTTTTAAGATCGTAGTTGTAGTTGTGTTATGTTATCAACTGTGAATAATTTTTTCAGTGCCCTTAAAGAAAAGGCAGGCTGTATCATTGGGAAGGATTATGCAAACATCTTGGAGCAAGTACCTCTGTTTCTCCTTTTATGGCTCTTTGACTCCATATTAGTGATTTTGACAGGAATGGTTCCATTGAGCCTAGTGAATTTTTACTCTTCTGTGCTTACCCAGCAAGACTAAGCTTTTCTATACAGAAATTCTCTGCAACAGCAATAAAAAAGCCAAGATAATCTCTCATGAGAAAACTAATGCTCCCTTAAACTAGAGATCTTAAGTGCTTCTCTATGTTGTGTCTCTTGTATCAAAAGATACCCTAGTAAAGGAAATATGTTTCATATTTGTCATCTGGCCTGAAAGTTTCTATCAAGTATCTGATGCACAAAAGACACAAAAATGTCTGGGATTGAATGAGTACATGGTTTTTACTGGATAAGTGAATAAAATTTTAGTGAGTTGATAATTATTCATAACACATCAGTTGCATAATGTTCATAGTTACATATTGTTACCCAACACTTTCAGTCTTGGCTTATTCTACAGATATTAATAGCTACCATTGTCCCTCTTTTACTTCAAGCTTCTCTTAGAAAGTCTGAAATTCACATAAGAAGAGGAAGCACAGATTTCTGGTAGTTAGCATTTAATATGGATGCACAGTCTGTATGCTCCTGTACTCAGCACATTGCTGAAACAGCTCTTTCTGGACGTTAACCACAGGAGCTCTCTCTATGGACTAATGACTTCGGGAACTAAAATAATGAAGTGCTAATATCAAAAGCCTATGTAAAAGTTTAGGGCAGCAATATTACTTGGATCCCTTAAATGAGACTTGAAGAATGACAGAAGTATATTTCTGTGTCTATTTTAATCATTATTATCAGATGGCAAACCATTTTAATTTAAATGTTGCTGAAGTCGATTTGGGAAAACGTCTGTTTTGAAAGTTGGACTTTTGAAGACCATCCCTTAAAGGAAGTAAACAATTGAAATTAGGATTTAATTTACGGATCTAGCCTAATTAATCACACATGTTGAAAACTACTAGTTGGAGACATGAGCATGTTGCCATTTGAATAAATTGCCACTTCAGCTAGTGGGTGGTATACCAATGTTAGGTTTTTCAGGTTATTTGATTCACTATTTAATGTCTTCTACTGAACATATAAACTCAGTGATGGTTAATTTAGGTTTCTAAGACACTCCATCACCATATGAGTTCCTCATAAAGATTAACTCAGGTGACCCATAATACATTTCTCAAAAAGAAAAAAAAGGAACTAAAGACCCTGATGACCTGCTTCCAGTGAACACCTGGTTTGCATGGAGTGAAAAACTTAATGGAGCTGACTTTGGTTTATTTGCTTTTCTTTTCTAAAGGGGAGGAGCCATGGCAAATGGAACGGAAGTGAAGTTCCTGAACTCTCTGCTAGGAGATCAGCTGTGGCAAGGTGTGCTTTGTGATGTCTTGTCACACCATGTTGCCCATAATAGAACAATAAATAGAAAAGGCAAAATGAACAAAGAAGCCAAAATGCTGAAAAATAACTGATGATTCCATTAGGTGACACTTAAAAGTTCACGAACCTAAATATGATTTTCAGAGCTTGAGGTATCCATACTTAAACCATTCTTACTTTATCAGAAGAATAGTAAACAGGAATTCAAGGCAATGTTTTGGTTTTTCTGTTTTGTTTTGTATTTTTTTAAGAAAAAAAAGATTAGGTTATAAAGGGATAAATAAATACTGCATTGTGTTTTGTATACAGACATTGGATTGTATTTCCATGTAAGAAGTATCTCATAACTTTCAACCCAGGTTGATACCACAGGGATAACTAGTGGTGGCTTAGGACCCTCCAGAGTGCCTGTGTTACATGAGAGCAGCAAACACCATTTTACTTCTACATCCAGTCTTCAAGCGCTTGCTCACTGGTTAGCACAGGCTTCAGTTCTAGCTGCTGGTCAAACTGTTGATAAAACAAGGCAGAGCAAGGGCAGTAGTTGAAGGGCTGTTGTGATGATGTAGATGAAAGATGTTAGCTTTGAAATGGGTGGTAGCTAGGGAGACAGTGTGTCAGACACTAGGAATGTTTTAAGTACAACAACCAATGTGATTTCCCAACAGTTGAGCTGTAGAGTGTGACAGATAAAAAGGCAATCTGTTAACAACTCCAAGGCTTTGGCATAGACTCCTAGAAGGAAAGGGCTTTTATTTGTTAGTAGGAATAAGAAGGTGGATAAAGCAGATTTGAAAAGAAAGGAAATGCAGTGTTTCTCTTGGAGAGAAAAGTAACACTGGCTACAAAGATGTGGAGTCAGAGACAAATATAAAAAGGAAAATAACACTGCGCGTCAAGCTTGCCCGTGCAGCACATCCCATTCTGGCTTAAACTTTGCCTTCCCATGGTTTTACCATCCAGCTAAACCAGTTTACAATGCCAGTGTCTCATTTGACTTGAAGCTGTAGAGAGAGAGAGCTAAAGGAATTTGTAATTGGAAGGAGTTGGCAGGGGGGGGGGGGGTCCCAAAACTTTGACTTCAGTTCAAATACATAAATGATTGTGTGGGTGTACACACACATATGTGTGTTTTTTTTTAAAAAAATAAATACAGAGCTAATATGGCTTTGGCCCTGATTTCTTAACTCCCTCAATGGGAGATGTTGCAACCTTAGCCAACAACAGCCAAGGAGAATGTCTCTGTCACCTCTAGCTCTGCAAGCTCCTTGCACTGGCCCAGGCATTCTGAACAGAATAGGTATCACTTACTCTGTCAAGATTTTCCCATAAATCACAAATACTTTTGTTCTGCATGTGAGGAAGTGCTCAAGTCACCCTTCAAATGATACTTAGAAGTTTGTCGCTCAGATTTGGATGTCCTCTCTTTTGGGCACCCCTTATCCCCTAGTCTTCTCTGAATTTTGTAGCAAAAATAGTGATATATCTCATAGTAAGCCTGGGCTGAAAAATAAATAAATCAGCATGGAATAAATCCCAGATGACTAAATACTAACCAGAAAAAGTATATTCCCTTTTGCACAAAAGTTTTAAAGTCTGTATTATTTCTTCTAATACTTTATAAAATATACTATTTGCTATAGAACTTAGAACTTATTGCTGACTCTGCCATGTCCTTTTTAATAGACCAAGCAATAACTTTAGCTTTAATATTTTTTCTTTTGTTTGTGGCATTCTTTGAAACTTCACACATTCAGAAATTTAATTTTCATTTATCCTAGATTTCAGATTCATGTTACCAAAATAGGAAAACTTAAAATACAGATAATTTTATATGAAATATAAATTCTGATATAGTGAGTCTATAATGTCCACATGGCTACTTATACTCTTATCTGTATGGAATTTATATAAACAAATAGCTTTATATAGAGTAGTGTTCACTAGTGTAGTAACTGTTTTAAGTGCATAATTGATTGAACATTACTCCCTAAACTTTTCAAATTTCCCTTCCAGAGTAATAATTAGTGAATTTTTCTCTAAGACTTTACTTAGCTCCTGAAAAAAATTAACTTTTAGCTTTCTTTTATCTAAGATTTACATAGACCATAATTCTTGATATATGTTATATGTTATGGTTTGAATCCTCTGTTTAAATAGTATGTTTATTAATTTTTTGAGAATTTCATCAATATATTTTGATCATATTAAATCACTCCCCCAACTCCTCAATCTCTCTCTCTCTCTCTCTCTCTCTCTCTCTCTCTCTCTCTCTCTCTCTCTCTCTCTCTCTCTCTCTTTCTCTCTCTCTCTCTCGACTGCCAAAGGACCATGTGCTAAAAGGCTTAGTTGGCAGTGAAAATACAGTAAATGAGGACACACGGTGGTGATGTCGGACCCTGGCCTCCTCCTCTACATTTGCTTTCTGACCAGCACAGTACAAGCACCCTCCTCTAGTAGATGGATCTGTCATGCTCTACAAGGGACCGCATACCAAAACCAATGAAATCATAAGCAGAAACAAAAATTTCCCCCCTATAAGTAGATTTTCTTGTATATTGTATTACTGATGAGAAAGTGATTAAGAGTTTATCTTGTTATGCAGCCTTAACTCAGGCCTTAAACTCAGGATATTACTGTCTGAATAATATCTTTAGTTCTTTTATGGTTTTAAAAAAATCAGCTTTTTTCCTATGTTGTAAACCAATATATTGAATATTGAATATTTTATATTTAAAATTTAACTATTGTATCTTTTCAGTTATCATATCTTGATCATTTTAGTGTCTTATTTGTGCTTTATTTTTAAATAGTCTATATTCCAATGCTAAATGAAATATGATACATGCCAATAAATCAGAAAATAAACATTAAAATATAAAATAACTTGAAAGAAAGACAAATGGAAGAAATATATATGTGGAATAAATAAAAAATTAATAAATATTAAGATAGTAGGCTTCAACTGCCTTAAGAGTAAATGGGGTAAAACACTACAGTTAAAAATTATTGTGTGTTAAAGCCAGACTGGGCTACATAACAATGTTAAATACTTTCTCATCAGTAATAAAGTTGTATAATTTATTATATTAAAATACATTATGGGCCAAGTGGTGGTGGCACATGCCTTGAATCCCAGCCCTTGGGAGGCAGAGCCAGGAGGACCTCTGTGAATTCAAGGCTCGCCTGGCCTACAGAGCAAGTTCCAGGAAAGGTGCACAAGCTACACAGAGAAACCCTGTCTTGAACCACCCCCCCTCAAAAAAAAACATTAAAAATATATTTATTGTAAATATAAAAAGAAAATCAACTTACATGGAGGAAAACTTATTTTGGCTCATGATTTTAATGGTTCCCGCGTGTGGTCTTTTGTCCCCTTGCTCTCAGGGCTATGGTATGTATAAACATGATAAACATATCTAGTAAAGGACATACCTCATGGCAGCCAGACACATAACGAGTAGCTCCTCCATAGGCTCGTGTATTTGAAAACTTAGTCCGTGATCAGTGGCGTTGTTGGAGGTTATGGAACCTTTAGGATGTGAAGCCTTGTTAGAAAGACTGCATCGCAGAGGGTGGATTTAGGGGGTTTATACCTTTATCTCATTTTCTGCTTGCGTTCTCTCTGCTTCCTATGTGCAGTTGGGATGTGCTCTCTCAGCTTCCAGCCCCAGCATCCTGCTACCTCACTTCCCCATCATTTCAGACCCTGCTCTTGAATAGTAATCCAAAATAAACTCCTTCTGTAAATGGCTTTCAGCTGTAGTGTTTTATTACAACAGCAGACGAGTAACAAATACATTGTGACACAGAATACGAAATCAAAACAGAACTGCGCACTGTTGAAGAAACCTACTTCAAGTCTGGATACTTCAATTGGCAGAAGTCAGGTTGATGTAAAGTACAGACCATCCAAACACTAGACTTAAGCAAAGGTCACACCATCAAGTTTGTATTTCATGCTGGATAGCCACTCTCTGTCACTGGGAGGCATTTAACAATTTTAATATGTTTCATTACAGGAGTTGAGGAGCTATGGTCTTTCAGGAGATGGTGCTTACTTGTTTGTCTTTCTTGTGTTTCTATGTTGTGACCTATGTCTATTTTGGTTTGATCTCCTCCAGTTTTATTTGGGGGATACTCTCATTTAGCAGCTAACTCATGAAGGTCAATCTCCAGTACCACTCAGAAAGGGGGAAAAAACCTTCTGGAACAAGCAGCAACAGTGAAGGTCAGGGGGGAAGAGGAAACACAGCAGGAAAAAAAAGAAATGAAGGGGAAAATATATTGCTGTATGAGGAAAATGTACATAAGCAAAATTGCTTTTAAAACTATAGTGAGGCGGTCCACTACAGGGAAGGATATGGTACAACAATGCTACTCATTTCTCAGGGGGCAGTGAGCAGAGAAAAGTATGGGCTGTGGTGATATATTTGTAATCTAAGAAATAAAGCTTGCCTGGAGATCAGAGGACAGAGCCAGCTATAGAGTTAGCCATAGAGGTCAGGCAGTGGTGGCACACACCTTTAAACCTAGCACTCGGGAGGCAGAGGCAGAGGCAGAGATCTGTCCGGATTTCTGTGGATTCAAGACCACACTGGGCTACAAGAGATTAGTCCAGCCTAAAAGAGAAACAGCTAGGTCATGGAGGCACACAACTTTAATTCCAGCACTAGGAAGATGGAGACAGGAAGTGATATGACTGGACAGAGAAAGGAATATAAGGCAGAGGAGACAGGAATTCGTTGTCTTACAGAGGCTCTCTCAGGCTGAGGAGTTGGTGAGGTAAGAGGTAGTAGCTGTGGCTTGCTCTGCTTCTCTGATCTTTCAGCTTTCACCCTGATATCTATCTAGCTCCAGGTTTTTACTATAAGACCATTTAGGATTTGTGCAACCATGGGCACTAGAGAAAATGTATAATTTTCAAGAGTACAGTCCTAGTGTGACACATCCTCCAATCACACTCCACCTCCTTATGCCCAATCGGTGTGAACTTATCAGTAGATTAACAGATGACATCAGCACTCTCATGATGCAGTCACTTCACACTAGCTGTCTTGGGGTCTCTATTGCTGTGAAGAGACACCATGACCATGGCAACTCTTATAAAGGAAAACATTTAATTGGGGTGGCTTACATTTTCAGAGGTTTAGTCCATTATCATCATGGTTGGAGGCATGCAGGCCGACATGATGCTGGAGAAGTAGCTGAGTGTCCTACACTTTGACTTGCAGGCAATACACTAGTCAGTATCTTGAGCATATATGAGACCTCAAAGTCTGCCTCCATGGTAACATACTTTCTCCAAGGCTGCACCTATTCCAACCTGCTAATAGTGCCACTCCCTTTGAAGGCCATTTTGTTTCAAACCACCATAGTAGCTAAGGACAAAGCTTCTGCATGTATATATATATATGTGTGTGTGTGTGTGTGTGTGTGTGTGTGTGTGTGTGTGTGTGTATGTGTATGTGTGTGTGTGTATCTCCACAGTGAGCATTTTGTAACAAGAGTTCATCAACTTAGTTCACAATTCAAGAAACACATTTAACCCCATCCATGCTCATGTAAGGAACTCTATATACAATCACAAGAAAAGACATGAAGGCAGGAAGATGTGTTGTTAGAAAGAAGAGAGATTAGGCAGGAGTGGAAAGGGGATAAACAAAGGTAACGGGGGAAGGGGACGGCGGGAGCTGGGTCTCCTCAACACAGATAATATATATTATAATGAAAGACTAAAATAAACATATTCAATTTGGGGCACTTTTCATAAACTGATAACAGTAGAAATATGTATTATATAATTATCCATATTAGAATCATAAATTATTCTTTTAAGAAAAATGTATTAGACAGGACAAAATAAAAAAGAAAAAATTATTTGAATCAGAAAAAAATATGCAGCCATGGAAATTTCTTCATCATTTCCATCTTGTCCTGCATTTTGTGGTGCTTATTTTCTCCTGGTGAACTCTCATCTGTCTGTTTCACAGCCTCTCTCTCTGACAATGGAAAAAGCTGTCAGTGTTAATAAGAAAACAGTCAGCAAGCCTGAAAAGGAAAAGGAAATGTAATCCAAAAATGTGAAAAATGAGTGTGCAGCTGTCAGTGGAGATTACAACCTAGAAGTATGGAACTGGGTAGACAAAGGAGAAAGCCAGCCAGAAGGCAGAGGCTATGGAGAAAACAGAAGCAAAGACATCACAGGTGACAAGCACTATGAAGGCTTAAGACATGTGTCCTCATGCTTGCTGTATTCTGGCAATGACCTTAGGAAAACTGCTTTCACTCTTGTCCAACATTATAGAATAATCTGATATGTGAGGAGACTTTACATGTGCTCCACACTCAAACAACAAAACAAAAACCATTATTATTTTTGAAGAATACCTGGATGTCCTTGAGGAGTGATGGATTGTAGACACACAGCGTAGAAGTATTTAACAAAGAGAAAAACATTGGAAAGTTGGGATACAACACCACTCCCCTTTCCATTGCCTCCTTCAGCATTCTGACATAATTAATTAGACAAGAATAAAACGCAAAGGAACTCCTACTGGCATGAGGCAATATACACATTATGCATGTGAGGATGTTACTTTGTTAGCATTCTGCAATGCCCTGTTTTCAATTTCCTCCGTTCTTTTATACAATACAGTTTTGGTTATGCCTCTGAATACAGGGTAAACTAAGCAAAGTTTAAAGCCTTGTCTTCATAATGACTCTTCTTGTAAAATATGCCATAAAGCCATGTAATTAGTTCCTTCAGGAGCTTAAATAAAAGGGCACTAACAAATTTACTTGTGGCCAAATGTTTGACAATAGAGTAGAAGTTGTGAAATTATACTATACCTGCCTGGTCTTGGATCAATTATTTACCCTTTAATTTCCAAGTGCACATATTTACCTCTCTAGTTCTTTGTTGTTCCTAACAACCTAGAAAGGGGGTATGCTTATTTGTTTGTTTGATTGATTGATCAATTGATTGTAATTTTTTAACTTTCATAGGAACTATTCTGCCTGTATAAGATAGTAAGAAATTTAGAAATTCTTGTAATTTTTATTTTTAACAATCCTGTGGCATAATAAGGCTCAAATAGAGTGCTTTACCACTAAGCTACATCTGACCCCTAAGACATTTGTTTACTCTTGAATTTTTATCTTCTGATTTTATATACTGGTTAAAATTCATGATGGATTGTAATCCTCTGCTAACATTTTAAATACTCTGTTAAAGCTGATTGAAACATCAATTTTAAACAATTTCTACAATGGAATAATGAAATGCAGTATATTGGATCTTCAGTCAGCTTTGAGAGGGAAGGAAATCCTGCTGAGTCTCACAGCATGGATGGACCTTGAGGCCACATGAAAAAGATAAAAACAAAACAATCACAGAAAACAAATACAATGTGCTCATCTTTATAGATGAAATTCTAAACAGTTTTAGTAAATAAGAAACACAGAGCCAAATACAGGAGTAACAGCTGAAGAGATCAGAGAATTAGCGAAGAACTACTGACTACCCTTTAGCTTATCACCAAGCGGTAGTTTCCTACATGAGAGAGCTTCTTCCTGCCTAACCTGCACTTTTATTGCTTCCCTGTTCTGCCTTTTCATTGGCTCTAAGCCCAGCCACATCACTTCCTCATCACTGCCTGTCTATATAGATCTCCAGATCTCTATGGTTGGTACTGGAATTAAAGGCTCATGTCACCATGCTTGGCTATGTCTTGACTACACAGAGACTCTGCCTGTCATGTGATTGGATTAAGGGCATGGGCTACTACTGCCTGACTTCTGTTTCTGGCTTGCTGTGACCTCTGATCTCCAAGCAAACTTTATTTATTAACATACAAATAAAATCACATTTCAGCACAATTAAAATATCACATCTTATATACCAAGAGTATTTCAATTCACAGACATAAATTAGAATGGAGCTTAGATTCACCTGCCTCTACCTCCCAAGTGCTAGGATTAAAGGCATGGGCCCAGCTCATTTTATTTTTTTAATCTTCCATGAAAATTTAAATTGCTGGCATACTCCTGAATAACTATGTATTATTTAGGAACAATTGTTATCTTTTACAATGCTGAATCTCCATAAACATGGGCATGATGTCATTATTCTATTTATTAAGGTTTACTTTGATTATTTTAGTAGTATTCTATAACAACCTGTATAAAGACTTTACATATTCTTCATTTGATTTATTTCTCTGATTTTAATGTTCTTTATTAAGATATAAAGCCTACTCATAAAATCCATCATTTACTACTGACTTCTATCTAGTATACAAATACAGTTTTGTATATTGATCTTGTATCCAGTTATATTGGATGATATAATTCAATTATTAATTCTACTGTTATATCACATATTTATTTGAATTTTCAATATAGATACTTACTTTGTCTCTATATATTGACAGTAATAGTGAGATGTGTTTTGAGGGTTTTTATAATTTTTTTTAAATTATAGTATAATTATACCATTACCCAACTTTTTTTCCTTTCCCTAATTTTCTCAAGTCCCACCCTTGTTCTCTCTCAAATTTATGATCTCTTCTTTTTGTTTTACACACACATGCATGCACACTGCTAAATATATAAATACTACATGCTCAGTCTATATGATGCTACTTGTATATATATAATTCCATGGCTCACAACTTGTTATTGGGTAGTCATTTTGATGGAGATGTTGGAGAGCCCTTCATTCCCTGAGGAAGACTATTCTACTCTCAACATTCCTTGGTTACCTGAAGTTTTTTTTAGGGTTAAGGCCTTCCAGTATCACTGCCTCCATATTTGTTAACATGTCTGTTGTTCTTGTTCAGCTCCTGTTTAGGCAGTTACACAGGTAAGACTTTGTGGGTGTAACTTCTCTGACATTTCTAAGAGATACACTCTCACAGCAAACTCTCTTATCCTCTGGCTCTTTCCATCTTCCAGTCCTCTCTTTAGCAATGAACCCATTTACTGCATGCTTGAGTGCTGTGGGATGGTCCTTCTGTATGCTGCAAATGTATATTGCTCTCATTGGGTGATAATAAAGCTGTTTTAGCCAATAGCCATTCAGGATAAGGTTAAGAAGAAAAATCAAGCTGAGGACTGGGATAAAGAGGGTGGTGTCAGGCAGATGCAAGCCAGCTACCCAAGGAGAAAGATGCCAAAGGACTGGTAAGACACCAGCCATGTGACGATGCATAGATTAATAGAAATGGATTAATTTAAATGTAAAATCTAGTTAATAGTAAGCCTGAGCCATCAGCCAAGCATTTATAATTAATATAAGCCTCTGAGTGATTATTTGGAAGTGGCTGTGGGATAGGGAAGGACAGAAAAAGCCTCCATTCACACATGAGACCAGTGCTCCCAGAGTGCGTTGTTCTGAATCACCAGCAGCTTTGCAATCCTTAGGATTTCTTCAAAGACTTTGCTTGTGAGATCTTCATTACCACTAGATTTTGGTTTGTTTTTCTAAAGTCTTTCAAAACAAAGAGATGAGAAAATAATACATGGTAACAGCCAACTCCTGACCATTAATCAAGTACCACTCCTTACTATTGCCTTAGGCAAAAAAAAATCTCTTGTGATGTCTTAATCTGGGCTCCAGGCCTGGTCATTTTTGCTGTTTTCAGTTCCCCAGAGCACCAGCCCACACTCTGTCCACAGTGTACTATTTCTTCACGTGTCTTCTTCGCTGACTGCTGTGAGAGTGACCACCCAATACTATCTTCTTTGGCTTCTCAAGACTGAACTTGACAGAGGGACCTGGGAACTTAAAGGACAGTGTAGTGCTTAGGTGTCCTTTTTGTTATGCATAAGTGACTGGGACAAAAGTAATCTTAGTGATAAGAATCTGTTCCTGCAGCAGTGACAGTCCACTTGTGTGTTTGGTATTGGAACATTTCTAACTCCCATTTACTTTTTTTAAATGCAGTTTTTAATTTCTTCTTTGAGATAAACAGGAATAAGTCACTGTTTTCTTGGGAGACTATGTTGGTTCTGTTGCCTCAACACTATACCAGTAATTCTTTAAAATATTTTTAAGTTAAAAATATAATGAAAAGCCGGGCGGTGGTGGCACATGCCTTTAATCCCAGCACTCGGGAAGCAGAGGCAGGCCGATCTCTGTGAGTTCAAGCAGCTGGCAACCAGTGATTCAGAAAGGCAAAGCTACACAAGAGAAACCCTGTCTCGAAAAACCAATATATATATATATATTTGATAAATAAGCAAGTAAACATGAAAACAAGTAGCAGGCTTTCTTTTGTGGCCCATTCAGCTCACAAATCATGACACAGAGATTTATTATTAGTTATGAATGCTTGGCCTTATCTTATGCTTGTCCCTCTAGCTCTTTAACTTATTTTAACCTGTTCTCTTCATCTACATTTTGCCTCGGGGCTTTTTACTTTCTATCATTCTGTATGTCCTACTTTGTGTCTGGTTGGCTGGCAGCTGCCTGACTGGCCCTGGCAGTGCCTCTCTTTGTCCCTCATTCTCTCTAGAGACTAAGAGATTCCTCCTACTTATTCTCTCTGTCCACCAGCCCCACCTATCCCTCTACTGCCTAACTATTGGCTCTTCAGTTTTTATTAGAACAATCAGGTACCTTAGGCAGGCAAAGCAACACATCTTTACATTTTTAAACAAGTACAGCATAAACAAATGCAATACACCTTTGCATAAAGTAATATTACACAACATATAAATAAATATAACACATCCTTACATGATTAAAGTAATATTCCACAACAAAAACAAGTAAAAAAAAAAATAAATGACTAAAGTGATCAAACAGATCAATAGCTGCCATCTGTGTCTCTCAACAGGAAGCTCTGTTGATTGTTGCAGGTTCTTTAACACAAAAGAGTAACAAACATTAAAATAACAGAGGAAGAAAGTAGAAATTAAAACTACCTGAAGCCATTCAGTACAAAACAAACCGAATATCAATATAGTTATCAGATATATCATTACATCACATTATGGCACATTAAATGATATTCAGGATAGTTCTGAAACATTCATGTTCCATACATTTAAGTGGCTACAGAAAACATTGAAATGACACCAAATACTCTTTCCTGAAAAATCAAAAGAAATGTGTAACATATTTTTAAAGACTATTCAAAAAATAACTTTCAGTCCATTGGAAAACAACAGAATTTTAGCACTTAACTGATATGCTAGAAAAATCTCTGACATGCATCATTTCAATTCTCACACAACTAAATGAAAGCGTCTATGTCTGCCATATGGAACACTTGGGTTTTTAATGGGTCACTTTGTCTTTCTATAAGATTGTCGATAACACCTCCTGACTTCAAACACCTAAAGAAATCATCAGATTTTCTATTCTCTTGGAAATGCATAACTGGAGTGAAAGACACCCATCTCTCCCTGCTCTTCACCCTAGCTGTTACCAACAGCAGTGTTTGGGGAACCTGGGAAGGCTGGTCTCTATATATGCCTTTATCCATTACCTCTAACACTTCCCCAGCCTCTGAAATAAATATGAAAGAACTAAAAAAAAATGATAAAGATACTCATGATAACAATCACAAAACAAAAACAACACTGGCTACTCAAATAGACAAAGTGAATTCTTCCTCAGTCAGCACTTGAAGAAGGTAGCATTGTCATCTATGGTACCTTTGTCTTCAAATTAAAGTTTTATATGAGAAGCAATGGACTAGAATGAGGGCTTTATAACTCAGGTATCGTAACTGTACCTTGGGTAACTAGATATGGTTCTTGTTGCCAATCTCCTCATTGTAACCCTTTGATAATGAGAGCCAAGGTAGAATGCACACTCCCACATATGCACTCAAATGCTTCTAGATCGTCTCCAATCATTCTAAATCTACCTCCCCAAGTTCCTACTAGACCATTTGCCTTTGCCTAGAATATATGTTCTGAACAGACTCACATGCCAAACTCGTGCCTTATGGAAAAAAATTTTGTTACATTCGTTTTTAAGCACCCCTAAGTAAGATTGTTGTGTACTTTTAACTTACACCCATATTCACCCATTCATTCAGTTTTTGTTGAACAATTGCTCAGTACCAAATATTTCACTAAGGTTTGAAAACAGAAGAAAAAAAAAAACCATCAAATTTCAGATTATTACCAAGGCATCATATCTTGAGTATGAAAACCATTCCAAATACCACCTAACAACAATGAACTGCATTTTGCTAAAATCTTTTATGGCTGAATATGTTCTTATGAACTGGTGACAGTGAAGTATGTATAGTCTGGGCTAGGTCATAGTATCATAGAAGTCTGAAACAAATTAAATGAAACATGGCAAATGATAAATAGCATTAATACTATCTTAATGGCATATATATGTGTGTGTGTGTGTGTGTGTGTGTGTGTGTGTTATGTGTTTGAAAACTTAAAAACTCCTAGTAATACAAAGATGAGCCTGCAGACTAAGCATGTGTAGAATCATGAAATTATATCTGTAAATAAAAATAATGAGTGCATATCCTGCAACTGTGATGATCTCTTATAGATATAGGGAGTCTGGTGTGCACCCTAGAGAAATAGTAAAACAGTCCTTACACTCGCAAAAGTGCACTGCCTCATCAAGTTCTGGACTCAAGCAATTCCTCTTTCTCAGACATGTGGCTCGGAGTGGTTCTCCAAGGCCATCGTTGTTTGCCAGCACTAGAATGGATTGCCGCCCTGGGAAGGAAAAGAGAGATAGTGCCAAAGAAGGCAATGAGCAAAGAGGAGAGGAATGCACAAAAAGAAAAATGAAGTGTAGCTAGCACAACATGTTCCCAAGGAATACACAAGTGGTTATCACTGTTCAGAGTCTATGTAGTTCCTGGCACAACTCAAAACAAGTCAATTAAATGTAGACGAAGGCTCTCAGTATTGGAAAGTGATTGGTAAAGAGATAAAAAGATGAAGTCATGTTCCAAATAAGGTAAATTTTTTGAGGGAGAGAGCCTCCACCTATTGCACAATCCAATAGCATACTTCTGAAAAGCAGGTCCTCTTATGGCAGGATGTGATGATGCCTTGACAATAACTCTGAACTCCTCCGAAAGTCCTAGGAATTAACCTAGATCCCAAGATGAAAAGGGGAAGCTCAGCCGAAGAGACCTCTTGCTGTCCAATCCAGACAAAAATAATCACTGAGCAGTTCCTAACCTGTAAACAGATATTCCATGACCTTGAGGAATGTTTGCCTTCATATAATAGAGAAAAAAATCAGCTAACTAAATACTACTATTCTGACAGAACAAACATTGGCACATTTGCATTTAGACTTTGCTTGGGTTTGAGAATCGAAGAATAAGATAACATCGAGTTCAGAATCATGTCCGTTCTGGATATGGCAGCCATTCCTTAGCACCTAACAGTATAGATTTCTCATGTCTCCTAAAAGTCAAAAACCTTCTTTAACAAAAAAAGGGGTCAATGCAATGACAGTTAAAACCATCCAGCAAAAGTGGGAATCAGAGGTCAGGGAGGAGCTCTCTAGGCCCTACCCTTATCCCTTAGCAGATAAGCTATTGGCAGTTGACGGCTGCTGCAAAAGGTTTCATTTTCTTTGGAGAAATGGACACTGGTGGATTACACCCCAGTGGATGGCCACATACCCATGTGCATATGGGAATCACACAGACTTTGGGGTTATTAATGACAATAAAATAAAATAAAGAGGACACGAAATTGGAAGGAGGATGGGGGGAAACACAAGGTGAGTTGGAAGGAGGTAGTGATAGACAGATAAGATCAATATACATTGAATGAATGGATGGAATTTCAACTAATAAATATTATTTTAAAAACTGCTTATGTGTATTATGGAAAAATATGAAATTAAGGAATTTCTCAACCTCCCTGGGTTTAATTATAAAGTATCTTCAATGTCCTTTATGACTCAGCCTTCCTAATAATGAGGCTAAAATTCAGAATGTATTCCTTAGTGGGTTAGCTTACAATATTCACATGAATAACAAGTAAGTCCAGATTTAAACTCAAGGCATCACATCTGTCCTTAGCATGGCCGGCCTTCAGCACCTCATTTTTGCATTTTGAAAGTCTTTTGTGAAGTCTTTCCCAAGACGTAGGTGTCCTTAGTAATGACTGGGCAGAGTATTGGTTACATGTTTTATGCCAAGAAGGTAACAATTTATTGAAAAGTTACCAAAAAGGAATTATAGAGCACCTCGTGAATCCACACACATCCACAGTGAGTGACATAAAGTGTCACTAAAGTAATGACAATAAACTACTATGAAAAGAAAAAAATTAATAAAATTTTACCAAACAAAAATATCCTAAAGGTAAAATAATGAGGTTTCTTTTCATACGGAGATAATTACAGTCATGCTTCCTTCCTGTTGCCTTTATCATGAATATTGCATTGTTGGAGCATCGCAGGCAGGCCACCCCTATCAAATGGAGAGAGGATGACCCCCCCCAGTGCTTAGCCCTCACAAATGTCAACTATGGATTTTACACTTTAAAATCTTGAGTTCCTCCAACTTTTAGTAACTGAAGAATGAACATAGGCAGGTTAAAAATAAGATTATGAGCTAGCAGGCTATTAAATAAGTATATTGATAATATCTTTAGCTGTGAATAAAGAAAACCCTAAATAAATTTAAGCACCTCGTTAGTCAGTGTTCTATTGCTGTGAAGAGACATCATGACCATGGCAACTCTTATAAAAGAAAGCATTTAACTGGGGACTTACTTGTAGTTGTAGAGATTTAGTCCATTACCATTATGGTGAGAAGCATGGCAGCATGCAGGCAGGTGCTGGAACAATAGCTGAGAGCTACATCCTGATCCATAAGCAGAGAGAGAAAGAGAGCGACTCTGGACTTCACATGGGCTTTTGAACCCTAACCACCCACCTCCAGTGACACACTTCCTCCAACAAGGCCACACCTCCTAATCCTTTCAAATAGTGCCACTCTCTGGTGACCAAATCTATGAGTCTATTGGGGGGGTCATTCTCATTCAAACCACCACAAATATTAAAAACATTTACTATCTGATGTCAGAGAAATGTGGGAGAAGTTGAGATTTCAGCGCAGGTTGCTTGAGCTTTCTAACAATGGCAACAAAGCTCGGAGTTCTTGTCATCTCTCCACAGGTCCTAAACTGGCTGACCCTAAACTGAATGCCCATTCATGACAAGAAAAGTATTCAGAAAAAAGGATAGACTACCCTCTCATGTGGATATTTGTCAGGACTAAAAGAAACTGTACACCAGAAACTACATATCCATGATGGCTTCCCCTCAGAACAACCATGTTCTCCCTTGGAGCTGAAACAGGAAAGGGAACTTCATAGGGAGCATTTCACACCACAGTAAATGCCGGTGTTGTTAGGGAGCAGGAGAGGGTGTGGATAGTGATTAATGATCAGAGGTGTTGCCTTACAGGAACTGTAACTGTCTTACACCTGAATGGGCTAGTTTAGGAGTAGAGGTTCACAGTGTGCTAAGGAGGAGATGCCTAGAGATTGATATGATAACTCAGAGAAATCAAATGAAGAGTTTTGCTTTAGTTTAAATTATTTGTAAAATGAGATTAGATATTAAATCAAAGGCAATGCACCATCTTTCAAACTATTTTAGTTTAATTTTTTCACACAATATTTGTGTGTGTGACCCCCCTCCACCTCTTTCCAGATTCCTCATCTCCCTCATCTCCCTACTTACCTAACTTGATGTTAGTTCTCTTGAACTCTCTGAAACACAAAACAAAACAACAAAAAAAGAACAATAAGACAAAAAAAATACCCAAACAAAAAGCCATCATAAAACAATACAAAACACAGAGTTCATTTTGTGTCAGCCAGCTACTCCTGGGCATGGGGCAAGCTCTGGAGTGTGGTTGATAGAGCCAGTCACAATCAGGGATCATTGCAGAGAGGGACTAAAAAGATTGTAAGAATCAGAGAAACAGGGAGTTTGCTATGAGACCGTATCTCCTAGGAATGTCAGATGCTACACCCATAAAGTCTCACCAACATGACTGCCCAAGGACAACGGTAGATATGCTAATGTGGATGGGTGAAATCTCAGGAGGCCTCAACCTTACATATACAACTATAGGCAACTAAGGAATTCTGAGAGCAAGAGAAATAGTTTTCTCCAAGGGAAAGCACCCTGATTGGCAGGTAGTGCTTATGTATTTAGGGGTATGTGCCTGTGTGTGTGTGTGTGTGTGTGTGTGTGTGTGTGTGTGTACACTTATATGTATGCACATGCAACAATAACAAAGAAAAGAGGCTGTGTATTTGAAAGAGAGCAAGGAAGGGTATATAGGAGGGTTTGGAAAGAGGAAAGGGAAGAAGAAATGATGCAATTACATTATAATATCAAGAAAAGAAAATAAATAATTTTTAAAAAGAAATGAGGAAGGCCCATTCTATCATACATACTGGCAATCTACAGAGACTTGGAGGTACTGGGAATGAATGAGCATATTTGTTCACCCTTACTGTTTGTATATTCAAAAATTCTCTATAATCCAAAAGAAAAAGAAATACACCAGTGCAGCCTGAATGATAGAAATACTGCTAGAGAAATTTGCCAACTCTGAGTTCAAGTTACTTTACAAAGCTATGTTCATAAAAGCAGCATTGAATTGACATATAAACAGACACCTTAATCAATGGACTAGAGTTGAGGACCCAATGAACTAACCACTATCATTCTGCTACATGAACATAGTATCCAATTGACCTCTAAATGTGTGTCTCTTTCTATACAGTAATTCAGCTCTCAATCCCTTCATAGACGTATCTCTGTGCAGTGGGCGGCACAATGGCTCAAAGTGCCAAGAGTGCCAGTGGAGTGCCCAGTCACATGTGGGTCATCTGTACCACACCTCCTCCCCAAGGCTCAGGGACCATGAAGGAGTAGGGGGTAGAAAACTTGTAAAAACCAGTGGTAAGGGAGGACTGGGCTGAAATAGTGTTTTCTGGACATGAGGAGGATTGCACTCATGAACTCACAGCACCCACGGTGGCCTGCACAAGATAAAGCCCGTTGACATTCTAACAGGTAGTGGGAAGGATTCAAGAGTCTCCACCCCTTAACTAAGGAGCAACAGACACTCAATGACTTCTTGAGGAAGGAAAGTCAGTTTTCCAAAGGGTGTGATTCTTCGTTTGTCAACTATCCTCCACTGAATGGGCCCACATGTAAGAATAATATGTGGGCAGCTCAAATTGGAGTTCGTTTCTTTTTTTGTTGTTTTTTGATTTTTTTGAAAGGACAAAAAATTAGGTGGAAAGGGAGGTAGGGATAGATCTTGTAGCAGTTACAAGAAATGATCAAAATATATTGTATGAAAATCTCAAAGAATTAATAAAGTTATTTTTCAAAAAGAAAAATAAGCAATGGATGCAAATAAAAGCCCATGCACCCACAAGCTACCTGACTTTTGGCAAAGAAGCCAAAAAATATAATCTTTAACAAATGGCCCTGATCAAACAGGAAAGCTATATGTAGAAGAATGAAACTAGAACCTTATTTCTCACTTTGTACAAAATTCAACTCCCATGGATCAAAGATCTCAAAATAAAAAAAAACTGATAGCCTGAATCTAAAAGAGAAAAAGCAGAGAATACACTTCAACTTCTGAGCACAAGAAAGGACATCTGACAGGCCTCTGTTCACACAAGCATCAAGACTAGCAGTTGACAAATGGAAATCAAGAAACTAAAAAGCTTCTGTGGAGCAAAGGACATCATCATTTGACAGAAATGGCTGCCTACACAATGAGGAAATACCTTTCCCATCCTGTTCTACTATTGAACTACTAATGCTCAGAGGATTTAGTGTCTTTGTTTCAGAGAAGACTAAAAGTTTGCTTGACTCTGTAGTTCTTGCCACTTACTAATATTTTGGAGCCTGGGATTTGTTCCAAAACATATTTTGTTGAGTTTTTGCCTTTCTCATTGGTCCATGAAAAAAAAATCCCCAGAGTCAAATAAACAAGGGAAGTGCTGGTCTTTATATTCTGCTCTGAGGTTAAAGGAGGATCCAGTAGTATTTCAAAATATGGGAAACTCTAATAAGTAGAAACATGCCCACCTCCACCAAACCCAGTACTTGTTATGATTTAAAGATTTCATCTCTTTCTACACATAATATGCATTAATATGAGAGAAGTAACTCGGCTGCATTTACTTTGAAAAGTTGCATTATGTTTTTTGATGTTCAAAAGTAACTGAAGTATGTTAAGCCAAATTACATTTGAATGACAATACTGTATAATTGTGCCTATGTAATTAGTGTAAGAGTCTAAGCATGTAATGATTTTTCTGCTGTTTAATTACTGTTCTCAAATGTCAAATTCTGTTTCTTTTTTTTTTTTCAGAGAATCAGGTTCTTTTACAATATCTTACTTAAATCACATTTTAATTACAATAATTTTCTCATTTAAAACTCAATTTTAGGATACATAATAGAATCAATGAAACCAAAGCAGATTCTTTGATTAAAAAAATAAATAAAGTTGATAAGCAACAGTCTGATCAGGAGGAAAGGACAGGAATGACAATATACTATACTCAGGAATGAAGACATAATATAATTAAAGAATAGGGTGACTGGGAAGATGGGAGATGCAGGAGCACTTGCTCTACATGCATGAGTATCTGAGTTCAAATCCCCAGCACCTGTGTTCAAGAGGTGGATGTGCTCCATGTCTGCAACTCTAGTGCTGTGATGTGTAGGGATGGCTTGTTGAGTTGGTGAGGCTTTCTGACTACTGGCAGAGCTCCAGATTCAGTGAGGACCCTGACTCAAAAAAAAAAAAAAAAAAAAAAAAGATGGAAAATGACAGAGCAGGATGCCTGGCATATATATCAAATGTACCCATGCATCACACAGAGAGGAGAGATTATTAAGAGTAGCTTTATGCTATTTAATATGACCAGTTCCATGGAATGGATAAATTCTTTGAAAGACACAAATGCTAAAGTTCATTCAAGAAGAAATATATGAAGCAGGCATTGTGGCACACACCTTTCACCCCAGCACTTGGGAGACTGAAGCAGGTGGGTCTCTGAGTTTGATGCCAACCTGGTTTACATAGCAAATTCCAGGCCAGCCAGAGTTACATCATAAAACCTTTTGAAAAGAAGGAAGGAAGCAAGGAACAGAAGAGGAGGAAGGAGGGAGGGAGGGAAGGATGGATGGATGGATGGATGGATGGATAGATAGATAGATAGATAGATAGATAGATAGATAGATAGATAGATACGAAGAAAAGAAGGGAGGGATAAATGGCCAGGAAGGGGGGAGGGAGGAAGGTGAGATGAAATAGATGTGGTTGGGCATGGTAGTAGATGCCTACAATTCCAACTTTTGTGCTTGGGAAACGGAGGTAGAACTGGGAGTTCAAAACCATCCTAGTTTACATATTAAGAACCTGTCTCAGAGAATCTTTTTATTTTCATTTTATCTCTCTCTCTCTCTGTGTGTGTGTGTGTGTGTGTGTGTGTGTGTGTGTGTGTGTGTACTTACACATGAATGCAGGTGCACACAGTGGTCAGAAGAGGGAATCAAATCACCTGGAGCTGGAGTTACAAGTGGTTGTAAGCTGCCAAACATGGGAACTGGGAACAAGATTTGGATCTTCTTCCAAAACAGTACACATTCTCTACTGCTTGCCATCTATCTAGCACCATAAGGACCCAGCCTTGAAGGAAAAGAAAGAGGAGGAGGAGAGGAGAAGGGGGAGGAAGAAGGAGGAGGAGGAAGAAGAAGAAAGAAAGGAGGAAGAAGAAAAAGAGGAAGAGGATGAAGAAGAAAGGAATGAGGAGGAGGAAGAAGAGGAAAGAAGGAGGAAGAGGAGGAAGAAGAGGAGGTTGAGGAAGAGGAAGAGGAGGAAGAGGGAGGATAACTAGAGAAATAAATAACATGAGAAGCTCTATCTTTATTAACGAAATTGTATTTGTAGCTTAAAAACTTCCTCTAAAGGAAATGGCTTCTTTTATGAATTCAAATAATATTTAAGGAAAAATAATACCAACATCTCACAAGCTTTTTCATAAATTTAAATGCATTTGCCAACTGATCTTATAAAAACAAAAACTCAGTAATGTCAATTCTCATTCAACTCCCACTTCAATTCAGTTCGGTACTGCTCATAATTCCAGTAGATATTTTTAATAGAAATCTATAAATGAAAATGGTAATAAATGTACAAGGCCTAGAAAAGCAAGCCAAAACAAAGCTGAAAGAGAGGAGGAAAATGAGAGAATTCATGCTACTTGACATTATGTATTATTGTAAAACTATAATAATTAAAGCAATAAGGTACTGATATAAATATGGATAGAAAACAATGATTTATAATCCATGACTGGTTTTGGCAAAAAATTCACAGAAAATACAGAGGAGAGAGTTTAATTTTTTTCAAGAATTTTTATTTTGAATTATTGGATATCCAGATGCAAACCAAAAGAAAACTGTCTATATCCCCTGCCATATATAATAATTAACTCTGCTAGACCTAAGCATAAAACTTAAACTATAAATCTAGAGAAAAACACAGAAGAAAATTGTCATGATCTTGAATTAAATGAAAAATTCCTACCTAAAACACAGAGGCACATTTAATATTAAAAATAGTTTAAATTTTTGACCTTGAAATAATTTTATAAGAGATAGTTTATAAGAGATAGTAAAAAAAAGTGAAAAAAAAGTCAGGCTAGGGAAAATATAATTGTAAATAATATACTGATTTGTATCTAAGATATATAATCTTAAAATTCAATAAAAATCAGATATTTGGACAACTCACCAAGCAAGACAAAAAATAATAATAAATACATAAAAAGATGCTCAAATTCATTGCTCAGAAAACCACAGTGAGTTAAAATAGAAATCACCAATTATTGGCAAAGAAATGAAGGAGCTTGATTTCTCAAACATTGCTGGTCAAACTATTTAATGATAATTGCCATGTTGGGAATTCAGCCATTTCTACATCAGTTATACACCTACCCTATGATTCATAAATTTCATTGCTGTAGAATATTCATTTTGTACACTGTAAAGATTTGTCACTCAAATCAGTTTAATAAAACACTGATTGGCCTATAGCCAGGAAGAAAGTATACAAGGGAAGATCAAACTGAGGATGCTAGAATGAAGAAGGGCAGAGTCAAAAGAGATGCCAGCCAGTGTTCAGAAAACAGGACATGTAGAATATAAGGTAGCAAGGCATGGGCCATGTGGCAAAGCCTAGATAAGAAATATGGGTTAATTTAAATGTAAGAGTTAGCTAGTAACAAGCCTGAGCTATCAGCCAAGCATTTGTAATTAATATTAAACTTCTGAGTGATTATTTGGGAGTGGCTGTGGGGCAAGAAAACTCCACCTACGTTCCATTGCTCATTATTTCTCCATGAGAAATAAAAGCATATCTATAAGACTTATACATAATAATAGCTTTACTTAAATGGATAAAAACTAAGATGATTTTTTCTTAACTAACAGGTAGAGGGGTACATTTTGGATGACTCAGGCAAGGGAATGCAGCTGAGAGATAGAAAGTATAAATTATTGATATCACAAAATGGATTTATCTATAAATAAGCATGATGAATGAAAAAAGACAGATGAAAAAGTTTTAAATTTTTTCTATTTCTGTCAACATGGAACAGGAAAAGCCATGGTTTCCTTGTATGGATTCCCTCTCGTTTGTAGTTGGGAGGTATTTCTCACTCTACTGAGATGTCCTCGTTATTTAAGGCTTCTGGTATATCAATGCATGAGAACTTCACAGAGAAATATATAGACTTCATGAACTGTAGGAGAAAGAGAAGGGCCAGAACTATTTCATGGACATGCTACCAATGACTTTCCCACTAGGTCTCATCTCTTACAGATTTTACTGTCTCTTAATAGTGTCAAAGACTCAGATTTAATACGTGAATCTTTGGAGGACATTCAAGATACAACAATATCAAGCCTTTAGATCTTATTCCTCCCAAACTATGGTAGAGACAGTTAATTAGTCAGCACATTGTACTCCTGAATTTGCTCAAAGTTCTCACAAGAGCTCTCTTTGGCCATTGTGGATCCTCTGGGGTGTTCCAAAGCTCAGGAGTTATCTGCTAAGAGAAGAGATCTCAGTCTCTATTTCCTAAACTGATTCTTAATTTTCACAAGTGATGTTCTTGAGTCTCCTTTTACCTGAGATCAGAAAGGGAGAGAAAGAAGACTTTTGTCCATAAATATTTTACTCCACAGTGGAACAGACAACTAGATGATTACTCAAACAATTCTTAATGTGTCTATTTCTCGGGACTTATAACATTCACGTTTAGCTGTAAGAATGAGTTTTACAGTATTAGCAAAAGTGGCATTCTCTACTTTTATCTTTGATCCATTTCAGTCTACAAGGAATAGATTACAATGTTCTTTCTCATGTTTAGGTTGAATCGCAGTACCCATAGAGCACACAGAATGTGACAGACTCCTAAATAAACACATAGACCCCAAGCCCTTTGCTCTAAAACTAGACCATGTTAACACTTATGTAAGCAGAAATAGACACTGGTGGGTTTTATTCAGGTTAACAAAGTTTTTACATTTTTCTATTACAGTAGTTTATCTACCACAACTAACACAAAAGTTGGTACTAAAAGAATTATTTATTTATTTATTTATTTATTTATTTTTTTATTTATTTTTTTTATTTATTTATTTATTTATTTATTTATTTATTTATTTATTTTTAGGTTTTTTTCGAGACAGGGTTTCTCTGCGTAGCTTTGCGCCTTTCCTGGAGCTCACTTGGTAGCCCAGGCTGGCCTCGAACTCACAGAGATCCGCCTGGCTCTGCCTCCCGAGTGCTGGGATTAAAGGCATGCGCCACCACTGCCCGGCAAGAATTATTTTTAACAAAGGCATTAACTAATTAGAAAATAAATTTGGAAGTAGTAGTAGAGCTAAAAAGAAAGAAGATGCATTTTATGCAGTGCTAAAACCCATCTTTTACTTAGAAGATATACTTGCACATATAATTCTAGAGAAACTGAGTGGGAAGACTGTGTCATTAAGTAAAAAATAAATACATTAAAATATTTATTTTAATAAAATAAAGACATTAAGTAAAAAATATTTTTTACTGGTGTTGCTGAGGAAATTAGACCAGGGGAGAATTTTATAGTTTGTTCACATAAACAAAAGTGAACAGAAATAATCTAGAAACATTTGCTCTCAAAATTTATAAAATCCAGCTCTCTCTATATCCTGAACAACAAGGAATTGATAAGAAATTTGATCAATATAGGTTCAGTAACACTTTATTGAACAAGAAATTTAGTGTTCCACTTGAGACTGAAGGATAGATAATGCATTCTGCCCCCCAACATGGGTTCAAATGGTTTCAGATAATTTACTTTAATCTGACAAAAGAACAGAGAAGAAGCCACAAAAGAATAAAGCTAACTAAGAGAAGACTTGCCACTGCACTTCTTGACACCTAGAGCTGATTGAAAGCAAGCAGACAAAATGCTCTGCAGGTGTTTAAGACATTGTATTGTCAAGGCTCCTACTTCTTGGGGCTTCAAAGAAGCCACAAGTGTCCAAACTCTGTAGTCAGATTTTCTTTTAATCAACAGATCCCAAATAATGACACAGAGACTTCTTATTCAGTATGAAAGCTTGGCCTTTGCTTAGGCTTATTTCCAACTGGCTCTTATAACTTAAATTATCCCATTTATATTAATCTACATTCTGTCATGTATCTTGTTACCTCTTCTCCATACTGTACGTCTGACTTCCCCCACTGGTGAATCCTACCTCTCTTCTTGAAGAGTTCCTCTCTCCCTAGAAGTCCTGCCTGTTCTCTCCTGCCTAGCTATTGGCTATTCAGTTCTTTATTAAACCAATCAGAAGGTGCCTTGGCAGAGACACATCTTCACAGTGTACAAAAAGACTATCCGATGACAAAACTCAGCTGAGCAGAAAGTTGTGACAAAATCTGAACAACCCAAAATGGGCATAGCTCCAAGTCTCACTGGAGATGTGGCCATGGATGAAATGGAGAGGCATCATCTTCCCAGACATACAACCAGCAGCCCTACAGAAGCGTGACCAGGATTAGGAACAGCAAGATCAAAGAATTCTTAAAACATCTCCCTGTTGTAAGCCAGGCTGATCCAGGACCTTTTCAGAGGCCCTGATGAAAGGACAAAAGAACCTAGCTCTATGTCCTTGCCCAGGGGCAGACTTGGCTAGGCCAGTCTGAGGCTGGGGCCAGAGCCTCAAGGAATTAAAATTTTAATTTCTGGGAACTTGGCATTTCCTCCTTAAGTGACTGGTGTTAATCATTCCAAAGTCATTCTGCGCTGTCTCTTACACCCTTGAGAAATCCTGTGTTCCCTTGGACAACATGGCTTGACTAGCCCCCTGCTCATTTCATCCCATTATAAGATAGCTTTGCATTGACTCTGTTCTGTTTCTTCCCTGAAAAGATTATATAAGATGCTATACTTCTTAATAAACTTGCTTGGCCTAAAGTGTAATTTGTGTAAAGCCTCCCAACTCCAGCTTTCTATCTTCTTTGTCTTCTCATCTCCTGACCCTGCCACTTAGAACCTTGTCACTGGAGAACAACCTAACGGTCTAGGTCACCCAGCCTATGGCTTCATCAGATCCAGCTGCCAGACACTGCTGTGTTATCACCCATTCATTTATAATCGATGGGTTTTGTCCCTGATCTATCTTCTGCCCTTGTCTAATTTTTGCATATTAAGTATGATGTAGACAACTTGTCTTTTTAGTTTGTAGTCACTGGACCTTGGGAAGTAGGTCTGGACCTTGTAAAAGGAAAAAAAAATACGTTATCTTAAAGATGACAACCTCCATCTGTGGAATCCCATCAGTAAAATGTGTGAAATGAATATTTGCTGATTTTTATGGAAGATACTGCTAGCAAGTCAAACCTGAATCTCTTTTCTTTCTTCTTCTTAGGAAAAAAAGTAAGTGTTTTCTAAATCACTTTACATGTAGGTGGAATTCTAGCAGAGACTGTGTTAAGTGGAAGTAGCTTATGGCACTTTGAGACTGCTCTCCTTTTATGAGCTGGATTCTATCCCCTCAAATTCAAAGGTTTAAATGCTGATCATGTTAAGAGGAGGCTTTTAGGGTGGGCTCCAATCCAATATAACTGGTGTCAGAAAAGGGAAATTTGGAAGCAGAATAAGACACCAGGGATGTAGAGGAAAGAACATGTGAGGATTCAGTTGAGGAGCGATTATTTGCAAGCCAAGCAGAGAGGCCTCACTTGAAACCAAACCTGCCAACCCCTTGTTCTCAGGATTCTAGTCTTCAGAACTCTAAGGAAATAAATTTTTGTTATTTAAGCCACCCAGTCTGTGGTACTTTGTTATTGTAGCCATAGCAAATGAACACAGCTCATAATCCCTGGCATGTGTCCATCCACACTTCCCTTTTTTTACTGGTGGGATGGAGATGACGCTCAAGGTTAGCTGCCATGTGCTGCTAATGGCAAAGTTACAAACAGAAGGAAATCTGTTCAAACCCAGGACAACCAGGTTGCCAATTACACAGGTGAATATTAATGCTTTATTGTACTGACCTACCAAAATGCGAACACGTATTAGTTACAGTAGCTAGCAACACACTCAAGCAATGCATGTTAAAAGGCTAGCAATTCCCTTTTCCCTCTCCAGTTCTCTTCTTGGTCACTGTTGCCAGGGTGTGCATATACTTTTCTCCTCTTAGCAAGCTCAGTGGGAATATGACTGGCTGCTCCTACACACTGGATTTTAAAGTAGGATATTTAGCTCTTCCTGTCCACACTGGAGATTTTAACCACAACTCTGGGATATAGTGAATTTTCTACTCAATATTTTGACTAACATATTTCAAAAATAGATTCTTAGGGGAAAAGA
This sequence comes from Peromyscus leucopus, assembly GCF_004664715.2. Taxonomy (NCBI): domain Eukaryota; kingdom Metazoa; phylum Chordata; class Mammalia; order Rodentia; family Cricetidae; genus Peromyscus; species Peromyscus leucopus. The sequence continues at coordinate 105,010,161 of NC_051068.1, forward strand.
AATAGAAAATTCACAATCATATTAATAAAAATGTATGCCAATATTCTACCAATGAAGTGAGAAAATTCCATTATTCAGGAAGAAATAAGGAGGTAATCTATTTAAAAAGATACTATTTCTAAGGGAGCAGAGTGGTGCACACCTTTAATCCCAGCACTCAGGAGGCAGAAGTAGGGACATCTCTGTGAGTTTGAAGGAAACCTGGTCTACATAAACAGTTCTAAGACAGCCAAGTCTACATAGAGAAACCCTGTCTCAGAAATCAATTAAATAAATAAGTAGCAGGACATTATTGCTGGTATAAAAATTACAATTCAAGCCAGGAAGTGGTGGTGCATGCCTTTAATCCCAGTACTTGGGACCAGGGGCAGGTGGATCTCTGTGAGTTCAAGGCCAGTCTGATCTAAAAAGCCAGGGCTGCACAGAGGGATCCTGTCTCAAAAAACCAAAAGAAAGAAAAAAATACATTTCACATAATTATTTTATATTCCCAGGACTGGAATATAAAACTACAATCTAGCTAAGTAATATTAAGGATTCTGAGCTCAATCAATAAGATCCCTTCATCTCCTTTTCCTTTCATGGCCCTTAACAGCTAACAGAGAAGACTAGCAAGGTTAACTTTATGCAAATAATACACTTAGTAAATTTACATAATAATCCTTGCCTTATCATGGACAATGATGTCCATGGAGTAAATGATATCAAATGTCTTTTTAAAATTTTATGATATATATCAGAGCATTGGTTTTTAAATTACAGCTAGAGCTTAGGACAAAGGCTTACCCTAATTAGAGTGTAACTAAGCACCAGTTTGTCACCAAAGGAAAACTAACAAAACAAAACTGCTCAGGAAATAAAGCAAGGCCATGAAAATATCATCTGACAGTGTGATAATAGATCAACATGCAAATGTCCAAAAACAAAGCCAACCATGAAAATAAGCAATGGACAATGATAGCTCATTAACCGGACTGGCCTATAAATGGGCTGAGACACTGTGACATGTATCAACTCTATCTAAGCACAGTGGCAAAATGTCACAGTTTGTCCTAGATGATAATGATTTTTTTAAAAAAATGTTCTGGGACGATAAATTTTATAGGCACCCTATTTGTAGGATAACTGGTGTACATACTACAAGGAGACAAGAAAGGGCTCTTATCAAACTCTAAATATTGCGTTAACTACAGCCACTTTCTTTACTCCTAGAATAACCAGGTCTTTTTCTTTGTCTTCCCAAGACAACTAACAGTGTATTAGTTAGCTAGTCTACTGTGACAGAATGCCACAGACCAGGTCACATAAACAGAAGATTCATAGTTTCCAGTTAGGAGCCTACAGAACCTGATGAAGTTCCCAATATCTGTTTCTCACAAAGCCTCCCTCCCTGACTTATGGTATCCACCTTCCTGTAACTTCTCAGCCTCGTGTGTGTGTGTGTGTGTGTGTGTGTGTGTGTGTGTGTGTGGACTCATTTCCCCTTATGAGACAATATAACCATTGGATTGGAACCCCAACCTTATTTAACTGTAAAAACCTCCTGAAACCCCTACCAAATACGGTCACCCTGAGGGATGGTTTTGAACATATGGAGCACACCTTTGAGTCCACACAGGTTATTAACTTTTCATTATTCTTTCATTGTTTTCCTGCTATATGACCAGGACCAAATGGAAAAGTTAGTTAGTTACATTGTTTCTGAAATCTGTTCTTTGGCTGTTGCCATGGCATTTGACCAATGTGAGTCAGGAAAAGGTAGGACTGTGAGCAAGAACCTGTGTGTTCCTGGTAGTGGTGTTCTTTTAGACACCAGCAAGTCTCACCAGCAAAACACAGAGCTGAGAGGGAATGAACTTTGTTGTCTCAAGAGTGATTGTATGAGCTGGGGGATTTTGTGAGTTCAGCCCTGCTACCTCAGCAAACTAGGGTGGGTCTATTGGAGGTCCACATTAGCTCACTTAAGAGACAATATGGTATAAGCTCACTTCTTATTTAAAGGCAGACCATAACTGAAAACGGGATAGCTATACAGTTTTGAAAACTTGTATTTACTTTCCAATGTATAATGGCAGATATTCTATACTGATGCCTTACTCCTCTTCAAAAAGTGAATTCTCTCCCATCCATACCTTGTTTCTGAGGTCCATTCTTAACTCTACCATAATTACCTTGAAACATAATCTCTGACACAAATAAAGCTTTTTTTGAGACATGGTTTCTTGGTGTAGCTTTGCACCTTTCCTGTAACTTACTCAGGCTAACCTCGAACTCACAGAGATCCTCCTGCATCTGCCTCTGCCTCCTTAAAAGTGTGTGCCACCACCGCCCAGCACAAATAAACATTTTTATAGTGATTAACAAATTATCACTTGTAGACAAAGGAAATGCTGGATTTTAAAAGCAAACTCAGAAAAAATAAATCCATCCCTACTGGAAAAAGGAAGAAATTCTTGTACTGAGGAGAAACATAATTTCAAAGGAATCACAAGATATTTGAGGCTCCAGTGAGCAGTATTATTCTATGCTTTACAATTGGGAAATTAGACAAGTAGATTTTTAAACTAAAATTTAAAAAACACTTGACTTTAAGTGTGAAAAGACAGCAATCAAGGAATGTTAGAGATGGGGGAGAGTGATGATGTCTTGCACACCACATTGTCTAAGTGTCACAGACAAGCGTATCCACTGATAATGGAAGTAGTCTAGGACACAGGTAATGTGACTCCAGGTAAAAGCAGGCCAAAGCTCTGTATGTATGGTTACTTCTAGGGACTGAAAATAGAAACAGTAAGCTCAATAAAAGAGAAAAAAGACAAAATTTCCTCCAACTATCATGTTGCTCACACCTTACCTTCCCAGAAAGATTTAGATCAAATATTCAATGATGGGAAGATAATAGACAGCAAGAATTGTAAAACTATAACTGTAAATGATCCCAGAGAGAAAGAAAAAGCAAGCAATGCTTAAAGATGATCCTGCAGTAAATGTTTAAGATAAATTTATGAGTCACGGGACTAATCTACCCCTTGTCAGTTTCCCCCCCATGCCCTGCTCAGCCATCACAAGAAACAGGCTGGTTAAGCAGCTTGAATAACAGCTCTTGGTTACTGCTGCTCATCCCAAGTGCTGCAGTGAAGTGTACGGAAGGGAAGCCTGTGATGGGATGCTGCCAATGCCCCTGCTGAAAGCATCCTGCCCTCCCCTCCCTCCTCTCTCAGAAGGTGCGCGCACACACATACACACACACACACACACACACACACACACACACACACGAGCATATCTGTGTGATGTGTCTGCTTTTGTTCTGAAAGAGTTCTGCAGGAAAATACTTGAATAACAATAAAAGGTACTTACTTAGTAGACATGATTTGATAGTTTCGGATACCAGTCATGTTCCTGTAACTTTCCAGTGGCTAAATACAACTGTGATCAAATCCAACATATATATATATTTCCCTTTGAGTGTCCCTCACTTATTGTCAACAGACTTTTTCATCAGCTGCAATCCCCACAGGCAATGTTCTTCCATACCATGTGCCTTCTCCATGTGTTCTTTTCTTGCCATTCTCAGGCCAATCATTCTTCATAAATTATTTGCATGGCTACCCACCACAGAATAGCCACTTAGACCTTCTTTTCTGAAAAACAAGGAAATGACCAAATGTACTGATACTAACATGTTTTCTCCATCTTGTTTGCAAATTGCTGTATTCTGGTCTATGGTGTCTTACCATCTAAAAGACTGAAGTCTTTAAGAGTGAGAATACATTATTTGCTTCTAGAGTATATTTCTGATTTCAGTTTATTTTCCAATCATCAAAATTCAGTTAATTTTGATAGTGACAGAGTCTTATCATCTCTCTTCACCAAATACAGTTTGTTGACCTCTGCACACAAAGCAATGTAAGAGGTTCATGAGGTGGCTTTTGGAAAGATATGACCCCATTTCTCTCCCAGTGAAGACCCATCATCTACTACGAATGGTTTCAGGGCCATTTGGGATACTGTGGTGAGTGAACTGGAAAATTGTCCCTTACAAAGATTATATGTTAGTAAGGAAAAATAAATCCTATCAAAGAAATGAAGAATAAATAGGTAAATAATGAAAATATTACAGAGAAGTTAGGCAGTCTGACCAACCCAATTTGTTAACAAAATCTTTAAATAGATGGACTACAAATAAAAATTGAATATATTCCAATGACCAACACATCTTTGAGTGCCTGTTTCTCTACACATAGTGCCTAACACTCCAATAGAACGTTTTCTTCATACTTAAAGTATTTCAAGCAAGAGATATGCCTTTTAGTGGGATGGCTTCTTCAGTTAGATGTGGCTATCACATGTACAAATCAATGCAGTGTCTATCTTTGTAACAGAAAACAGTGTTTCCATAGACCTTAATAAAGCTCCTTCCAGGACTGGATTGATTTCTCAGTGGGTAGTGCTTGCTGCACAAGAGTGAAAAAATGAGTTTGGATCTCATAACTCACACAAACACTGACCCTGTAGCCTGATGCTTTTTGTAACCCCAGCACTCCTACAGTGAGGTGGAGGCAGGTAGGAGAATCTCTGGGATCTCTTGAGCCAGCTAGCCTGCACATATAGTGGCAGCCAAGGAAAGAAACTGTCTCAAACAAGATGGAAAGTGAAGACTGACTCTTGAGATTATCCTCTAACCTCCACGGGTATACTACAGAATGAATACACACATTCACACACACACACACACACACACACACACACACACACACACACACAAGCACATCATACACATACATAAAACACAAAAAATTTTAAATGCTCCTTTACAGTATTAATCTTCCTTAATTATTTTATTAGCCAGTAATTTTTATCATAAACTTTCAACTCACTTTGTTGACAGATGGGGCACAGTAACCCCTAGCAACAACTGAAATACATCTTCTACTTGGAAGATTTATGCAGTGATCCTTCAACCTCATTCAAGTTCTGAGGAAACTCAGTTCAGGTTACCTTTCATCATCTGTGGTGTTTATTCTAGGAATTCCATCGTTGCAAGTAGCCCAGAGCAGGCTTAGCCACGTTGACACAGGAGAACTCAATTTTTTAAGGGACTAAGAAAAGAAAACTCCCCATATTAGGATAGATTTTTAGGTGAGCATTTTAAATTATGAACAGCAAAGCATCTAATGCAAGATATATTGGCAGAGATTCTAGGGCATATACTTTAAGTTGAACAAATAACGTGTGATATTTCCTCTCCTTCTATGTTTTTAAACTCTATATCTAGAGCATATGGTCTTGAAGAGAAAAGGAATTTGATAATCTAGCAGAGGCCAAACCACCATACGTAGGGCACACCAACACTACAGAGTGATCACTTTCAGCATCTCCAGATGATTAGAATTATAGTTTAAGGCTAATGTTATTTATTTGAATGTTGATGAGCTAGGCATCTGCTGGCCTGTCTGCACACTTTGTGTATTCATAATTGCATACATATTTAATGCCATCTGCACCAGCTGACCTTACAGTGAGGAATTCTTGATGGGAATGTATATTAAAAGGTCGTGTCCTTTTGAAAGTAAATTTAAATTGCAAGAGACACAAGTGGTATTGCTGGTGCTCTAGACTTGTGAGCCCTTTGTAAACACATCTTAGTAATACTGGTAGCATTCTTGTTTCATGGGCATGTCTCTCAGTTTCTCATAAAGCAGCTGAATACAAATTGATTGGGATGCTAGGAAAATGTGGACACCACTTCCTTAGTCAATCATGAAAAGCTATCCATACTTTAATTAGGAACCAGATGAAAGTATAGCATTTGTAGCCAGAGTGGTCCTTATGCTCTGTAATCACACTGAAGGATACTTTTTTTAAACTTGGAAAATAAGTTGCCTCAGTCTCCATGCCTGCCAAATAAAACTGAAAAAATTATGGAAGGTTAAATGAGAAAAGATTTGTGATGTGCTTATAATGATGCCTAGCATATAGTCAGTGCTTAATAAATGTTGGCCATATAAAAACTGTGAATGTAATCAGAAAGTCCAAGAAACACTGGTCCAATAGCGGTGCTGAGAGAAGTGATAGAAGATTTCTATCTAATAGAGGACTAGTTTTTTGCAGTTTGTCACACTTTTAACTATTTATCATTTTAATTGTTTCTTTTAGTGTTTGAGATTACAATATAATTACATCATTTCCCCTTCCCTTTGCTCCCTCCAAACCTTCCCATATACCTCTCCCTTTTCAAATTCATGGCCTCATTTTTCATTAATTGTTGTTCCATAAATATATGCTTATATTCACAGGTACATAAATACAACCTGCTCAGTCTGTATAAGTTTTATGCATGTTTTCAGAGCAGGTCACTCAATGTTGGATAACCAGTCATGCTCTTCCCTGAAGAAGGCTATTTATCAGGATTTCTTTTTTTTTTTTTTTTTTTTTTTTTTTTTTTTTTTTTTTGCCTGTAGTTCTTTGTGCAGGGCTAAAGACTCATGTGCTTTCCTCATCTATTTTAGCATCACTATTGTTGTTACCTTCATCCACCTCATGTTTAGGTATAAGCAGTCATGTTGTAAAATTATTGTTGAGCTTTTTATAAGATATGTTCAACTGTAAAGTTAAAGTTCTCCAGTTCTAACTTTACCTTTCTTCACTGAAACAATTGAGCTATGGTATGATTTGTGCCAAGCTGAGGCTTCTTAGGATTCCATCTACCAGTATATACCTTAGAAATATGTATATGCTTTTAGCATATCCATGGTGCAGATAAGAAATTGTGGGGAAGCAGAAGAGGATGTTGACATTGATTAAGAGTTCACTGCAAGGCATTTTGTACCATGTGGACATCAGAAAGGGGAGAAATCCTTCTACAATGCTTTCAACACTTGCAAATTTCATGCACAAAAGATTTGATCACACTGGTATGGTAAAAACACATGGATTGATAGAGTAATTCTAAAGACCAAACAACACAAGACTTTCAGGCCAGCTGAAATCCTACTCATCGAGGAGAGAGAGACACACACAGAGAGAGAGAGAGAGAGAGAGAGAGAGAGAGAGAGAGAGAGAGAGACAGAGACAGAGAGAGACAGAGAGAGACAGAGAGAGACAGAGAGAGACAGAGAGAGACAGAGACAGAGACAGAGAGAGACAGAGACAGTGAGAGACACATAGAGACAGAGACAGAGATGAAAGGAAACCCTGAGCCAGCCCAACTGAAATCCATTCTAACATGTTCATGATCTATTAAGTATGTTATTATAGTGGCAAAAGAAAAGAAGAATCAAACGTTCAGTCTTGCTGCAGCATGTTCACGTTTTGTTGTTTGTTTACTTGGTTAGTTATAAAGCAGCCAAACATAGGAATAGACTTGAGGCCTCCAGCAACTCCCTTTGGAAAAAAGCATTTTCCCTCCCTTGGCCAACAAGGCCAACTAAGAGCAATACTGCGGATGAACACAGTTGGGGAGAATCTGTCCTTGAAAGGACTTGTTAGGGAAAAATCTAATTACCATCTCATACATCTTGGGTGTATGTGTGATGAGACATACATATGACTAACTTATGGGATGTATACCCAGACACAATCAGATATTTGGAGGTCTATACTAGCTCATCTGCTAGTTGGGATAAGTATCCATTCTTTCTTAGAGCATCAGTCCTTCCCTCCTTCTAAATTCAGAGAAGGAACACTAAAAAGAACTTGAGGCTTTTCAACCATGTGCTTACTGGCCAGCTCCCATTCTGTGGCATGTATTCTATGCTTTTCCTCTCTCTTTAATGTATCTGCTTTCACTAATACTACTTTTCTGTCTTTTATCCATTGTTCATTGGAAACACAAAGAATCTGGACATTTGTCATGAGGCATTCAAAGCTCCCTCCAGTAACATTCACATAGCCTTAATCCTGACTAGAGATAAGAAAATCCAGTTGCCCTGCTAATGTTTAAATAGACTTGGAACTTAGCCCTCTCAGTTTTTTTCTTCTCAGCCTCCTTCTCTGTAAAGCATCCCTTCAACACTTTATCTAAGTAGCCCTCCCTAGCTAATGTCCATAATTTTCCACTGCTTTCTGGATACCTTGGTAACAGGAAGCTTCAGGATAGTGGCTAGTCACTGAAGGGTTAAGAAGTCCATTCCCTGGGAAGAGAAGAGGGGCTGAGGTAAGTTATTCACCTGTGGCCAGTAAATTAATCAATCATGCCTAAGTAATGAGGCTGCCACATAAATTCCAATGGACAGAATTTGGGGGCACACACTAAAGTGGCAAGAGGGTGCCGTAACTCAAAGGAGCATAAACAGGTAAATTCAAGTAAGATGTTTGACTTAGTGATGTTGTCAATATAGATAGTAGGTAGTGGCAATATTAGGGGTCACTGAAGCTGGACCCCTCCATCATAATCAACAGATTGTGAATCTAAAAACTGGAACTGCAGAACTCTAATTTCTGGTCTCTGGGAGAGGACCTGTGTAAACAGAGGTACAGCCTTTTGTCACCTGGTCCCAAATAAACACACAAAAGTTTATATTAATTACAGAATGGTTGGCCAATGGCTCAGGCTTATTATTAACTAGCTCTTACATTTAAATTAACCCATTTCTATTAATCTATGTATTGTCACATGACGGTCACTTCACTGCTCCTCTGGCATCTTGCTTCTTGGGTGGCTGGCTCGAGTCTCCCTGGACTCCATCTTTCTCCTCTGAGTCCTCAGTTTGATTGTTCTGCCTAACCATATCCTGCCTTGCCATATGTCAAAATAGATTTATTATCAACCAATGAGAGCAAAACATATTCACAGTGTACAGAAAGATCATCCCGTAGCAGACCTGAGTCACATCTCTGGCCTTGGGAAGAGACATAAATACCCTAAACTTCCTAGGAGGTCATAATAGACAACCACTCCATCCAAAGAGCCCCAGGCCTTATAAGATTACTATATAACTGGAGACTGTCTAACAAAGAACAAGAACTTTCTTATAAAAGTCCACCCTAATAAGCCTGTTAACTAGACAGGAAAGTACCTCTCAAAAAAAAAAAATCTTATCCATAGACTTTCAAATAATAAAGGCCTGGAGAGATGGCTCAGTGGTTAACAACGCAGTTCCCAGCGCCATTTCAGGCAGCTCAGAACTCTAGGTTTGGGGTATCTGACACCTCTGGCCTATGAGGACACCTGCACTCACAAGCACATACTCACACATAGAAATTCACGTGTACACATAATTCAAAATAAAATAAATCTAAAAGATTAAGTAACATAAAACTCATCTAAAATGTAGCTTGGGTCAATGGTCCTTTTGGAAACAAGCACTCTTACTCCTGAATGTACTTCAGATTACTCTGTAGCAAACCTGGTCTATCTTACACACTATACTTATCTCATCTGAATTCTTCTTTTGAATTGGCATATAATAATGAGCTTGGTTGTAACATTTCATACATGTGTGTGTGTGTGTGTGTGTGTGTGTGTATCTAACATACACATCTCCTGCTTTGATCAGGACATTGTGGAAATCCATTAAGGAAAGCTATTTCTCTAGTCAAGCTACCCAAAACATGAGAGTTAATCCAGTTGAGCCTTTCAATAATCTGGCCATGGTACCTTCCCTCAGGAAGGCAAGTTCTTCTTAAGCCAAACCACAGAGAGAGGAGGAATAATTATCCCTTTAATTAGATAGTACTTTTCCTTTCCAGAATTCTCACTCCCAAGAGAGAGGGTTACAAGTTTTAACCTTGCAGTTTGTGTAACATTTCCTATTCTTTTTTTCTCATCTCTATTGTAAGCATGCTTGTAGCTGAAATTTTTCTGTGCCCTGCCCGGTCCTCAGCCACTCAAACCCAAGTAAACACACAGAGGCTTATATTAATTAAAACCCCTCAGTAAACACAGGCTTACTACTGACTAGCTCTTGCACTTAAACTCAGCCCATTTCTGTTCATCATTATGTTGCCACATGTTCTGTGGCTTTACCTATGTGTCATTACATGCTGCTCCCTCCTGGATGGCGGGCTGGAATCTCCTGACTCAGCCTTCCTCTTCCCAGAATCCTCCTTGCCTGTTTATCCCGCCTATACTTCCTGCCTGGCTACTGACCAATCAGCATTTTATTTATCAACCAATCAGAGCAACATAGATTCACAGCATACAGAACGACATCCCATAGCACATGCTTTCTCTTATATTTCTTTATTGTGAACCTAGCTTCTAATGACTGAGCCTTCTCTCCAGCCCTGCTTCCTCTAATATTAGCTTTCCCATCATGGAGCCCTTGATCACCATATGGCTGACTGTTGTGCTTGCTTAATTGAAAGGCCAATACTTTTTCTCTCTGTGTTTCCCATCTTCTGCCTCTGGGCTGCTGCTAAATTTACTACTTTCCTACCCTGTGTAGCACGAATCTTAAAAGGTCTTATTAATAACAACAAACCCAGAGCCAGGTATTGGGGTGAACGCTGAAAGGTCAGAGAAACAGAACCAGCCACAGCTAACCTCACCTCAACAACTCCGCAGCTGATCCTGTTTTTTCAAACTGGAAGCCTCTGAGGCCTCACCCAAATGGATCTCAGCTGAACTGCTGCTAAAAGTCCAAAAGCTTAAAGGGCTCTAGTTCCTGGTCCTCATACCTTATATACCTTTCTGCTTCCTGCCATCACTTCCTGGGATTAAAGGTGTGTGCCACCGTGCTTGGCTGTTTCCAGTGTGGCTTTGAACTCACAAAGATCCAGGTGGATCTCTGCCTCCTGAGTGATAGGATTAAAAGTGTACGCCGCCATTTTCTGGCCTCTATGACTGTCTAGTGTTTGTTCTGTTCTCTGACCCCCAGATAAGTTTATTAGGGTGCACAATATATTGGGGGACACAATATTACCGCAGCCCTGGAGGTTTTTCTTTTAAACTCTTTAAAAACTTGTTTTCAAGCTTCCATTTGAGTCTGTACTTAAACTTTTTGGTTAATGAAACTAAGACCCAAGAGACTACCCCAGTTTACTTAGTAGCATGTGGTGACTCAGGCAAGATTACCCAAAATTTTTGGTAACAACACACCTATTGCCCTCTCTTGTCCCCTTCCCACTCCCACCAGTCTTCCCAACTAGTCCTTCATGTTGTTGTTGGTTTGGGGTTTTTTGTGTTGTTGTTGTTGGTGTTGGTGGTGGTGGTAGTGGTGGTGGTGGTGGTAGTGGTGGTAGTGGTGGTGGTATGTGTGTGTATCTTAATAGTTTGGCTGTCAGTAATCCTAATTAAATTCACAAAGCCTATATCCTTCTCAGCCAGGGGCTTTTGGCCAGCTTTATAGTATTGGGCATGAATTCCCTCTTCTGGAATAGACCTCAAATCCAAACAGAAATGGTTGGTTGCCCACATAGCAATCATCCCACTAATGCACCGTTGGGCATATCTTGACTTGCAGGTCCATATTTTAGCGTGCAGACTCTAGTATTAGGTAAGACCATAGATGATTTTCCTCTCACTTAGGAAAGAAAGCTTCCCAGTGGGTTTGGGATTGATTTATCTATGTTCCATAGCCAAAGGGTGTTTTATTCTCAGCAATATGGGCTTACCATGTAGGTGGTGTTGTTTTTCCTCAATATGTGCCTTTTGTACCTCCCAACATATCTTCTTCAAAGTGAACACATAAACTCTAAGAGCACAGTATACTGTTTCTAATGTCCTGATCGCAATTGAATTTTTCAGTTAATGACAGTACAATGAAAGTAGCTGATTGAAGCACGGAGAGAATTTGTTACCTATTTCAAGGAATAACAACATAGTGGATTTGAATAGAGTCCTCCACAAGTTAATCAAGTTTTAATTTCTAGTACTTGCTACTGTGAGCCTATTTGAATATAGGACTTTGCACTAAGAATTTCAGAATACAATAACTGTATTTAAGAAGGGTCATAAAGCCAGTGCCTTATACTCATATAGATAGTCTGGAAACACAGGGACAGCTGGGGGAAAGCCATATGAAGACAGAGGCCATATGGATACATCTAAAGATCAAGCCAAGGATTATTCAGCCACCAGAATCCAGGAGAGAGGCACAAATGAGATTCTCCTCCAGAGTCTCCAGAACAAGTTCACCCAGCCAATAACTTGACTGTGGAATTCCAGCATCCAGAAGGAGGAGACAAAGCATTTCTGTCATTAGAAGCCACTGAGCTTTAGATAATTTGTTGCATCAGCTCAAGGAAACGAGTGCAGGCACAAACGGAAATCATCATTACTTAATTTTTTTTATTAGTGGTGGGAAAGAGCAGGACAGGATCCTAACTGGCTTTGTGATCAGTGTGTAATGGAAAGAAACATCAGCAGAAGCTTTCATTAGCCACATTTCCTAGCAGATGTCGATAAAGGGGCATAAAGCCCTGCAGGTGGCTCCTCAGTTAGGTAAGAAGCTCATGTCAGTGGTGGGCAAAGACACTCAGATCCTCGCTGCCACTTACTAACTGTGGGACATGGACAAGTTTTGTGAACTCTTTGGATAATGAAGGTAATCGTAAAGCTCTCCTTAGGGGAATAATGCAAGTAAAACACTTCAGCTGTGCCTGCACACAGCATTCAGGAAGTGCTCCGGATTATTCGTGGGCTCCTTAACCACAGTTTAGAGAAACACAAAGTTATGCAAATAGAGCATAGGGTTAACACAGGTTGGACAGAGCATGAAGGGCACACCAAGAAAAAATGTTCCCAATTTCAAAAGCTTTCCAAATTGAAACCACAGGCTTTAAAGTCCTGTAGGTTGGGATTTTTTTCTTCTTTTTATTTTCTCTAGCACATCTTTTCTGTCTCCGAAGAAGTGCTTCCATTCAAGTCTCTCCTTTATCTTCTAATGTTCTCAGGGGAAAGAGGGAAGGAGAGCAAGGAAAGGACAGAAGCCACAGTCTTCGTCCCCCACCAGCCAGCGTGAGAAAGCACATTCCGAACCATCTGGTTCAGTGCCCTTGTTTACAGATTGCTGGAGAGTTTACGCAACTCAGCCGAGATTACTGGGCCCTGTGAGGGCAAAGGTTTGGATATCTCATTAAGTACTATATACTTATATGTTCCGTGTATCTGGCATAGAATAGATAAACAAATGAATGATGGACACGTTAGCTAATTCTGCCACTCTGGTACTACATTAGTTCCACAGCTCAGTGAGACAAAACAAAATGCATGGTGCATTATGAAAAACAAGCATGGTGACTTAGGTTTAAATGAACCTAAAGTATATAATTTTATTATTTTTTAAATTTTATTATTTTATGTTGAAACAATGAGCTTTGATTTTTATTGAAAGTGGAAAGCACTATGCCAGCATCTATGCTAATAATAAAGATGACTTTAAAGTCCTAAGGACATTGAGAGTAACAAATGTATTAAGAACCATTAAACCTTATAAATATGCATCAGTCAGAAATTCTTAAATAACATTTTTAAGAGAATGACTTTCACTTAAAATGAATCAAAACCATAGGCTATTCCCCTTAATATATTCTTCTTCCTAAATTGTTGGAAAAGAGACATGCAGTCTTGAAGCCGTGCTGCCCCGTTTGCAGAGACTGGCAACATCACAGTGTGACTCACAGAGGAACGGTCACCAAGATGCAGAAAAGGATTACGATACAGGACTCATAAAGCCAGGGTTATTTTTACTGTAGCACAGCTACTGCATGGCCCCCAGAATTCCCCACACTGACACAAAAAATTTCTTAGGCATCATGTGTTTGGGATCCAGGCACACAGGAGGCTGAGGCAGGACACCGGAGCCCAGCTGGAGCCGCATAGTGAATTCCAAGCCATACTGGTGAGATGGTGTCTTATCATGAATACATAATCTCATAAAAATACATAAATATTTTAAATTTTTTAATAGAAAATATGCCTTTTGTTTACTAAAATTGTTCTATTTTCTGAGAAATGCTACTGTTAAATGTAAATGGCCGTGCGAGGTGAGAGCTGTGAGAGGTGAGAACTGACAACATTACCTGCTCGGGCCATTTTCTTGTCTGGAAAAATAAAAGATTTTAAGTAGTTTATTTCTAAAAGTCCTCCACACATTAAAAGTTTACTGAATTGCTCTCTTTCCACTATGATTCTCAAATTCTACAAAACCATCCATAGGACTTATATGCTAGAATCCTAAACTGTACTTCAAAAAATATTTTATTTTTTAAAATTATAATTACATCATTTCCTCCTCTTTCCTCCATCTAAAGACCTCCATATACCACTCTTTGCTCTTTCTAATTCATAGCCTCTTATAGCTGAAAGGAAACTGTGTCCTGCCTGGCCTGCGGTCAGGACAAATCTCTCTCACCCACCAGTTCCTGCAGCTGCTTAGACCCAAATAAACACACACAGGCTAATATTATTTTTAAATTATGGCCATAGCAGGTTTCTTGTTATCTAGTTCTTATATCTTAAATTAACCCATTCCTATAAATCTATACTTTGCCACATGACTCGTGGCTTACTGGTACTTTTACATCTTGCTTCTCAAGTAGGTGGCTGGGAGCATCTCCTCTGCTCTGTCTTTTTCCTTCCTCTCTATCTGTTTTGATTTCCACCTGCCTCTAAGCTGCCATGCCATAGGCCTGAATGGCTTTATTTATCAACCAATCAGGACAACATATTTTCACAGCATACAGAACAGTCCCCCATCAGCCTCTTTCTTCTTTACTTGTTGTTACACACACACACACACACACACACACACACACACACACACACACACACACACACACTCTTAAATACATAACTATAACCTGCTCAGTCTGTATAATGTTACTTTTATGTATGTTTTCAGGGCTGACCATTAGTGTGCTCTTCCATGTGGACAAAGCTCTCTTTTAACTGGTCATTGCCATCATCTAAGTCAATGTAAGAAGACGTATTTGGGTATATTTGTGACTCTAAGCCAAGTTGAAATATAAGCTATTATCTGTCATTAACGTCAACATTCCATACATACTTCCACTTACTTGACTTGACCAAAGCTCCCATAGCCTAAGATAACCACTAATCTGGAGATAAAAAGGAGAGAGAGAGATAAAAAAGCTGTAGAGAAGAAAATACTGCAAAACCAGACCAATAACAGTTGGAATAAACAATTTCTAGAAGTAAATCACAGAGAGCAAAAGGAAAAAAAAAAGATGGCTTTAGTGTTGGCTCTCTGAAATGTAGTAGTCTGTGAAACAAAACTAACTTTATCCATTTTGGGGAAGCTGAAAAACACACTCTACTGAAGACACAACTTACTTCCTTACTAGCAAAATTATAGAACTATATGAAATGAAGACTTTGACCTATATATCTGTACATTTAAAAAAAAAACAAAAACATGATTTTTGCAAGTGATGGGAGATTCAAAAGCATCCTAGCTGGTTGACTAATGCAGTTTGAGGCAGAAGTGCCTCAGGACCACAGCAGGTCGGGAAACGTGGCTGGCTGATCATTTTTTACTGTATGTTTTCCAGCAGTGTACTTAAAATATAACCTTTATGTGGCTGCAGTTTCCCACAACTCTTTTCATAGTTCATAAAACATTTAGGAAGTGTTTATAAAACTTTCTCAAAGAAATAGAGCCACAAAGAACACGAACTTCATGGTTCTCCATGATCCAGCTTTAATTTAGTTTTCAAGGAAGGAATTTTTTCATTGTAAATGCAATGGTAACATCTGTATTTCAGGTTCTTTTGGAAGAACAAGCCGAAAAGCAGTTCTGCCCAATGTGTATTATTTGGCCATCACTCTGAAATATGTGATGCTCCAATTATTGTTCTCATGAAATCCTACTTCAAACTGAGCTTTCCTTCTTCTGCTAACCTCACCCTCCTATGTTGGTCATTTACAGTTATCTGACCACAGTAGAAAAGCATTATCTTATAAGCATCATAAAAACATCTACAAAGAATGCTTTGTAGTATATCCATTGTATGACCTGTCAAAATCAAAGTGGATTTTTGGATTTGATTGTTCACTACTTGCAAGACTGAATGTCATGTCAGCTTTCTAGAACTTGACTCTCTTTTCATATAGGCTGCTTGAAGTTATACAGCCAGAGGAGAGTCTGAGGTCAGATCTCAGCTAACAGCTGAGCACACAGAGGAAGATCAACCATTGTAAGTATCAGATTGCCTTTCTTATTTTGCCCTGGTGTTGTACAGGATTAAGTGTGGAAGTGGTCAATTTGGGTTTAATTGAATGTATAATCTTCACTCTGAAATGCTCATTTGGAGCTCTATCATTTTGCACTATGCTGAGATTCATATACTATAACTGTTAGTGTTGTATCCTATTAAATATACAACATATTAAGTGTATATGTGCATGAGTAATATATATATATATTATTACATATATATATGGCTGACACACAAACTTTTGTGAAGAAGGTACTCATGATAGTCCTATTTCATTGTGTAACTCAAAAGAGAATTTGTACAGAGATCCATGTCCATTTATTTGCTTTAAAGGAAGAAATAGACCCTGTGGACACATAGGAGGTTTTTCCCTTTCAAAGTGATGCACTTAAAAAACTAAACAGAGGAGGGCAAGATGTTAGAGCCAAGAGTCCCAAATTCTAACTGCATGCTGCCTATATGAGATTAACTGTGCTGTCTGTATTCAGTCATGGCTCATTACCACATGTCTGTTGGAATTTGCCCTATGGGGAAAAGTTTTCAAAATCTTGTCAAACACATGTTGTGTTTCTAGTCTCCTGAGGAAAGGCAAGCCTAGCCTGCCCTTCACTCCCATGAACTTACAACCGTCAAACTCATTACACTATAAATTACCTTTAAAGTATTAGGGAAAATGTAGGTAGTGGAACCAGAAAGACTATGTGTAGAATGTGTGATTAAGGAGGCCTATTCATTAACAGAAAAGGGAAGATTGGCTTCAACGTGTGATATAGAAAACACTCTTTGACTTAGCAGATATATTTTGATTAATTGTCCCAGCAATAAGTTTTATCATGACTTCTCCAGTAAGATATTTTGTGAGTCTCTTCAAAAGTAAACAAGCAAAAGCATGCCAAAAGTTAGCAAGTATATTCCAAACTCATTCTGGAATAATAAAGTTTTGGAAAATATG
Organism: Peromyscus leucopus; assembly: GCF_004664715.2. Taxonomy (NCBI): domain Eukaryota; kingdom Metazoa; phylum Chordata; class Mammalia; order Rodentia; family Cricetidae; genus Peromyscus; species Peromyscus leucopus. The sequence continues at coordinate 105,027,238 of NC_051068.1, forward strand.
AGGTAAAACCAAATCCACCCTTTGAGGAGTCATTCTCATTCCAAGCCTTGCTTATCATGTATTGAATGAGCCAGAGCAAAGAGACCCAAGCTGGTTCCCAAGAGAAGCCAACCTTAGGGCTTGCTCTCAGCTCACTTTTTGGTCTCTGTGTAGCTACATTGTGACTGACCCACAGAGATTCGATCTACTAAGCACACTGCTGCTCCCAAGTCAGGAGACAGTTTTACCAAATGGTAAAGGCTGAAATCTCCTTTTTTCCAGAGAAGAAAAAAAGCTTGGGAATAATTAATAGTGACCATATTACTTTACAAAGTATACTGAGCTGTATCAAAGAGTGTCAATGGGAGCAAAGACAAAAAAAAAAAAAATAAGTGAACTGGAACTCCCTGGTGACTTTAAGTAGGAAGGCCTGATTAACAGGCTCCACCTTGATTGATGGCCTCAGAACAGCTTTGATGAGCTCGTCCTAGACAGAAAAGATAAGGAACTAGGGAGATGGTCATTGTAAGCAAGCTGGGTTAGCCAAGGCAGATTCTAAGTGTCTTTGTGCCTGAAAATTACTGTAGTGAGCAAAGAGAAAATAATAGCCCAAGAACCCGTCAAGCTATTGCTAATGGGATAGGGTTTGTCTTTTCTTAAAAGGATGGTCACAGGATGGTGGAGAGAGGGAGAGAATCAGAGTCAAGATCTAAAACAGGGAAAGAAACAGGCAATATACAGGTTCCTCTATTCTGTGTGAGTTTCAGGGGAGACACGTTCCACAGAGAACCATAACCAGACGTGGTAAGCAAACAGACTATGGGCGAAAGCACCAAGACATGGGCAGGCCTATCACGAGAAGTACTGAAAAGTAGCAACTAAATTGTCCTTAAATAAAGCATGATGCAAGTATGATTGTTAAATTTAATAACTGCGAGTTAAATTTTTCTTCTGCTCCTAGATTTATGGTTAGTGTCTCCCTCTCATGCACACTTGTATCTATCATTCATATTGACTTTCGATTTCATTATTTTTTCTTGTATGGCCATTTTCCTCTTTTTCTATGTAACCATGATTCCAATTAGTATTTTTAATGCCATAATTCAAGATGTAGCTAATAGTATATATTTATCAATTCTAGTATTTTCTTTTTCTTTCTTTCTTCTTTTTTTTTTGCTGTTGTTTTGTTTTTCAAGACAAGGTTTCCCTCTGTAGCTTTGCACCTTTCCTAGAACTCACTCTGTAGCCCAGGCTGGCTTCAAAATCACAGAGATCCACCTGCCTCTGCCTCCCAAGTGCTGGGATTAAAGGCATGCACCACCACCACCCAGCATATTTTATTTTCAACTAAAACAATATAAGAAATATGATGTAACTCTTGACTGATTTCTCTTTTACAAAGCTTTGTCTTTCTTTAGTTGAATATAAAGAAACAATGCTGTATCAGTGAAACAACTTCAGCATTTCAGTCATCCATATGATTTGCCACTCTTTCTTGGTTTCTAAGAACATCTCTGCTGTTCCTGGTGGTTCCAGGAAGAGCTGTCAGTGATATAATTACTCCCTGTGGTGAAGGAGTGGGCACATGACCAAGACTGGCTCAATAAGCACACAATATTCCCCCTTCAGCACAATGACATTTTAGGTCCTTGACCTCAGCTTGGTCAACCTGAACCTTCTCAGGGATGCTCTCAGCACTGGCTTCTCTATTTGTCTCACAAGTACCAGTGATCTAGATAGACCAGAAATCAATTCTGCTACATAATGAGAGCCCATCCATGTAAAAATGCCAACACACATGTACAAGCTTGGGAAGCAGAACCAAGAGACAGAGACAGAATTTCAGCCACAGACACACTGCTTGAGCCCAGATCCCATTCTTGACCTGCCAGCTGCACCAGCCAGTAAATACTGTACTTAGCTTAAGCTAGTTTAAATTGGGTTTCAGTCACTTACAACTGAGAGAGCCCTGAGGTATATAAATGTCAAACACCATTAACAAGAACACAGCTGAAACTAATACAGTGCCTCTGTGGCTTAATGATAAATGACTAATGTATGTTGCTCATATTTTCCAGAAATCTGCATTGGCTCATGCCAGTATTCATACACATGCTCAGTCTAGGTCATCAACAGAAGAATTACCATAGTTTGTAGAAGAATTTCTAGGACACCAATGTCTTAATATTTCTGACTTGGGATTGTAGATTTGGAATATGAGTTGATCCATATTTTCTTGACTCTGGAAGACTATATAATTTTAGCCATGACATAACTAAATTACATATAAAACAAATAAAGCCAGAGATTAAACCTCATGGTTGTACATAAAAAGTGTTTCCTTCTAGTTCTTCCACAATGTGAAAGAAATTTCTTTTGAGTTCAGAGTTATTTTGAAGTTGTTCTTATTTTCAACAACAAGCATAAAGGATAGAAAATGCTGTTTTCCCAACATCAAGTGCATATATCTACAAAACATAATATTTTTGGTGGCCTACTATGGGTCAGATGATTCAGCATATGATATGGATACAGTTTGGCAGGCACAGAACACACCTCAGTGCTGAAATTAGACAAAAAAAACCTCTTAACTAATAGCTAATTTGGTATATTAATAAATATTACACAGAATAAAGCAGGTATAGGAATAGGGAGAGATAGGATTCCCTGAGAAAGTAGCATTAGAGACAATTTCAGAATCACCAGAATAAATCACATGGGGAGGGCAAAAAATTAAAACTGAAGTCTTGATTAAGGAATGAGATCAATATACTGAAAGAACAAGAAGATCAGAGCAGGGGAAGCTGGGGGAGAAGTGAGACTTTTCAGGCTTTGGTAAAACATCTGGGTTTCTGTCTAAACACAACACTAAGTTACTAAAGGGTTTTGAAGGCAACAGTACAGTGAGGTGTCAGTGTAAGGAAAGCAGCAGCCATAGACACAAAGAATTAATAGCAGCTAGTCAGAGGTTTCTTGCTATAAGCTAGAGAAGACCATGTGGTAGCTTCAGTTAAAATGAGAAAGAATAACTTAGAAATAGAATAGAAAGGTGGAGTTAAGGAGACAGCTTCATTTCCAATGAAGACACAAGAGAAGAATCAAGAGAAAGTCCAAGCTTCCACTCCAAGTACCAGTGTGTGATGTGTGAAGGGCATGATACCGTCCATTATGAGGGTGAGGATGCCAACAAGGGAGTATGTTTCAGTATGGAAATCCAGAGAAAATTTCTGTTTACCATTTCTGACTGGGGCTTTGGGTTCTTCATGCCCAGCATGACAGAGTGAAAGAGAAATGGTTTCTATTGTCTGAGCAGAGAAACCTGTGGTAAATGTAGAAGGAGATACCTTGGTTGTGTGGTGAAGTACTTCTTTGGCTATTGTTCTAGGACGATGTTTCTTGTGAAAATAATGTTTTGAGAGGATTTAAATCATGTTAGTATAACCCCAAACAAGCCATGTGTCATGAACTGTAACTCTCCATTTTGAAAACAAAGCCAGTGTTGATATGTATGTATGTGAATGCATGTTGAGGTAGGTCTGCTATTAGTGCTTCTGGACTCTTACAAAAATTCCACCAGGCAGCGGTGACACACACCTTCAATCCTAGCACTCAGGAGGCAGAGGCAGGCAGATCTCTGTGAATTCAGGGTCATCCTGGGCTATAGAACGAGTTCCAGGACAGGCTCAAAAGCTACACAAAGAAACCCTGTTTCAAAACAAAACAAAACAACAAAACAAAACTCTAAAGTGTTTTTCCCTTCAATTTAATGATTCCAACTCAGATTAGTTTTGGCTTCAGCAGACAAAGAGATTGTTAGAACTTTGTCTATTTTTCAGCCTCTACTACACCTTTGGCCAAAATGCAACATACCTTATAAAAACCTAATCTGGAGGGTGGGTAGTCTGGATACCCACAACAACCATTGACACAGCCTAGGTCTGTTCATCAGTATATAAGCTCCACAAGCCCATGGCTTGACTTAATTTTTATTTATTTGTTGTAGCACCAAAGCCTTTTCCTGACTAGTTCCCAATATAAGCCTCGCAGGCTCTGAGTGTATGGGAAGTCCTCTGTGGCACGGGGTGAGACATGCGACCATCATCCACTTCAGATGTGTGCAGGCTTCCAAGGTTTTATTTCATTCTAGTCAAATAAGATCAATAAAGCAGGAAATGTTCCACCAAGATTCTGTGATAAAATACACTATTATAGGCATTATTACAATTCCCATGAACTAAACGAAATTTAACGTTTTTCATAGCCTAAGAAAATGCCTTTGCAAGTGAAACTGTATCAACACATACAAGAAAAATGAGAAGAGAATTTCCAATATAAAAATTGTTGGTAGTGCAAAAAAAAATGAACAGATACAGAAAATGGATATTCCAGATGAACTGCACATTGCCTCATGTTTCAACACTTTGTTCAGCAATAGTCATGAGAACTCAGGACAACTGGCCATTCAAATGTAGATGGGCAGTGTGGTTCATGGATCTGTGGCATTTAGAGTAAGACTCATAAATGAAACTCAACTGCTGACTTCCATTATTATGTATTGTGTCTCCTGGAGTTGTTTTGAGCTTAAGAAAATGAAAAAGAACTTATGGAAAGCATATGGGTTAGTTCAGGGAATCTAAAAAATTTTGAACAACCAGTTTTAGAATATGTAGAATCCAAATTACCTCTCGCTGTAGCTGCAATGGAAGATGTAGGAGGAATATGAATTATTATTTTACTAAGATCATTTTAATTAAAAGTATAGATTAGCAAAAGTAAGTTAGAGTACTATTTCAGTCAAAAATAAAAGGAGGATAGCAAACCCAGAGTATTTGCTCTGTATCTTCCCTGATTAATTAGGGACTTTAGGGACTAGAAAGATGGCTCAGCAGATATAGACACTTGCTATTATTGCAAAGGACCAGAGATGGGCATCCAGAATCCAAGCTAGGTGGCTCACAACTGCCTGTAACTCCAGCTCTAGGGAATCTGACACCCTCTATGAGCATCCACATATGGGCACAGACATGCTGAGACACATAAACATGTATGCACACACATGTTTTTTTTAAATTTATGCACACACAAAATTTTAAAAATAGAGTAAGAATGACTTTTAAATGTTTTCTTATGAGACTTTCATCAAAGTTATTTAGGTCATATGTCACATTTGTTGCCAGAATTACACAGTTGGTATTAGATTCTCCAAAGTTGTTTTCTGGGGGAATGGTATAACTTAGTGGTAATGAGATCACTGAATCACATACACATTAAACTCCAGCAGGCACAATATATAATAATGGAAATTAAGTTGGATTTCATTTATGAGTCTTGTTTTGAGTGGCAGATTCCTGAGCTATACTGCCCACGTATATTTTAATAGGTAACTCTCCTAATGACTATTACTTGAACAAGGTGTTGAAACATGCTGATGTGTAGCTCATGTGTAATATACATTGTCTATATCTGCTATTCTACACACCACAACCTAGTTTTATAGCTTAAACAGACCATTGAGATAGTCTCCATTCTCTGTGGACATTGCAATGGTCCTACAATTGTCGTAAGCAATTGTACAGACTATAAAAAAGCACTGTGAATAAGACACCAGAATTTACAAGTTCCTGAAAATGTGTACTTTTGCTTTTCATTCTTTAAATTAAATATTAATTTACTGTGTTTGTGTGCATACATATGCCTGTGCCTCAGCACATGTGGGGAGGCCACGGGACAACTTGTATAAGTCAGTTACCTCCTTCTGTCATGCAGGTCATAGAGACAGAACTCAGGTTGCCAGGCTTGGTAGCAAGTGCTTTTGCCCAGTGATCCATCTTCCTGGCCATATTTTTACTTTTCTTTATGATAGAAAGCCTTTGAAAGATTTGTCACTACTCAGTTTTTCCACAGGTGACCACTGATAATCTATAGAATTACAGATAATAACCTCTCATTGGAATTGTTTTATGGGAAATCATCCTCATTTTGAAAGGTCTGCTGTCACTGAGATTCCTTAAATATCCTTTGGAAGCACTGTTTTTTTTTTTTTGTTAAAGATTTCATATTTAATTCTACATTTGATAGACTAGAAGTAGGTAATGCTATCAACACAAAATGAGCCTGGCTGCAACCTGATTTTGGACACGGTGCTTCACTCTTGTCTTGGTGCACACCTATGCCCCTCACTTCCTCTAAATTTCATTATCTCCCCAACTTAAAGAAACACCAGTTCCTAGGGAACTATTAAACTGTCCAGAACAAAATAGGGTGACATTTAAGTCTCAATCACCAAGCACAAATGAGACAGCAGTAGCTAAAGAGCAGCTGTGTTGGCCAATGGAGGAATCAAGGAAATGTCTAGGCAAGAGCCTTGATCTCTGTAGGATGTTCCCATCATGGTTACACCGAGAAACTTTTTGCTTTGCCTGAAAAAAAAAAAAAAAAAAAGATTCAGAACAACTCTGCACTGTAGTGGCACAGAACAGGGGGAAACGTGAACTAAGCACATTGTGTTATTTTTTTGTCTGCTTCCCCAAGTCCTTGAAGTACATATGGTGCTTTCCCCAGCAAGTTCCCAGTCTCCTGCTACAAGCTTCTTGAATTATGGTCACACATCTACACCCTGTTTCTCTATAAAGATAATAAAGAAACATTGTAACGTGTTAGGTCTGGACAGCCTCTTCGAGGGCCAACACAGATGGCAAGAGAGAACGGCTATCAATCTAAAACTAAAGCGAGAGGGGAAAATTAAAATGAAATCTTCAGAATCAATCATTTGCTGGGGAGTGGGTAGATGACAGCATGTGACAGAGCAGGGCAGCAGCTCCAGGGAGGAGGCTCGGATCCTGTTTCAGAACCCAAGTGTCATGTGTGCCTGAGGTTAGAGCACCTATGGGTCAGAGAAGGAACTGCCGGGCCCAGAAATTCCTATGAAACCAAGCAGTGGTCCTTTCAGAAAGGCTGATCCAAAGCCAGTTATAAATCTACAGTCAGCAAAGCTTCATATGTATCATTCTTCAGCCACCAGCTCCAACTCAGAGCTCTCAATATGTGTGTGCAATTGTACAAGGAGAAAGGGGGAGGTGGAGAGAGATGGAGGGTTGGGAGGGAGAGGGAGAGAAGGAGGGGGAAAGAGGGAAAGGGAGAGAGGAGAGGAAGAGGAAGAAAGAGAGAATTCTCTGTAACACGAAACTTAAAAGGTCTTATTAATGAAAACAAACCTGGAGCCAGGTATTGGGTTGAACACTGAAAGATCAGAGAAGCAGAACAAGCCACAGCTAACCTCACCTTGCCAATTCCTCAGCTGATCCTGTTTCCTCAGACTGGAAACCGCCATGTCCTCACCTGAAGAGATCTCAGCTGAACTGCTGCTAAAAGCCTAAAAGATGAACCTGCCTAGTTCCTGGTTCTCACGCCTTATATACCTTTCTGCTTCCTGCCATCACTTCCTAAGATTAAAGGCATGTGTCACCATGCCTGGCTGTTTCCAGTGTGGCTTTGAGCTCACAGAGATCCAGACCGATCTCTGCCTCCTTAATGCTAGAATTAAAGGTGTTGTGCTAACACTGCCTAACCTCTATGTTTAATATAGTGGCTGTTCTGTTCTCTGACGCCCAGATAAGTCTTTTGGGGTGCACAATATATCAACTACAATTCTCTTACTGCTTTGGTGGTAGTTGTTATCAACATTATTGGTGGTAAGGTTCAGGCTGGGAATTGAACACAGCCCCATGCATGCCACGGAAACAGTCTCCACCTACAAACAGTCCAGTCCCAGCCTCCTGGTTTCATTTTTATTTCTTCAGTAAAATAAGGTTTGAGCTACAAGGCTTTGGGAAAGAGGAACACCATCAATCCTTCTGCATAGTGCACGTGCATGGTGCACTTGTAACTGCTGAGAAATACTTCTCTATGATCAAATTAAATGACTCATGAGTTTTAAAATTCTTTGACTAAACAATGGAAAGTATGTATGTAACAAAATATACACAAAAGAAGGAAATACCTTTGAGTATTTTCAGAAGAAAATAAAAAATTGCCCCAACTGGCAAACTCTGCTTGGCAAAGACATCTGCCTTCATTTTATTTCAATAGGGTTTCAGCAGACACATGACAGGCCAGAATTCAATATTTTAAAAATAGAGAAAAATCCTTAGAATTGGCTGTTTATTTCTGGTTTTGTAAGAGTTACATTTTGGTGCTGGGAAACTTTCATCGGGGCAAGTTGACCATCCTGTTCTTGATTCTGTGGCACATAATTGGACGACTTCATAGCAACCGTCTGATTCATTTGAAATTCAGAAGGCTCTGGTTAAGCAAACTATTCATCTTGCCTAAGTGAAGCTGCTAGAAGCTTACCAGAGAACAGGTAGAGAGCAGCTCTGCTGGAGTTCTCAGAGGAGGTGCTGTTCTGGGAAGAGGGCTCCTCTAGTTTCCATCTCCATCACGATGCTTGTCCCTAAAGCAGACGAGCAGCAGGGAGCAAGATCAAAGGCTTCTTCTTGAGTGGCTTATGAGGCTTTACCTCAACTCTTTCCTTGGGGGTTCTGGGAGTTGTGCAGAATCTTGCACGTGTTAAGCAAACATTCTATTATGGGGTTTCATCCTCAGCCCCTTTGTACCTTAACTCTCCAGAAATAACTGCCTCTTCTACTCCACATCAACCCAAAGCATCATCATCAGTATCATTCTCACCAGTTACTGAAAAGAGAGCCTCCATCCGTACATCTCAAGATCACTCTTCCCAGCCTCTTACTTTACCGGTACCAAGTTCTGACCACTTGTGACTGGTTCAAGTTCAAGCCCTGTCATTTTTGCACCCTGAAATAGAATCATGCTAACACTGGACTATATCATATGCATATAAGGAAGGACTAGTGTAACCTCTCTTAAGTACGAATGACTCAATAAAACTAGATACGTTCTCAAGAAGTTAAGGTGGGAGGATTGCCAAGCTATTTGAGACCAGCCTATGCTACATATTAAGAACCAAGCTAGCCTGAGTTACAGTAGAGACCTTGTCTCTAAAAACAAAAATACACCACTAACAACAACAACAACAGCAAAAAGGAAGTCAATAAAATTTTTTTCAATGTCTGAAGTACACCGGTCAAAGCAACATATTTTTCTTGTAGTTTTAGACAACACAGTGATTTATTTATGTATGCTTTCTTTGCACATTGATGGAGACCCAAGAGATCCTAGAATGTCTTTCTGGATGGCTTTAGGACTTTAAATTTAATGACCATCACAGGGACGACAGGCCTTGCATTTCTATACACCAAGTAATGTAAAACAGTTCCTTCATCCCCAAGCCTGTTAAGAAGGGAGTAGAGTCACTGCATTGCATTAACTTGTGCTTCTGGGCCGCTAGATGGTGGTTGTAAAACTGTAAGTGTTTGGATGAGTACTTCACAGGACTTGATGATGAGAGCTTTTCACAGAAAACAATGAGTCACACAGCTTTTACAAGGGTATCTGCCTCAGGAAGAAAGCCTGGAGACCTGGAATGAAATGTCCGCCTGCGCCAGAAGGGTGTCATGAGGCAGACCGAAGGAGAGCATGTGAAGCAGAGGAAGTTACACTGCGTAAATCAAAGTTTCATTTTGCTGTTTAGAAAACGACCCTTGGCAGCATGCTCACACTGTGTGCAACCGTAGACAGCAGGAGAAGATTGTAGAGAGGCTCAGAAAGTTTTCATAACCCCATGTTTTTCAGCACGTTCCTCCCCATTGGGTATCATTGCAGTGTCACATTTTCATGGCCAAAAATGATGGCAATGTTTCCATCAATGTAGTATATGGGCGGTAGAAATGGGTCAGTGGTCAAGAGCACTCATTGCCTTCAGGGGACCAGAGTTCAATTCCTAGCACCCACATCAGGTGGCTCATGACTACGTGTAACTCCAGGTCTAAGAGATCTGATACCCACTTCTGACCTTCATAGTCACCCCCTCACATACATGTCATGTACACACAAGTGAAAACTAAAAAGTCAATTATAACTAAATACTATACAATACCTATGCCATATTGAACTGAGCCTTAAGTCAATAATCATATTAGGATTTCAATGGGCTAAATGTAAGAAGCCTGTCAGACAGTTAATATCCTCAGTGTCTTTGCTTTGGACTTTTTGCACATTTACTCTAGATACAAATATCTCTTATTTATTCAAATTCAATGTACTTCTGGTGAGGAAGAACAATTATATGTAGAAGCACATTTCTAAGAATTAAAAAATTAAAAAATGGCACTATTAATGTTTAAAGATAATTTTTTGACAAAATGTGCATTATGCTTTCTCTGAATCTGTTCCCACATAAATTGAGATCTTTTCAATTAGAAGTGACAACCACAATAAAGGGGCAATGAAAAGAATTTTCATCTATTTTTATTAGAGAATGCAATTTAAATGCCAATCTAGAAAAGTTGTTAGAGGGTTACTCAATAAAAGTCCAACTCCATTTCTTTTTTGCTTGATTTTAATTTAATTAAAATATTATTATGTCATTGTGTTAGTTAATTGCTATGAAGAGACACCATGACCATGGCAACTCTTATAAAGGAAAAACATTTAAGTGGGGTGGCTTACAGTTCAGAGGTTTGGTCGGATATCATCATAGTGTGTCATGGTGGTGTGCAGGTGGACATGGTGCTGGAGAAGGAGCTGAGAGTTCTACATCTTGACTTGCAGGCAATAGGAAGTGGTCTGAGACACTAGGTGTAGCTTGAGCATATGTGAGACCTCAAAGCCCACCTCCAAAGTGACACATTTCCTCCAATAAGACCACACCTACTCCAACAAGGCCACACCTCCCAACAATGCCACTCCATTTGGGGACCATTTTCTTTCAAACCACCACAATCACTTCCCATTTTTTCTTCCCTTGCTCCAACCCCTTTCATGTTATCTCCCACACACAGATCCCCTCTTAATTCATGGCATTTTTCTTTGATTATTATTGTTATATACAATATATGAGTACATAAATATAAATATAACCTGATTAGTCATTTAATATCCCTCATATGTATATGATTTCAAGGCTGACCATTTTCTAACAGATAACCAAATCAAGGGCTCATCCCTGGCACAGACTAATTCTCCCTTTCTCAGCAGTCATTAGTTGCCTGTAGCTCTTTGATTAGGGGCAGGACACTGTGAGGTTTGCCCTTTCCATATTAGTGTATATATTAGTATTGTAATTGTTTATATCTTGTTTTAGAAGCCTTATTGTTGAGGAATCAAGGGGGTAGACAGCATGATAAGATAGTAACTAAACTGGCTGCCCAGTAAGCCCCAGGGACCCTGTCTCCACCTCCTCACGCTGGTACCACATGACTTTTATATGGATGCTTAGGATCCAAACTCGATCCTCAAGTTTTCACAGAAAACACTATTGTGACTGAGCCATCTCTCCAGCCCCTAAATGCTGTTTTTTATATAATATGTATTACTGGTGTGATATCATATCAGTACCTATGAAAGAAAAGTCACACCAACAAAAAACATAGGCTGGAGACCACACAGAGGCACAAAAGTGCCCGATTAATCACACAGTGAAAATATAACAATTGGATTCGTTTTCTAAATCATAAGCAATTGTCACAAAAGCACCTTTTCCCAGACCACCAAACAACCTCAGGACATTTACTCTTGTGTTTAAATGCAGTTAAAACAAGTTGATATTCTGTTATCCCTAAACATATCCTAATGTTTCCCATACTGTACAAGTAAATAATTCTAATTCTTAATTTCAGTATAACGCCAATAACTTCTGGCAAGCAAAAAGCTAAGAATTAAAGCATCTCCCAAGTGATACCAGTCACTAAGAATTTTCTAGAACTGTATAGATAAAAATATGCCCAGAGAAAAAATACATGTAAAGCTAACGATAGGGATAAGTTCCATGAAGAGATGAGGAAAGTGGTATTTCTATTTGAAATCAGAATACATTATAACGTTTTCCATTCCTGAAACTAAAATGCCTTTGGGATCTCTTAAAAGAGCCAGGTTGGATCCAGCCTCTTCTCTTCTGGGGATGTGCCATTTTTTTTTTTTCTGAAAGCCCTTAGTAAATATCTCCATCTTTCTTGAGGTTTCTTTCTTGGAAGAGTTCAGTTCAACCTCAGGCATACCTAGTATATGTTGCATTCCAAGGAAGATTGCATTGCTAACCACATCAACTCATGGCGTGCATGCAAAGCCTTGCTTGCCATTCATCCCTGGATCTCCATCTTAAAAACCAATACCTTAGGGATATTTTGAAGGGAAAGCTTGTCAAACACACAGCAAAGTCTTCAGTTTCCATCCAGGGACCACAAACGTGGGAATGCATTTACATGAATTTGAAAAGAAAATATTGTCACATAAACACAGACACTGACATTTCAAATTGGAAAAGTTAACATCGATCAAGTTAGCACTGCTGACATCATCGGGGAGGGAATGAGAACCATGCAATCTTTTCCATTTATCCCTCAGTAGAATCTATCTTCTTCATCTCATCCCCACAGGACAAAGTTCATTCTTCCTGTGTTAATCAGATTTTCTTTTTGTTGCTGTGATAAAATGCTTGGGGAAAACAAAGGGTTTATTTGGGTTCATCCATTGAGTTCATGGAGGACTGGCTCTATTGCTTTAGGCCTAAGGTGAGGTGGAATATCATGGAGATAGACGAGGTTCTATGGAAGAGGGCGCTTCTCACCTCATTACATCTAGCAAACTGAGAGAGATAGAGAGAGGAAGTTAAAAATGGGCAGGAACAAGAGAGCCCCTTCCCAGCAGGCCTTCAGTTAACTACTTGCTCCAATCAGGAAAAGTTCCTCCATCACTTACTAATAATGCCATCAACTAGCAACAAACCGTATCTCATGTGGCCAATAGGAGAAATTTCATATACAAGCAATACCACTTCCAAACCTCTGCTACTTCCAGTCCTAGAATGGTTACATGCTCAGCCACTGCTTTGCCTCTTGCTAAGTACAAAGCTAGGCTGCATTTTCTAGGCTTCTTGTGCATTTGTACTTTTGGGGGTTGGTAGTGGTGGTGGTGTAGTTTTTATTTCTACATAGAGGTTATTAACAATAGGTATCTACTTTTCTTTGTGCCTTTTTGTCTCTTTAAGTTCAAATAGATGATACCAAGCTATCCATCCACAGACTAAAAGAATCTTAGGATAGTATGGAGTCCCTGTCCCTCTGACCTGCACTGAACTTACATAGAAGAAAAGGATCTTTATTGTGTTGTTACTCTGTTTTCAGGTGTTTGTTACAGTTTATATGTACTACTATTAAACTATCCTTTCATTTTGCCTCATATTTATCTTTGCTCCACCTTACACAAAATTTCTATCCAACACCAAACAAAAAGTATAGGAAGGAGTATTGGTGGGAATTAGACTTTGAGTAAAATGGCATGAAAATACTATCCACAAATTGAGAAAATATCCTCAGAAGTCATTTGTTGCTTAAATACCCAAGATATTATCACTGTCAAGTCACACCACAGCCAAGTAATCTGTTACTCTTTGGAAATCTAAAACATTTTCATTGTGTAAGTGTCAGCCATGGCCAAGCCAGTAGGAACTTTACAAAGTGTCTCTCAGCTGGAGTTTCTCTTTGCATCTTTCTTACGCATGACTCATCCAATGACCATCCTAAAGCTATTTCCTCCTTTGCCACTATAATTCACTTGTAAGAACAGAGACATTCTTATAGTAGGATGCTGACCTTGGAGATCCACAGAGAGCACGCAGGATGAAAGGGAGATGAGATCATTTTGCATGGAACTTACATAACTATGATTTCAGAATCACTGAAGTGTTAAATCATGTTAGGCCACTACTTTGGGTCTTGATAGAAGTGTACAGTACTCTACAGGATAATAGTCAATTCCATAAACCAGAGATACGTGGCGAAAGAAGGAAACCCAAGTAGCCAAGTGAAATTAGTCTTATCTTGTAGCTATTACAGAGTTTCCCACACATAACCTTTGGGAGCAGTCTGCTACAATTCTTTGGTGATTAAAAAACACAGGGAACTCATTAGAAATCCAAGCCTTGTTTGACACACTGGAATTTTCAACTATTGTTTCTAACTGCAAAAGCATAAAATAATAAACTTAGATGTTCTGAATGTGGCCTTTGGAACTTTCTGTGTTGATGCTATCATGAGCACACTTATTAAAAGTGAAATGGAAGATGAATAGTTTACAGGGTAAAGAAATATTTTCCATCTTCACAATCTATGGTTTCAAGGCTCCCTTAAGACCTTAAAATGAAGTCTACTTGGTGGTCTCAACTCTAACCCCTGGAGAACGGATTCCACATCTCCAGCACAAAACACCTGATTCTGCAGAATCTGACACTTTTTTGCAGCCTCCACACAGAAGAACTGGAGGACCTGACATGCATGGAAATTAAATTATCTTCCACCCCAGAGATATGCTGTCCTCCCAGGTCAGGGTTACACGGAGGCCAAAGGAAGGAGCTCACATTTCAACCAAGTCTGCCCTAGATGTGAATCAACAGAAAACATAGCCTTCTGGGTTTTTTACATGATGCTACTTCTTATATGATCCACCGTGGTATGAGTGAATAAAAACATCAAATCAATCAACTTAAAAAATATTTTGTATTGTCAGATTAGGTGATTATCTCCACAGTCTGGAGTTGCCTTTAAATAGTGACTTTGCCAGGAGTTTACAGATGCATAAAGAAGTCAGAGGCTGCCATGGAGTCAGTCTGTGTTGAAGAAGTCCAACCCTTACTATTTCAAAACCTTCTGAGAAACTTGGAAGCCTCACATTTGGTTTTGTTCATTGGTAATTCACAAGCCCATGTAATCCCAAGTGGCATAAAAGCTGTTAAAACAGAGAGATAGGACTCCTCTTCAGGGTATCCATAAAAATTCAGAACCTTAAAAAGTGACATATATATTTTCAAATGAGGATTAATCACTGGTTTTCATGGATACCTTTTCAATTCATCATTGTAGCAGACTGACTTAAATGCTCTCCATAGTCTAAGAGGACACCCCCACTAAGAGTGGTAATGTAGACTACACTCCCTTTGCTCCTAGGCTCAGTCCCTTCTCAGCTGGCATATTCTGCTACCCCAAACACAATAAAGATAAACTCAGCCAAATAAGGAAAGTTAGAAACATATGCAACCCTCAGTCCAACAGAATGCATTCGTCTCAACTCAGGCAAACTATGAAGAATTTAGTGAATTTAATGCAATTTCTGGAAAGGAATATGTGTGTTTGTCAAAGCCTCTGAAGACACCCCAATCTTTTTTTTCATTTTTCTTTATTAAGAAATTTTCTACTCACTCTACATACCACCCACAGATCCCACCTCCTACCTCCTCCCATCTCCCAGCCCTCCCTCCCAAGCCACCCCACATCTCCACATCCCCCAAATCAAGGTCTCCCATGGGAAGTCAGCAGAGCCTGGAACACTGAGCTTAGGCAGATCCAAGCCCCTTTCCACTGTACCAAGGCTGTGCAAGGTGCCACACTATAGTCACCGGATTCCCAAAAGCCTGCCCATGTACCAGGGATGGATCCCGATCCCCCTGCCTGGATGCTCCCCAAACAGTTGGAGCCAAACAACTGACTTCTGTATCCAGAGGGCCTAATTCAGTCCTGTGGGGACCTCACAGCCCCTAGTCTAGAGTTCATGGGCCTCCAATAGTGTGGGCGGTCATCTCTGCACTTCTTCCGGTCATGATCTCGATGTTCCCCACCTGCAGAATCCTTCCTCTCTCTCATCCTCTCATCTATTGGATTCCTGGAGCTCAGCCCAGCACCTGGCCGCGGATCTCTGAATCTGGACAAAGGCTCTATGATGATGGAGTCCATCAGTCACTGGACAAAGGCTCTATGATGATGGAGTATTTGCTAAACCCGTCTGTTGCTGGAGGGCTTCTCTCCAGGTTCCACCAAACCCCGCAGTCCCACAATCCATGTATAAAATAATCACTCAGACGCTTATATTACTTATAAACTGTATGGCCGTGGAAGGCTTCTTGCTAACTGTTCTTATATCTTAAATTAACCCATTTCTATAAATCTATACCTTGCCACATTGCTTGTGGCTTATTGGCGTCTTTACATGTTGCTTGTCCTGGCGCTGGCTGCAGTTGTCTCTCCCCCCTTCTTCCTGTTTCCCCAATTCTCCTCTCTCCTTGTCCCACCTATACTTCCTGTCTGGTCACTGGCCATCAGTGTTTTATTTATACAGAGTGGTATCCACAGCACCCGTCACCAGAGTAGACCAATCCAGGCACCCTCTGGACCACCACTGCCAGCAGTCCAAGGTGCTGTCATCCTTGTGGGTTCCTGAGAGCCTCCCCAGCAACCTGCCTCTTCCTTTTCCCATGATGGCCTCATCTATCATGGTATCTTCCTCCTGCCCTCCCACTCTGTCCCTGTTCCAGATTGACCCTCCCATTTCCCTATGTTCTCATTCCCCACTCTTTGCCCTCTGCCACCACCCCCCCACACACACCCAGTCCACTCATGTAGATCTCATCCACTTCTCCTTCGCAGGGTCATCCATGTGTCCCTCCTAGGGTCTTTCCCTGTTAGCTAGCCTCTCTGGAGCTGTGGACACCCCAATCTTTGAGGGCAGAAAATATGAAGGTCCTTTAGATTCCTCCTCTCCTTTGTCCCTTGTACTGCAAAAATGCAGCTCCTCACCTTATACAAGAGAACAAGATTTTCTTCATTTCTGTATTTTACAGATACACTTTCCTGTGGACCCACAGCATGATAGAAGGTCACCAGATCACAAAACTTCTGCTGTCTTATGAGGAACAGTAGATAAGTAAGATTAGGCCTGATTCTTCAGAATTCCAGCCATCCTCTCAATAGTGTGCATGTTTGATTAAACCATGCAGCCACCCCCTCCCCCCCAAGTCTTTGATCAACCATGCTCACATTTAACCACCATCTGCTAAATCTGTGAGACTTCCTGCCACAAGAAGTTTATGTGTTGGGAAAATATACAGGACTGAGCAACCTTCTCACTTTCAGACTCAGGGAGAAAACCCTCCTAAGGATAAGAAGTACAAACAAAGGCAGAGGTCTTCCCCAAACTGATTAACACAAGCAATGGAAGGCGGTGAGTCCCGGTTACCACTTACCACTGCCTGACTTTCATCAAATTGCTTATCTTTTCATTATTACTAAACATGGAAAATAAGATTTTAACCAGTGGATGCATACCACGTGTGAATATAAAATGTGTAAGACAAGTAATTTTCTTAACTATCAAATCACTAGAAAATCATATGCTGTGGGATGGTCTGTATGTCAAATTGCTCTGATTGGTCAATAAATAAAAAACTGATTGGCCAGTGGCCAGGCAGGAAGTATAGGCGGGACTAACAGGAGAAAGGAGGGAACAGGAAGACAGAGGGAGTCACTGCCAGCCGCCACCATGACAAGTAGCATGTGAAGATGCCGGTAAGCCACAAGCCATGTGGCAAGGTATAGATTTATGGAAATGGATTGATTTAAGCTATAAGAACAGTTAGCAAGAAGTCTGCCATGGCCATACATTTTGTAAGCAATATAAGCGTCTGTGTGTTTATTTTATAAGTGGGCTGTTGAACTGCCGGGGCTGAAAACTCCAGCTACAATCATATTTCAAATGGAGTTTACAGATAAGTTATTTCTAAGATGTCTGGCCATGACAACCTGTTCTTATCCTGGTTCTAGGTCCCCAGACTACGTTAGGTCACTATAGAATATCATTATTCTTGTGTCCTCTCGGACGTTAGATCCCTTTGCCCAGATATATACAAAGATGTATTTTAAAAAAAAAGTCCTTTTTTTCTGATTAAAACTGCCAAATCCCCTATAAAGGGAACAGAAATGCTCCATAGGTATAGAAGTAGACATAAACACCTGCCTCAGAAACAAGTTGGGGAGCCACAGCAGCCTGCTAAATGTGACAGTCCCCCGGAGAACTGTGCAGAATGGGACACTCAGGCTCCTGGCCCCAGCTGACATCATCTGAGGACAGTTTTGCTGACACTCCAACCGAGATTACCAATCAAAGCAAAACCACAGAAAGTTCCCATTACCAAGAGAAAAATATATATAACCAACCAGAACATGTTACGCTATTTATTTTCATTTAGAAGTAATAACAAGTAATATGTGTTGATAATAAAAAAAAAATTAGAGAAAAAATCACTTCCCTCCAGTACCACAGCCAGCATATTTCTACACACTAATGGAAAATGTCTGAGTACACTACAACTGTTACAATGAAATACCACAAACTTCATAATTTATGAGCAACAAAAATTCATTTCCCACAGTTCAGGGGACTGGGAAGTTCAAAATCAAGATGCTGGTAGATGTGGTATCTGGATAGAGCCTATTTCCTCATTTCTGACTTGTCTCTCTTCACTGTATCCTCTCATGGAAGAAATAACAAGGATGATTCTCTCCAATAGAAGGTAATTAATAAGAAAATATTAATAAAAACAACTCAATCAAAAGGTATTAATTCCATTCATGAGGTCTTGACCTTTATTACCTAGTCTGTTTCCAAAAGGTTCTGCTAGTACCATCACCTAGAGAGCTCAGATTTCAACATACAAATTTGAGGGAGAAAACATTCAAACCACAGCATATGAAAAAATTAAGTCAATTTTATATAGCACTTACTATATGACAGCCAAGCATGTCTATAAATTCTAAATCACATAGTCCATGCAAAAATGGTTTCTATGAGACTTACTTTTAAACTCGACAATGCATCTTAGAAATTTTTCTAAGAGAATGGTGGAGTTGGAATACAAAGTGATTTGGGGATATAATACCTATTAGACAATGTATTACTGGCTTATCATGTCTCCAGGTGTTGATAGTATGTTAGAAATGGAGTACAGAACAGATATGTATTTCTCTTTCAAAATCCATAGCAAGGCTGAACAAGAGCAGCATGAACCATATGGCTTTTCCTTAAGACAGTGCTGGATACAAGAATAAAATGACAGCATCAACTTCTCCTCCTATGGTTTATTGCAAGACAAAAGAAACTACTTATGAAAATTGGTGAAGAGGGCACAGAGAAAGGGAAGAATCATTAAGACTGTGCAATAATTTGCATTATTTCAAACTAAAAATAAACTTGCTGTGTATGATGACATACAGAAATACCCATTGAAAAATTTCACAACCCTGCCCTATAGCTGAGGTCATACCCCCAAAAAACATAAAACAACCAGAAAACAAAGTTTTTGGATGACTATAGGGGAAATTTTCATTTTCATGGTTTCCTGATGCTGAAAAAAAATGAAAGTTTGAATAGCGTCCTTAGTGTAACACATCCATGCATGACCCACAAACATCAGACTTACTATTCGTCTCGTTTAGAATTTCATGTTTCCATGAGGTTCCAAAGGAGAAAGTACATTTTTTTCCTCCAGATTAAATTGCTTTTAGCAAGCTAGAATGTGCCCAGAGGACTCTCCAAGCTGTTATTGACTAACATGATGATAAATTGTAACCCAGCCAGCAGCTGGTTTTCATGGAGTTGCTTTGCTGTGCATTGAAATGATGGGAGTGGATTATCTGTGGCTTCTCTGTGTGGAGTGCATCTAGAAGAGTATAGGACTATAGAAAACAATGCTCTCATGCTGAAAAATTTGTTTTCTATACTTGGTTTATGTGTTCAGTCAAACACATTGGCTAGAGCAGGTGTAACATGGTGGTAGACATATTATCTGGATATCTGTGGGATGGATGACAGAGTTTTAGGCCCATACTCAAGACAATGGAAGTTCATAAAGGGAACATGTGAGGTTTCTGTTTCAAAATACGTTATGTTCAAAAAGCATGTGAGAGCCAAAGAGTCTGAGTTTTAACTGGCCAAGATACACTAACATGAAGGGGGCTGCCTAATGTATGCCTGCAAAGGTGACAGTAAGGGATGGCAGTCTCCTCAGGGGACTTTGTTAAAAAGGATGCTGCTTCCTTCACTCAAGATGCTGGTGCCCCTATTCCATCTGATTTTCTATCAAATTTGGTACACAATAATACATAAGAAAAAAATCCCACCCCTTTTCCTGTAAAGTATGAGACTTACTCACACAATAAAACACTGCCAAATGTTACTGAGTGGTTTAGAGACTTGAGAAGGACAGCACACGTTAACTAAAGAGAAAGCTGCATTTGTTGAAGACTCCCAATTATGTCTCATCTGGCCTCAGTAAACTTCTGATTCGGGCCATTGAGTAAAAACATCTGGATCAAATACAGAGGCTCACAGCCTTCTCTCCTTCTCAGCTATTTCAGCAGCCCCTGCCTGAAAGGTGGGTACAGTAAGTGGATTGAGTACCATAGGTCAAGTGCCTTTGTTACATGCTTTACACAGTTCATTTTTCATCCCTTGCTACATGAAGATGTATGGTATGGTATATCAGAATGCCCGATAGCATAATCTTCCATTTCTAGATGTGGGCAGCAGATTTAAGCTCAGACGTGATGCAAGCATTCTAATATCAAAACTCAGGTAGAAACTGTTATGCCAATCAGAAATATATAGTTGATACTAAAGAAGCCACATCTAACTACTGCTTTCTTTCTAGCTTGGGTTCTACAGCTTTGTTTATCATTCATTGTACAAGACAAATGATATTTTACAATTGTTTAGCACTTCATTATAAACATTTTATGTGATTAATACATACAAATAGTTGATTGGGTAGGCAATGATATTCTTGCTTATATAACAAAATGGAGCCTCAGAAAGGTTCTTAGCAACAGGTAGTTTTTCAGAAAATTCTTGAGCTAACCCCACATCTTCCCTCCTTTGGTAATATTCAAATTAAATTAAATACACCACAGCTGGCATCTAAGTCACACAGTCACCACATAAAAGTGTGAAAGCCACAATAATTAAGAAGATTATTTGAGATGACAATAACTTCTAAAACTAGCTATTAAAAATGTTTTTGTAACACACTAAATCCGCAAATGATTTGACTTATAAATGTTGGACTCTCTTTATCTTGCCTGAAGTCCCCCAGGTTGAATCCTGCAGAATGTCCGAGAACCTGAAATAAGATCTTTCTCAGTGAGTGGGAACCAGAATATGGGAATGAGAAATGAGGCCTTTTGTTGAGACAAGAGTTCTCAGGGCTTTTGTGAGCCTCTGGGGATAATCTGGTTCTTAGCATTAAAACATACAATAAAAAGAATTGAACTTTCTAGAAGACAGTTAGTAGCTTTCTTTATGTATTTATTGGAGACACAAAAAGTTTAAATTTCCACTCACAAGTCTAAACTCAAGCATAAGTACCTACAGTCAAGAGAAAATGAGATTGCCATCTCAAAGCAAGCAAACAAAAACACCTCATGATCAAACAAAACAATATCTTGTAACTTATAATTATTTGTATCCCTTATGAGAAAGTTTTCTGGTATTCTATGCTTGAATATATATTTGCTCAATTGTGAAATAACTACCGGTTTGGAGAACAGTTGAGAGTCTTTTAGATGGTGTTTGCTACATATAGACTGTTAGAGGCTTGATCAACAGTATGGCACTATTAGGTGATAAAGGGTCATGAGCCACAACCCTTTTGGGGGTTGACCAATCCTTTCACAGGGGTCAACTAAGACCATCCTGCATATCAGATATTTATATTACAATTCATAACAGTGGCAAAATTACAGTTGTGAAGTAGCAATAAAAATTATCTTATGGTTGGGGGTCACCACAACATGAGGAACTGGGTTAAAGGGTCACAGCATTAGGAAGGTTGAGAACCACTGCTCTAAGAGGTTGAACTTAGTAAGGTCTTGAGACTATTGAGGGCTTGTCATTGCAGGGCTCTAGTCTGAGATAGTAATTAAGAAACTGGTGAATCTGGCCAATTTGTTCTACTGTCTTAGACTCAATTTCAACAAAACATGATTCTGAAGCATAGGGTACAAGACCATTCTCAAAGTAACCAGATTATGGTAGGTATTACATGTAATCCCAAATGCTGAAATCCTTCTGACAATGTCTTTTTTGGCAACGTAACTTTTTGGTGAGAGGAAGCCTACTTGATAGATGGTCCTGAATGGAAGTTATGTGATCTCTGGCCTTTGTGTGATAGAAAGCAGTTTTTGGAAGAACTGTGTCTTGTATAATCCATCATGAAATGATCTTTCAATCTATCTGTTATGACTCCAGTTTTGCTAGCACCAACATAAATGTGCTTCAGATCATGTGAGTCCCAGTTCAGATGAAATTCTGCCTTTGGAAACCTACCAGCCATTGCCAGCTGGAACAAAGCCTCCTCGCGTTAACACACATATTTAACATCCAGGCCCAGATATGGGACGAGATCTTTGTTGAACACGGATCATGTGTGTGAATGTAGCAGATGTGGAAGTGTTGCTCCAGCCAGATCTACAGTGCAGGCAGGCAGGGAGAGTCAGAGGGCTCACTATAACTCTCTTTGTTGAGAGATCTGCAGGCCACCTGGTCATCTATAGCACCAATTAGTGCTAAACCGGTCACGCATGTTAACACAGTAGGAGTTTTGGTTTAAGTAGCCGCATCCCTGGACAGACAGTTACCACATGTTTTCTCACCATGTTTGTGCAGGTAATAAACTAAAGGGGAAACATCTTGACGAGTTACAAATAAACAAATTTTAAAAACACCCTTTGTCACTCAAATCACAGCTTGGTACAGCAAAGATTTCATTTCTGTTCAGGCTATGATTTCACAAACTTGAGGAAGCCAAACTGTCAATGTGCAAGTTGCTTAATTAGTTAAAATATGATTCTTAAGTCACTCATTCCCTCTTTGTTTCAAACAGCACCGTGAACGATGTGTTCACAATAACAATAGGCATCAAAAGTCCTATTTCACCCTAGCTAAGTGGACGCTGATACCAGAACCGCTATTTACTTTGCACCTGAATTCCACTGTGGTGAGTACTGGGGAGATTCATATTCCAAGAGAGGATTCCAAATGGCGTTCTGGCAAGTGACAAAGAATACAAATGTAGTTCATTTTTGTATTAATTTATAGGCAGCCTTGTCTCAAGTCCCTTGGGCATGCTAGCAAAATTACAAAAAAAGAAAAAAAAATGAAAAGTAACTACAAACACTTCCAAGAGAAACATATCCCAATAAAACTAAGATCGGGAGCTCAAAATAAACGGTGCTATAATGAAAACCAAAAACAGCAAAGGGAAAACCAAGCTTTATATTACTCAGAGCCCTTGAGGCTGGAGATATGATTAACTAATTAACAGTTACAAAGCATTTTGGAGCTCTAAGCTTCCTTTCAGTGCCAGCACTGAGTCTATAACAGTGATTCACAAAAGATGCCCTTCCCAACCTGACTAGAACCAGCAGGAAAACTCCAGCTCTGCAAGCTGTTTCTAGTGACTGAGAGAAGCAAATACACTGTTTGATATATATCATACATTTTCAAAATAATGACATGAGCCAGTAGATCTATTCCCATGAAGTCCTGAACAATTTATCCTTTAATACAAGGAAATTGCTAGATTTAAGAAGAGAAACTAGGAGGCTAAAGAGACAGCTCAAGATTAAAAATATGTAGTATTCTTGAAGAGGACCTAAATTCAGATCCCAGCACCTATATCACGTGGCACACAACTTCCTGTAACGCCAGCTCAACCACACACACACACACACACACACACACACACACACACACACACACACACACTTCTGGCTTCTGCTGACACCTACACTCATGTGAGCAGACACACACATAGATATAAATATTTTAAAGGGTAACTGGAAAGAAAAATGTCATGATATTAAATGAAAAGAGGAAAGACGTTTTTAAAAATATTAAAGAGTTAATCAACTAGATGCATTACAGACTTACCTGGCAATGACAATGGCAGAGGCTTTTCATAGGAATATTTCAAGTGTGTGAGGCATCTTCATCTCAAAATATGTACATATGGAATCCTGCATTTAAACTCAATTCTTGATGTTAATTGAAATCTGGATTTTAAATACACAGATCCTCTTTATGTGAAGCAAAAGGGGAAAAAACAGAAAATAAACTGCATAATATTGTTGATGTGCAGTTAAATAATGATAATCATTGATTTTGTCTTCCCAAATTTCTGAGATCTCAGACTAAGAAATTGGCGCTTGATCCGTAAGTTGTTGAGACCTCAGTGCAGGAACAACTGTCAACACTCCAAACCATATGAAAACCATGCAGCAAGGTTTCTAACAAGCTTAGCTTCCTTTGACTGACTTAAATTTCAGTGTGAAAATAAAAGGGAAATAAAATTCTTAATGCAGTGTCAGCAGATCAAGATCAAGGTATTAACTGAGTGGATTTAGAGTCTCTTCAAACACCAGAAGAAAAATAAATTGAAACTTTTTTCTATTAAAATTCAACTATAATGCATTTTATATAAAATACAATATATAAGTTGCAAAGAGGTAAATATATAAAATGCAATATATTTGCAAAAGAATGGCATAGTTTAATGTAGTAGTCCCCAAACTAATATGTACATAGAAGAGCAGTGTGAGTATAGGTGTACTTTTCAGTGGAAGTTTAAGACCTAATCTTCAGAATTCTATCTCTAAAGCAGATAAAAGTATGACTAATACTGTAGGCACAAGACTAGGAACTTCTTGGTTCAGCTTCCTCCCAAATCATAATTATTTAGTTGTTTTATTTACCTGCTTTGGGTTTTTTAATGTTTTAGTGATGTGTACAGTCCTAGATCATAGTGAATTATAAATAAATTTTGAGGAACTAAAGGAAAGGAGAAAGGGGAGTCACATAAATGAAGCTTGGGGTACCAATGTGAGAATCGCTGCATATGACCACTGATGTGGTTGAGTGTGTTCTCAGGGTACCAATATAAGAGTCACTGCATATGACCACTGATATGATTGGGTGTGCTCTCAGCAGCCAAGGTGTGAGGTGGTAGGCATTTGGCAGATGAGAACAAAGAAAGGTTCACAAAAGTGTCTCTAGAATGCTCTTTACATTTCTTGACTGTAACATCATCATTCATGTAGCACTCCACAAGACAGAATGCACAGAGCTGGTGACTATTGCTTCTCAATATCATGTCTGTGCCATTTTTCAGAGCACCTAAAACATAGAGTATGCTCTCTAGAAGGCTGTTGAATCAATTACCTCAGTATCTGTGGATTTTGTGGGGAAAAAAAAAACATTTCATTATGAAATTTTCATACCAGTTACATCTATACGTATATGAATGATTACATACAGAAAAGCATACTAGAGAAACTACTACTAAATAAATCAAATATGTAGTTAATTCAATGTATCTTTAATTTAAATCCTCACCTACTTTAAAAATGATTAGCTAATATTTATTCATTATATCTATTTATGTGTATGTGTGTACCTGTGTGAATTTATGTACACCACCTGTCTACAGGTGTACTCAGGCCAGAGAACATCAGATCACCTTCCTACTGGAGTTACAGACCATTGTGAGCTGCCTTCTAGGCGTTGTTAAAACCAAATTTGGGTCCTCTGCAAGAGCAGTAAGTAAGAAAAGTCATCTTTCCAGCCTTGTGAACTTGTTTTTATAATTATCAAAGATTATAAATCATCAAAACACCAAAGAAAAAGCACTGGACAACTTTGGACATTATTGTATTTCCATATTTGTGTTATTTGTAAGTTTTAAACATGCATATACTTACATGGAGATGATTCTGAAAACCATTTAGACACACTTAAAATGGTGAAAATTCTGTTGACCTCTAAAGATCACAGTAACATGGGCTCTCCCTGTATCTCAGTGACATTGGATGCATCATAATTTTGTCAATGATGACTCCCCTGTAGAACGGAAAACCATTTCCTTGTCCATATAATACATTTATTTGTAGATGAAAATCAATTTTTGTTCTGAGCCTCTATAAATCCAGCGATGCAAGATATTTTAATTTCTGACTTAGAAAACAACCATTATTTTAGTAAATACTAAGTAATTCTCATTTAAAAGGCATAAAAGAAAGGAAAAGAGTTTTTAACAGTCTAGTATGATAAAATTCTATTAACATTCAATTAGATCTGATTCTTTTTGTTGTTGTTGTCATTGTCATTCAATATGTGACAAGAAAATAATGAGTAAAATCACCTCTACAAGGCAGCACAGAACATTGGCCCGTTGAGCCTTTAAAACTCTTCATTGATCTCTGGCATCCAAAGTGGCTCTGTAGACCTTGAGCAGCTTACAAATTATTCTTAACTGAATTTTAGAATTTTGCTAATACCCAAAAATGAGAAAGTTGCCAAGCTCCTTTAAAGACAAAATGAAACCCAAAGGATTTTGACAAATCAAAACAATAACAAATACTTGCCAGGAAAGCGATGGGAGAGAAAAGCAAATACCTATCATGACCTCAGGATGGGGGACATGGAGCATGGGTCTGCTACAGAGGTTGAGAGGGTCAACCATGAGTCATGAATGGAACGTGAGTCAGCAGTGCATGATTATTATTTTACAGCCAGAGGATAGAGGAATGCACTAACAAGAGCCTAACAGGCCAGAGCTGTGAAGCAACTGGCCCCCTGAGCATTGGTTAGCGTCCTCAGTCCAGTTTGAGATCCAAAAAGTAAGGGATAAGCAAAGTTGGAAAGGAATGAGAGAAAAGCAAGAGAAAAGATTCAAAGTTTGAATCAAAAGGCCCGTGAGGGATTGGAATTCATAAAGAAGCATTTGCAAAGGTTGGATTCCCTACATGCGGAATGTTTTCCAGAAACTTGGCATTGATTTAGGAGATTCTGATGGTCTCCTGGGTCCCTTGCAGCCTGTTAATGACAATGGATTAAAACTCTTCAGGTCAGCGGTGGTAAATAAGAAGGAAAGCAATACTGGCTGCAAAATCTGTCAGTTTGTTAACAGTGGAAGGAAGTTCCATGTCTTCATCTGCAGAATTGCTATTACTGGGAAGCTTAAACTTGTTTCCTCTATCAAAAATCTTTTTCTCTTCATAGCCCTCTGCCTTATTTAGTGGCATAACTATATATCCAGTTACTCAAGACTGACTGTGAATCTTTGATTTCTTCTCCATCCTCCTTTTCAATCACACTCAATTAAGTATGAAGTCCAATTGGCTCTACTCACTGGTTTCTGAGTCAACCCCTACCTCTCCATTCTCCTGTGATCTTCATCACCTCCTTGCTGCCTCTGTAATTCCTACATCACACACTAATAGCACTCTTGCCCTAATCACAATTTTTCTAAAGAACAAAATTCAATGATGTCTGTCCTCTGA
Source organism: Peromyscus leucopus (assembly GCF_004664715.2). NCBI lineage: Eukaryota > Metazoa > Chordata > Mammalia > Rodentia > Cricetidae > Peromyscus > Peromyscus leucopus. The sequence continues at coordinate 105,054,510 of NC_051068.1, forward strand.
TTTAAGGTTTCAGTTGGCTTTGTGAATCTTAAGAAGCTAAAGTAAAGCTTTGTAGTTTGACATGCATAAACTTTCATGTCCCTAAACTGGCTGCTGGCCTCAGTCCCTCAACATCCCTTCCAAATACCCTATCTTCTAGCCACAGTGAAAATAATCACCATTTCCTGGCTGCTCTGGTGTCCTTCCATGCTTCAGAATATTCCAGAAGATTCTTTTTGGCTCCTTTTTGCCCTCCACTCTCTTTTCTATCTCTTGAGTTCTTAGGCACTTCCTTTGGTTTCTCAAAATTCACATCAGATGTTATGGCTCCACAAGAATACACATAAAACTCATTCACCCAAATCAGGTAATTTTCTGTATTGCATTTGTCTAAGTAGTTTCTCACCATTTAAATTGTGAGCCCCTTAGGAAGAAGTATATTATTTGCTCTAGTTATCCTTTTGTATCATCAGTGCCTACATCAGTATATATATATATATATATATATAATATATATATATATATATATATGTCTACATCAGTGTGTGTGTGTGTGTGTGTGTGTGTGCATAAAATGTATGTGGTGCTTACCTTAGGAAATGAGATATAAAGGAAGAGGGGGGGAAGGAGGGGAGAGGAAGAGAGGAAGATTGAGTGAATGAGGGCCCTAGATAAAAACTGGCCAGAGTTACAGTTCCACCTGCCAGGTAACCCAAGGAAACAGCTGCTTTTTAAGCCATTTACCTAGAGGGAAATAAATTATATCAATCCCAAGTTTTCTCATAAGCATTCAAAAATACCTCTACCAGTAGTTGGCCCATGATAGAAAAACTAACTATAAAGCCAGATAAAAATCAATTCATTCAACAAAATCCAAAATTAAGGATAGAAACAGAGCTCCATTGTGCAGCAGTACTTATCAAACATTTACTATACACAGGATTTAATTTCTGGTAATACACACACACACACACACACACACACACACACAAATAACAAAGGAATTGTTTTCCACTATATCATACAAGAATAAACCCTTTCAGGGGACTGGGTAGATGGCTCAGTAGATAAATGTGCACACGTGTGAGTACTAAAGTGCAAATCCCTAGAACCTATACAAAACTCAAAATAGTAGACCCCACCTGTTATCCCAGCACACCTACAGCAAGGTGGGAGACAGAGAGGAAAATTCTTCAAAACTCACCGGCCAACTAGTTTGGCATACATAGCCATTGCCTTCATCACTGTGCTATTGCTGTAAACAGACACCATGACTGAAGAACTCTTATGAAAATAAGCATTTTATTGGGGGCTTAATTTCTGTCCCACAGGTTTAGCACCATGGTGGGGAGCATGGCCACCATGCAGACAGGTGTTGAAGCAGTAGCTGAGAGCTATACCTGATCTGTTGGCAGAGAGAGAGCCTGGTGACGGCATGGGCTTTTAAACCTTGAAACTTATCACTAATCCTTCTAATCCTTTCAAATGGTGCCATTCTCTGGTGACTAAGCATTCAAGTACAGGAGTCTATGAGGGCCATTCTTACTCAAACCATGACAGCCGTGAACAGAGTCCCTCAAAACAAGAGAGAAGGGGATTACTGATACCTGGGGTTGTCATCCGACTTCCACACACATGCTATGTACCCGCTCACACATGTGAACATTCACACATAAACACACACATACATACTGCACAAAGAATAAATAATACAAAAGAATAAACACTTTAAGCTAATGAAATAGACTCTGCCATAACCATGCCTCCTTAATTTTATATATCAGCCTCATTTATAGGTACTGAAATTTATTTTAAAAAAATCTACCATGTGTGTAACAAGTCTGCATCTATTATTTCTTCCTAATTACAAGCTGACTACATTTACATATAAGTGATCCTTATTTATACATTTTCAGCTAAAAAAAAAGGAAGAAAGAAAGCAATTTCTGCTGTTAAGTTTTCCAAAACCAAGATCAGTTCCTTTCTGTATGCACACTTCCCTTGCAGATAACCTCCACAGAGAAGTAACATTTTGTACTTACTGACATAAATACTATGTTTCTAAACATAATTTACATGTAAAAGTCCTTTAATGTTAGAACTGGTCAAACTATAATGAAAAAATTCCATGTACACTTCGATGATTTCGAAGAATACATACATCTATTACACTAAACCAAAGCAAAGCTTAGAAGAACGCTATCTGCACCATCACAGACATTTCCCTCAAGATCTTCCCCTGACAGTTTAGGGACCATGGTTTGGATTTCTATCACACTGCATTAACTGTGACTTTCTCTGAGGTTTACATAAAAGCACTTCGTGAGGCTAAAGAGATGGTTCATTGGTAAAGAGCACTTGTTTCTCTCTTTGCAGAGAACCTGAGTTCAGGTTCCAGCACCCACATAATGGCTCACAATCATGTGTAAGTCTGGTTCTAGGGGATCTGATACTCTCTGGGTGGTGCACAAGCATACATGTGAGCAAAACACCCATTTACAAATGAAACAAATCAATTTTTAAATAAAAAATGTACTTTGCCTTACCTGTATCCATTTCCTCTCGTAATATTTTTTTATATATTTGTTCACATTGTTTGTTCATTCTTCATTTCTTTCTGGTATATTATTTGATGGCACAGATTAATTTGTTAATCTCTTATTGATATGTATCTATATCTATACACACACACACACACACACACACACACACACACACACACTATTTCTAGTTACCAGCTATTAAATCAAAGCTGTGTCTTCTTGAAGCTAGCCTGCACCAGATTAGAGCATATATATGAGAAACAAACAAACAAAAATCTGTGGCCTACAAACATACTGTTGCTACTTAAAGTTACCTTAAACAGGAGTGGTGGTTTGAAAGAACATGGTACCCAAAGGGAGTGGCACTGTTAGGAGGTATGGTCCTGTTGGAGGAAGTGTGGTCTTGTTGGAGGAAGTGTGTAATGTGGGGGTGGGCGTTGAGGTCTTTTTCTCAAGCTTCATTCAGTGTGACAGTTTACTTACTGCTACCTTCTGGTCAAGATGGAGCCAGCACCCATGCCTGCCTGCACTCCAGTTATGCTCCTCATCATGATGATAATGGACTGAACCTCTGAAACTAAGCTGCCACCTCAATTAAATGTTTTCTTTATCACAGTTGCCACAGTCATGGTATCTTTTCACAGCAATAAAAACCCTAACTAAGACAGCAGGAAATGACTTCACTGAAAATTTTTTCTAATACATCTGGCTACGAAAATATTTCAGTATAGCCATTACTGGAGAACAAGCTAGGAGACATTCCCTGCCATCTTTTTCACAATGCCCTTCTTCTCTAGCACCTCAGGAAAAAAGTGAACATTAAAAAACAAGTCTAGCTGGGGATGCATCTCAATAGTAGATTGCTTGCTTAGCATGTAACAGGTCTTGGGTTCAACCCTTAGTACTAGAAAGCAGTACAGTCTAAGCAACAAAGCCTATTTGAATCTATTTGTTCAATGTTAAGTAATAGAGTAAAGACAGATTCATAGAAACACAACTTATGCTGACTTCAGAGTATTTTCTGTGATGTGCCCTAGAACCAGCAAACAGGCAGTCAACGATATATCATCTAGTTCAGATTGTCTCCCTGTGTTAAGCGTGTTAACACCTACCATTCCTACATCCACTGCAGACTCACAGGGAGGCCTTCCACATACCTTTCTCCTTAGGCCATGGGCCTAGTCACCCAAGAAAATTAGCCTGCTTTCCCTCCTCTATTCTTAGCTCTACTTCAAAAGATAAGAAAAGAAGTTAAAATAAATACTTATCGATTGCAGGTACCATGTAGTGCTTCAAAAAGTGCTTCAAAGTGTTTATATGATTTATTCTCTGGAAGTCACATAACCTTCTAAGTTATTGAGATCTCATAAAGTAAAGGAGATACAGGCAACTGGAAAATAAGATGAAATGTATTAAGTATGTTTAAATATAGGAGCAATCACAGAAAGGCAATAACAAAATATCTACACTTTATGAAAACTTAGTGTGCATAGTGTTATTTTAAGAATTGTAAATTTGGTGTATTTAATGTTCACAGTTACCCACTGAGATAGCTACGATCATCACCATTAAGAAAAGATGAGGCACAAAGATTAAAGGTCACACAGCTGGGAATTGTCAAACCAAGAGACCAGAACAATAAGAATTCACTGCAAAAACACAAAGAGAAATCTATAAACTTTGATGTCAAATTAGACATCATAAAGGAGCACTTTCATGAATCTCTCAAAACATAATGCTGAGAAGTTTTTAAAGGCTCCTTTGCTTTTCATTTTTCACAGATTAAACATACAATTTTCTCAAATGCAACTGCTTCACATTAAAACACACTTTCTAATTAAATTTTGTTTTTCCATACTTTCATCATGACTTTTGCACTACTATTGTTTTTATTTTTTTTTCCTTTATAATCAGAAGTATTTCAGACAAAGAGTGAAGTGGGTGTTTAGAGGCCAGCCTGGAAATCTAATAATCAGATTTCTAAATACCACTTTCAAGTGAACATTTGAAGCAGCATTGCTCCTGAGCCAAGAGCAGAGATGCAGATAAGTTCGGCTGTGCACTGGGCTGGGGACTGGTGGTGGGGGATGAAGATGACCTAGACAGAGATACTAAGTTCTGGGAACTTCTAATTCATTTTCCATATAGGCACTGATGCTAAAGAGTCTCTAGTATACGACAAGATACGAGACAAGTAGATAAATAACCATAATTTAAAGTAAATGTGTTACACGTCATGCAAGAGAAATATAATAATTGGTGAGGCAATGTGGAGAGATTCTGTGTGGGATGTGGTGATAGTGCTGTCAACTTGACAGAATCTAGAATTCCCTGGGGCATGGGTCTCTGGGCATGCTGTGGGGGATTATTTTGAGTGTGTTTACGGAAGTGGGAAGACATGTCCACTGTGCATGTCAACAGTCCTGGCTGGGATCCTGGACTGTATGTGTAGCGGAAGGAAGCTGGTTCACACCAAGCATTAGCCGTTCCCTGCTCTCACACCGTAGCTGCAGCGTGAGCAGCTGCTTCAATGTCCTGCCCTCTTGTTTCCTGGCACTGGTGGACGGACCCTTAAACTGTGAGCCAAAATAAGCCTTTTTCCTCTTAAGTTTTTTATCAGAGTATTTTATCGCAGCAATAGGAAAAAAACTAAAAGACACCAGTTCCTCGAAGGCCTTTCAGAACAAGCTAAGGACATACTTCTAGGAGCTGTGCACATCATTTGACAAATATTCTCACTGTTAAGTAACTGGTGTTGATTGCTGTTAAGTAATAAAAAAAAAAAAGACCATGAGAGATGGGGGAGGGGAATGAAGAGAAGGGAAGGGAAGGGAGGACAGGGTGGGACTAGACAGGGATGGGGAGAAGAAGGGAGGGGAGGGGAGAGGAGGGGAGGTGGGAGGAGAAAAGAAGAGAAAGAAGAGGAGGGGGAGGAGAGGAGAGGAGAGGAGAGAAGAGAAGAGAGAAGAGGAGAGGAGAGGAGAGGAGAGGAGAGGAGAGGAGAGGAGAGAAGAGAAGAGAAGAGAAGAGAAGAGAAGAGAAGAGAAGAGAAGAGAAGAGAAGAGAAGAGAAGAGAAGAGAAGAGAAGAGAAGAGAAGAGAAGAGAAGAGAGAGCCCTGAAACCTCAGAGCCACACAGTACTTCTACTTCATGAAAATTTCTCTCTGAGGAAAAGATAATTACAGAATAAGGACCCACCTCCTCCTTCCCTCCCATTTCCTACCCTATGCTAATGTACCTGGACTTTTTTTCTTGCCATTGATGTTTAGGATAATTTTTTTAAGTTAGCATACAAATTTCATTGGGGCATGTTCACATATACATGGCATTATATATTTTGTTTTTATTAATCTCCTTCCTCTATTCCCTTCCTCCATGCCTCCTGCTCTTCATTACTTAATCCTTACAACCTTTATCCTGGGAACTTACAGGTTCAAACACGAAAAATACTTCATGTATTTGTAAAATTAGCATCTAAATTTAGAATATCTGATAATCACAGCTGTACTTCAATTTGTTGGGGGGGATGCACATAAAGTTTGTGTAGGTGGGTACATGTGTGTTTGCAGGTGCATGTGTTTGCCTGAGGTTGGCACTGGAGGTCTTCTCAGATCTCTCCACCTTACATTTTGAAACAGTCTCTTGCAAAACCTAAAGCTCATTGCTTTGGCAAGGTTGCCTGACTAATGATTTCCAGGAATCTGCCTGTATCTACCACATAACTCCCAGCACTGGAGCTTTTGGATGCTCGGATTTTACATGGGTGCTGAGGATCTGAACTCTAGATGTCATGTTTGTGTGACAGGCACCTTGCTGGCTGAGCCATCTCCCCATCCCTATACTAGCATTTTAAGTGATCTCATCTTGAACAGTCATGCTATGTCATTGTAGCTGAAGAGCTTCTCTCCAGCTCCCGCCAAGCCCTGGCAGTCCCGCAGCCCACTTATAAAACACACAGACGCTTATATTATTTAAACTGTTTGCCCTAATGGCTCAGGCTTCTAACTATCTAGTTCTTAAATCTTAAATTAACCCATTTCTATAAATCTATACCTTGCCACATGGCTCGTGGCTTACCAGTATCTTACATGTTGGTACTCATGGCGGCAGCTGGCAGGTCTCCTGACTCAGCCTTCCTGTTCCCAGAATTCAATTCTCTGCTTGTCCCACCTATACTTCCTGCCTGGCTACTGGCCAATCAGCATTTTATTTATACAGAGCAATATCCACATGTCATAAAGAAATTTTCATACAGAGTATAAACACGTTACTGACTCCAATGAATCCTATTACTTTCTATTATTTAACTATCTCAATAAGAAGACTTATTTCTTGTTTTTGTTAATTATCCATAAACAAATCCCCATATTGACCTAAAAGGTTATGATCTTACTACTACTTCAATTTATAATTTCATTAAATAATTTCCCCACTTGAATACCAAGTCAACGATCTGAAAACAAAACTTTAAAGTAACCTAGGAGATAATATCGGGCATAGAGAAGACCTGAGATTTAGAAGCTGTGTGATTTTAATCAGGACATCATTCTAAAGAATGAACAGACTATCCTCCTTGCAAAACCAGAATGTTTAAATCTATGCCCTCAGGTACTAACATTGGCTAACATCATGGGAACTCTAATAAGAAGATGGGCATCCACTCCAAATTAAATAATCCTAATCAAATTAAATTTGTTCCAATTTCAGCAATGGAAATAACTTCAGGGGCATCTGAGTCACAAAACATTTAACACCTTTTCTTCTAATTTCATAACAATAAAAGCTTTTGTTTTGACTCTTTAAAAGACTGTTGAATAGCATTTGGGGGTTCACAACATATACCTCTCACCCCTTCATAGTACCCCACTATCAACACCTCCAGGAGAATGGTACAGCTAACACATCACCATCAAGGGCCATGGTTTGCATTAAGACTCATTTTGGGTGGTGTGCACTTTATGAGGTTGGACAAGTGTCTAAGGACCTGCTTCCAGCATGGTTGTGGATACAAAGCACACTTGAAATCAGTGCTGTTCTGCATACTCATGCATCTTCCATATCCTAATCCCTGGCACCCACAGACTTTTTTCTCCATCTTTACAAATTGTAAATTTTCCAATATCTTACAACTGTCATCAAAGAGTATGGCTTCACATTGGCTTCTTTCTTTCTCTTCTATTTTAAGTCATTGTTTTTCAAAGGAAATTTGATTTTGAACAGTCCTGTGGGTAAGTACAAGTTTCTGTTAAAACAAATATCAAAAAAAATTATACTAAATAGGGGATAATATCGGTGAGATGCCAACGAGAGATGTCTGGTGTACTTCTCTCCGCAAAAGTTAACAAAAGGGAACAACTGCTCTCCCACTGGAATGTTTGGGGTAGAGCACCCAAGCAGCAGGGAAGGAATCTCACTGACTGACTCCTTATAAATAAGAGAGGTAAGCACACAGCACTCACCATCTCTTCTCTCCAATCGAAGTCAGCCCTGAAGAAAGACCAGCTTTTACAGTAAGGAATAAAAAGCAAGACGCGCCCAGAAACCTTCATTAACATCAAGGACATCTGAAGTATTTCCTGCTGAAGGAACCTGCAAGTTCACAGACATAGAGCCCAGCGTTGGGTGCTGCTGAACTCTACACTTTGACATTACCCTAGTAAACGAGTCCTGCCCACACTATTCCTGCTCTGTTCAGGTCCTGCTGCACACCTGGACACTTTACCCATCTAGCATCCTATGAAACCACTAACCACCCATGACAGAGTGGGAAGCCTGTGCTGAGCAGGGTGAACTCCCAGGACTTTAGATTGGATAAACCTATCTACCTTTCACAAACCACAGGAAGTTCTTGAGTGAACTTGCCCACTTTGTAAGAACTCCCACACTCCTAGAGCCCCAGGAAGCCACCAGATAATCCAACATCAGGACTTGGGCTTTCATGAAAGATGTTAGGTGGCATCTCCCACTCATCATTGAACCCCAGAGTATCTGTGAAGTCTTGACTGTGCAATTCAATGTACCCAGGCCATGAGAAAACATGTGTGATTCCCATGGATGTTGAAAAGCATCTCTTCCAGATCTTTAAAACAGTCTGGGCCCAAAGTGTCCTTTTCTTCTAGATTTATCGCTGTTACCGTGATAAAGTACCCTATAAGAAGAAACTTAGGGAAAAAATTATTTGGCTTACAATTCCAGGTTATAATGAATTATTGTGGCAAAGTCAATGCAGAAGTTCAAAGCACTGTGTCCACATTCAACAGGAGAGAGAGAATAAGCACATGGACTAGCTTACTTGATTTCAACTTCCTTTCTCCTCTATTGACTTGTTAAGGACCTACCTCCTAAGGAATGGTATCACCCACACTAGGCTGGGTCTCCTACAGCAACTAACAATCAAGACAATCCCCCATAGACATGTCCATCGGCCTAGCTGATTTAGTTAATACCTCATTAAGACTCTCTTCCTAGGTGATTCTAAGTTGTGCCAATTAAACAGTTTAAATTAACCAGCATATCAGCAGACATTGACAAGGACTCTTCCCTCACTTGTAAACATACTGCCACACACCTACCTGGGCTTCTGGGGCAGCCCCTCCCTTGTACAATCACGACAATCTGAAAGGAACCCCACACTTATAATCATGCATGCCATACCCATAAAACTGCCTAAGAGAACTACAGCTCAGTTGTCTAAGTCCCTGAGATGGCCAGAGGTATTGCTGACACTGATCACAGCAGAAACTACATGTACAGTATGCTACTATGCCTCACTCTAGGACACAACTCCAGGAAAAGTTCTTTTACTATAAAAACATACTTTGTAAATTTATATAGGTGACTGATCTACCAGTTATACAGTGGCAATGTAGGGACATTGGAAACATGGAAAATCAAGGTAGCATGATGACAATAAATAAGCATAATAACTGTAGCAAAGATATAAAGCATCAGCAAGACACCAGGAAATACAGACTATGCATAACATTTGAGAATATGATTGATGATCTGAAGAAAAAGTTAGCAGAGACAGAGATCATAAAAAAGACCCAAACAGAAACTTCATAACCCAAACACTCAATAAATAAAACAAAAATAACACACTAAATCAATTAGATGAAAGGATTTTGAGCTTAAAAATCTCTTGAAATAATCTGGTCAAACAAAAACCAAAGAAGAAAGAAAAAATGAGAATAAAGAAAGTCTATGATAATTGTGGGGCATTTTCAGGTAAGCAAAGGTTTGCATTATAACTGTCTCACAAGAAGAGGGAGGCATAAACCTATTTAAAAATAGCTGAAAGGAATAAGTACTGGAAAACAGATGGACATTAGGACAAATAATTACAAAGATGTATGAAGAAAAGAAAAATTCTCTCCAAGACATATTATAGTAAAAAAAAAAAGAACTGACTATAAAAGCAATAAAAATGTAAAATCACATGTAAGAAGATCCTCATTATATTGACATCATATTTCTCAACAGAAACTAGGGTAGACTAGAATAGAATGATGCACCCAAATCTCTGAAAGGAGAAAACTGTAATCTAGAATATTATACCCAGGAAAACTATCCTTCAGAAATGAAGATGAGATAAAGCCTTTCAGAGCCAAGAAAAATCCAAGAAAACAACAGACTAGTTTATAAGAAATGTTTTAGGAAATTCTACACCAAAAGAAAATGGACATTAACTCCCATCATAAAAACACACAAAACTATAAAACTCAATACTAGGGGAAATACATAAAATAGAAAAAAATCAGATCTTATTGGTACAGAAAACTATAAAAATAAATGAGAGAGATATACAAAGCTTGCATACAACAACATCTTTACAGGATTATCTCATTACTTATCAGTAATAACTTGGAATACTGGCCAACTGAATTCTCTAATTTAAAGTTTTAGAAGGCTTGGGTAGAGGAAAAAAGTAGACCCAGTGAGATGCTGAATAGAAGAAACTAAGTCATTTTATTAATAAAAACACACACTAACTAATGTAAAAGAATAGAAAAAGAAATTCCAGGCTGAGGAGACAGCTCAGAGGGTAAAGTTCTATGCACATGCACAGAACCTGAGTTTGTTCCCCAGCATTCATTAAAAATCAGACATGGTATCTTGTGCTTATAAATGCTAGCACTGGGAGACTGAAACAGAAAGAATGTGAGTACTCGATGGCCAAATGCTCTAGCCAGTTGGTGAGTTCCAGGTTCAGTGATGGACTATGTATCAAAAACATAAGGTTAACAGGTGTAGAAAAAGACACCCAATATCAAACTCTGGTCTCCACATGTACGTACACACACACACACACACACACACACACATACACACACACGGAGGAGGGGGAAGGAAGAAATAGATTTCACAACAACAGCAACAAAATATCCAGGAGCAATTATATCAGATAAAAAAATGGAGTAAGTCATAAACTATAATCAGAGGCAAGGAAGATGAGTATATAATAAGAGGATCAATTTAATAAAAGGAAATAGAGACAATAACTATATCATAAGAAAGTGATTGGTTCAAAAATAGTGAATAGCAACCATAAAAATATGTGCAAACAGTTAGATGTAAAGAAGTAACCACTAGTATTATAATACTTGGGGGCATTTATACTTCACTTTTGACATTCAGATAAAAAAATGATGAAAGAAATGTAGAAGCTAAATTATGTTTTAGACCTAATGGAGCTAACCAAATTACTCAGGAGATAAACATTTTGCCCATCAGTCCATAATTGCTTTCAGCATTATATTCCAAGTCCCTAATATCTAATTAAACTCTGAACATCCCATGGTTTTTCCAGCCCAAAGCTCTAAAAATCCCTCATGATTCTCCCACAGCCCCACATGGCCAGGTCTGTTACAGCAACATACCATGTCCTCTCTTGCATTCTGTAAATAAAGCGCAGACCAAACACAGCTTCAAAGGAAGCCAAGGTAGGAACTCAAGACAGGAGGTCCACGAAGGACCACTGCTTTCTAGCTTTCTTTCGATGGCTTGCTCAGTTTGCTTTCTTATACTCGTCACCTTCCCAGGAGTGACACAATGCACAGTGCAGTGGACAGTTCCACATCAATTGTCAATCAATAAGATGTCCCAAAGACATGTCCACAGGCCTACTTGATGGAGGAAATTCTTCAGCTGAGGATTCTTTTTGCCAAGTGACTCTAATTTGTGTCAAGTTAACAACAAAAAAAAAAAACTAACCAGAACAGTATTTTAAATCATGAAACAAGGTTCAACTCCAAAAGTCAAAAATCGCACCATGGATCTTTTTTGACCACATGGAATGAAACTAAACATCAACAAAGGGAACTCTAGAAATTGTGTAGGTACACAGTATTTGAAAAATGTCCCCAAACCTTGATAGCTATATAAGATGAGGAGCCTGAAAGATTGTCTTCAGTTCATGCCTCGTAATTTCCCTATGGACTCTAAACTTGGGGCATGAGTTTCTTCCTTTCGTGAGTTCTGTTTAGTGAATCTTGATAAATGCTTTTTGGATGGTCTTTACCACCTAAAGTAATTGCAAAGAGTATGCTCATAATGTCTGGCTTCTTTCACATGGGGGTTTATTTCCAGAAAGTACTTTAAGAGGGACAGAAAAAACAATGGGTCCTTAACTACAATCCAATTATCCTTGTGGGACTTAAAAAAAATCCAGAGTGAATAATTCTTCTCATGGATATACAGACAGTGTCTGAGCATGCACTAATTAATGAAGCCACTATTTAGTAGTTACTGTATCACTTGAGATTTCCCTGTGACTTTCTTAACTATAGAATTTGATTTATTTTGCCACTCTGAAACTAAAATAGACCATTTATGTGATTAATCATCTCTTCATATATAAATCACCAGGCTTTCTCAAAATGGTCTCATAAGTAGAAAAAACATAAACAGAATATATAAAAGGATTCTTCTCTGGGAGAACTCAATATGGAAACTTTTTTTTTCACTATCCTGTTTCAAAAAATGGAAAGTTTACTTCCAAAATGACTCCTTTGGCAAGCCTCAGAACCATATTTTCCAAGATTTGCTTTTTTATTGAAGCATAACATACACATATACTTTAAAATATACAAGGTCTAAATATACAGATGTACACATTTTTTATAAAGCAATCACACCTGTGTGCAAATGCACAGCATTATTAGAAACTACATTCTGCACCCAACACAATTTAAATAAGAATGCTCAATTTGGATTTCATTTTGAACATAATTAGTATGATTTATCTTTCTTGTTACTGGTCCAGAAATTGATTATTTTTCACATGGTATTACACTGTACTGTGGGGATACATTGTGGTTTATTTATTCTAGTTTTGATTGGCATGAGTTATTTCTAGTGGGATATTTTGAATCATATCATGAGTGTTCTGAATCATATGTCTTTCTAATACTGATTTATGAAAGAATTCATATACATAAGGAAAATAAACCTATTGTAAAAATGTGTGCTCATGCCTTCTTAATTCCATGACTTTTTTATGCTCTTAACAGTGATTTTTTGGTGACCAATTTAGTAAAGTCATTGGTGATCATTTTAGTAAAGTCCAATATGTCACATTCTTTCAGGTTTTTCTTAATGTTTCATGTGCTATTTAAGAAATCATTACCCATTCCTAAAAATCATGCTGATAATCTCTCATTTTAACATTAAGAGTCTGTTATTTTGTGTTGGTAAAGTTTTTTTATTGTAAAGCAGATGTATAGATGGATCTATTTCTGTAGTCCTTGCTCTATATTTATTCTTAATTATACACTGTCCTGATTACCATAATTTTCAAATAAATATTTCTACCTAGAAATTCAGTTTCAACTTTTGTTTTTCATCTTCAATTTTTTTTGGATATTCTTGATCATCTGCATTTCTTTTCATTTATTTATTTATCCTTACTTTTTCACTCACTGCATTTCCACGTGAGTTTTAGAATCACTTCATCAATTTTTCTCAAAGTATCTTGATAGAATTTTATTGAGATTGTCTTAAATCTGTGTGTCAATTTAAAGAAGCTTACATCTATATACTATTAATCTCTTCTAACTGGTTCTGTTATATATTTCTGTATACAAATCACCCTGAGCTGGACTTAATAATAACCATTTCTTTTCATGATGAATCTAGGAATTGGCTGAACTCAGCTGGGAAGTTTTCATTCCAATTTTTCATGCATCTGTAATCAGATGCTGGATGAGGCAGAGGCCATTTCCTCGGTGGCTTCTTCAATCATTTGTGTGTTGTCTGGGTTGGACAGACACAAAGAAGCCAGGCCATGAGCAGTTAGGCAAAGCTGTTCATGACACTCTTTCCATCTGCCTGGGTTTGTTTTCTTCATAATGAATATGTGTATATATGTGCACATTAAATATGTAAATCCATATTAAATTATGTAATTATAAAATTATTTGGAGGGTTGCCGGGCAGTGGTGGCGCACGCCTTTAATCCCAGCACTCAGGAGGCAGAGCCAGGCGGATCTCTGTGAGTTCGAGGCCAGCCTGGTCTACCAAGTGAGTTCCAGGAAAGGCGCAAAGCTACACAGAGAAACCCTGTCTCGAAAAAACAGAAAAAAAAATTATTTAGAGGGAATCAAACCCAGGACCTCAGCTACATCCCTACCCCCCATTACATGATTTTTCTGACTTCATTTTCACTTTCTTATTTCTACTGCCTTTGTTTTCAATTTTTATTTATGTGTGTGAGTCTTTTGCCTACATGTATTTATGTGTGCCAGATGTATGCCTGGAGGCCAGAAAGGGACATCAAATCATTTGGAACTGGAGTTACATATAGTTGTGAGCTACTTGTGTGTGCTGGGACTCAAATCCAGATTTTCTAGAAGAACAGCAAATGGACTTACCTGATGACCCATATCTCCAGTCCTAATTTAATTTACTTATGCTTTTCTTTGCTCTACAGCTACAGGTGTCTTATGTAATTGATCTTTCACTGTTTTGCTTCTTATTTTATACATATATATATATATATTTTATACCTAAAACTTCTACTAAGTATTTCATGTCTACATTTTTGTTTTATCACAATTCATTTAACAGTTCCAAGCATTTAAGAATATTTAGAATTTAATAACTTTTTAAACAGCATCACAACAATAAAAGTCAGGGTAGAAATGAGAAAATTTGAACTGTTAAATGAAACATGAAGCTTTCAGTTGATGTTTTTATTTGGCTTACTGAGTTTTTCACTTCCAACATCATTTTAGCTGTATGTTCTCCATCAATTCTATATTTAGTCTCATATCCTCTATTTACTTCCTCATTTCATTCATCTCTTGAAGTTTTCTCATATCTTCTTTAACTTGCTTGAACATGCTTATGATCATTCTTATTGATTCTTTGGTAGTGACTCTAAGTCATGTTCACTAGGTACAATTATTATGGTATTAGTAATTTTGGGGGTAGACATGCAGTCTTCATTTTTTATGTTATTTCTGTTTCTGTGCTTGAAGTAGCACATCTGGAGTTAGTTGTGTGTGTGTGTGTGTGTGTGTGTGTGTGTGTGGTGTTTTCATTTTAATTTTAATTACTCATTTTTCTTTCACTGGTGGCATTTGTAGTAATCAGTAGGGAACTGAGTCCTAGAAGGGTTGAGGTATCCTTTCCTTCTGTGGGACTGGAATTTAAGACCAAAACTTCTATCTCCAGTCTTCCTCTGAGGGTCAGGTATTGTTTTATGTCAGTGTGGGTCCTGTACGTGGGTCAGAAGCTTTCCCTATGCCTTGGAAAACTCCCCACATTCTACTTGGTCCTACCCAGAGTCAGATCTGGTACCCACCCTGCTTCCTCAGCTACTACTGCAGCTGCTGAGAGTAACTGGGAGTTAACCCTTTCCCCATCCTGAATCTTCAGCTTTGTCTGAAACTGTTACCAAGATGTGGAACTCCTCAAACAACACTGGGTCTTATCTTGGTTCAGATACTGGTCTTGGTTCAGATACTGATACTTGGTTCAGAACTGGTCTTCTCCCTGGGTCTGCAACAACCATCAAGGCTGCTAAAGGTTGTGGAAATTCAAACACCACTTTCTCTTCAATTTTGTGTGGCATTTTGCTAAATATAGAAAACTAAAAATATTTTTCCTCTTAATTAAAAACTTCAACATGTCTATAGCTTTATATTGTTTCTGCTAAGGTATTGTTCCTACCTGAATTAATATGTGTTTGTATTTCTCTGATATCAAAATTTTCCTTTAGACTTGGTTTTTGTAATTGAGCTTCTAAACTTCTTGTTGATGTCACTTAACAAATTCTCAAATATTGTTTCTCTTTTAAATATTGCTCCTGACCTTTTTTGCCTCTTCTTGTAGCTACATTATATATATATATATATGTGTGTGTGTGTGTGTGTGTGTGTGTGTATGTATATATATGTATATATTTACATTTACATATACTATAGGAATTTAACTGTGTGTAACATATCCCTTTTCTATATTTTATTTTGTTTTCAATCTCTTTTCTATTCAATCTGATGGGGGTTTGTTTTTACTTATCTATGTTCTAATCCAGAGATTCTTCTGCTGTGTATAATAATCTGTTAAATCTATCAATCAAATTCTTGAGCTTGGCTCTGTTCCTCTCAATGCTAGGTAATCCTTTTCCATTCCTTTTTTTTTTTTAATTCTAGTATCTATTTTTCTCTTCCTAATGACTAGCTTTAATATTTAGTTATGTGATACTGTTTCATGGCATGTCTGATAAATTTATATTGAATACTATATATATTCTAGATATCAATTCTATACACTGATATATATTATGCATCACAAATGTGTATGTATTATGTAATATATATTTATTATATCATCTACGCTCTGAATAAACCTCCACTTTTTCCCAGTGGACAGATAATGACAAATCACCCTGATCTACTTGAGACGTATCTATTTTCATTTGTAGATGCCACAGTATTTCTCCTCGGTATTGGTTTTTCCTGGAGGTTAGTTTTTTCAGAAATATGGTCTTGCTTTCTTGAAGAATTCTAAACCGTATTTCTCTCCCTATGCTTCTACATTTAGTACAGCCAAGAACCGCTTTGATAGAAAATTATGTTACTCTAAAATTCTACTGCCTTCGAGATCTTCAAAATTTGTTCTTGTTTTTCTTGGCTTTTTTCTTCAGCCCTGTGAGACAGATACAATCTGTATGTGTTTGCCTGTAAATCTATGTCCTCCATTGAGAACTGACCAGCACCCTGGAAATGGGGTGGGTCACAACCATAGGGTTCATTTCAATGAAGCTCCTTCATTTACTGTAGTCTTGACAGCCAAACTCTTGGTTGTCTCTATTGCAATCCATAGCCTTTAAGCATCTGTTTGTTTTGCTTTCATGGTTTATCCATATTCTACATCTGTCTTCTATAAGAGGCTTAACTTTGTGAGTTATTCTACCATGACTGAGAAGCCACTGAAGACAATTTCAATATATTTTCACCTACCACAATTTAGAGAGAAAAGTCATGAACATTGCATATTTAATTATGGAACTTACTTTTAAAATAATCATTTTAAAATGTGAATTGTTCTAAACTATTAAACATCTTACACACATAAGGGATTTTTGTAAGTACTTTCTTCAGTGTCTTGAGCAGTCCCAAGGAAATAGGGATTCTAAAAGAATCTTTGGTGTTAGGAATGATGTGTTTCTTGTCCAGTTTCTATTTCTAGATCTTGTGAAAATTATAGTTCCATCACATATTCAGCACTCAGTATTATGCCAAAAGCTTCCAATGCGTTCCCTATTTCTTACAATAATTTTTTATAGTAAGTGAATCACTGCTCACATTTCAGTATAGGTAAGAAACTGAGGCACTAACAAGGTTACATGAATTATCTAAGATTGATCACTTAATAAGTAGAAGAAACATGATTTCATTTCATAGACCTTTAGGTGCTATTTAAAATTCAAATAAAATTTAACAAACTTTCCTCTGATAAACAAGAATCTAAGCTTCCCTTTAAATTTGGAGACAGGTTAGTAAAGGATGCGCTAACATGTTTTTTTGTTTTTGTTTTTGTTTTTGTTTTTTTTTTACTAATGTATGATACTGGTTTAGGCCTACAGATACGTAGTAGTGGTATCTACAGGTTATATCCTTGTTTGAGATTTTTTTTAACCATATCTTGGTTAGGGTTTCTATTGCTGTAATGAAGTATCATGACCAAAGCAACTCACGAAGGAGAGGGTTGATTTGTCTTAGTCTCTCATATCACTGTTCGTCATTGAAGGAAGTCAGGACAGGAACTCAAACAGGGCAGAAACCTGGAGGCAGGTGCTGATGCAGAGGCCATGGAGGTGTGTCATGTACTGGCTTGCCCCTCATGGGTTGCTCAGCCTGCTTTCCTATAGAACACAGGATCACCAGCCTGGGAATAGCACCACCCACAGTGAGCTGGACCCTTGCCCCATTAATCACTAATTAAGAAAATGCCATACAATTCAATCTTATATAGGCATTTTCTTATTTGAGGTTCCCTCTTTCCCAGTGATTGTAGCTCATATCAAGTTAACATAAGCCATCATACATCATCTCTTCTCAGAGAATGAATACAGCCTCCTTCCTTCATTTCCCCCTGACATTTAATTGGCAGAAGTCATATATTGAGCAGAAATAAGTGAAAAGTTGTGATACTGATGAATAAGTAAATATCACAATTTTTGTTTTGTGTGTGTATATGTTTTTGTAGCCCAGGCTATCCAGGAGATTACCATGGAGCCCAGACTGATTCACCTCCAGCTCATGACTATCCTCTTGCCTCAGTCCCCCACACAATGGGACTGCAGATACAAGCCACTAAGCCTGCTTATGTATCATAATTTTCAAACAGAAAAAAATATATTAGACTTCCCTGTGCTTAAGAAGTTCAGGAAGTGTTTTTGTCAAAATATAGTCCACCACATGCCCAACTTCATCTTACTTCCTGAACATTTTTCTTCTTTGTATTGTCCTCTACTCATACATGCTTGTTTATTCTATGAGGATGCCCTCTCTTTATTCTCTGTCCTACCAACCTAAATCTTAAGATCTCATTACCATTACCTACTCAAGCTAAGATAGCTTTTCCCCATGAGAAATCCTACAGTCTATTATTGTGATTATTTGATGTGTATCTAACATATATGTTGAGTTTCAATGGGTTCAGAAGGCAATGGGGAGTGTTAAATGTATTGTCCATGTCATCTTGGATTGTTTGGCTTGACTTGATTTTTTTGGGAAAGGTCTTTTCTTTTGGGATTGAGGATTCAAATTATATCCGTTCAAATATTAGGATGTCTACTGTTGGTTCATTTGTGTGTGGGAAGGAGGTAATCCCATCTTTGCATACTGTTTTGGGTAAAGTTTCTTGTCTCAAGTTTGATAAGCCAACACAAGATTTGGAGGCCCGGCCATCACTACTTCTATGACTTCTTACAAAGTCTGGTTCAGTTTTTCAACTGACACCTTTATCTCTTACTTGTTTCCATGGTCTGAACATTTAGTCTATTAATTTCTTTTCTGAATAATCCATCAAAACATATTTCCTCTCTCAAACCACAGGCTTTTAAGTAGAAGTTTCCAATAATAAATCTAAGGAAAAAATGCATACTTATCTCTAAACCACCCTGACAGACTGCTGTAACAAGCTAAACAGTGCAGATGTTTTTCCATTAGGTGTTTGTTTTGAAAGAAGTCTATAAATCCTGCTTCTCTCTTGTAATTTCTGTAAGACAGATGTGACAATTTTAGCAAAAGGGCTCCAACACAGCTCTCTTGAAAGAAAATGTGTTATACTTTTATTCCATTTAAGAACCTTTATGTCTCATCCCTTTTTCCCAAATTTTGATCATTTTTAAATTATTTTCCAAGTAAATACTTTTGGGTATTTTTCATTTTTATTTAGTTATTATTATCCCAAATACGTGTGCATGATATGTCTGAGTCAGTTCTCTTCTTCCACTGGTGGTCCTGAGACTTGAACTCATGTCATCCTGCCTGAACATCAAGCACTTTTACCCACTGAACCATCTTGAAGGTTCATGTTTTGGGACTTGTGTGTGCTTTATTAGTACACAGTTTCACTAACGCCCACCTGAATCTCTCCTCAACATATACACCTAGTCTTTATCATGTAGAAATCATTTCAATGATAAGCAATTTTTAAAAAAAAATCATCCTGGCTATGAGTTCACAAAATAAGCTTGCCAAAAAAGTTCATTATCATAAAAATGCAGTTTTCTTCTGTCCCACCATGCCTATGATACTTATAAATGCCTATCAAGGATAATTAAAATAATCTTTAATAACATATCCTAGAAAATTAGTTAAAAACTACTGTATTGTGTGCATAATGTGATTGTCCCTGAAAGGTGCTTGATGGTTAAACACTGGATTACTGGGAGCATGCCATCAGAAGGGCCTAAAAACAATGCCATTCTCTCTGTTCCTGGTTTGAAATGTAATCCATTATTTTCCTCTACCTGAACCATCACAATTGCTTTCTGACAGTTATGTGATGTGACGATCACCAGGACTGAGCCCATGTGAGTACGTCTCTCAACCTCAAAAACATTGATATACGTGATTTTTTGTAAGTAGTCTGTGCCAAATAGTGACAAATGTCAGCTAATACAGAAGGTGACTCTCCAGTAAGGCAGACAGAGGAAAGAAGGAAGGATTAAGTATGGTCTTGTTCACTTTCAGATTTATGGGAAACTTGTCTTTTTCTTGTTTCTATCAGGTATCTATCATGCCAAGATTCATTTCTTAATTTTCTATGATGGATTCATTTTAAAATTTGTTCCTCTCTTCTATTTGTAACTCTGAGTGTCCTGAAACTTGGGTACTGGCTAATCAATTAAGTTAAAAGGATTGTTTGAGTAAGTAAATAAATAAATAAATAAGACTTTGGGGCATATTTCAGGAGCAATATAACCAACATGACCCTACTTTAGAAAACTAAAAATGTAGAAAACAATGGTTATCAAGAACTTATACTCTCTGATTCCTACTTGTGAATCAAGATGTGAGCTCTCAGCTGCTCCTGCTGCCATGTCTTTACTCTGCCATCATGGACTCTAACCCCTTGAGATCATTAAGTCCACTTAAATACTTTCTTTTATTAAGAAAAAAAGGAAGAGAGAGAGAGAGAGAGAGAGAGAGAGAGAGAGAGAGAGAGAGAGAGAGAGAGAGAGAAACTCATTAGTGGATACTAGATGTGGAGCAAGGGATAACCAGACTACAACCCACAGCTCCAGGGAGACTGGCTGGTAGGGAGGACCCTGGGAAGGACATAGGGATCCCCCAGCAAGGAAGGGGTGGATGGGATATACATGAGCAAGCTGGGGGTGACAGGAGTAATGGAAGGCAAGGGACAGGAGAATGAGAGCTTAGAGGAGCAAGAGGTTCGAGCTGGATCAGGAGAAGAGTGGGAGAGCAGGGAAAGAGATACCGTGATAGGTGAAGGCACCATGGGTATAGAGAGAGGCAAGGTGCTAGGGAGGTTTTCAGGAATCCACAAAGATGATTCCACCATAGACTACTGACAGTGGTCGAGAGGGTGTCTGAGCTGACCTAGTGATCGGATGGCTGAATACCCTAGCTGACCTCATAGAACCCTCATCCAGTGACTGATGGAAGCAGATGCAGAGATTCATGGCTGGGTCCCAGGCAGAGCTCCAGGGGTCCAGTCGATGAGAGAGATGAGGGATTCCATGAGCAAGAGATATCGAGACCATGATTGGAAGGAGTGCAGAGACAACTAGCCAAACTAGTGGAAATGCATGAACTGTGGACCAATAGCTGAGGAGCCCCCCGTGGTACCGGATTAAGCCCTCTGGATTAGTAAGACAGTTGTTTGGCTTGAACTGTTTAGGGGACCTGTCCATAGTTCATGAGCCAGCTTTTGGAGCCTGGTGCCTATGGTGGGACACTTTGCGCAGCCTTGTGGCGGGGAGAAGGGGTTGGACCTGCCTTAACTGAATGTACCAGGCTCTGCTGACTCCCCATGGAAGAACTTGCCTTGGAGGGCATGGGAGGGCTTGGGGCGTGGGAGGACGAGCAAATCTGTGGTTGATATGTAAAATTAATGGAAAATAGGCGCAAAGCTACACGGAGAAACCCTGTCTCAAACAACAAAAAACAAAAAAAAGGAAAATCTCAAGGAAAAAGAGAAAGAAAGAAAGAAAGGATGGATGGAAGGAAGGAAGGAAGGAAGGAAGGAAGGAAGGAAGGAAGGAAGGAAAAGAAGGAAGAAGAAAGAGAGAGAAAAGAGAGAGAGAGAGAGAGAGAGAGAGAGAAAGGAAGGAAGGAAGGAAGGAAGGAAGGAAGGAAGGAAGGAAGGAAGGAAGGAAGAAAGAAAGAAATTATTCATAGGAAAACATTGGAAAAGCAAGGTTATTATGGGGAAAAAATATAAGTATCCACATAATTCCCACAGAACATTACCTAGAGCCTTCAGACTGAAGAACAGTGAGGAGAACTTCAGGCAGCCAGCAGTCTCTGTGAGGAGAAGAGATGAAGTTATAAACCCAAGGAAGCTGGGAGTGAAGGGATGACTCTATGGTGAAAAGAATTTGCTGCTCTTGCAGAGAATCCAAATCTGGTTCCCAGCATACACACAGTGACTAAAAATTTTCTGTAACTCCAGTTCCAGAGGATCTGAAGCCCTCATCTGGCATCCACAGACATTGCACCCATTTGCTGCACATACATATATACAAACACTCACACAAATAAAATAAAAAATAAATAAATCTTAAAAGAAACTTAAGGAAGTCAAAACCACCATGATTAACATGGATGAGGATCAGACAAAGAGTTAAAGAATTCTGGAGACTGATTATTCATTCAGCTGAGCACTGAGCAGTTCCTACATGTGAGAAAATCCCCAAGAATGGGATAAGAACCACACAGCAGTGTTACATGGGACAAGCTCCAGGACACTCGATTCTAGAGAATGCATAGAAACAAAATATTGGCAATTGCAGATGTCCTGTAAGCAGCAATGCCAGCCCTGAAACAATGAAGAAACTCTAAGGAACAAATGAATAATTAAATATGTTCTTAGCATATTTAGTAAAAAGAAAAAAAGTCAAACACAAAGTTAAAATGAAGACCTTGTTAGACATTTTTAAAAAGTTGAAAGATCCATCACCAAAACTCATTTATTTTGTTATCAGAGAATGTATTGATGCACAGAAAGAAATAAGAAGTACTGAAGATAATCCATATGTGAGTAAATGGTTTTCTTTCTTGCTATTTTAGTTGTTCTGCAGAGGACTGATTAGGACTTTAAAGCACATATGGGACTAAAATGCTGGATAATGACCACATAAGAGCATGGGAGGTAGGAATAGAAGTACAGACTAACCAAAAGGCAAAGAGAACACATCCAAATTCACAACATCAGAAATGAAAAGGGAGACATAATAAGAGACAATGAGGAAATCCAGAGAATCATCAGGTCATACTTCAAATACCTGTACTCCACAAAATTAAAAAATCTAAAAGAAATGGACAATTTTCTGGATATGTACCACATGTCAAAATTAAATCAAGACCAGATAAACAATTTAAAGAGACCTATAATCCCTAAGGAAATAGAAACAATCATTAAAAGTTTCCCAACCAAAAACAGCCCAGGACCAGATGGTTTCAGTGCATAATTCTACCAGAATTTCAAAGAAGAGCTAATATCAATACTCTGCAAATTGTTTCACACAATAGAAACAGAAGTATGGTGGTATTTTATTTGTACTGAAATGTGATTTTAATTGTATGTTAATAAATAAAGTTGCCCAGGGGTCAGAGCTATTAGAACCATAGAAAGAGCGTGGTGGTGGTGGCACACGCCTTTAATCCCAGCACTTGGTAGACAGAGCTAGGTAGATCTCTGTGTGTTCAGGGATACAGCCAGCATTGGAGACACACGCCTTTAAGACCTGGAGGGCTGTACTTACAGGCAGTGACAAGGCAGTCACGTGTTTGGGTTTACAACCAATGAGAAGGCAGAACAGAAAGACTTTATCAAGACAAACATACAGGAAGTAGCTCTCTTTCGGAGAGGTAAGATCACTGCAAGAGGAAGGGTAAGGTTTTAACTCTGAGCTCTGATCTCTTGGCTTTCTCTTTTATATTGGTTCTGTGTTTCTTATTTAATAAGACGGTTGGTTACATCTACACAGAAGGAACATTGTCAAACTCTTTTTGTGAGGCCACAGTTACCCTGATACCCAAACCACACAAAGATACAACAAAGAAAGGGAATTATAGACCAATCTCCCTCATGAACATTGATGCAAAAATACTCAATAAAATGCTGGCAAACCGAATGCAAGAATACATCAAAAAACTTATCCACCATGATCAAGTAGGCTTCATCCCAGAGATGCAAGGATGATTCAGCATAAAAAAAATCTGTCAATGTAATACACTATATAAACAAACTGAAAGAAAAAAACACATGATCATCTCATTAGATACTGAAAAATCCTTTGACAAAATCCAACCCCCTTCATGATTAAGATCTTGGCAATATCAGGAATATAAGTAACATACCTAAACATAACAAAGGCAATTTATAACAAGCTGACAGCCAACATCAAACTAAATTTAGAGAAACTCAAAGTGATTCCACCAAAATCAGGAAAAAGATAAGGGTGTCCACTCTCCCTATATCTATTCAATATAGTACTCAAAGTTCTAGCTATAGCAATAAGACAACAAAAGGAGATCAAGGAGGATACAAATTGGAAAGGAAGAAGTCAAACTTTTGCTATTTGCAGACAATAAGAGAGTAAATTCTACCAGAGAACTCCTTCAGCTGATAAACACCTTCAGTAATATGGCAGGATACCAGATTAACTAAAAAAAAAAAAAAGTAGCTCTCCTATATACAAATGATAAATGGGCTGAGAAAGAAAGCAGAAAAACATCACCTTTTATAACAGCCACAAATAATATAAAAATATCTTGGGATAACTCCAACTAAGCAAGTGAAAGACCTGTATGACAAGAACTTTAAGTCTCTGAAGAAAGAAATTGAGGAAGATATCAGAAAATGGAAATAGCTCCCATGTTCGTGGATAGGTAGAATTAACATAGTAAAAATGGCAATCTTACCAAAAGCAATCTACAGATTCAATGCAATCCCCATCAAAATTCCAACACAGTTCTTCATAGACATAGAAAGAACAATACTCAACTTCATATGGAAAAACAAAAAAACCCAAGATAGCTAAAGCAGTCCTGTACAATAAAGAAACTTCTGGAAGCATCACCATCCCTAACCTCAAGCTCTACTATACAGCCATAGTAATAAAAACAACATGGTATTAGCATAAAAACCAACTTGTAGACAAATGGAATTGAAGACCCTAAAGTTAATCCACACACCTATGAATACCTGATTTTGACAAAGAAACCAAAACTGTACAATGGAAAAAGAAAGCATCTTTTAAAAATGGTGTTGGAATAACTGGATGTCAACATGTAGAAGATTGCAAATAGATCCATGTCTATTGCCATGCACAAAACTCAATATATATATAATATATTATATATATTAGAAGAGAAAGTAGGAAGTATCCTTAAATATATTGGCACAGGAATCTAATTCCTAAATATAACACCAGTAGCACAGACACGATTAATAAATAGGACCTCCTAAAACAGAGAAGCTTCTGTAAGGCAAAGGACATAGTAAATAGGACAAAACAACAGCCTACAGAATGGGAAAAGATCTTCACCACCACCACATCTGACAGAGGGCTGATCTCCAAAATGTATAAAGAACTAAAGAAACTAGACATCAAAATACCAAACAATCCAATAAAAAATGGG
Source organism: Peromyscus leucopus (assembly GCF_004664715.2). Classification (NCBI taxonomy): domain Eukaryota; kingdom Metazoa; phylum Chordata; class Mammalia; order Rodentia; family Cricetidae; genus Peromyscus; species Peromyscus leucopus. The sequence continues at coordinate 105,079,879 of NC_051068.1, forward strand.
CTACAGAGCTAAATAGAGAATTCTCAACAGAAGAATCTCAAATGGCTGAAAGACATTTAAGGGATTGTTCAACACCCTTATTCATCAGGGAAATGCATATCAAAATGACTTTGAGATACCATCTTACACCTTTCAGAACGGCTAAGATCAAAAACACTGAAGACAGCTTATGTTGGAGAGGATGTGGAGCAAGGGGAACACTCCTCCATTGTTGATGGGTGTGCAAACTTGTACAGTCACTTTGGAAATCAGTATGGTGGTTTCTCAGAAAATTGGAAATCAATCTTTCTCAAGACCCAATGATACCAAATTGGGCATATACCTAAGGGATGCTCAATCATACCACAAGGACACTTGCTCAACTATGTTCATAGCAGCATTATTCATAATAGCCAGAACCTGGAAACAACCTAGATGCCCCTCAACTGAAGAATGGATAAAAAAAAAATGTGGTACATATACACAAGGGAGTACTACTCTGCCCTAAAAAAAAAAAATGACATCAAGAAATTTGTAGGCAAATGGATGGAACTAGAAAATATCCTGAATGAGGTAATCTATACTCAGAAAGACAAACATGTTATGTACTCACTCACAAGTGGATATGAGATGTAAAGCAAAAGATAACCAGACTACAACCCACAGCTCTAGAGAAGCTAGCTAACAAGGAGGACCCAAGAGGGATGCATGGATCACCCTGGAAAGAGGAAATAGAAGAGATCGCCATGAGTAAACTGGAGGGGAGCAATAGAGGGTAGGTGGGAGATGAGAACATAAGGGAATGGGATGACTGAGCTGGAATAGGGATGGAGTAGGAGAGCAATGAAAGAGATACCTTGATAGAGGGAGGCATCATGGGGATAGGAAGAAACCTGGTGCTAGGGAAATTCCCAGGAATCCACAATGATGACCCCAGCTTAGACTACTAGCAATAGTGGAGAGGGTGCCTGTGCTGGCTTACCCTGGTAATCAGATCAGTGAATACTCTAACTATCACCAGAGAGCCTTCATCCAGTAACTGATGGAATCAGATACAGAAATCCACAACTAAACACCAGGCTGAGCTCCATTTCAGCTGAAGAGAGGGAAGAGGGATTATATGAGAAAGGGGCATCAAGATTATGATGGCGAAAACCTACAGAGACAACCAAACCAAGCTACTAGGAACACATGAAATTTAGACCAACACCTGTGGAGTCTCCATGGGACTGGACCAGGCCCTCTGCATAAGTGAACCAGTTGTGTAGCTTGATCTGTTTAAGGGGTGCCCAGGCAGTAGGATCAGGATCCATCCCTAGTGCATGAGCTAGCTTTTTGGAGCCCATTACCTATGGTGGGACACCTTGCATAGCTTGATACAAGGGGAGGGGCTTGGACCTGCCTCAACTGAATGTACCAGGCTCTACTGACTCCCCATGGGAGGCCTTATGTTTTCAGAGAAGGGATTGGGGAGTGGGTTGTGGGGGAAAGGCTGGGGTGACTGGAAGAGATCAGAGAGGGAGATCTGTGACTGGTATATAAAATGAATAAAAAAAAATCTTAATAAAAAAGTTAAATTAATGCCTACCATGATCATATGATTTTATTCTAAATATGCAAAATTGGCTTAATATTTAAAAATCAAATGTAATGATGCTCTATCATCTCAACAATAGACCAAAAAACAATAATATGCATACCTGTATCAATTGACCCAGAAACGGCTTTGATGAAAATCTAACATCCATTCTTGATGATAAAAGAAAAAGTAACTGGGAGGAGGAGACTGGACCTGCCTGGACTGAGTCTATCAGGTCAATCTCAGTCCTCCTCGGGGGAGGGTTTGCTCTGGAGGAGGTGGGAATGGAGGGTGGGCTGGGGGGAAGGGAAGGGGGGCAGGAAGGGGGAGAACAAGGGAATCTGTGGCTGTTATGTAGAACTGAATTGTATTGTAAAATAAAATAAAATAAAAATAAAAAAAAAGAAAAAGAAAAAGCTCCCAGCAAACTACAGAAACTTTCTAATAGAACTCCCTAAGCATAATAATGCCATCTATTGGCTCAGCAGTTAAAAGCACTTGCTGCTTTTGCAGAGAAGACAGGGGTTGGGTTCCCAGCACCTACATCAGGTAACACCTGTCAATAAGTAAAGAAGGAATGAAAAATAACAAGAAGAAAGGAACACAAAGGTGTAGGAAGGAAAAAGTATGTTCCTTACTGTGGTGGCAAAGATGGATTTACAGTATATAGTTGTTGAATTTGATCATGTTTTATAGCTTAAATGTGTGCAATTTATTGTACATCTGTAGACCTTGATAAAGCTAGTTAGTTTTTTTTAATATATGGATACTTTAAAGCTATTTCTCATTTGATTTCTCATTTTAAAGCTTTCTTATTTGATCATCTTTCAGAAAAGAACTCACAATGGAAAGTCCCCTCTAGCTTTACCAAGAGCAAGAATAAACTAAATAAATACATAGTAGCAAACCAAAATTCACATTTCAATATCATAAAGTTAAATAAAACCTTAGGTCTACTTAGTAGTTTAAAATTAGGTCCATCTGCATACATAATTGTACTTATGATCATTCATATACATCCACTGTACAGCCTGATACGTGGCATGTCTTTAAAAGCTTCTGGTGTGAGTAATCATAGAAGCCAAAAAAAGTAGTCAGAAGAAAGAGATTTAAACATGGAGTCTGGGTTGGGGGACATGCATATGGAGGCCAGAGGACAACATCAGGTGTCCCTCTTCAAAGAGCATTCACCTTTCTCTTGAGGGTCTCTCCATGACCTGGGCCTCACCAAGGTTAGAGTGCCTGGCCAGTGAGCCTCAGAGATCTCTCTGTCTCCACCTCCTTAGAGCTGGACACAGGTGTGGCCCAGCATGCCCAACTTTCTGTTTTATTCCCGTCAGTTCTGATGGTTTAAACTATGGTCCATGGACTTACAAGAGAAACCCTCTACCCACTGAGCCATTCGCTAGCCCAACACTCATGAATCAGAAAACATGGGTTTGCCAGAATTTTTGCTGGCTGTTTGATCTGTGGCTTCTAATTTTGTGACCCTAAAAAGTGAAAGATTTTGTGAGGTTCAGTTTCCAGGCCTGATAAATGGGAATAGCTAACACTTGTATCTTAACATGCTTATATTTAATTTGGCAATGTGCAAGTACAACAGTTTTTAAATGAAAAATTGTATGTATACATACAGAGAAGATATTTTTTATCTGATCTGTAGAGACAATAGAAATGTGGGTTCCTATTTAGGGCTTTTCTAATTGGCTTTAGCTAATAAATTCACTACTTATTCTCAAAATAAAAGTAGCTCAAGGGCCCCTGCCTTGAGGTGTTTCTCTGTATTAATTCAAATGGGAGAAGGTGGTCAACCTTCATAACTCCCTGGAAAGTGAGTATTTACCATAAAATTAGAGACCCAGATTGTCACATTACCACGAAAAAGATTTTAAAAATGACTTTCTCGGCATGTTTCCTGAAACCATGTAGCTGACATGAGTGACACTGTATTTACATGATACTCTGATAGAAAGGGTAACAGGATGAAGGCTGTGTGATCCAGTGACCTTGGCATCAGTCACGGTGAGAAATAAGTCAGAGATGGTGTCGTATAACTTTCATTTGAACCATTAAACTGTCTGATGGGTTTTTCCCCATTTGAAAATCATTAAAGGTCCATTAATTTCACTGTCTGAGTTATTCTCTCAGACATCCGTTTCCTTGGTAATTTTCTCATTAGAGCAGCACAGCTTTCCCCAAGGGCACCAGACGTGTCAGCAGGCACAAAGGTTCCTGCAGATATAATATCTCCGAATATCTGAGGTGGAGTAAAGATGGGTCACTAAAGGACTAAACTTTCAGGAAAAGAAAGACTGAAAAGATGCATCTTTTACTTAGCAGCCTTACCTAGTCACTGCTTGTGACAAGATGGCATGAAAGAGCAGATGCTATTCTGTTACAAATGGAGACATAAGAAAATGAGAACGACCGTCACCAGAAACTATGGTTTATGCTCAATTTTATTTTTTATGTCCTTAGAACTTTCAATTAAGCTTGTGATACAGTTTTATTTTAAAGAGGAAAAAGAGAAACATATTAAACATATAGTATTTGAATATGCATCAAACATAGTCTAGCTCTTACCTTGTACTGCCATAGCTTCATGGTTTCTGACTGAGAGCTATAGAACTAAGCAGAAATATAATAAGCTAAATTTTGACTAAACTCTGCTAGCCTGTGAGAACCACTTCCTCTAACTGTGAGAAATCAAACACCTACAATACCCCGACTTAAGGAATAAATACCAGAGCTACCCAGTTCGAGTTCATATTACAGATCTTGTTTGCTAAAGAATGTTTTAACTGTTACATTCAATGTTTGATCCTGCAATCATGCTAACTGCAGTGGAAATTTCCACTGGTGGGAATGGGACTTGAAGGCCACCCTCTACATTTTTGGGGGAGTCACTTGGACTACCCTGACCAACCATTCTAAAGGAGAGCTTCTCATGTCTGGTATATAAGGTTGTATTAATCTCTGGTTCTTGTGGGGAGCATTGTCTGCCCAACTGGCTTAACTTCTCTCCCTCTCCCTCTCCCTCCCCTCTCCTCTCCCTCTCCCTCTCCCTCTCCCTCTCCCTCTCCCTCTCCCTCTGTCTCTGTCTCTCTCTGTGTGTATCTGTGCTGTGTCTGTGTCTGTGTGTGTGATGTGTAATTTTAGGCAAATACAAAGTAATATAATTCCTTGAGGCTTTATCAAACAAGATCATGGGTAGCCCAGCCTGAAGGACTATATCTACATCATAGCCCCTGCACTGCTATGGCTCAGAGAACATTATAGAAAGGAGGGAAAAGACTGTAAGATCCAGTACCAAGAACTCTTCTGTGAAACAGTCTTTCCTAGAAAAGACAGAACAAACTAAACTGGAAGTACAGCAGGATCAGTGGACATGTTAGCATGGAGGGGTGAACACTTGGAGGGATCTCACCCCCAGAAAAAGAACTACAGGCAACTAACGACCTTCGTAGGAAAATTAGCCTCCCCCAGAGATGAGCCCCTTTATTGGTTGTCCAAAACAGAGTACTCAGCCCTGAAACCACATATATACAATATATACAAATACATACAACATATATATGTATATATACATGCATGCAATAATAATGAAGCTAAGGAGGCTACTAACTTGAAAATGGGGGACATTAAGGGGTTCAAGGAAGGGTAATTGGGAGGGGCTAGAAAGAGGAAAGAATGCTGTAGATATCACTCTATGTAAATAAAACACTGACGGCCAATGACCAGGCAGGAGGTAGGTGGGACAAGGAAAGAGGAGAATTCTGGGAAGCGGAAGGCTGGGAGAGAGACTGCAGCCACCGCGAGGAGAATAGCATGTAGAGACGCCAGTAAGCCACCAGCCACGTGGCAAGCTATAGATTTATAAAAATGGGTTAATTTAAGATAAAAGAACAGTTAGCGAGAAGCCTGCCACGGCCATACAGTTTATAAGTGATATAAGCGTCTGAGTGATTATTTTATAAGTGGATTGTGGGACTGCGGGGCTTGGGGAACCTGGAGAAAAGCCCTCCAGCTACAAATGGCGCCCAACGGCTCGAGTTTCCACCTTAAACCTGAGAATATTTAATAACCAATTCTAAACAGAGCCAAAACCAGGTTCCTGCTTCTTGTCTCATATGAGCAGCTAGACGCCTCAAAACGCAGGTTTGAACACTGGCGGGTTCCTGGCGGGTGCGTTTGACCGGCAGTATGGCGGAAATGAGGCATCTGCCAGCGGCAAATTAAGCTGTGTGGTAGATTTAGTCTTTACTAGTATTAAAAAAAAAAAAAAAAAAAAAAAAAAAAAAAGAGGTTTCTGGGCTACATGCTGCTTTGATAAAAGCTTAGACCCACTATTTCTGAGACTTGATGACTCCCAGAGCTGGCAAAAAACGTACCACTGCCATGTTGGGAAGCTGAAGTGGGCGGAGCCAGCAGCCACAGCGCCGTTTCAGGCTTACAATGGTACAGTTTAAAGCAATAGGCTCAAGGCTCAAGGTAATATAAAACATAAGCCACATAAAGATGGCTACCACACAGAGAATCTGGATTATGTTCTCTTTGATATTCATAACTAAAGAAAAACATTTGATTACAAAACCTGTTGAGTTATGCCAAAATGTATATTTTAAAGGTACCTTGACTTCAAAATTTGGATATAAGGATATGTTACTTTGGAAAAGAGGTTCTGCTTTTGTTTCCACAGAAAGCCAGAGGCTGTGGACTTGTTCCAGATTAAGATACATCAGGTTTCACCAGCCAAGACCCCCTGAAAGGTCTCCGATGACACCATGGCCCAGATGATCCAACATCCAGACCGGTTTCAAGGCAACTGGTTCACACAATACAGCCTCACGGACTACCCCATAGGTCTAAAATTTTCTTTGTATCCCCATAAGATACAGCGCCCCCCTCCAGCAGGAAGTAGTAAAAGATGCTACGCCCAAATTCCCAAATATACCAAGCTGGCTTTAGAGGTGGAATTGACTCACTCCCCCTCTAAACCCAGATATATTGCTTTAAAAAAAAATGGTTAAAAGATTCTTGTGTCCCAAATCAGAAGAGCCCTCTGGTGTGGGACAGAGAAAAACCAATATTTTTATTTAAAACAGGTTGATTATAAATGTGATCTCTTTCTAAAAAAAAGAAAAGGGGATATAATATAGATATATAGGAGGATATGGAGATGATAAGATAAAAGGGTAGATTAATGAACCTACTTTTAAAGAACAACTTGTTTAAAATGTTTTACATTGGTATAGATTTTAGTTTATGTTTAAAATGTTTTACATTGGTAAAAATTTTAGTTTATTAATACAAACTTGAAGTTAATTTTGTTATACTGTATATATATATTTCTATTCTTGTTTGAGGTATTATGTTTAACTCATTTAAAATTGTAATGGATGATTAAAAATAGATTAATAATCAGTCATCTATGATAATCATATTTGTAGCCATGTTAGTTAAGTCTTCTAGGTATACATAGATATATTTCAGATAGATAGGTAATCTTCAAACACTTCATAGACCTAGAGAATATGGCATTTAAATAACTTAGAATTCTGTTGACGTGAGACACAATTGCTCCTGGCTGCACCAATTGATCCCGAGAGAATGTTGGGCTTCTAAGACATTTCCATTTGGAAGTTTGTCTTTTTGGCACAAAATGGCCTACTGGGCAAAGAACTGCCCTTGCCTTGACGGCTGACAGTACAAATGCAATGCTGTCCTTTCTGGACAAGCGGGACACAAGGAAAGCGACCACTGTACTCTGCCAAGACAGGGTAAGATGGTGTCTCAGAATTCCTGCTTCTGAAAATGGTCTGTCAGATACTCTAGGCCTGTAGCCAATTTGAATGCACCAACAATGCTGAGAAACATCAGGTGACTGTCCAGGCTGCCAGCTGTCTTGGTCTACTCTTGCAAGATTCCCGAAGTTGCTTGCATCCGTCTACCATTTCTCAGGTACCATTATGTTCCTTCTCAGGTCTTTGATGTGGTTAAAGGCTAGATAGTCGTAATTTCCTCAGTTATGATAAAAGATAAGTTAGCTATAAAACCTTAAACTCACAAATATAAGATAGATAGGACATCTTCTTTAATATTGTAACTATAATTCTTGCTCGGTAATTGTTTTGTTATATGTAATTTTACCATGTTAAAGTTAAAACCTTCCTTTTTAAAAACAGAAGAAAGGGGAAGTGCTGTGGATATCACTCTATGTAAATAAAACACTGATGGCCAATGACCAGGCAGGAGGTAGGTGGGACAAGGAAAGAGGAGAATTCTGGGAAGCGGAAGGCTGAGGGAGGGAGACTGCAGCCACCGCGAGGAGAATAGCATGTAGAGACGCCGGTAAGCCACCAGCCACGTGGCAAGCTATAGATTTATAAAAATGGGTTAATTTAAGATAAAAGAACAGTTAGCGAGAAGCCTGCCACGGCCATACAGTTTATAAGTGATATAAGCGTCTGAGTGATTATTTTATAAGTGGATTGTGGGACTGCGGGGCTTGGGGAACCTGGAGAAAAGCCCTCCAGCTACAAAAGAAAGAAAGGAAAATGACATATTTCTATTTCTTTTGAAACATAAAGATAAAAATTAAATTTTATCTGTTTTTATTTTAAGCAAATATGTATATTAATTTTAGTAAATATTGACAAAACTGCTACTTAGCAGAACAGCAGATAAAAGTAGTAACTGACAAAAACTCCAATCATCGTCCAAATGGGCCAACACAGAAGAGAGCTCATTTGTGCTGAGCATTCCCCCACACACTACTGGTAATGACCTTAGAACTGGGAGAAGGACAGAAAGAAAGAGGGATGTGAATACTCATACACAATAGTAAACATTAATTGGCACTTTTCTTAGAAAGGAACTTAAGGTTTATTTGGCAGTCTCTACACAAGTCTGGAAATCTAATCTCCCTTGAAGTAACATTTAAATTCAAGTCCATGATATCAACATGTGCACTTCAGGGGTCATTGATGGCCTCATAAACTCATTTGGTCAAGGACTAACTCAATTTCATGTTTTTTCCCATCATTAACTCACTTAAGGTCACTATTGTCTGTTTTACTGTACTGGAATATTCTATTGCTCCTGCCAAATCTGAACCTCGGGAAAACCTATGAAACTTACTCAGGAAAATCTGTGCAGACACTTTCCACAGGGCTTTGACTCTCGGGGACTGGGGTAGCATGGGGAAGTTGATTATTTAGGACCATTCTACTCTGAAACACACCAGTATTTCTGATTGTTGCTGACACTCTCACTTTCTTTTGGGCTAGAGCAGAATCCTTTCCACAGAATTCAATTAAATGAGATGCTGCATTCCTGTATCCTTTTGTCCTGCCTTGGCATAAACTTTAGTTATATAAAAATACTTGCTTTTAATCCAGCATGCACTTTCTGTTTTCTAATATATTTAACAATTAAAACTGTGATTTAAAACTTAAGATTGTGCATCTTTAAAGAGATTCCCCTCATTTTATGCTTCACTTTTTTTAAATGTGAGACAATACTTCTGGAGATACAGGCAAACTATTAGAGACAGAATATATAATAACTCCAGAGAACTGTAAGTGCATACAATAAAATTTTCAACTATCAACCAAAGCTGCCTTTACTTATTTTCTCGTATGACAAGGGCAGAAATCTCTTAAGATAATTACATAGCATACATTTTATAGGTAGTTGTGGAGTCAAGTTAGGAGTTATGAAGAGTTTGTGCTGGAAACAAGTAAAATGATTGGGGTTAGGTCCAGGAATATCTAGTGTAGAATGCGATCTGACACCTGTATCTTTGGGGTGTAGTTAAAGAGACAAGAATAGCTACAGGAGTTAGACAATGAGCCAAAATAAGAAAAAGGAAAAGAGGGAGGGAGGGAGGGAAAAAAGGAGGAGAAGGAAGAAGGAGGGGGAGAAGAGAAGGGGGAGAAAGATTTGCTTTATATATTCCATATGTCATCTTACCTTTTTCTCTTCGACTTGTGAAATGAGTGAGCACATATATCTCAGGGGATTCATAAAAGTTGAGTCTTTTGACTTTCCATTTTAAAAGTTGGCACTGGAGGATTAAATTAAGGTCTAATCAGGAATGTGAGCCAGCATAAAGATTCATTAAATGCTGTAGCTCAGCAATGTCTTTGAGTAGTTAGGAGATCTTAAATCAAACCCCTCCTCAATATCTACTTTTTCTGGACACATTCTGCTGCTATCACATTCACGTTTTTGTTGCCCCTTTCTAAACTTTCTCAATATTTCACAGCTTCTAACTTCTAACTTCCATAACTTTGTAAGAGGACAATTAATCATTATGAGTGTGAAATCAATATGTTATTGCACTTCCCCCAAAAAAGACATGTCACACAGAACATTCTAAATGAAAGAACTGGTCCTGAGCCCATACTATTCCAAAAGAAGGATTCATTCAAATATATCTGTTAATCTTTCTCACAAAAACAAATTTTATAAGAGTTGGCTGAGGACAGATAGATAATATAACATGGAAATCCCCTGCATGATCGTAGCAATTCTCTAGAGCATGCTTACTGTTAATTTATGACTTTGCACCTTCTACAAGAACTATTGGGAGGAAATTCTTCTAGGCATACTTACTCTTTTGAATGTAAGTTCATAAATCAAAAAATGTATCCCTGGGAAAATTATGGGCAATATACATTATTTCAAATAATTTCTAGATTCTCCTTGATTTCAAAGAGGTAAGAGGCAACAATTAATAGAGTAAACAATGTTTAATGTGAAAAAAATCCATGGAAGTCTTATCACAACAATGTAGCAAACCAAAAAAAAAGAAAGAAAGAAAGAAAGAAAGAAAGAAAGAAAGAAAGAAAGAAAGAAAGAAAGAAAGAAAGAAAGAAAGAAAAGAGAAGAAAGAAAACACAGAACCCAAATGACTAAACATAAACATGAAATCAAAAGAAATTAGTGCCGGGTGGTGGTGGTGCACACCTTTAATCCCAGCACTCACGAGGCAGAAGCAGACGGTAAAACTGAAACTTTTCTGTGTTCCCGCCTGGTGGACCCGCAGTCCCACAGCCATTCAGACCCAAGCAAACACACAAAAGTTTATATTAATTAAAAATACATGACCTATTGGCTCAGGCTTCTCACTAGCAAGATCTTATATCTTAAATTAACCCATTTCTATAAATCTATACATTGCCACAATGCTGGTGGCTAACCAGTATCTTTATATCTTGCTTCTCATGGCTGCAGCTGGCAGTGTCTTGACTCAGTCTTCCTATTCCCAGAATTCTCTTGTCTGTTTATCCTGCCTATACTTCTGCCTGGCTACTGACCAATCAGTGTTTTATTTATCAAGCAATCAGAGCAACACATTCACAGCATACAGAACATCCCTTAGCACAAGAGGATCTCTGTGAGTTCAAGGCCAGCCTGGGCTACAGAGTAAGTTTCAGGAAAGGCTCCAAAGCTACACAGAGAAACGTTGCCTCAAAAAAAAGAAAGGAAGGAAGGAAGGAAGGAAGGAAGGAAGGAAGGAAGGAAGGAAGGAAGGAAGGAAGGAAGAAATTAGTTAGCTAGTCAAAACTCAACTCCGAAAATGCTAAAGCAGCATGAGGGCTCAGAACAAGAGAATCGCTGGTGAGCATACTTTCACTTAATGTTAGTTTAGTACCTCATACAGTGTGAGAGATGTTTTACATTGAAGGTTAATACATAATAAATGAGTAAGGTGGCACAGTGGTTAAGGGCACCTACTGTTCTTGCAGAGAACCAGAGTTTGGTTCCTAGCACTTATGTCAGGTGGCTTACAACCTCCTGTAATGCTAATTCTAGGGGACCCAGATGCCTTTTCTGGCCTCTGTCTGCACTTGCTTTTATGTGCACATACACACACTCAAACACACACACATTGAAATGAATGTCTAAAAAAAATCGAGTATATAAAAATGACTCCTAAGCAAAGAATACTAGACTTTATTTTCTCTTTTGAAAAGAATTCCAAAAGAAAACTTTCAAAAAGTGGCAAAGAAGCTTATAGATATTGCTGTTTTCAAATGATCATGGAAGAACTATACATATGGCAACTGAAAAGACTGCTGGCTAAGATCCACATTAGGTGTATACAATACACATAGTGTGTGCATCTGCCATAGTAACTGTAGATAGTATTAGTCCTACTCTAAAACTCTTAACAAAGATTTGACATCTTTAAAAAGGTGCAGAATAATGTCTAAGTCAAGCAGAATGACACAGAAGATAACCCTGTTTGTCTTATAAGATTTGGGGGTAAATAAATAAGTCATTATTTTGTCACTTATTAGATATTCTTATAAGCCACTTAAAATCCTTTCGGGAACGTCATTTATTACTGACTTAATAACATAATAACATAGTAACAGTTAATGAAACACACACACACACACACACACTGAAACAAATCTTTTTAAAAAGTGTATTGATTGTTAAAAGGGAACACATTTGCTTTAGGAGGCAAAGAATTCTGGCTTTTATTCCCAATGCCTTCACTTAATAAAATATTTAAACATATTACCTAATACTTTTATTTTTATTTGGTTGTTCTATCAGTGCTGGGTATCAAACTTCAAGCATGATACACAAGTGTTAGTCCATTGAGATACAACTTCTACTACATAAGCCTTTTAGATGTCCGTTTCTTAATTTATAAGATAGGAGCAGCATTATATAAAGTATAAGAGATGACTGGAAAAGGAGCAGCTTTATGAAGTCAAATAGAAGCCCAATTCAGGGGAAACTTCCAGGAGTCTAGATAGAACTTGAAGCAATTGGCAGTTTTAAGAATAGCAAAAGAAATACAGGTCACAAAATAATGGGAGGCAAATAGGGCATATATGGCTTGGAGGTCTCTGATTTATAAATGACTCAGTCTTCCCTCTGTTACTTGCAACAGCAGAATACAGATTATAGAGCAACACCAAGGCTCAGAATGGACATACAGGAGAGATAAGGATAGACTTTATCTGCCTCCATCCATCCTGGAGTACATATAAACGATAAGCAATTGCTTAGAGGGAGAAATTCTCTAGTAGTTTATCTGCCAATATTTTCCTCCAGTCCTGGAGCCTTCAATCATGATCATATAAATAACTCCAATAAATTTATTCTTTCATCAACCTGGACTTGTGCAAAATCTTTGGTCTGCTGATGTCCTCTCTATTTGGAGTGAATATTGATAAATATTGATAGGAATACAAAGAAAAGTAACTCAGAAATCGGACTTTTCTTTATCATATATTTTAAATGTTCTATGAAATTAAACTCCTTCTCTCAAACCATGTATACTATTACTGTTAGCTTTTTAAGAAGATGGAAGAGAAGAAATGCCTTCAAACATGAGAAAGGATTTCAAATACGAGAAGTACCTTTGTAGAGATGCATGGGCTCGTTTATTGTGCACTATACTTATTTATTTAATAAAATGTTATAATGTTTTGATTATTCTGGTTCCATGAGTGACTAGCTGTGAGATTCTCAGCAAATGGCCTCACCCCTTTGTTCCTCGATTCTTTCATCTACAAAGCTGGAGGTAGTGATTACTTTTATGATTGGTAAAACTAACTAGAGTGGTTAGAAAGTGATCAATTTTATCAAGTGCTCAAGAAAGGTTACATGTAGAAGTTATTGCTATTTGATAGTATCAGGAACAGAAAAACTCACAATACAGAACAGTTCAAGATAAATTTGAACCATTCATAAAATTCATCAACAATAATTTAATATTTTGGCATATTCATACACATACACACATATAGACCCCTGTGTATTGCAAAAACATATTGGCCACCCAAATAAGCTTTCAAAAATAAAATAATTCTCCATTTTCTCATTTTAAGTAATATATTCCACTTTATTATATTTAAATGTAAGAATCAAGGGAATGTAAATAAGCTCCTAAACTGTAGGTCTTTTGTCAGAAATAGAAGTGTGTTCTCTGACACTAGGAAATAACATTACAAAGGCAATTAACAGATTTAAGTCATTGGGTAGTTTTGTTTTGTTGTTTTTGCTTTGAGACATTATCAACAGCAACCCATGATTTGAAAAGCAAAGAAATAATCCTATAATACTCCCTGCCCTCCTTCTCTGTTCATTTTTAAAGATATACTACTTCCATTTTATTCAGGTTTATAATGTTTATATTGTGGTCTTAAACTATTATCACCCTATTTTTTTTAATTTCCACATGTAGTCTACATATAAATGAACCCAAGTTTCATCAGTTTTGTTCTGGTTTTATTTTGCTAGTTTGTTGTTGTTTCTGTTTCTATAAACAATCTTGTTTTATATCATTTGCTTTGACCATGCTTCAATTTTCCCTTCACTGTCTGCATTTTATTGTCAAGTAAATCTTTTCAGAAAGGGATCAAATGTATTATATCCCTGGGCCTGCCCTAGCTGTTTGTCTCCTTTATCCTCAGAAGACAGTTTAGCTTGGGATGTAACTCTTGAGTGCAGCTCAAATTCTTCCATCATGACTTTTATAGCCACTGCACCACTGCCTTGTAGCATTAAGCTTGGCACAAGTCAAACCACAACTTCCCCAATTCAAGTGCTGATGCCTGGATTTTATCACCAGTCCTCTTTCAAGGAGGTTCCTAAGTGTTATATTCCTTGAGTTTTCCTATCCCAGAATATCTGCCAGTTACTTCTACAAATGCGTGACAAGATGATTGTGTATGGTATCATTTAGTCACACTTTCTTTGCCATAATACTAAATACATATTGCTTTACTATCTTTTGGTTATTGGCCATTATGGGACAATCTAAGGCAAGTCTGTCAGAAGAGGGAAAACTAGAGAATTATTCCACATTGGAGTTCATAACAACACAAATATGTAAACATGTTTACTTGGAACATGACATAAACTATCATATAGAATTATTTTTCTTCCAAGAGATTATATATCATGCCTTCGTTATATTACCTAATTCAGGTACACAGTTTTCTTTTGTTGGCTAGCCTTGGCCTTCTCCCATGTTCTGGGATGACAAGTATGGGAGTATGACATTTTAGGCTTTGTTTCAGTAGTTACTTAGACTATATTTACCACGCTTATATTGAACCTGTTAATAGTTACTATTTCAGCCATCAACTGTGTCAACTATTTCTAAGTTGTTTTTTAATTGCAAAATAATATTTTTTGGTTTTGGTTTTATGAGACAGGGTCTCACTCTGTAACCCATAGTGACTTAGAACTCACTATATAGCCCAAGCTTTCCTCAAACTTGTAACAGTCATCCTGCCTCATCCTCATAACTACTGGGATTATAATATGAACCATGATGTCTAGGAACAATACTATCTTCAGCCCCATTTTTCTGTTCTATTTATAATCTACATTTTTATTTCTATTTGCTATTTTATTACTTCATTTTTGAGTTTGTGTCATTGAATCATGGTTTCATTATTTGTTTCTATAAAAACAAACACCTAACAGAAATATTTTTATATCCCATGTGTTATATTTTCTAAAACTAGTTTTCTCTTTTTAAAATATTATATTTCCTTTTTATTGCCAATTAAAAGTCATTATTCCAGTCAGTTAGGACTACACTCAGGTATTTGGACCTAAGTATAGCTCCATTCATTTAGAGCAAGGGGCTTATACAGGACAAAATCACATCCTGATTTATTCCTTTGCAGTTGCAGGGGGAAGTTTTGGACAAGCAATCAGTTTAACAGAAGTTAAGATAAGTGGTTAACTGTTTGCATAAGAGGCAGCTTACCAGAAGCTACACTGAACCCAGAGAGCTATACTAAATCTTTTGCTTACTCTGATGAGAATCAAACACTTTTTCCCTAAAATTTCCTTTCATTGTATTTAGAACCTGGTTGTGTTGTATATGTTAAAGAGAAAAAAAAAAGTGGAAGGAACAGAATGGGAAAGTTGCTGAGGTTGCTCACACCTTTGTTAGCTAATGTGGATTCCCCTACATTTTCTTTTGTTATTGGTGGTGGTGGTAGTGGTGGTGGCAGTGGTGGCAACAGTGATGTTTGTGTGAATGTGTGTGTGAGAAACTGGGTCTATGAAGCCCTGGTTGTCCTGGAACTCATTATACAGATCAGGCTGGCCTTGAACCCACAGAGATTCACCTATCTCTCCTTCCCAAGTGCTGAGATTAAAGATGTGCATCACCACACTCAGTTCTCACCCATTTTCTGGTAAATGCCTTGTAACAGAGTTCTTTATATTTGGTGGATGTATCTATTCCTTTTATGGAGAGAGAAGAGAAGAGTCATGAGTTGCAGAATGTTCCCCAATTCAACATGGATCTCACCAGGAAGAGTATACCCCTATAATTTGTATACATTATTTCACTCATCTGTTCACTCAGTAGCTATTTCCAACTCCCTGTCTTCATCTTGTCTGTTATTAATAATTCATATTATTGTATGGTAACTTTAGCTTGTATTCTCAATGAACTTTACCTGTCTCTCCTATTCTCTCCTCTCCCGTCTGTGTGTATGTGTATGTATAAAGATATATAGATATATAGATAAAGATATATTCTGCCTTCTCTTAACTTCATCTGCTCATTGATCTATAATCAAGAGCTGGTTAAAATACAAAATTAAACCTTAAACAAAAGTGCTCCAAAAGCAAAATAAATTTCAAATCAATGGTTGTCACTCACTGGGTGACTGTAATGCCAACAGACATATGTTCAATGAAGAAAGATGGTTCACTCTGAATCTGAAAGAATGGGCAGATGGAAAGACTACTGATGACTCCAATCAAACTCAATTTAAAAAATCACCATAACTAATGACTTTAGCTACAGATCTGGGTCTTGACAAGGAAGGTAATTAATCAGCATAATGTCTAAGGAGTCATTAGTGCCAGTTGAAATTAAATTATTGATATTTATAACACCCAAGACAGCTTTATCAGGAATCTCAGGATAGTGAGATGTGAAATATGAAATGCTCAGTATTTAAGAAAATAATTACAAGCACCAGGATCTGTGAAAATGTCCAGTTGACAGCTTTGGATTCAGATAAAGAATCTTAGAAATGTATAGTATGTAATGGCAGAGTACTTATCAAAACCTAAATCACTGATGTCTTTGGGCCATGAAAACAGAACCTGAGACAGGATAGGGATGCTAGCTAAGTACCTGAGATGCATTCCCCCACCCTGGCTTGCTGTTAACTGCATTCAGTCCATCAGTGGAGCACACTAATATCCATCTCACCACTCAGGATTGAGAAAGGGAATTTGAAAACTGGCATGTTGACTATGTAACCTGACACCAGAAGCAGCCCTGGAAGAAGAAGGCTCTGAGAACCAGTGTGCTAAGTGTGTCCACAAGGTTTGCACAGAATTCTCACCAATTAGAAGGGCAAGATCTTGGTTCACTACAGGAACAAATAAAGGGGCCATAAAGACTATTTCCGAAGATTACTACTGTCCCACAATTCACCTTACCTTGAGGTTTCTTCTAAGCACAATTGCAACAGCTAATCAGTGCAATGTTTTTAAAGATGCCTATGTGGTCAGTATATTTATGGGATGTCCAATTCCCCACCAAAATTTCCTGCCTATCATAGCTCCTGCTCCTTCACTTCCCTTAATAAATGGTACTTTTAATAAACATTAATATCTAAATGTTTGCTTTTCTCTACCTTAAACATGTCATTCCATTCACAAAAATACTAAGAGAAACAACAGACTATGTATACAATTTTAAGTATGTGTATACCAAATATTTATTTTTTGTTAGTACATAAAGTGTTCTTTTTAATGAAGGAGACCTATATCTAAAAAGAAAATTGGCAAAAGAAAAGGCAACAAAGTATATATTCTTAAAATAACGTGAAAATATAAACAAGGAGAACCTATTTGCACACAAGGACTTAGATCATTTTGTAGAAAGAATTTCAGAAGTAGCTGGTAAAAAATATGCATTTATATATTTCTAGAAAGTTCTTTGAGGACATGCATAAAGTATTTTAGACTATAAATAGCTTTGAAACCATGTGTTGACTTTTAAAAATTTATTTGCTTAAATAAGATTTCAAAATTTTATTTTATTAACATTAAAGTAGAAGCCAATTAAAATCAAAATGCGCTTTTAAAAATATTCACAAATTGTTGCAATGGAATGACATATTAGTCTTTCTTGTAAACCCTCTAAGTTGTTTGGAAATTTTGTTGACCACATCCCTAAATTGGGTTATCTAATACTATGTTTACTTTGGACATAGATTGTACTGTACAGATTCCTAAGGTAGAACACATCATTCCAAAGACATTTCTGGAGCAGCCACTGACTTGTAATAACAGATTTTTTGTGTGTGTGTGTGAAAGGGCTATATACATATTTCTAAAGTATGTATTTTGTATTTGTTATTCTCAAAAACATTTTTAGGAACACACACACAAACCTAAGCTTTACAAACCCTCTAAATTTCTTTTTGTTTTTCCTTACTATAAAATCATAAAGGCCAAGTGTGAAATAGCATGTGATTAAATTTGAAAAGAGTGGTGGTGTTCTCCGTAAATCTCAGCACTAAGGAAGCAGAGGCAGGCAGATCTCTGTGAGTTCAAGGTTAGCCAGAGCTTCCTAGTGAGACACTGTCAAAAACAAAACAAAACCCAAAAACTAAATTAAAAAATAAAGAATCTTTGTAACAATAACTAAGAATTATAGCTTATTTCTTATACTGTTAATACTACATTCATTACTATATACTTTATGTAATTAAGAATGTGACAAAAGGCATTCCCATGAGTACAACCTTGAAAACATTAAGTCTTCAATTAGCAAACAGGCTTCAGACACAGTAAATATCTGTTTTTAAATATTTATGATTTATTTTTATATTTTTATTATTTAAAATAATTTTTAAATTTAAATATATATTGATCATATTCTTCCTTCCTATGGGTCTTTCCAGGTCCTCTCCCCATCCTTACCCACACAACTTTAAGTTCTTTCTCAAAAAAACCAAAAAACAAAACCCCCCAAAAAAATCCAAAAACAAAAACCCCCAAAACCAAGAAAACAAAATAAAACACCACCCAAAAGTAAAAAAGAAAAACAAAACAACAACAACAAAAAAAAAACCACCAAACTGCAACCAAATAAAAGCACATTTTTAAAAAAGATGTAGAATCCATTATATGTTGGTCAACAATTCCTGAACACAGGCCTACCCTGGAGTGGTTGAACCACATAGCCAGTGACACTCAATTGGAGAAAACTGGTTTTCCCTTTCCCAGCAAGTATGAATGACAGTTCAGTTGTTAACCTTTAACCTAGTGTCTAGATTTTCATTCATTCATTCATTCATTCATTCATTCACTCATTACTTTATAAAATAACAAGACAAACCAACAGAAGAAAAAGAACCCAAGAGAAGGCCCAAGAGGCCTTCAGAGACTCACTAAACTGTTCCTCTTCAGTCTTTTTCCTTCATAGTAAATATCTTTAAAATACTGTTTATCACTATTTAGTTTTTTTAAAAAATAACATTCAATTGAGGTGGCTAATTATGTAGACTAAGCCAATGTTTTTAAAAATTCTTTGTCAGTAAGGTTGTTAAAATGAGATGCAAATTTAAGGTTCTTGATTCTTCTCTGTCTTCTACAAATGCATATTATATCCACAGGAGGCTGTGGGATGTCGTCAGAACTATTCTGTGTGATCCATGTTAAAGAACATTTGAACTTCAGAGTGTAATCAAAAGCTTCCAAAATAAGCAAGGTAAGTGAACAGCAGATACTGTTCAATTGGGGATAATTGACATTCTTTCAGTGTTTATCTTATAAGAAAATGTTTAAAGACAATATGGAAAGCAGCTGATTAAATGAATAGGATTTATGACAATGTGTATTTCATTAAAGTCTTAGTATTCTTTTCCTAAACTTCAAATGTGTCCTCTAAACCTAAGATGGGGCATTTCCTGTCTTTTTCAGTTTGAGACTTACAGTCAAATTTTCCTCTATTTTTCTCTCTAATGGAAAAATTATTAAACTGGAATGCACAGAAGGGCATTTTTTTAAGCACAGAGGGGAAAAAAAGAGGTTACTGAGAAAAAAATTTATTTTATAACCCAAATATGTTTATAACTATGTGAAAAATCATTTTCAAACTTTGGAGAATTGTTATTTATACTAAATACCATGAACTGGAAAACTGTATGTTTTGTCTAGTCAGCCCATAATATTGTAATGAATCAAGAGAAACCTTATGCCGGGCGTTGGTGGCGCACGCCTTTAATCCCAGCACTCGGGAGGCAGAGCCAGGTGGATCTCTGTGAGTTCGAGGCCAGCCTGGGCTACCAAGTGAGCTCCAAGAAAGGCGCAAAGCTACACAGAGAAACCCTGTCTCGAAAAAAACCAAAAAAAAAAGAGAAACCTTATAAACATCACAGGGCAGAGTTTTCAGTAGTAGGGTCAGAGATATAGTAGAAATGTTCAAATTATAGAGACTTAAATAGTAAACTTACTTTTCTCTCATGGAAAAAGAACTCAAAGAAACAAGCAATGGCAACCTCACAAGTGGATCATCACAATGGAAAGCAACTCTGTCCAGCTTTCGACTGGCCATCCTTTGAGTGTGGCTTTGACACGCATTTCAAGAATGGCTGTTCCAATGGTCCAGGCAGCAGAATGAGGACAGAGTGAGAAAAGGCAAATGTCTTGTGCAGGAGGGAACACTACAAATCCTATGCAACTTCTCAAGTTCCTTCAAGACCCAGTTGCCAGTTGTTAGAAGTAGAGCAACTCCTTCAAATGCCCACACCCAATCCTTAGGACTTCTGGGTATGTGACAGATAGAAATGGACATATAAAATTAACATATAGACCTAAGAACAGGAAAGATATACTGGATTGTCCAAGTCAATCGTATGAGTCCTTAAAACCAAAGAATATTTGACAACTAAACTAAAAGACAAAAAAAAAAAAAAGACAGTTTAAGGGAAAGTCAGAATCCAAGCATGATTCAATACCTGTGCCTCTCTTTGTCCTAAACATAGAGAACCACACAGTAAGGACCACAAAAAAAAAAAATTCAAATTGTCCAGGACAGCTCTTGGCCCACAGGAGTCAGGCAAAAGGAGTTTCAGCCCTACATTGAGAAAACTAGATGCTGTTAATAACATGAACAGAATTGAAGGGGTGAATTCCAATAGGAGCTGCATCATTAGCACCTTGATTTCAGTTTTGCAAAACCCAAAATACAAAATGTAGCAAAACTACCCAGAACTCTTACCCACAAAATCATGTTATAACAAGTATACATTGTTCTGAGTTACTGCTGAAAAATTAATATACAAGTGCTGTGGATGTCGCTCTGTGTGCTCTGAATGTGTTGCTCTGATTGGTTTATAGATGGAGTGGTGATTGGCTGATGGCCAGGCAGGAAGTATAGTCGGGACAAGCAGAGAGGAGAATTCAGGAACAGGAAGTCTGAGTCAGGAGTTGCCAGCCGCCTCTGGGATGAGAAGCACGATGTAAAGATACCGGTAAGCCACAAACTGTGTGGCAAGGTATAGATTTATAAAAATGGGTTAATTTAAGATGTAAGATCTAGCTAGCAAGAAGCCTGAGCCATTAGTTCACACAGTTTTAATTAATAAAAGTTTCTGAGTGATTATTTTATAAGCGGCTGTGGGGTCCTTGGTGCCAGGTGAGCACAAAAAAAAAAAAAAAAAAAAAAAACTTCAGCTACATACAATAGAGGTCAGGATTTGTGACCTTTCTATATATGGCAGATAATAACTCTAGGTTAATTTGTTGGAAAAAATAAGGCAGTATGTGGTTGTTCAATAACTTGTCTCTCCACCATACAAGGGAAAGAAAAAAAAAAGTTAGTCTTCATATTTAGCATTAAAGCAAATTAGTGTGTATAATGTCCAAAAATTCTTAGGGATGTTTTTGAGAAATCAAACTTTTCCAACTTAACCATTGAATGTACTGAGCCTTTAAAATTGGATACAAGGAAAGACAACAGGAGAAAACTTAAGGCATGCCTTGTGCTGCAGTCTGAGCACATGATCCTTCTAAAGTTTCCTCCGTGGTTCTCTAGGTGCTTCTCTGGCTTGCCACTCCCTTTACACACACAAACACACTCATGCTTTTCAAAATTTCCAACATCATGTCCTATAACATTCATTCTTTTGTGTGCACATTTCATCAATTTATGCAATTATTAAACTATAACCTGAGTAGTGAACACAAACTTGTGCAAGGAGCCTTAGCTCTTAGCTAATAAGAAAAAAATGAATTAGGTTGTACTAGAATAAACACGGTACTTGGTCACTCTAGTGCAACAACTAGAAGTCAATATATCTGGAGATGGAACAGAGGACCTTAATATTATACATAATTTAACTGTAACTGTAACTGCAGGAAAGCTTGGCATGGTACATGCCTATAACCCAGTACTCGAGAGGCTGAGGCAGGAAGATCTTCAGTCTAATCTGAACCACAAAATGAATCTTTGTCTCATAGAGCAAACAAAAACCCATTACGTGTGTGTGTGTGTGTGTGTGTGTGTGTGTGTGTGTGTGTGTGTGTGTGTGTGTGTGTGTGTGTAGCTAGATGACCTGTCTCTGGCTCTCATAAGACTCTTTCCAGTTCTCTACTTTACTATCAGCAAAGTAAGAATCAATCAAGTCAGTTCTCCTCATACTCAAAACTCCATAAGGCTTGAATAAAACTAAACTCCACATTCAGTACTTTTTGCTTTTGTTTTCTTCTCCTTGAGACACACTGAATTTAACCAAGGTCATCTGTGGGACCACAGGTCGGAAACCATCCATTGGAGCCTGGCAGGCTCCTCAGTAAGTACACCACTGAAAACAATCACTGCCCCTCCTATAGAATCCATCACTAGCCAATAATTCACAGGGAGGGTTGGAATCCCAGGAGCCCTCCCTAGTTCTTAATTGACTAGTGATAAAACCAGTACTTTTCATTCAGGATTATTTTGGTTATGCTTTGTCTTTTGTTCTTATAAATAAATTTTAAGTCTTATTTCCACGTCAATGAAAAATGGTTCTGGAAATTTTACTGAGATTGCACTGGATTAGTAGATTAATCTTGGCAAGGTGGCCATTTTTCACAATACTAATTTTTCTGATCCATGAGCATGGAAGGGCTTTCTATCACCTCATGTCTTCATCTAGTTCTTTCTTCAGTGTCCTTTGAGTTTGGAAAAATCTAAAACAAATAGATAGATTTCTGCATTCATGAAGAAATTAAATAAATAATCTAACCAGATCGATAACTATCAATGAGATTAAAGCAATAATAAAGTATCTCCCAACTTAGAAAAAAACAAGATTGATTCAGAGCAGAATTCTACCAGAACATTAAAAAACTAACCAGCCCTACTAAGATCCTTCTGTAAAGCAGAAAAAAAGATAGAAGACTTGCAAAAACCTTTATGAAGCTAGTACTGGCCTGATGCCAAAACACAATAAAAAAGATCTCCCTAATGAACATAGATGCAAAAGAAATCCTCAATAAAATGCTTGCAAATCATATTCAAGATCACACACAAATCATCATGACCAAGTTGGCTCCATCCCAGAGATGCAGGGATGGTTTAATATATGTAAATCCATAAATGTACTCAAAGACAGAAATCCTAAGATCATCTCAATAGACACTAAAATGGTCTTTGATAAAAATCTCAAAAATTGATAAAATGCAGATGATGAGGAGGAGAAATTTGTAAGTCATCAGAAGTCTATCCTGTCTCTTTGTGGCTCCATACATGTAGATTTCATCCCTGTTTGTGTGTTTCTTTGTCAATGGTTCTGTGTTGTCCTGGATGCTGGCATTGATTCCAATTTGGCTGACGTGCCTTAGACTTTGTTTCATCTCCCTTGGCCTGCCTTTACGCATTTTCAAAATTAATGTTAAGAACACTGGAATTTTAAAAGAAAGGGTTGTGGTGGATGAAAACACAGCTTTGGGTGAAGGATGGAGTATTTCAAACATGAAGTACATAAATAAATTTAAACTCTTTGTTTAAATTTGTTTTCCATTGTATTTATTTACTGTTACAAATCCTTTGCTGAAGGAGTTTTAAATACAAACATATTTGCACTAAGAGGCTTTTAAAACATGTGTGCAAGCACTCTCCAAATCTATGCAACAAGTCCTAGGCCCAGAATCAGCCAATTTCTCTTTTGTTTGGCAGGTTTCAAAACTGATTTTTATGGTAGAGCCCAATGAATTCACAAACTCTGTTGTGCTTGACAGGTTTATCACTCAGGTCCCACACAAATCAACCTCCACCGACACAAAGACAAAAAATAAAGAGAAAGGAAGGAAGGAAGGAAGGAAGGAAGGAAGGAAGGAAGGAAGGAACGAACGAACGAACGAACGAACGAACGAACAAACAAAGGAAGACAGAAACCTATGTTGACAAGCACAGGTAAGCCAAATGAAATTCCTGAATAACACCTCTGTGATTTCACACTCACAGCCTTGAAGTCCCCTCTGCTGTATGTCGAAGTTCACGCTGGTGACAGTTTAGGTTAGCCACATTTTATTATGCTGTTGCCAAATCTAAAATTATTACTTTTTCAGGCTGTGGGTTCCTAACACATCACAGCTTATAATCAGGAGACTTCTAATTGACCATCATATTGAATATAAAATCATGAGTGTTGAGGCAGGAGAGTGTGAAGTCTCCCCATTTTACACCTAATTACATGGATGAGTTATGGATAACTTCTAACCAAATGAAAGTACTATTTAGGACAAAAATAACACCTATTAAAATTGAATTTATGTAGTTTAGTCCCATAAATGGGTGCTATGGTAAACCACAAACCAAAGAAATTCACTAATGTTATGGTGTTTTGTTTTTTCATGTTCTTTGCAGCAGAGAGTAGAACATGGTCAGTCAAGGCATTGTAACAAAGTGGCATCATGCTGGCTATTCCAGAACCATGGCTTCCATATTCTGAAGCCGTTCTTAGGATAAGGAACCACAGTAGTGTGGTCAGTAGGCGAGTGCAGTTATAAACTGGATAGGTTAATCATAAACAAACAAACAAAAGTAGATTACTTCCAAAAGAAGAGCCATTCAAGCTATCTGGAAGAGTCTTTGGTTTGTTTTGTGAAACAATGAGGATTGATTTTAGTGTCTTGTTGATGCTAGGAAAATACTCTACAACTGACCTCTCTCACCAGCCCTAGAGTTGTACTTGCTTCATTTTCTCTTCTCCCCATCTCTCCCTATTGCATCTAACTTTGATTCCAACATAAACTCAAAGCTCCTCTTCTGTAAACTTTTTCCCACACTCCCTCCATCTCATGGCCTTTCCATTAGCGCCACAGTCACTACAATCACCTGGATGGGATATCTCAAGTTAAGCCCTCCATCTTCCGAGGACAGAGAATAGGTTCAGTTATCTTTAGATGCCCCCACCACAGCACCAAATAAACAGGACGCCTCACATTGACTTCTCCCAGGCCTAGGTTCCTAGTAGTCACCACCACCAGAGGGCAGCAGTGCTACCTTCCCCAGCAACAGAGGTTAGCAACACCCCACCCTTGGCTCATTTACAAAGTCACACTGTGTGGTTTGGGGGGCATTTCAGGGTCAGGTAGAAACCTGGTGCGAAGGAAACTCCCACAAATCTACAAGGATGTCTCCAGCCAAGACTCTTAGCAATAGTGGATAGGTAATCTGAACTGGCCATCTCCTGTGATCAGATTGGTGACTATCCCATTTGTCATCAGAGAGCCTTCGTTCAGTAGCTGATGGAAACAGATGCAAAGATCCACAGCAAACCACTGGGCAAAGGGAATTCCTTTGAGGAGAGGAAGAAAGGATTGAATGAGCCAGGACGATCAAGGTCATCACAAGGGAACCCACAGAGACAACTAACCTTGGTTCATAGGAGCTCACAGACACTAGACTGACAGCTGCATGGGACTGAACAAGGCCCATGTCATATGTGTGACACTTGTGTAGCTTGATTTACTTGTGGGACTCCCAGCAATGAGAGCAGGGACTGTCCCTGATGCTTTGGCAGGTTTTGGGAACCCATTCCTCATACTAGGTTGCTTTGTCAAGTCAATATGAGTCGAGGAGCTTAGTCCTACCTCAAATTGATATGTCTTGCTTTGTTAACATCCATGGGAGACCTGCCCCTTCCTGAACAGAAACAGAGGAGTGGATTGTGGGGGATGGGATAGGGGAGGGAATGGGAGGAGAGCAGGGAGGGGAAATTGTGGTCAGGATGTGAAATAAATGAATAAATTTAATTCATAAAAAAAGAAAACAAAGATACTATGTACTTCCTTTTTCCTCACTCCAGATCTAAGCCCTCTTAGCTCCTGAGTATTAATGCTTAGTGTACATGCCGACAATATATGGATCTCTCAGATTTGCAAGTCTCTGTGTAATTTTATGAAAAAAATGGAGGGGGAAATTTTGAAATTTAATAATCCCATTCCTTTCTTTCCTAAACATATGTTTAGAAACTCATGGCTTAATTGCTGTTAACAAAATAGATCACTCACATGTGATGAGTTCAGCCTGTTCTTGGGTGGGAAGTAGTCTTTACTGCTCCTGCTTCCATCATGGGAAACATTAGCAAGAAAGAAACCTTCCAGCTTTTCTCTCGCTTACCTCTCCCCTAGAGCAATGAATTAATTAATCTAATAGGCAAGGACGATAGAGCATTTTACCTCTTCCTTTCCCACTTTCTTTCTTCATGGGGCAATCCATCTGAGGACCCTGGTCTTAGTCTCTTCATGCAACATATAAACATCCCAACAGGAAGAGAAATCCACAAGTATCATCTATCACTTATGTCAGTGTTTGGAAGGAAGAAAACTATGGTCACCAACCTAATCTGCATTCTTCAACCACCTTTTGGCTAGCTGTAAAGTGAACACTCTGGTCTCCAACTACCTGATTCTTTTAAGGGAATATAAGATGTCTCATTTGAGGTCCCCAAAAACTCAAACAAAACTCTAAACTTTCACAACTCCAACAAATTATTAAAAACTGCCTTATATCTTAAAATTAAAAAAAAAAAACACTTTTTAAAGAATCTCTATCTCCACCCCTGCCCATTTTAAAATACTGTGCTTCATGGTTTCTTAGTTGTGATTATTAACTACTTAATCATATATTGATATTGAATTCAAAAATAAGCCCTTCAGAATTACTCGCTTTCAACCAAGGAGCACTAATTGGCCAAATTGAATAAAATGCTCAGAAGTTTTCCTTTCTTTCCTAGCCAACTTTACAGCTTTATATATGGTCTACTTCTTACTGAGGTCTTGGCCAATTCATTATTGCAAAGCCCTAGAGTAGCTTTTAATATCCTTGAACAAAACCTTGACATTTTTAGCTGTTAATCATTTACAGCTGATGGGATAGGCCAAAGATACATACATTTTATATTTTAATGCCCAAGATTATCCCTTTTCATCCCCCAAATCATCATAATCCTCAGTCAATCTTAAATCCGTATTTAAATATGACATGTGTAGCCTCTGCTTCACTCTTTCCAGCATCTTTGGAAGAGCAGGACAGCTCATGAAGGAAGAACAGGCATTGACCATCTCCTCTTGCTGCAACATTCTTCTTTCTGACCCTGGACCTTCTTTAATTTTTATTTATTTTTATGTCACTGGTAGAGACTTGAATTAAATGCCAGAGGTGGAAGCAATCGATTGCAGAATGAAATAAGGTGATCAATGAAGGTTCCACTTCAAAAATATAAGTGAGGCAAAGCTTGGGAGAAGAGGAAAGCATTATTAAAGCAGATATCTGGGGAATATTTTTCCATATAAAGCAACATCCAAAGCAAAGGTCCCAAGGTGAGGATCCTTGATGTGTATGAAGAACATGTGAGCAGCAGGAGATTGAGCAAAACCAGAGTAAAACAGGAACCACTGAAGAGAGAGTCTAGCCTTGTTGCCAGAGTTCAGCTCTTACCTTGAGTGAAAAGGGGATTACTTTAGGAACTTACACAGTGGGTTCCATGGCATGATTCAAGTTTCTAAAAGCTCATGCTGTATGATTTATTGAAAATAGACTCCAAGAAGATAAAAATAGAAGGAGATCTAACTAAGGATTACAAAGATTCAGTCAAGGTAGTGAGAAACAAGCAGGCTTTGGGCAGATTTTGAGATTAGAACTAAGTAAGACAAATGTAGAATGTGAAAGAATAAAATGATGATGGTTTTCTGATTGTCCAGAACACTGGAATGAGGAGTTGCCTGGACAAAGACTAGTTAAGCAGGACCAGGGATGGATGAGAAAAACCAGGACTTTAACCTAGACATGTTGGGACTGAGAAGTAGTCTGCTTCCCAGTGGAGATATGACTGGATCATGAATGTTGTCTTAAAGACAGGTGGTCCTAGAGGTGGGGATATGGAGTAATTAGGAAATAAATGACACTTCAATCTGTGAGTGTAGATGAAGAAATCTATTCTTTTAAAATTTAATTATCACAAAGAGGATGGGAGTAAGAAAGAACAAACTAGCAAAATGGGGAGGGAGAGTAGGTAAATCTGGAAAATGAGTAGAAAGATTATCAAGGACAGGGGATGGGTGGGGATAAATTGTTTCTAAGATGCTGACAGGCTGGTTAAGATATAAACTGGGAATTCATCCTAAGCATTCATCACCTTGGTAAGAGACTTTGATGATTTTTTGTTTTGCTTTGTTCTGGGTTAAAATGAGAGGGGAAAAAGAATTGGAGGAATACAGATAATTCTGTTGCTCCAAACAAGAACCAAGCAAAAGAGTGGTGGATGGTGTGTAAGACAAAACAAGAGAAATTCTTTAAAGATGAAGGGAAGTTATATATTTATAAGTTCATAGGGATAACTTGGGAGAGGAAGAAAATCTGAAAATAGGAAGAGAAGGGACTATTGCTAGAGTCACATGTGAAGCAAGCTAGAAGGAACAGGGTGTAAGAGGTCTGGGGATATGTGCTGTTATGGGAACATGTGCTGTTAGGGCTGCATCTTTGTGTGAGCTACAGAATGAGAAGTTGAGGAGTGGAGAACATCATAGAATGGCAATGTATAGAGTCTCCATGGAGTGTCTATGTATCAAGAAGCCAACATATAAGTACTCAACGCTAAATGCAGTGCTTAACAGTTAATTTCCCAGAGTAAAGCCTGGTCAAAGGTATTCATTCTTTGGCTTACTCAATACCCCAACAATTAGCAAGGAAAAAGAATAAAAATCAAAACCTAGACCCATTTGGAATATCTATACCAAATTATCTCAGGTCAAAATTGGGTAACCAAAAGTGAAAACACATTTTAAATGGTCTTCATTCTGCAGACTCAAGCAGGAGGTCACTGAGTTCGAGGTCAGCCTGGATTACACTAAGAGAACTTGTCTCAAAACAGAAAACAAACAAGGTATTCTGATACTTTACTTCCTTATATTATTTTCATTTGTGTTATTCTACATCTTCAATGCCATGCAATTCTGTATGTACCACTCAGTTGTGTTTTATTAAGGGACAAAAAACTGTTTAAATAGAAATTTGAGAGTGCCAAAGAAGTCTACAAGAGCCAAGAAGCTGAAGAAGTCACTTCCTATTGTTAATTATGAAACATGTAAGAATCCGTGACAGCATGGCTTTATTGCTTTAAAGCCATTTTCCCAGAAAATAAAAGACCTACTTAAAAGCCTAAGTTGAAATGATTTGTGCCAACCAAATTGAAAATTGGCTACAATTTGGGACTTACAAAGGTACAAGGTTATCTGTAGTCCTCAACTCTAAAAGATCGCTAGCATTTTCTTGATGCAAAGAGTTTATTATGCTAATACATCCAATATTATATCATTACAAAATTTAAGAGAACATCAGAAAATATTCCTGGAGAAATATCCAGGGAAATACCAAAAGTCCCTTCATATTGGTTAAAATATAACTGCTTATATTATTTTCAATATTTTTCTGTATTAAATTGTCTCCAATTTTAATATTCAGAAAAATATTATAAAACCATAACCATTCTTAATAAAAGGGGGCAATAATCAAGAAGACAATGGAATCACATCTTAGGATTATTTTTCTCATTTAAAAGAAGATAATAATGATTATTCCAAGGGTGTGGCAGACTAACTAACTCAGTATTTGCAAACAACCCCAGAGGAGTGGTGGCAATAATCACATTTCTTTTAATTTATAGATAAAAGTCTGTTTAAAAAGACAGAACTCCAAAGACTTTCAGCTCCAAATGCCAAATCCTGCCCTCAGTTATGTGTGTGCAATTAGTTGCGTGTACATAATTGAGGGCAGAATTTGGCCCATAAAATTTGGAATAATCTGGAAATTCTTGCAATCTGGAAAAAATTAAAATCTCTTTGATAAAATAAATTATGAAGTGACCCAATTCAAATGGGCTTTGATGTGTAAGGAAATGGTGTTTTCATTTATGTGAGAAAGTTAAAAAAATTTTTTTCATTTAGCCCAATCTAGAACAGACAACCCTTAGGGATAAGAGAGGAGAGAGTATCCGTGCTGATCTTTCCCTGGGGTCCCAAATAACATGCCTGTAAGAGATGGGATGGGTAGCCAACCATTAAGAAATGTCTCATACAACAAAAGGGAAAACAGGGAAGGAGGTGGGCTGTGTGGGTACAGATTTAAGCTCAGAGTGAGTATCCATAGCTAAAGCAGCAGCTTGATTTGCATTTGCTCCACTTTTAGGATCTACAAACCCCTCTGTGCTGTGTGCCCTG
Organism: Peromyscus leucopus; assembly: GCF_004664715.2. Classification (NCBI taxonomy): domain Eukaryota; kingdom Metazoa; phylum Chordata; class Mammalia; order Rodentia; family Cricetidae; genus Peromyscus; species Peromyscus leucopus. The sequence goes on from NC_051068.1 coordinate 105,110,174, forward strand.
ATCTCTGGTAGAATGAACATGTCTCAAATAGATGCTTTCCAAAGTTATCCACCAAGTGTAAGATCCTCCCTAACAAAGCCAGCTCTCCTTTGTTCCTAGGTCAATGTTCAATTTTCCTTTCATACACCACCTCAATGGGACCACCAAAGTTTTGTCTCCAATGACTTCTGAAACCCACTTGCAATTTTTCCTTTTAAAAAGGAAATTGGGAGGAAAGGAATCCAGTTGAGTTCTGCAGCCAAGTCTTTATCTTCTAAGCTTGTTCTTTCCATGTCATATTTTAAATTTCGATTTTTTTCCTTGCTATGCTAAGTGTGAAGTCATCACAGAGAAATAACAAAAACCCACAACCTTCTTCTCTCTGTTTCTGCATTAAAGGAAAAGAAAGAGAAAAAAGCTTAGCTATACAACATACATGAGGTTTGCACTTTTGGCTGTGTGTGCTGAACTATTTATCAACCCACAAAGTATGATCTGTTTCTCCTTTATAGTCCTTTCAACGAAAATATATATATATATTTATATATGCCTTGTTTCTTGCTGCCCCCCAAGAGGCTCATCTGGTTTATTACCACACTACCCACGGGATCAAACCACTTGTAAAGAAGTGAAATCTTTTGCATTTGGCACTTGAAACTTTGAAAACAACCTTAAGCCATGCTCCTAAAAACATTAAAAGGAACATTTTTGTGTGCTTTTTCAGGCATCTTTACAAGTTCTTGTGAAAGGATAAAAGTGGCTGGCTTGCACTTTATATGTTCATTATTTCTAAATTGCCCTGCCTGTCCCCTTAGCCATGGTATGGGCATAAAATCACACAAGAAAAGCCACAGTCTTTTAAATGGCCTTTTACTCTAGTCTGTGCACCATGGGGAAGGTACTTCACCACTAAATATTAACACAGTCTCTGCCTCCTCTCCTTAAGTAATCAGAACTAATGTCCCTTTCCTAACCTAGGGAATGAAAATGTGGCAGATCTGCTTAAACATTTTAAGAGTCTGGTCTAGACAGACTCTAAAATAATACTTGTTTGATCCTTCTTCTTTTTGTTTTTTCTAATTCTTTTTTAACTCTTTTTTTTTCTTTTTCAGTTTCTTGAGACAGGGTTTGTCTGTATAGCCCTGGCTGTACAGGAACTCACTCTGTAGAGGGTGGCCTTGAACTCAGAGATCCACCTGCCTCTGCCACCTGAGTGCTGGGATTAAAGCCATGTGCCACCACCATCCAACTCACTTGACGCTTTTTAATGGAGCAATTCCCCAACTTTTTTCAGCTTCTCCTAAGAAAAACTTCTAGTTCCAGAGTGGGCTAGCTCGTTTGGAGGCTCCCCACACATACATCATCTCCTTACTGAGTGTAACCAAAAATCCTGCATCAGGCTGACAGCAAGGTGTCCCTCCTGAACTTGCTGCCACTTCACAGGGCTAAAGCCCTGTACACAAGTTCCCGCTGTTTCTCTTATATAAGTAAAATGGTCCTGTATGGTACAGTCTCATTCTCACATGATCACCACCTTAGTGAACTTTTATCGACAAATATAATTCCACTCTGGGGTAGTAGAGACTGTGATTTCAACATGTGAATTTGTGGAAAGTTGCAACTCAGCCCATAAAAAAATAGTTTAACTCCCTTACATCCTCTTATTCCAAATCAGATACTCCTCCTTAGTACCCACACCTATATCTCTAGCTGCCTTCTGCATTTGTCTACCATTTTGAAGGCACTTCACATGGAAAGCATTTTCTTCCTCAAATGTAGTTACCATATAAAATATTAAGAACAAGACCCTCAGAATGAGAGTCAACTGGATTCCAACCTGAGTGCCCACATTAGCTAGTCAGTGACCCTGGACATGTTATTCAGTTAAGGATAAGTCAATAAGTTTATCAAGAAAACAAAGTTAAATCCCAAGTGGTTAACCCTAAACATGTGGACTTTTGAACAACACTAAATAAACTCAGAAAGATATATACATATATACGTTTAACTTAAAAAGAGGTCATGAATTTAAGAAGGAGTAAGGGGTGGTAGGAGTGGGGGGAGAAGAGATTGTGATGGAAATAATATAGTGTTCATATGTAAAATTTCAAAAAAAATTATAAATTAAAACAAAAAAAAGAAAGAAAGTCTGCCTCCCTCAAAGGAACCACTGTACATATTAAATGAGACAATAAATTAAAAGGCACATATTCATTAAATGATCAACAGATCAGATTACTATAAAACTTGGGAAAGAAAAAAAAGGATAAAAAAAGAAAGGAGAGAAAAGAATAAAGGAATAAAGAAATAGAAAGAAAAATTTTAAATTGTGCATATATGTATATTCTTTCTTGGTTAAGGAAAATACTCTCCTAATCCCCGTGGTTTGAACTGTCAAAGTGTGCTTCCATCTCATCCTCAACTTCTACAGTCAACAGGTAGGTTTTTTTCCAGCTCTAAAATCGTCCCTGTTTATCTTGACTGCCTCCCTTCAGACAGCCATTGCTGTCTAGCTGACCTCCAGTCCTTTTTACTTTTTCCTTATTTTCCCCATCTGATCTTCCTGGTTGTTCTTATCTCTGATCTCAGACTTTCTCCACACCACCCTTATCCTTTTTATCTTTTACTATTTAAATATAACAATTAAAAATCTTCCATAGGGCCGGAGAGGTGACTGGCATTCCAGAGGACCAAGGATTGATTCCCAACTTCTACTGATCTAGAATTCTAGTTCCAGGGGATCTGATGCCCTTTTCTGGCCTCTATGGACACCAGGTAGGCACATGATGCACAGACATACATGCAGACAAAACATCCATATGTGTAACTTTTTAAAAAATCTTTCATGGCTCTTTCCTACACAGAATAACAACAAACACATTAGTTCTCACTCTATTTTACCTAGTATTTTCTCTACTGAAGCTCTAAACAGCAGAGTAAGGTGCACCAGGTTTTACCAGTCACAAAAACATACTTTAGCAGTGGGCTTCACAGCAGGATAGCTCCTTTTTTATATCCCTTGACAAATCTTCACCTATTTTCAATGTAAGAACCAAGTCAGCATTCTCCTCCATGTGCAGAAGTGATGATGAACAGACACAGTGACCAAGCAGATGCATGTCTACTAGACTGCATCTAGACTTTGTCAAAATAACGGTTGTATTATTTGTAGGTAATTTTAAACTGGAGAAAGCACATTCTTCTCACTATAACTTGTTCTCTAAATTTCAGATGAAGAATCTTTCTTCTAAAAAGAGCTAGGGAAGTGAGGCAGCAAGAGTTATCCATAAACCCTTCAGGCTGCTAGAGCTGAGAACCCAGAGATTCCTGGAGCCTCAAATGTGACTCTGGAAGTCATATACCCTGCTGGGGAGCCTATTTATTCATAGCATGCACAGCTCAAGAGGGGAGAAAGGAAACGTAGTCAAGCAAGGATAAAGACCCCTGGGGAGGAGGAATTCTTGGGAGAATGAAGTCTTAAGTGAATGTGTGCTAGTGACAGGAGCCTGGTGATGTCAAGGCCTCCCAAACTTTACACTCAGGGGACAATCAGAGGAATGGCAAAGGCTTCTCTACTAGTCCAAGTACAAATGTTGATAGTGTGTGCAGAAAACTTCCTCATAGCTCCCCAACCCAACCAACACCTTCATTCCCTGTGACATGTTCACTGCCTGAAGACTGCTCTCCAAATGAGACTGATGCTAGAGAGATTAACTAAACCTTCCTCCTTGTTCAGCCACACATGATAACTCTTGTCTACATATTCAACTCTATAGAATAAATACACTGAGTTTCCAGGATGCTTCTCCATCAACCAGCCCATTCCACCCAACCCCATCTTTTCTATGTGTCTTCGTGTTTGACTTTTCATTTTCTCACTGCCTCCGTCAAGTCTCTCCCTGGAGATGTGCAGGATGCAACAAAGACTCTTTTCTCAACATGATTAGTCTCTCAAGTCAGCCTTGTTGAAAGAGCAGATGAGACAGGTAAATGGATGGAAGGCTGGAGCCTCATGTTCCATTGTATTTTACATCCCTGAAGTCCAAATCGGGAACCCCAGGAGAGGAAACATGATGCTGGCTGGGCCCGCCTTGGACATCAAAGCTTTAAAATAGGAATAATTTTCAACTTAGCCTGTTATAGAAAAATTGAGGAAAATAAACATTTAAAAAAATGTGCTAAAAGATGAACACAGAAGTAAAAAGATTGAGAAACAAAAGGAGAAACTTGAAAAGTTGGTTAGCCAAGATGGAAGCAAGCAAGAACAAGAAAATATAAATAAATAAAGACTGGAATTTTGTTTTTCTAACTATTAAGGCTCATGGTGCCAAAAAATAAATATAAAAATTTGTATATGTTTAAATACCTGCACATTCCTTCTTCTCCATGGTGAGTTACATAATAAAGCAAATTTGTTTCTTATTTAGCATTACCTTGTTTGAGTTCCTGAAAAAAAAAGAGAAAAGAAAAAACTGTTTGACATGAACAACAGACAATATTTTTCCTCAATGTAGTATAAATGTGGAATTAGGAAAATCAGAATGACTTTGTTGCTTATGGTACTGATTATAGAATGTCAGGTGTAATTGTAGAGGGGAAAATTTGAAAGTATCTGAAAACAGGTAGTTGATGTGTCTCTTCTAAGAGAAAACACACACCCACACCTCCTTAAGGCTGAAATTTCTCTCTCTCTCTCTCTCTCTCTCTCTCTCTCTCTCTCTCTCTCTCTCACCCTCTCTCTCTTTTCTTATTGAGATAGACACTGTGGATAGACTCAGTTCCTCGTGTTTGCAAAGGAAACCCTTTAACTACTGAGCCATCCTTAGATGTTAGATTTTAGATTAGAACCTCTGAAATTTCTTCTATTTGCTGTCTATCACATATCAAGCACAGATTTTTTTTTTCATGGTAATGAAAAAAAAAAACAATAAAATGTCTAGTTCTAGCCGGGCAGTGGTGATGCACACCTTTAATTTCAGCACTCAGGAGGCAGAGGCAGGCGGATCTTTGTGAGTTTGAGGCCAGCCTGGTCTACAGAGAAAGGAAAGGCACAAAGCTACACAGAGAAACCCTGTCTCAAAAAACAAACAAACAACAAAAAAGGTCTAGTTTTAATGAACCTTACATTTTACAGGATGATAAATTATAAATTACAAACAAGATAAGTAAAATATGTAGCATGTTTATGAGAAATAAGACGAAGTAAGAAAGAGGACATGAAATATTTCAGCAGAGGGAAAGATAATTACCACACTAAATTCATCTGCTCCAATTGTCAGTTGAACAGCTTCTAGGCTGTAAAAGTCTTGGTCTCAGGCCTTCAGAGATCTGCATCACGTAAGAGGATAAAGGGGAACCCTTGAAACTAACTTTATATTACCCTCAACAGTACTATGCCTGTTGAACTTATCAAAATGATCTTGGGCCTGTTGAACTTATCAAAATGATCTTGGGATCAGCCTCTAGGGATCAGATCAATTCTCTATTTTATAAATGACAAAACAGACCTCAGTGTGTCTAAAACAGGTTCCGTATGTTTAAGGTAGAGGTAAAGTAAGTGTTAAAAAGTGCTGTTCACAGTACAGTCCTCTACCACCACCTGAGAGTTCACAAAAAAGTGAAGACTTTAAGAAAAACACATCGAGAAACTTTTAGAACATTTTGACAGAGAGGTTTTATGTCCATCTCATCTAAAGAAAACAAAAAAAGAAAAGAGAGTTGGAATTTGTATTTTGTTTCATCTCTATATTTTACTTTTAGTGAGTCATTGTTTTTGAATTTTTTTTTTTTTTAAAGAATCAGCATGCAAGAGTTTGGAAAGCCAAAACTATGTTGGCTCTTTTCCATAGGTAATTTGAAAAGCACTGCACTGGAATATTGATCTCTTCACTTAGTTATTCCAAAAGCTTCTACCTGCCATGCTTAAGTGTCTGTTGGACACTAAGTATTGTGTGCAGGAGTGCAGAATCAGAAGTAATGTGTGCCCTCACAAACAACAGAAAGAGATGAAACAACCAAGTTTCAGAAGTAATGTATGCCCTCACAACAAGCAAGCTCTGGGCAGGAGTCAGTGCTTTCCCTTAATCTCTGTGCCTTCCAGGTATGGGAACCAAAACAAGATATTAGAGCAAGTAGCCTCTCACCACCACTGGGATAGGCTCACTTGTAAAAGCAGCAGTTGGGGATATATGTGACTATAATTCTTTTGTGTAGCTGGAGTTTTCCTGCCATGCCCACAGTCAGGACAAATCTTTGTCACCCTCCAGTCCCACAGCTGCTCAGACCCAACCTAGTAAACACAGAGACTTATATTGCTTACAAACTGTATGGCCATGGCAGGCTTCTTGCTAACTGTTCTTATAGCTTAAATTAATCCATTTCCATCAATCTATACCTTGCCAAGTGACTGGTGGCTTACCGGGGTCTTCACATGCTGCTGGTCATGGCGGCAGCTGGCAGTGTCTCTCTGCCTCAGCCTTCCGCTTCCCAGAATTCTCCTCTCTCCTTGTCCTACCTACTTCCTGCCTGGCCACTGGCCAATCAGTGTTTTATTTATTGACCAATCAAAGCAATTTGACATACAGACCATCCCACAGCACTTTTGAGTAAGGACTGATGTCTACCTGTGCATGACCTGGAAGGACAGGACTTGGCTTACTATATTGAGAGTATTCTAAAATGTTGGATAGGAATATTTAGTTTACAAATTCCAAATCTGTTTTAGTCTTCTCGTTTAGACAAGGGGAGAGGGAAGGAGGAAGAGAGAATCATTCATGAATTTTCATCTCTCTTGTCACTGTAACTTTAAATACATTTTTTTAAATTTTGCTTTAATCTTGAATTTAGACCCCTTAGATTAAGTTAAGAATTAGAATGAACAGGGCTGGGACTATGGTTCAATGGTGGAACATGTGCTTAGCATGTGTGAGGTTCTATTCGAAATCCCAGGACTATTTGATTAATTAATTAATTAATTAGCAAGTTTGTTTTTAAAGATAGTTTGAAAGTCTGTAAGTACTTTGGCATTGAATCTATCATATATATATGATAGTTCTCTTCTGAGAACTCTAGAGTCACCTAGCAGTCAGTGCTAATTGATAAACCTAGACAAACAGAGGATTTGTTTGTGGGGGCCCTGAATTCAAATCAAATAGGTAAGGGAAAGCAAAAAGTTCAACTGCTAAACTGAATGAGCTAAGCAACAGATGAAAACGGTATGGCAATGTGTTTCATGTTGAAACAGTGAGAAAATTGTCATGAACAGACATTTGTATTCATTTGTTAGAAAACTAAGAATTTAGTGTGTCTCTAGCATAATTCTGACACCTATCCTATTCTGGGGCAGCAGAATCCTTTTTTTTTTTTTTTAATTGTACTTTGAGAGTTTCCCAGGCAGCTTGCTTCTCCAGAGACCACGGGACAGAGTGATGGAACTGTTTGCAGATTCCGTCTGGCATTCTGTCCCCACAGTGCTCATCATACTCCCATTTCCTTAGCGTCTAGTGACATTTGGTCTTTGGATGCTCACTTGACTATTTGATCCCTGCTCCTCCCTCTAGTGCATTATCTTATTTTATCACAAGGCCAAGACGTTTTGTGAGATAACGCCATCTTTTCACAAAGCTCACTGTGTCAGTTAGGTCTCCTCCCTCAGCAGAGACAATTTGCTCTGGAATGTTAAGTATATTTGATTGTTTCTTTTATGGATCCTGAAGCCCAGAGTCTTAAAAGGAACTTGATTACCCATTTAATAAAGAATGCTATATGTCAACTGAGCCATGTAGCTGTATTTTATAGGCTTTTTTAAGATAAAAAAATTAATTAGAAATTTATTTCTGCTATCATTGAAATTAACTAGTTGAAACTTCCCTTTGAAAGTATGAGCCACCAAGATAGCAATGTTGTGCCCATGAACTCTCAACAACTTGATGCTTGTACAAGGCTTAGAAAGACCACACCAGTCAACATAGATGGAGGAAATTGTCACAATATCCCACAACCAGTCACAGCTGCTGAGGGAGGGCAAAAGAGTTTTTAATTTTACTTTTTGTGTGGTTGGTTGGTCAGTCAGTCAGTCAGTTGGTTAGTTTGTTGGTTGGTCTGTTTGGTTTGGCTTGGTTTTGTTTTTCGAGGAAATGCCCCCAATCCTACATGGTCAGCCTTAAATATGTGCAAATAAGGGCAACACTATCTGGACTCAATAACAGAAGAGGTCATGAATTCAAGGGGATTGGTTGTGGAGGACACAGGAGCACTTAGAGTAGACACAATACAAATAGAATATACTTATGTATAAAATCCTCAGATTAAAACACAAACATATGATCCAGTGCACTTCTAAGTTGCAATAAAGAGTTTCACTAAAGATCACATTCAGGGTGTGGATGGATTCCAACAACCTCTTTTAGAAGATGTCCAGTGTGGAAAGATGCAGGTAGGTCTAGATAGAAATGTGAAGAAGGCTGAGACAGTTAGGCGCTGTCTCGGTTGCAACACACTGTTAATATGAGATTAGACATTTCTTCAAGTTCTTGCACAGGCTCCTCAAGCTGTTGCACATTGCAGAAATACTCAAGTCTCCCTGTGACTCTGCACTTGACACCTCTAGATCTAACTCCCCTTCCCCCGATAAGCTCCTGTCATGTGTGCTTTCTACAGAGTTTGTATGTGCCCCCCACACACACCCTGTAGGAGCAGAGTTGGTCCCTGTCTGAGGATGGGTGCTGTTTGAGGAGGTTTAGGAGATATGATCTTCTGGAGGAAGTCTATCACTAGAGGCAGGCTTTGGGAGCTTAATGTATCACTCTACTCTCAATTCTTTCTCTGTTTACTGCTAACAGTTCAAGATATGAGCCTTCAGCATCCTGATCCAACCTGCTTCTTGCTACTGTTTCCCCACCATGACAGACTCTTATCTTTCTTTCATAAGCCTAATTTATTTTATAAGCCTAAATAAGTCCTTCCTACTATAAATTATCTTCGCCATGGTACTTTATCATAGCAATAAAAAAAATTAACTAATGTATAATCTTTGTTCTCCTAGTCTCTGATAAACCCATTCCCATGCCTGGGCCTTTGAGCATTGACTCCCTTTCCCATAGAACAACCTGCCCCAGAACTGCATCCTAAAGGTCTTGCTCCAAAAAGAGCTGTGCCTGGAGGTCCCTGTTTCTGTCCCATCCCATTCCCCAGTCACTCTAGTCCTTTTTTCATATCAATATCTGAAATATTATTTATTTTATTGTATTTTCTGTCTTCCTCAAACAGGCTGTAGACTTCACAAATAAAAGACCTTGACTTCATAGGCTAGTGCAACAACGTGGAGGCTGAAAATGCCTGCCACTAAGCTTGGTAACCTGATTTTGATCTCCATGACCCACATTGTGGAAGGAGAGAAGTGTCCTCTGACTTTCATACATGTCCAACCACCTGACACACAGACACATATAAATAAAATGTAATTTAAAATATGACTTCTCCTCATCTATAATATTTCTGGCAATTAGAGAAGTCCCTGCCCAAAAAAGTGCTTAATAATTATTAGGTAAGTCAGTGCATTCATATTTATTTATAAGAAATGCTGAGCACAGTATGTGGTAAGAACAAAAAGACTAGGCAATTACTGGCAGGTGTAACATCCACTCTCCTGTTCTGAGGAAATAATGCCTCCCTATACAGAAAACCTCAGCCCTGTGATTAACCTGCCCCCTCCCCTAATCTACCCTTGGGCAAGATGGCTCATTCCTAAGGGAATCATGGAAGGAATCTACATCCCTTCATTACATGAGCGGTTGCTTAATTTTTTCCCCATCATCCCTTGTGCCACTATCCGTAAAAGACTTCAGATGTGGTGTGTTCTCCATACTAATACATGTCCTAGTGACTAGTCTTCTCTGTTTGGAAAAACCTTCAGTAAAACACAGGATGACTCAATAACTTGATCTTCTTCCTATGGTTTGGAGAATGCTCATTCATCCCACATGTATGTATGGAGAAGAAGGCACTATGTCCCAGGCACCTTTCTAAATAATGGTAATAAAACATTCCAAAACTATCAAAATCTTCTGTTTTCACATGAGCCCCATTCGAGTAGAAGCAGAGACAAGTGAAATCATTTGAAGTGACCTCTATATGCTCAGTGTAGTAAGTGCTACTGAGAAAAATGTGACCTGATATGGGATCAAGCAATGCATCATGGGAAGGGGTTTCAGTTTTAACAGGATGTTTGCAGGTGCTTCCACTGTGTCAATAAATTTTCTGTAGATTTAAAAGAGATGGGAAAGCAAGTCATGTGGTTAACTGAGGGAAAAATGTCCAAGACAGGAGGAAAACTGGTAAAGAGAGGGCAAAAAAAAAAAAAGTGATGGTTGAAGAGAAGTGAGCAAAGTCGCAGGGTCAGTGAGCTAAGGAAGCAGAGGAAGGAGGGGTAGAGGGATGAGAAGGGGTAGGATCATGGGGCTGTAGGGGTGTGTGGCTGTGGGTGGTTCTTACTCTGAGATATACAGAAGGTCTTCAGAAGACTTCGGGTGAAGGACCAACTTGATCAGCCTTGGTTTAGGAGGCTGACTCTGCTGGTAAGGAATAGACTTCAGGAGAGCAACAGCATGAGTGAACATGCCAGGAAGTATGCACCATAATCTAAGAATCCGCAGAGGGACTTTGAATGAGGATGGCAATCTGACAATAAGCGTTTGGATTTGGGATGTTGGTTGACACATCATCCAGCTTCACAGGAGAGGAAGCTCACATTGTAGTAGGGGTAAAGCACAGCCTCTAACCCAGTCCTGAGTCCAACATCTCCTTCATACTTAGGTATATGAGAGTTAGTGACTCTCCCTAAATCACAGCTTGTTTTCTAATTAAAAATGGGAGAATGAATGACTATTAGCTGAGTTGTTCTAGGTATTCTAACAGAGACAAAACTTCAAAATGGCTCTAACAAGATATAATTGTATATCTAAATCATGAAGAGTCTAACAGGAATTTCTGCACCCTTGTGTCTCATCCATAAAGAGTCATTCAGAAGCCCAAGCATCAACTCATGCATGGGTACAGAACTCATGCACTGTTCAAAACTTAGATCTGAGGTCTTCCTCGGCATACATTTCCAAATAGCAAATTAGAGCATACAAGGAGGTTGATTTGTGGCAGCACATCTACCCAGCTCCCCATTCCTCACAGCTGAAGTCATTACCCAGTCACACAGTCACCCCAACTGCAAGACAGGCTGGGATGCTTCCTGTCATCCTGCACATGGAGAAGATGGGCTGGGTGAGCAGCTGACCTGTCTTTGGAGACTCCTGTGAGTACAAGGCAAAATCTGTAAAGGGCTTAACCCCAGGCCTTTCAGGGCCTGTGCCTGTTAAGAGTTTCAGGGGTACAGAATGCCAGATCGATCTCCACAGCTGCTTCTTCCACCATCCCATTCAGACTGACTTTTGCCTGTCTTGTTGAATGAAAGCTGATCCTATATATCACAAAATTCCCCATTTTAACTGTACAATTAATTTCAGTCAATTCATAGTTTCACAACTACCAAAAGCAATGACAGAGCATTTCTACTAGCCAAAAATGTCCCTCATGCCCATGGACAGCCATCCCCACCTCCTACAGTCAGCCACAGGCATCACATCCCTTTATTCTCCTACCATGAAGATGTGGAATTTAAATATGTTTTTACATAAGTGAAATCATACAGTAGATGCATGGACCTGCTTATATCAATTAGCTGGGTTTTTTTTCCACAAGATTCATCTCTGTATGGAATGTACTAGTAAGGCGTACCTTGTGCTTGTGTAAACAATGGAAATATCACACTCTTGTTTATTCACTTATCAGTCAGTGAGCATTTGGACTGCTTCTAGAATTTGGCCATTGTGAATCATTTTATCTGTGCTACTCATCTTTGCAATGGTAGTCAGATCCTACCCTCAAGGTGGCTTTGTACAAAGATGTGGTGGCCTTTAAAGTCACACAGGAGAACAGAAAGATGAGATTGGTCACTAAGATGATATGGACTTGTGTCTTGCTTCATTTTTGGACCTCCTGAGATTGAAGACTCACTTCCTTCTTGGTGGTGGTGAGAGCCTATAGGGGTATTTAGCGTACTGATTCTCTGAAGATGTAATCTCCCATCCTCTTTACGCTCAAGTGCCTTTTTGTAATAAACTTAGAGCTTCTTGTTAATCTCTTCACAAACCAGGCCCAAACTAACCATATCTATATGTGGAGTCTTTCACCAACACTCTTAAGAGTGTTTCAGTGTGTAGTTTGGGGGAAGCCATTTTTCCCTCAAACATCACTCTTTCCTACTTGCCCACAAAGCTGGATTCTTCTCCCTCAAAAGTACTGGCTAGAAATGGCTACCTTTCCTTCTAGATCCTATGTGTTCCTCTCCATAGGAAGTTTGACAAACATATTTCCCTAGCTATCAGAGATAGCATAGTGGCCTCCTCCCTCTGAGTCTGTCATCTTAGGCTGAGGTGAGGTGTTACTAGTTGGACAAGGAACTGCTCCTCACACCTCATTGCTTAAGTCAATCCAAATATAACTGGAAAAACCATTATGGTGTCTAAATAGACCACATTCAAGTTCTAGTCACCAACCCTACCTTTGCTTTTTGTACAGCTAACATTTCAACTTTCTGATTCCTACATCTAGCTCTCAGCTGCCATTGAGAGTAAAGGAGTAAAGGGTGAGATTAACTCCCTCAGGCTGGGAATATGTTTAGACAGACCAACTTGCAGTCTCTTTCATTTGCCTTAAGACTAACCACTCAGGAATGTCTTATGACTACTGCCCTATCCCTTAACAAGAGTTCACCCAATCACTTGTGGGTTTCCCAAAAGAATCTGTTCATTTTCTTCCTCTGAAGGAATAAATTATAGTCTGATCCTGCCTCATATACTACAGTAGTCACTTGTTCAGTCCCTGAGATTGCCAAATGGATGTTGACCCAGTTGGGTAGTTTTAACTGTCCAATCGTTTGGATTGCCAGTGTTAAAACACTGAAGTGGTCTGATTACTTAGACCAAAAATGTCTGACTTAACCACAATGAAATCTGAAACATCCAATGAGAAACAAAGTTTTGGGATCCATTAGATGTGTCCACAAGTAAGCTTAAGCATCAACAATGCCTACACACTCCTCTTCCTTTTCTCTCTCTCTCTCCTCTGTCCTTCTCCCTCTTTCCACCCATCTCTCATGATGTATCTCTACTCAAATTTTGTCTCTTTATTTACATTTTTACCTCACTCTTTTCTGTCTCCCTCTCAGAGATCAGCAAATATTCAGAATGACAAAATAGTATTTTTATTGGTAGTATTTGTACTGGGTAGCTGTTCCAGCTTTGACCTGGAAGTACTACCCCCATGGAGGCTTCTGGTAACTGTATGCCTACAAGGTGGGGCCAAGACAGGAGACCTTTAGACCTGAGATCCAGAGGTGCTGGCTCTCTTGGTTCCTGGATCCTGGACACTGGAAGTAGACTGAGCAGAGTTCTCCAGAGAACACCACTGGACTACACTATACCTTTCCTGGACCCTGTAACCTATTCCTTTACTTGTAAGTTACCCCACAAAATAAACCTCCCTTTTAATTACATAGAATTGCCTTAATACTTCCACCAGTAAGCATTACTCACTTTACACATCAAAATCTAAGGAAGATGAAAGAGACATGCTTACACTTAAATGCATTTGATTTTGTTAGAGTCAAGATGCATCCATGATCTACTTTATCCTTCATAAGGAAAAAGAATTTGATCTTCACAGAAAGAGTTGAGATGTAAAAAAATTCCAGTCAAACACAGCAGCTCCTGGTGAAATACTGGCATAGGGTGAGCTTCCTCATAGCCCTTAACATCATCTAAATCTTTACAGTAACAACTCAGAGATTGCCCTGTTTATTTACAACCCAAGCTTATCCTCTTGACCTCTTTACTCTTAACTCAGCTTCAGCTGTGAGTGCTTCTGCCATGGATGTTTGGACCAAGTTCCTCAGAAAGTGGTAAATCATTAAGTCTATGAAATTACAAGACACAAGAATGATTACTACATTAAGATGAAAGCTGAACTATTAGAAGTAGCAAGAGATACATTGAATATTTAGAAGAGGAAGGTCATTTATCCTCCACTATCAATTAGCCTTTGAAATCCTGAGGTCATCCTCAAGACTAGAAAGTTAAAGTCATAAGTATCTTTCCATCTTCCCCCAGAATCTGTTCTTTAAGTTTCATAAGCTCAGAAGTCACAGATGAGGTATACCAAGAAGAGCAAGCCTTGTCAATCACACAACAGGTGTTAAGTAATCACCCGTAATGGCTCACAAGTTGACATTGCTGACCACAATTCCACACTACAAAATATCTTTGCTGTTCTGGATGTTGAATCATCTGGAGACCTCTCAGGGGGACTTGACTGATCAAAATATATTAGCCTAGAAATAATCCATAAGTTCTCATCTTCTGTTGAAACAAAAGCAGAACCTCTTTTCCAAAGCAACATATCCTTAGACATAAATTTTGAAGTCGATACCTTTGAAATATACATATTGCTTTAACTCAACAGCCTTTATAATCAAATTTCTCTCTCCAGTTAAAAATCCCAAAGACAACACAATCCAGATTCTCTGTGTAATATCCATCTTTATGTGGCTTATTTTTTACTGTCTCTTTAAAGACTTTATTTTTTAAAACTATGTCCATATTCATTTTCCTCTATCTTCCAAGCCCACATACATCTTTATACACACTGTAAGCCATTTAAAGTCTTATTCCATCTGAATCTGCCTTATTGTGAATCTGTTGCTTTAAACTGCAGTGGCTAGTACTGAAGCTGCAGCCTTGGCTGCTGATTCTGCCTATCTCAACTTTTCAGGAGCCATGTTCTCTGCTGACTCTGGGAGGCAATGGGTCCATGCCTGCATCTAGCAATGTATAGCCCAGAAATCTTTTTTTTTAATCTAGCAAAAGCTAAATCTACCACATGGCATACTGCATGGCTTGGAGATGCCTCTGTGTACCATGGCAGGAATTCACCATGCTGCAGGTCAAGCCCACATGCCAAGAACCTGCTATAGTGTAGCTCAAGCTCACAGGCTACAGCTGGCCAGAGAGACACATTTAGGAAGCTGTTTTTAGCTCCGTCTTAGAATTTTTTTAAGTTCTCTCAAGTTTTAGGTGGAAACTCTTGTCACCATGTCTGGACACCATTTTTAATCAGATGATTTTCTTCAAACCCTCCAGGCCCCATAGTCCACAGCTGCTTATAAAATAATCACTCTGAGACTTAACATTATTTGTAACTGCTTGGCTTATTCAGGCTTATCACTGACTAGCTCTTACACTTAAATTAACCCATAATTATTATCCATATTTAGCCACATGGCTTGGTACCTTTTCTCAGTTCTGCCTTGTCATCTTGCTTCCTCTGTGTCTGGCTAGTGACTACTCCTGACTCAGGCCTTTCTCTTCCCAGAATTCTTCTCATCTGCTTACCCTGCCTATACTTCCTGCCTGGCTACTGGCCAATCAGTGTTATCTTTATCAACCAATCAGACAAATACATATTCACAGCATACAGAAAGAGACTGCCAGGCATTCTTCAGGACACAGAGAGAAGCAACTAAGAGACTCTAGGCCTATAGGCTGAAGATGGATGCCCCAACATTACATAAGAACTTTGGATGATTGTCCAGGCAGTCAGCTGTCTCTATCATTTCCAGAATTTTGGAAGTTGCTTACAATGCATTTCCTGTTTACTTAGGTAATATTATATCCTTCTGGGGTCTTCGATGTAGTTGAAGACTAGATAGTTATAATATTCCTTGGTTACAAGAAAAGATAAATTAGATATGAAACTTTAGACTTATAAATATAGGATAGATAGAATATTTTCTTTAATTTTGCCAAATATGAATGGACTAGATATTATAACTGTAATTTCTGCTTGATAACTGTTCTATTATATGTAATTTTACATGTTAAAGTTAAACCCTTTTTTTTTTATTAGACCGAAAAGGGGAAGTGCTGTGGGATGTCTTTCTGTATGCTGTGAATATGTGTTGCTCTGATTGGCTGATAAATAAAGCTGTATTGTCCTACAGCAAGGCAGCTTAGAGGCAGGCAGGAAATACAAGCAGATAGACAGGAAGAAGAAAGGCAGAAGGGGAATAGATACAACCCAGCTGCCCAAGGAGCAACATGTAATGGGACACAGGTAAAGCCACGGAACATGTGGCGATACATAGATTAATAGTTATGAGTTAATTTAGGATATAAGAGCTAGTTATCAAGAGGCCTACCATAGACCATACAGTTTGTAATAATATAAGCCTCTGTGTGTTTACTTGGGTCTGAGCAGCTGCAGGACCAGGCGGGATCCAGGAAAACCTCCAGCTATAGAAGATAACCATGAATGACCCAGCCTTTGAGATACTGGACCATCAAAGAACATTCCTCTCAGTTCTACTGAAAATAATGATGTTCAAGACACAACAGAGCTGGATCCAAAAGGGGTTGATGGCACACAAAATTCTCTAATGTGTATAAAAAGAATGGCACAAAGGGTCTTAATTAAAACACTGTGATATTTAGAAAGCACTTTCTATTACACAACAGATTGCCCAGGACTTCAAATGGTTTTGTGAAACATGGAACAATTTAATCACACGATCATTAATGCATTGCAAATTGATTTTGTTTCAGTTCCTTTTGATTCCTTTTAAAGTAAACTGACTCAGTGTCCGGCTGTCAAGACTCACTCTAAGGCACCATGTGGTTTGAATATTTTATTCTGTGTTTTTCTTAAACCTGAAAAACTAAGTAGAGAACAAGAGATGGAAAAACTTTTGTGGTGATGTATTAGATTTGCACATTTTGTTTTAATGATAATTGATATAAGATGATCAAGTACAAGACTCCCAGACACAATGCTGAGAAAAGACCCTAGTATAGAAAGATGAGCATCTAAAGGACTCAAAAACTGTTCATTAATGATACATGAGAAACCAGTGAGATGGCTCAGTAGGTAACAGTGCCTGTCACCAAACCTCATGACTTGAGTTTGATCCTGACTGACAGTGGGAAAAGAAAACTGATTCCTGAAAATTGTCCTCTGACCTCCACACATGTGTGATTGCGTGCGCATGTGCACATACACACACACACACACACACACATCATTGTATTAAAAAATATTTTTAAATAATGGTACTTGGCTCCAATATTAATTCCCAGTCTAAAAGATTCCATATCTAAGAATATCAAATGTTTTGGTCTAGGATTATATCCTTCAAACTTTATTAAAAACAGTTTTACTTATTATACTGAGGTCATATAATTATCATCACAGTTTAAGCTTGATATAAAAATGTTCTCTTGTTTAGCATTAACATGTGAAAATTCATATGGTGATGATATATTAAGTAAACAAATACTCTGGAACTGGTGCTCCTCTTTTTGTTTTTTTTTTTTTTATGCAGTGGCCCCTGCAAGTGATTTTATTCCTTAGAAAGATAAAACAAGGGAAGAAAATGTGCTGACTACCCGGAATGTGTTCTGTAAAGTTATAATGATGTAGGCAAGTAGAGTCCTTGTGATACTCAGCTTTCTATTACTGACAATATACCTGAGATAATTACAATGAGAAAAGATATATTATGGCTCATTGTAGATGAATTTCTAAACAGTCTTATTAAATAAGAAACACAGAGCCAAATACAGGGGTAATAGCCTAAGAGGTCAGAGAAATAGCAAATAGCCACAACTAGCCATAGCTTACCACCACATTGTAGTTTCCCAAGAGAGAGCTTCTTCCTGTCTAACCTATGCTTTTATTGCCTTCTTGTTCTGCCTTGCCATTGGCTCTAAGCCCAGCCACATTACTTCCTCATCACTGCCTGTCTATACAGACCTCTAGGTCTCTATGGTTGGTACTGGGATTAAAGGCATGTGTCACCACGCTTGGCTGTGTCATTGAACACACAGAGACTCTGCCTGCCATGTATAGCTGAAGTTATCCTGGTCCTGCATAGCTCCTGTGGCTGCTTGGACCCAAGTAAACACACAGAGTCATATATTAATTAAAACTGCTTGGCCATTAGCTAAGGCTAACTATTGACTAGCTCTTCCATTTAAATTAACCCATAATTCTTATCTATGTTTAGCCACATGGCTTGGTACCTTTTCTCAGTTTTGCCTTTACATCTTGCTTCCTCTGTGTTTGGCTGGTGACTCCTGACTCAGCCTTCCTCTTCCCAGAATTCTCCTCATCTGCTTATCCCATCTATACTATACTTCCTGACTGACTACTGGCCAATCATCATTTTATTTATCAACCAAATCAGAACAACACACATAGCATACTTAACAACATTCCCATCAGCCATGTCATCAGATTAAGGGTGTGTGCCACCACCGCCTGACTTCTGTTTATGGCTCACTATGAACTCTGATCTTAGGCAAACTTTATTTATTAACATACAAATAAAATATCACATTTCAGAACAAATAAAATATCACCACAGCTCATGATTTTACACTGTCAATCAATGGTCGTTTGGCAATATTGCTTTTGGTCCTGCATAGAAGAATAATGTGTCATGGGGAGTGTGGTACAACAAAGCTACTCATCTCATGATAGCCAGAAAGGAGAGAGACAATTGAGAGTTGAGGGTTTGTTTCCCAATATTCCCTTCAAGATCACTCCACCCCAGGCTAGAGAGATAGCTCAGTAGAGGAAGGGTTTGCTACAGAAGTGTGGAGACCTGAATTCAACTCCTTAGCACCCACATAAAAGCCAGTTGTACCTATAGCCCTAACACTGGGAGAAAAGGGAGCCAGGAGGAACTTGAAGGCCAGCCAGCCAAGCCTAAGCCATGAGCCCAAGGTTTAGTAAGAAAGACCCAGTCTCAAATGTACCAGGCTTTGTGGACTCCCTGTGGAAGTCCTTACTCTTTTGGAGGAGGGGATGGGGGGAGCAGGCTGAGGGGGAATGAGAGGAAGGATGAGAGGGAAATCTGTGATTGGTGTGTCAAATGAATAAAAAGTTCTTAAAGAAAAAAGAAAAGGAGAGAGAAAGAGAGAGAGAGAGAGAGAGAGAGAGAGAGAGAGAGAGAGGTCCAGTCTCAAAAATAAGGTAGAGAGTGATAGATTAAGACACCTGATGTCGATATCTGGCCTCCACATGTGCATGCACAGGTGCATAACCACACATACACATGCACACACACACACACACACACACACACACACACACACACACACTACATATCAACACACACAAATGAAACAAGAGTGTGCCTCCAATAACCTACCTTCTTTCCATTATACCCCACCTTCCAATGGTTCCATAAGCCTGTAAGACTTTAACATATGAGCCTTTGGGGGATACTTCAGATCCCAAGCATACAATCCCTCCCACAGCTCATTCACTTACAGATACAGAGCGAGTTGCTTACACTGGAACAACTTGTTGCTCAATTGCTTGTGGATAGCATCTTACTATGTATCCCTGGCTGGCTTGGAATTAGCTATGCAAACCAAGTCGACTTCAACTTTGCAACAATTCTCCTGTCTCTGCCTCCTCTGTTATAGAATTACTAGAGTAGAGCACCATGCTCAGCTTCTTCACTCATTTTAATATAGAAAATTGTAAACAGTAGCATAGAACACGCCCCCAAGATCATCACATGCAATAATTAACAAATGAAGACATCTGAATTTCTACATTAGCTCTGTTGATGTAGCCTTTATGTCTACTGATAATTTTCACATTATTGAGAAATAACATATTACTGAAGAAGTATCCCTAGTCATAGTTTGCTACATCTATCTCCACAGGAAATCTCTGTTATTTTGGTAGAAATCGGGGGAGTTGTTTTTATATATTTTTAAAATTTAGTATATGTGTATTTACATCATTTTCTTCCTCCACACTTCTTGTGGCCACCGTCTCCCTCTCAAACACATGGCTTCCTTTCCATTAGTTATTATGCTGCATATATACCTACAAATGAGTAATTATATAAATATCACCTGCTGATCCATTTAATACTGCTTTTTTTGTTCTCCTATTAGATTTTTTTTTGTCTTCACAGAGTTCAGTCGTTCCAGATGGAAATAACTGGATACAATACATTGCACTATTTTATCCTTGAGTATATGTTACTGTTCACCTATTAGATTTTTTGATTTATCAATACTAAACCACGTATACATAGCTCTTCTTCTTAATTATGATCATCTCTTCATTATATGCTGCATTATTATTCACTCTTCTATTGACATGTATTTAGGTATTTTTCAGTCTTCACTTTTAAAATCAGTGTTATGCTATTTACAAGTGTCTTTCTGTGCATACATGCCAACAGATCCTCTGGGTTACACACCAAAAATGCAGCTGCTAGATTGCCACATGTGTATATTTCTAATGATACTGTTGTCAGATTACATTCCAAAACTTATGCTCCTTTCAGTACTCTGGGAGTTCCCTTTTTCTTTAAGTCTTCACTTCATATTTTCAGATCATAAACGTTTAGAATTTTCAGAGGTTATTTTATTTATTTATGAGACAGGGTCTTGCTATGTAGCCCAAGGTCACCTACAACTTGCTTTGTAGCCCAGACTTGTCTCAAACTCTCAGTGCCCTGGCCTCCACCTCTGAAGTACCAGGATTATGGTCAAGTGCCACCATCCCCAGAGAGCTTTCAAGTTCTTTTAAATCATTGATATTTTTTCACAGTTTCACATATGCATATCTTCCATATTGTCCATTCTCACCTCTCACCTCCCTACCACACTTATGTTCCCTTCTCCTTACCCACAAATCTCTCTCTTGGAATGATGTCTATTCATTTTGTTTTGTGACCTACCAAGTGCTGTGGGATGTTCTGTATGTCCTGTGGGAGCCCGTTCTTGGGTTCCTCATGGCTTTACCCAGCAGGTCCACATAGAGGATGATTAGGACCACAGGCCTGAGTGCAGGTGTCTGAAATGGTCTGCACTTGGCTGTGCTGGGGGATGGTCTGTATGTCAAGTTGCTCGGATTGGTCAATAAATAAAACCTGATTGGCCTTGGCTAGGCAGGAAGTATAGGCGGGACTAACAGAGAAGAGAAATAAAAGAACAGGAAGGCAGAAGGAGACTGCCTGGATTTATGAAAATGGATTAATTTAAGATATAAGAACAGTTAGTAAGAAGCCTGCCACGGTCATACAGTTTGAAGCAATATATAAGTCTCTGTGTTTACTTGGTTGGGTCTGAGTGGCTGTAGGACTGGTGGGTGACAAAGATTTGTCCTGACTGTGGGCAAGGCAGGAAAACTCTAGCTACAACCAAGATTAGCCTTGGTCATCTGTTAGACTGTAGATTTGGAGTTATCTGTCAGAGAGTGGTGAGATCAGCAGTGAGTACATAATTATTTCCGCTTTCTCAGAGTCTATCCACAGCCAATAGTAGAGAGTCCCTATGAGTCTCTTCTCATTCCTTGACTATTGTTCATAGGGCTGGTCCATTGTGAATCCAGTGCAGGTGACCACAGTTCATGTCACTTGATTTCGATGGTTATATTGAGTCTGAGGAATTGCATTTCACAACTCTTCATCCTATCTTCTTGGCTTCACATACTTCCCACCCCTCTTCTCCAGTGTTCCCTGAGCCTTAGAGGAGGAGGTATAAGTGGCTTATTTAGAGCTGGACCCACCTCCATCACTTATTTTCTACATATTGGGCAGCTGTTTGGCAGTTCTTGGCAATGGGTACTGCTAACCCATTTTTTAATGGAGTTATGTTTTACTATTACTTCAGCTGTAATTTTTTTCATTACTAAACTTGCATAGGTGACTAGCTATGACTTCTCTTTTCTGAATTTCATCTTTGTGTCCTTTGTTCATTGTTATGAAATCAGAAAACAGACTGAAAGACTAGGAACAAAAATGATAGTAATAGTGATCTGTTATTTCAAATAATTTAAATATGCTCATACGCATGTGTTAAGTATTAATATGCATGTTCATATAGTAAATATAATCAAATACATCCTGTAACTTTCATTCATCTCTTCTGTATTTCATATGCTCAGAATAGATCTAAGAAGTTTTGAACCACCAGAAGAATGGCATTCAAATTCTTAGGTCCTTGAAGGTCAACAGTAGACTTCTCTGATTCCTCTAAAAACAGATTTGGGACTTCTGAAATAAGGGCAACAAGGCTGTTTCAGATGTGCATTGTTATTTCTGTGTCCACTACATTTGCACATAGGGCAAATCATTTATGTCTTCAACATAATACATGAACTTGATAATTAGACTTTTTGTTCCTTTTTTCCTTCTTATAGTTTGAGTATCAAGAGTATGAAGTTATAGCAGCTTTAAAAATTGAGTTAATTAACTTTTTCCTTCTATACTTTGAAAGTATAATGTCAAAATTATCTGTGGCTTAAAGCTTTTCTAAGACTCTTTGATAGAACTTGAGTGAGATAAATAGGAGTGAGCTGTGATTATTGACTGAATAGTTTGCTGGTTGTTAGTCCATTCAACATTGCTTCTTTTTGCATTTTGATTAATTTTACTTCCTTTAATGTGATTGTTGGAATTGTTGAACATCATGATATTTCCTATTTCTTGAATATTTGCTCTTTTTCTTTTATTACTCTCATCTTCATACTTTTACCATTTTGACTCTTTTATTCTTTTACTACATGATACAGGGAAATGCTTGACTTGCTAATTTTCCATCTTTTCTTTTACATTTTATGTATAAAGTCAGTCCTGAATATTTAGCCCATACCTTTTTATAAATATTTCACAATACTTTAAGTATATAACACAATTTTTCATTATAGTACTTTTAACCAGTTAATCATTTGAATTTCTTGTGACTTTCTAAACATGAGACATTTTAGTATGCTTTCTTATGACAGTCAATTTTACTGTATGTTCAGGAAATTAAAGTTTCGTTTTACCAACTGCTTGGAATTGATGGTTATTTCTTATAACCTAATATAAGATCAACTTTTCTTTTTTTTTTTTTTTTTTTTTTTTTTGGTTTTTTTCAAGACTGGGTTTCTCTGTGTAGCTTTGCGCCTTACCTGGAACTCGCTTTGGAGACCAGGCTGGCCTCGAACTCACAGAGATCCCCCTGGCTCTGCCTCCCAAGTGCTTGGATTAAAGGTGTGCGCCACCACAGCCCAGCCAACTTTTCTTTTAATATGAAACACTTCATGAATTTGCATGCCATCCTTGTGTAGGGATTGCTAATATTCCAATTTTAGTGTATTCCAACTTTGTGCTGCTGAAGCAAGCACAAAGAAATACCTTTTTTTTTTTTTTTTTTTTTTTTTGAGACAGGATCTCTCCCCACAGCCCTGGCTGTCCTGAAACTCACTATGTCAACCAGGCTGGCCTCAAACTCACATAAATCTACCCACCTCTCCTCCAGAGTACTTGGATTAAAGTTGTGTACCACTACCTTGTGCCACAAGATTAACTTTCATAACTATATCTGCATGCTGAAAAGTTGGTTTCAATTTTTGTGTTCATAGCTGTGTGTATATATTAGCTGACCGCAATAACCTTAGAAAACCTAACATTGACAAAATGTCCACTAAATTTAATTAAGCTTTTACTATACTGTTCTCAGCACTTTGCTTTTTTAATTCGTTTAATTTGGGGTTTCTCAAAATGCTGTGACCATTCAATATAGTTCCTCATGTCATGGTGACCTCCAACCATAAAATTATTTCATTGCTACTTCATAACTATAATTTTGCCACTGCTACAAATCACAATGTAAGTATCCGATATGCAGGGTATCTTCTATGTAACCCCTGTGAAAGGTTTATTTGACCCCTCCAGGGGTTGTGACCCACAAGTTGAGAACCACTGATTTAATTGGTGAAAAATTAGTGTTTTCTGGGTGAAAAGCTGAGTGGAGAGATTAGTCTGTTCAAGTACACTCCTAGAAAGAAGTATGCTGGTTCCAAGGTATTCCTCCTTTATTCTCAACCCCAAATTCTTAATCACAATTCTGAGAATAGAATAAGGACATCCCCTTGGACTCCTACTGCCACCCTGGGATGCAATTTTAAACTGCAATGACCTTATTACAACTGTATTCCCCCTCCTTACCAGTGCAGAAGGAAGAACTCACTTTCCCCAAGTTTGTGCCCTCTCCACCTGCTACTCATAGAAATTAAAATAAGCCATGATTGGATTCACCTGTGAGCTTTGAAATTCGATACACTAGTTGATTCAAATTTATTTTAAATAATCCTTTTCTTAAAAGATAAGAACTCATAGCTTTCCAACCACAGATAGCTATGATCTTCCATGATCGCCTTAGGAAACCAGGACCCTAAAGGCTATAAAGGCCCACAGTTCAAAGACATGTGGATAGTCTGAGGGGGCGTGCTAACTCCACAGGATTTCTAGTTAATCTCCTCCATAAAATTCCAGTGGTGATCTGACACCTCTGTGACATTGAAGAGATTTAGTTTAAAATTTTGCTTATCAGTTAATGCAGGGATATTATTTCTTCAAAAAGGTTAAAATAACAAGAGAATATTTTAATGGGCATAATTTGATTCAGCAACACAAAGCTATCATTTAGAAACATGTATAAATCAAACTTAATAGAGTCCGTCAAGTCTACTTGAAACTGCTTCTTTACATTTTATAATTTCCTTAATTTTCTATTTACTTTGTTGCCACACGTTGTTGTGTTTGACTTTTATATTATGGCTTCCAAACTGTGTGACAGGGGTGCCTCGGACCCGTGCCATGGATGCCTCCCAGAGCTCCAAGTGTACAAGATGGGGAAAGTCCCAGCTGTTGGAAGCTCCAGGCCACCACACCCACCTTCCTTTCCTCAGCCAGAGCTCCTCAGCTTTCATCTGCAGTAAACCCTGGGCTAAGAAAGAAGATTGCCCCACAGACATGTTTAGAATGACTTATTCAAGGAATATGTCTGCTTATCTAAGTATGTAGGTTTTTTGTAAACCTCCAAGGCCCTGGTCGGTTTAAAAGCAGTAGGCTACACAATCCAATATCACGTGTAAAAGGTCTGCTTCTCTGAGAGAAAACCATTTCTCAAACAAGGCAGAATAAAAATTATGCAGCGCTACATTTATTTATTTGATGACTTACACAGAGTTTATTGCCTTGAGAGCTGAGCTAGAAACATCTTCTGGAAGTACCCCAGGGTGCTCTAAAGAACCCATGTAATTCATCCTGAGCTTTTAGATATTTCTGACATCTTCAATTTACTTGGCTTTGGTCCTGATACTTAATACTTGGTTCTTTTTCTAGCTGACACAAATAATATATAAATACTCATAAACACACACAAGTTATTTGAAATCCACATTAGACCTGTGAATCAGTTCAACAAAAGCCACATTTCATGGCTCCTTGCCTCCATGTGCCTTTGTTGTGTCATGGATTAAATCATGAAGCATTTAGCATTAATGAGATATGTGTTCGGATTCAAGCCTCTTTCTGGTAATGGTGCCAAGGTTAGAATTGAACAAGAGTTATGGCTGTGAGCTCTGGAGTTTGAACTTTTGCTCTTTCACTTACTGGCTGTGAGACCCAGAGAAAGCAATTTAAATTCCCTGTACCTCAGAGGCAATAATGATACCTACTTCATTGGACTGTTATGAAGATCAAAAGCAAAATATGTGCAGGAAGGTATGGAGAATTACACATCACATATCCTGCGCGCAGAGTACAGACTCAGTCTGTACACGGCTCAGGTCATGAACTATGTGATATAAGACCCCTAAATTTTATTGTTCAAAGAATGAAGCACAATTCCACATAAAATACAACTAACTGATCTGTGCTGTAATAATGGCAGTTTATAGTTACAAATGAGCTAGTATTACATGCACATATTTAAGAAATGTTCGCAAACATTCAGTTTTTCAATTTTTAACTAATAGCTTAGTTAATGCACAGTATTTTAAAATTTGTGAAGTTGTATTTCTCTACCATCTTCTTGAACCCACCCCCAAACACTCATATTTGACATTCATTCATCATTGAACATGAGCCATACTTAGTCCATCTATCATCTGTTTAATTCTATAGGTTATCTATCTTCAAAGCAAAAATTTCAGAAGAAAATCCAGAGACGTATATAGATGCTGCTCAACCAGACTTGACTTGGCAGTAAGCCAAGGTTTGAACACACACCTTTGGTATACTTTGGTTTTTCCTTAGGTTTAGACTGTTAATTTCCTTCCTGTTTCAATGTCACCATCATCCTGTCCTCGAAAGCAAATCCACTCAGAAGAGTCTTGCCACCTAAGAAGAGTTAGTCCCCATCAGCCCCCTCCCCCCATCCAGTGCCAAGAAAGGACCATAAATTAGATAAGAGAACTGGAGAGAAAGAAGAAAAACAGTTGCTGTCATTGTTAAGTGAGAATCAAAACAAAGACATACAAATGACATCTGGGGTTAGAATACTCCAAAAGAAACAATATTTACCAAGTGAGATCATTTGAACTACTACAGAACACTTGATCACTTTTGCTATGGATCTGAAATGTCCCTAGGGGCCTGTGTAATAAAGGCTTGGTCCCCAGCGTCTGGCAGGGCTGAGAGGTAATGCAACCTCATAATGGCCTTCATGCCACTGTGGAAGATTTGATGGAAGGATAAAGTGGGGCTCAAATCCCTTCCTCTTTCTTTTTTACTTCCTGACTGTGAGGTAAGAGTTCTTTCTCTGATCTTTACTTCTATCATAATATGCTGCCTTACCACAGACCCAGAGGGATAAGGCCATTCAACCATAGGTTAGAATCTCTACACTGTGGGCAAACCTGAACCTTTGCTCTCTGTAAGTTGACTGTCTCAGCAATTTGCTGTAGCAATGGAAATCTAGCTATCATAGTTTTAACATAATTTTGGAAAAAAATAAGCACACCCACCCTCATAAAAGGCAGCCAGTCCAGACACATGGCAAATTGAGCTGCCTTATGCCTGCTTTGGTATTGGCAGCTCTGATAACTGTCTGGCCAATGTGAAGTTAATGCAACTTAACTTCGGTTAAAGTTGCCTGGCCCCCCACTCCACATGCTTTGGAACACGAGGCTGCCCAGGCGTGTTAAGAGTTACTACTGTCCTCAAAAGCTTTGTGTCCCCAATCTCATACAAAGATGACACAGCTCTCTGATGCCCAAAGGAACTCACCTTCAACCAGAGCCCATCACAGGGTATAGTTTATCTCTTCTCATATCCTGACTTCTACAAACTTCCAGAAAAGTTGTTGGTAAGTTTATTGTCTGTGGGAGAGCTGGCTTCTTCAAAATGTAAGTTTCCTTTCAAGGAAAGATGAAAATACTAATAGTGAACACTGACAATTATAGGACTACTGATGTTCTAGCATAATTCCAGATGATGTCCCTCTTCATCTTCAAATGTGTCTCAATTTGGATGAAAAGTAGTTATCATAGTAACGTACTGCTTGTTAGGTGTTCAGTGCCATTTGCATGTATTCACTCATTTAGTTTTTACATCAGTAAGTTAGTTGCTATTGTTATTCCATTATACCAATGAAGAAACCAAGGCTTGAGGTGATGAATTGCCTACAGCCACACATAAATACATAGAAAGGATATAAGTTGCCAGGCGTGGTGGTGCATGCCTTTAGTCCCAGCACTTGGGAGACAGAGGCAGGCAGATCTCTGTGAGTTCGAGGCCAGCCTGGGCTACCAAGTGAGTTCCAGGTAAGGTGCAAAGCTACACAGAGAAACCCTGTCTCGAAAAAAAAAAAAAAAAAAAAAAAAAAAAAAAAAAAAAAAAAAAAAAGATATAAGTTGAAGTAAAACATCTGCTTTTATACATCTAGAATTTTAACCCTATACTATTTTAGCTTGGCTAAATTTGGCTTTATTTTCCCCACCTTGGTATTCTTTTACGGGATTCTTCAAGAAGGAGAACAATCTTTGGACAGTGCCTAGTAGCCTGAACTCCAGGCCACATTTGTTCTGACACCCTCAGTACTTCCATCTAAACCTTCCAGAACTGGTCATGTGGATAAAGACTGATGGGTGGTTGAAGAGGAGAAGACAGAAGGAAGACTCAGGCACTCTCATTGGGCACCACCCTAGGAAATCAATCTTATGTGAAATATGTCTGCAAAAAGGAGAGGAGAGAGTCAACATTTGGAATTTGGAGATGACTGAACCGTACTACCAAGTAAAATGATAGATTTTCATGTTTGTGTAAAGATTATGATGTTTGAGCAAGGAGAGCACTCACTGTAAGGCGATACTTTATAAATGCTCCCACTCAGAGTGCTAGAAGCCAAGGCCATATTTCTCAGTTCCTGCCAAGATCCACCCAAATATTTCAGGTCTAAGATCCTCTGTCACTTAAGCCTGCAATAGAAAGATGGATTCACATCCAGGGATCTGGTCAGAAGACTTTTTGGTTCTTTAAACTGAGTCCAGGGAAGTATGACTGCTGTTTTGTTCCACTGTGAGTCTTATCTTAACCACTCCAGCTCACATTTTCTGATGGTGCTCGAAGTTTCCAATGGATGTAAACTGCATGGAGTCTGCTGGCTTTGTTTTGCTTTGGTTTGGTTTTATTCATGACATTGTGTCTTCCCTCTAACCCCAGTAGACCATTGAAATTCTAAGTGTTCCTAGTTATAATAAGCAAAGTCACATCCATTATACTTCAAATATTCTAGAATTAATAAATTCAATCACACAGCTTTTTATGGTCACTTTAAAACTTATATTTTTTAGCATATTTTTAAAAAATCTGTACAATTCTTTTCTTTCTCCCCAGAATCACAACAGTTATTATAACAATTTGCAGGCATATGTTGCTGTGTTTGGATTCCAACCTGTTCTCAAGTTTTAGACATGACAATTCCCTTTCAACATTGTTGTGCAATGTTCTGAGGGTCCCCAAGACCAGATACAGTGTTGCTGATTTGCTGGAAAGGCTCAGAGAATTGGTTGCATAGTCATACTCATGATTATGATTTGTTATGGAAAAGGATACAAACAAAATCAGTAAAAGAAAAAGCATGTTGGGGCAAAACTGGAGGAAAACTAGTCATGAGCTTCCAAGGGTCTTTCCCAGTGGACACACACAGGATATACTTCATTCCCTCAGCAATAAGTTGTGATAAGTGTCAAATGTCTTCCAGGCAAGCCTATTAGAAACCCAGAGTGAAGGTTTTTATGAGGACTAGTCATGTAGATACCTTCTGCCTAGCATGAACACAAACTCCAGACTCCCAGAAGGACAGTGGGTGTTCCACATAAGCCATATAGAAGCTATATCATCAACTGCACAAGCATTTCTGGTAAGTAAGCCGCTTTACGAGAAAATGATGGGTAGTCTCCAAAAGGACAAGTTTACAGATGCCAGCCAAGGGCCAGCTTCACGAACAGATTTTCCTAAGAACAGTTTCCAGGCTCCTGATGCTAACTCTGTTCTGCAGATGTCTCAGAATTTTAGCCTTTACAGGTCAAGATAAAGACATTAAAGGATTTTCTCATAAGCATGAGTTTATGTTTGGGACAAACTCCAGTCATCCTCGCTCCCAACACAATATTCTTCCCCATAGACTATACAGCTACTTAATAAAGCATCTCATATCACAGTGAGACTGATTTAAATGAAGTGACTAATAATCACCAATACAGTTTTTTGTCTTTCATATGTGAATCAAAAAAAAAAAAATGTCCGTTGGATTAGCCCTTTCTTTCAGAAAAGATAAAATGTTCTGTCATCTTCCCATTACAGCAGCCTCTTGAATTCTTTCACTACTGAACACTTGAAATGTAACTGGAAAAACTAATGACTTGTTTTGCTCAATTTTAATTTGAGCAGTTACATGTGGCTAATAGCCGCTTATTAGAAACATAGTCATAGATTGTTTAAGATTTATTTTGTTAAAGCAAATTTCACTAAGTATCTTAGGTTTAATAACCCTTGAAACACCACTTTCTGATTTCCTGAGGGTCAAACTAATACCACAGTATGCTCCTATAAATATTTCAATTTCTGTTAGTCTTAATGCAAAATTATAATTATCAAGAATAAAAAAATGCCTCATCATCATTAGTGTGTGTGTGTGTGTGTGTCTGTATGTGTGTAAGTGGGGGGAGGTGTGAGAGAGTGTGTGAGTGCATTCATCTGCATAATGGTGCATCTTGCCAACCCAAAGGAAAGGGAAAAGCCTGTCTTTTTGGAAGACTATGATTCAACTGGCCTCAAATCAATGATTGTGAATCTCTATGTGCAAATATGAGCTCACAAATCTAAAATTACTAGTACTTGTACTGAAAAAGAAAGAGGACAAAGGAAGATTAATAATTTTCTCTAGAAATGTTTTTAATGAAATAGATTATAAATGTCAGCCTATTCTAAATATTAATTTTGGCAGACTAATCTTCACACTATTCTGTCTCCAAAATCCAGTAGAAAGTAATTTTTATTTATGTGAAAAAAAATAAATGTTGATAGTGTATACAAGATTATTTTTCATGTATCATAGCTCTATTTTTCCTTGCCTGTCAGAGTAGGAAAAAAAATCACAACCCTAAAAGCAGTAGCCAGAGAGGGGCTCAGTAGGAGAGGACTTGCCTGGTATTTAGGATGCCCCGCATTCAACACCTAGCACCAAAAACAAAGAACAAGAGCCAAACTGAAAGCAAATGAAGATACCCCATATACTCAACTATATGGAGTGGAAAGACAGAGATGCACCACAAGTTTAGAGACAATGAGGTTAAAACCAAAGGTTTTTAATGACAGGATTGTTTCAAACTGTTGATGTTTCCCATGTGTTCCATACACCAAAGAGGGAAATTTCAGCCTCATTCTTCTAAATTTGTTTATTTTTTGAAATTGTATTTTAATTACATTTCTCCCTTTCCTTTCTTCCCTCCAAACCATATCATATAATCTTCCCTGCTCTCCTTCAAATCTATGGCCTGTTTTTCATCAATTGTTATTGCATGCATATATGTATTCAGTAACGTATATTTTCGCACTTTGGAACATATCCAAGGATTAGTGTTCTTTTTTTTTTTTTCCTTTTATTTTATTTTACAGTACCATTCAGTTCTACATAACAGCCACAGATTCCCTTGTTTTCCCCCTTCCTGCCCCTCTTCCCTTCCCCCCAGCCCACCCCCCATTCCCACCTCCTCCAGGGCAAAGCCTCCCCCAGGACTGAGATCAACCTGGTAGACTCAGTCCAGGCAGGTCCAGTCCCCTCCTCCCAGATTGAGCCAAGCGTCCCTGCATAAGTCCCAGGTTTCAAACAGCTAACTCATGCAATGAGCACAGGACCTGATACCACTGCCTAGATGCCTCCCAAACAGATCAAGCCAATCAACTGTCTCACCTATTCAGAGGGCCTGATCCAGTTGGAGGCCCCTCAACCTTTGGTTCATAGTTCATGTGTTTCCATTCGTTTGGCTATTTGTCCCTGTGCTTTATCCAACCTTGGTTTCAACAATTCTCGCTCATATAAACCCTCCTCTTTCTCACTAATTAGACTCCCAGCACTCCACCCGGGGCCTAGCCGTGGATCTCTGCATCCAGATTCCTCAGTCATTGGATGGGGTTTCTAGCATGACAATTAGGGTGTTTGGCTATCCCATCACCAGAGTAGGTCAGTCCCGACTGTCTCTCGACCATTGCCAGCAGTCTTTTGTGGGGGTATCTTTGTGGATTTCTGTGGGCCTCTTTAGCACTTTGTTTCTTCCTTTTCTCATGTGGTCTTCATTTACCATGGTCTCCTATCCCTTGTTCTCCCTCTCTGTTCTTGATCCAGCTGGGATCTCCCACTCTCTTTCCCTCGACCCTTGCCCTTCTAGAATGATTTGGCGAAGCCTTGCTCTTACTCAGTGGTTCCACATAGTTCTCAGTGGAGAGGTACTTCAGCATCATTTCTCTTATTCCCTCTCCACACACATTCTCACAGGAAGAAAGTGGGCAGCTAGGGAAGCTGTTACCCTCAATGAAAATTTGCCCTGCTTCTTATTATTTAATTGGCATCATGTGTTTTCAATATGTACAATGACATACTTTAAAAATGATAGCCATAGCAACAGAATAATACATATTTCTTTTGACAAACTAATCTTCACACTATTATGTCTCCAAAATCCATTAATACCCATCAGGAGTACATGCCAAGTCTTTTGACTAAACAATTTACAAAATCAAAGAATGAATGGCAATAATCATTAATTATTGTTAGATCCACTATGTAAAGGTCCTGGTGGATAGTGTGTGGCAAAGACGTGAAAGTTGTTCACCAAACCATTCTACCTTTCTCCTAGACAGAAAATGAGGACATATTTTCTATTTACTGTGGTGGTATTGTGTTCCCCAAAATATTGTGTACCTTAATAAATTTATCTGGGGTCAGAGAACAGACAGCCACTAAATACAAAGGCTAGAAAATGGCACACTGGAAATAGAAAGCAGAAAGATATATAAGGTGTGAGGACCAGAAACTAGAAGGTTTTGGCTGGTTATTTCCAGTGTGGCCTTGAACTCACAGAGATCCAGAGGGATTTCTATCTCTGGAATGCCAGGATTAAAGGTGTGAGTGCCACCATTTTGTAGCCTTTGTATTTAGTGGCTGTCTGTTCTCTGACCCCAGATAAATTTATTAGAGTACACAATATTTTGGGGAACACAATACCACCACATTTCCTCTCTTTTTGTCTAAAATTAAAAAAGCTTATAACTAATACAAGAAAAACTATCTTCAATAAGTATATGCAATATACAGTTTTGGGCTGGTTAAACATTTGGCCTGGTTAAGCTTCAGGCTTTTGAGCAGTAATTCAGCTGAGACCCATCCCGGATGAGGACTCAGAGGCCTCCAGTTTGAAGAGACAAGACCAGCTGAGGATCCGGTGAGGTGAGATAGCTGTGGTTTGTTCTGTCTCTCTAATCTACCAGCATTGACCCCGATAACTGGCCTCGGGTTTCATTTTATTAATAAGAACTTTTAAGATTCCTGCTACAAGGGAAACTTTCTAGTGTCAAGTTATGGTGACAAGATCTATGATGCAATTATTTTGCTTCTTTCAAGCCAGGCATAGTGGTACATGCCTAGAATATCATCACTTATGAAGCTGAGGCAGGAGGATTGTGAGTTCAAAGTGAGACTGGCCTAAATAGTGAATTTTAGGCCAATCTGAACAAAACAATGAGCCTTATCTCAAAAAAAGAAAACTTATGTTTTCATTTCATTTGTGGTCATGAAACACCTTTACAGTCCCACTATTGATTAGTTTTGAGTCTAGTTTGTTCAGGCCTCTTCAGTGAAGGTTTGACCACATTCCTAGCATCCAGTTAAAGTTTAACTTCTAAGAGAAAACATTTGGACTCAATTCTACCTTTTCCATTACTGAAATAATAGACCGTGTCCTGGAGTATAAAATAAAATACAATAAATTTTAAAATTTTAAAATTTAAGTTTTAACAGCATGTAACTTTTGACCCCAATCAAATCAAACTAAGATTAAAAAAACTAAAGGATAAACGGGAAACTACCAAGTACAAGAAACATAAATCTAAATAATCATAAGTCGAAAAGAAAGTATCAAAGTAACTTTTTAAATACATAGCACTGTATTAAAATGAAACTATAATATACCCAAGTAGGTTTGTGCTACTTTTAAAGGAATGCTAAGATAATAAAGACCTAAATGCACAAAAGCAAGCAAAGCTCACATGTCTAAGTATTTTATTTCAAAAAAGAAAAAAAAAACTAGGAAAGAAAAAGCAATGTAAACTGGAAACAAGAAAGGAACAAGAAAATTCAAATATACAACTAGAAATAAATGAATAAAAGTGGGTAAAATAATTAGAGATAAAAAAAAAGAACTGACTTTTAAAGGGCAATAAAATGAAAGCTCCTAGAAATATTGAAGGAATAAGGAGAAAGAAGATACAAATCACCAACACACACACACACACACACACACACACACACACACACACACACACACGCGAGAGAGAGAGAGAGAGAGAGAGAGAGAGAGAGAGAGAGAGAGAGAGAGCACACCACAGATCTTATAGCTACTGAAAGGATAAAAATAACAATGAGTAACTTTGTGTTCATAAATTAAACAGCTTAGAATAAATGGACCAAATTCTTAAAAATTACAAATTACTAAAACTCAACACAAGAAAATACATAGCCTGAATGATATCACTAGATAAATTAACTATGACTGTGAGTGATTTTCTGTCTTTCCACTTCTTTTTCCTTTTTCTTTTCTTTTTTTTTAAAATTTTGAACAGGATTTTACTGTGTAGCCCAGACTTGAGATCTCACCTCAGCCACCCCAGTGCTAGGACTACAAATGTATGTCACCATGGCCAGTTTATATTTTTACCAAAACAATATATGTAATCTTTAAACAAATTATTAGCTAAATAAATCAATAAAATGCAGGGGGAAAGGTAAAATGGCTAACTGGAATTTATCCCCAAAGGACACCTGGCTAAATATTTAAAAAATAATCAATATAATCTATCATTACATTGAAATAAGTAAGGAAACTCACATGATTATATCAACTGGTACTGAAAAAGCATTTGACAAACTCCTATATTTTTTATAACAAAAACTGCCAGCAAGTCTAGAATAAAAGATATTCTCCTCAACTTGATAAAGAGAACAAGAAAGAAAAGAAACTGAGCCAGTCATTCTTATTTCCCTCTAAGACCAGAATCAGGGGAAGTGTGACTGCTCATCCCTCTGACTCTAGTCACTGCAATAAGACAAAAAAAAAGACATTAAGATGTGTAAACTAAAAGGGAAAAGTAAAAGTGTCCCTTACACATGACATATTCAGTGGGAAATCCGAAATACCAACAACAAACATGAAATCAAAATTACTTCAAAGAAAATGAAATATTTAGGTTTTCACTTAACAAGCAAGGAAAGGAATGATAGTCTGAAAATTACAAAATACTAATCAAAGAAGGCAAAGAGGATCTTAATGAATAAAGAGACAAGGTATGCTATACACATAGTTCAAAATTGTGACATGGTAAACATGTGAACTCTCCTGTTCCATAGCCTTCATGAAATTCTAACAATGGCTCAGCTGGGCTTATGGAGATGTGGTCAAGCCTACTCTGATGTTTAATGAAAAAGAAAACAGCAGAAGGAATCACTCTGCCTGACTCTGAGTCTTGCTATGAAGATACATGATAGTGTGGTATTGGTGCATGAATAAACACATAGATCAATGAAACACAGCAAAGTATCGAAAACTAAACCTACATAAATATTTGTTGTACAAAAGTATAAAAGCAATTCAAATATCAAGGACATTTTTTTCCACAAGTGGAGCTGAAGCAAAGGAACAGCACAGGTCAAAAATGAACATCAGCCTGAATCTCCCACCTAGCAATAAATGAAAGGTGGTCTGTGTTTGAAATTCTAAACATAAAACTTTGGGAAAAGAGTATCAGAAGATCTTTGGGATGTAGGAGCAGTCAAAGAAACCTCACACTTTGCATACATAATCCAAAAGGATGAATTAGTAAATGAAACCTTAAAAAGTTATAAACGTTTGCCGTATAAAATTTCACATAAAATGGTAAAAGACAAGCTATGTATTGCTATAAAATATTTAGAAATACCATGTCTGACAAAGAACTAGTATCTGGAATACATTATGATTTCTGAGGACTCAATTACAAAAATAAAAATGCCTGATTAGAAACTAATCAAAGACACGAGAATGCTGTTTGCCAAAGGGGACGTACAGAGAACAATGAACACACAAAAAGATGTCCACACCATAGCTGCTAGGGAAACACACATTAAAACTACAAAGAGATGTCACTGCACACCTATCAGAATGACCACAATAAATAGAATGACAAGACAAAAATCTGGCAAGGATGTCGAGAAACTGAATGGGTCAAAGTATTGTTGGTAGGAGGAAGAAATGGTGCAGTTATAAAACAAACTATTCAATTGTTATATGACCTACAATTTCACTCTTAGTTACTTATCCTAAAGAAAGTAAAAACATGTATTCACAGAGAAAACCCATGTGTGAACATGTGTAACAGCTTTACTCATAATAACCCCAAACTAGAAAATATTCTCATATCCTATCTATCTACATGTTTAAACTATGGTAAATGTAGTAAGTATAACCATAATACTTAGCAATCGAGAGAACATTACTACTGACCACAACCACACAGATAAACTTTCAGCGCTTACACTAAATGAGTCATTCCCTAGAATTGCATACTACAACATGAATCCAATTACACACAAATGCATGAATTATATAAACATATGAATATGTGCACACTTTGGAAGGGGGAACTGATGATGAATACTAGCCAGGGTTCAGATACAGGATAAAAAAGGGACAGAAAAGATGAGAGAGAATTTGATACGGTTATTACAGGGCAACCAATAGGCAGGTTTCTGGGGCTCATGGGACAGCTCTATATTTTGACTACAGTGAAAGATTCATAAATCTATACAGGTGATGAAGTTACATAAAGCTATACACACATATACAAATGCACACCCATATATGTACACACACACATACACACACACGAGAACCAGTAAATTTGATTAAATATAAATGATATTTAATATCCATGGGTCATATCAATATCAACACATAGGTGATAATGACATGAGTGTACAAGATGGTTTCTCTGGGCAAAGTGTCCATGGTGCTATTTCATGCCTACCTGCCAAGTTCCCAACCAAGGTTTCAGATATGATTAGTAGCATTTAAATAAAAGAACACTATATAGTACTGTCACCACAGTTTTGTGACACATTATCTCAGTTATCCCAAAGCAGAGGAATTTCCTGGGATGAAGCACTTTCTACATTCAAATAAGAGAATTCCCATGTCAGAAATTCTAAAATATCTCTTCTCTCTCTCTCTCTCTCTCTCTCTCTCTCTCTCTCTCTCTCTCTCTCTCTCTCACACACACACACACACACATATGGAGTGGGATTTTTTTACTAATAATGAAATTTTTAGGAGTTTTAAAAGTGATTAAAATACTAAATTTAATATTAAATATTTTAACCATATTTTTAATAGTGAAAAGCAATGAGGATATTTATTTATTCAGTTTGGCCACATTGGGAAGAGGGACAAAGAGATCCGGTGACTTCTAGACTTCATTTTAGAAAAGACAAGACAGCCTGGGGACAGAGAAGGCCAACGGCAAAACACCCAAGTGAGAGCACCGTTCTGCAGGAATTCTGGGATGGCAGGAGCATTGGTTCCTGTTCCTTAGGCTCAGAGAGTCCTACTCTTCCTCAAACCTGGACATGGCACAGTCCCCTCCTTCCCCCAAGACAGCTGGACACAAGCTGGCAGATTAAAGGCTTCACTGAGCTTAGATTTAAAAGACTAAAACTTACATTCTTCCCCTGGAACACACGAGGCTAGGGCAGACTCTGAAGTTCTCAACACACAAGCTGTCTGAAGGAGCAGACCCTTTATGTTTCAGTTGCTGCTGCTGCTCTGAAGTTCCCTCTATGGCTGCCCCGTGTCTTCAGGGGTTTGTAAATTAAGAATAATTTGGTTTATCTATATGCACGTGGATAAGTGAATTCTGGGTACAAAATTTGACACCCAGTCTCTGTTTCCAATCTGGAGGTTTTTCTTTGCACAGCGAACCTTAGAGGCTCAGTTGACTGAGTTTCTCTGTCTCCCTACCAGGCACACACTCACATGAAGGTTTACATGAAGCTTCCCCTCTTTGCAACCTTCCCTGAGCTCTGGGCAGAGCTGGGTAAACACCCCTTTCTCTGTCCTCTACACTTTGGAGATGTAGAAACTCTTTTGGAAATAGAAGGAGAGACACAGAGATGGGGGAGAAGAGGAGAGATGGGGAGGGGGGGAGTGAGAAACAGATAATCTCTTTATCAGACTTGAACTTACGGGCTCTTACAGGGAGAAGAATCTTGGGTTTTATTGTTTATTCATTTAGAATATTTGTTTTGTTTTGTTGCTTTCATGAGATGTCACCAGGTAGACAAGATTGGCCTCAACCCCACGATGCCCCGGCTGCAGCCTCCTGAGTAACAGGATTACAGACATGAACTACCGTACCTAGCTAGCGATCATCTCCTCTTATTGTCTTTATTCCTAGTTAAAGAAATAATTATTGAATAAACTAGTGTAGAAGATTAGGAGCAAAACATCAAATATTAGGAAAGTTTGCTTTATGAAGTTGTTTCACATCTATATTTTATTTCTATGTGTATGGTGTTTTGCCATATGTCTGTGAAGATCATGCATGTCTGGTTTCCCACACAGAGCAGAACAGGGTGTCAGAGCCCCAGGAACTGGAGTTTCAGATGGCTGTGGTGGGTGCTAAGAATTGAGCCCTAGGCTTCTGCAAGAGCAGAAAGTGCTCCCTCCAGGCCCCACCAACCTTTAGATATGACAGTTTTCTTCCATCCTTTCGTGTAGCTCTCTTCTATCACAAACAGGATTTGTGTTGGTAGATTTCATCTCCTTTTCCAAGATGCCTCCCACAGGGCAAGCACACACTTGGATGGAGACAGATGAGCAAACAGAATTCTTCCCCTCCATCACCTACCTCATTCTGTGACCAGGAATATAACACAGCACCTTCTTCTTAGTCTACATTTCTTTCCCACATACAGTAAAATATTAAGATCATAGTATGAATTAACTACTTTGCAAATTTCCTGTTCTTAATAATAAAACCTGTGCTTTTAATTGGAAAGTACAAAAGAAGAAAAAGAATTTTCTTTCAGAAGTTGAATGTGACCCGGAGCTCTTTATGATCCAGTTCTACTTGTGGAAAAACCACTCCTTCAGGGACTGTTTCTATGCTCTCCGAGTCAAGTTAGAAGCAGTGGCTACTGTTTAAACTTACTCTAAGGACCCACTCTTTGAAAACTCAAAGGCTCTTAGACCACAGATGGAAAGTTATTAAATTCCTCATTTTTAAATAAAACAGCATTATAAGGCAGAGTTAATTAAGACTTTCATTTGTTTAATATACATTCCAGGGGTGGAGAAATAGTTCAGAGGTTAAGAGCACTTGGTGATTTTGCAGAGGACCCAAGTTCAGTTCCTAACATCCATATGGCAGCTTAGAAGCATCCATTCCAGGAGATCTATCACCTTCTTCCAGCCTCTTTGAGCATCAGGAATACACGATGTATTACATATATGTGGGGGAAAATTCATACATATAAAATAAAATTATTTTATATATATTTAAGAATAAAATAAATATCCATTGCATTATATAAAAGATTTATTTCTATTTTAAATTTCAGAAATAAGTCACCAGGTTTTTTTTTTTGTTTGATATATATAGTACATAATATATAGGTCAAAAATCAACAGAAGAGCTGGAGAGATGGCTCAGCAATTCAGAACACTTGCTGCTCTTACAGGGGACCACAGTTCAGTTCCCAGCACACACCCTCTTCTGGTTTCTGAAGGTACCTGTACACACACACACACACACACACACACACACACACACACACACACACAAAGTCAGTGGAGTAACAGCAGCTAGCATTACAAACCCCAAACCTAGTCCAGATCTCATAGTTACCATTAATTTTCTCTTCATTTCAAGGCATTAATTATTTAAATTATTTGAACCTCTATTTTTTCTTCAATAAGATATATTTGATAATATAGCTTTGTAGCATTATTATAAAAACTAAATGCTATAATATATGAGACAGGTAGCCCAAGGCCTTAGTATTATAGAAGCATGTAAAATGTTACTAAAATGGGTCTATTGAAAATTAAATTTCCTAGGAAGAAAATTATTAACAGAAATGGATTCAGTTACCAGCTAAAACAGGGATGAATACATTATGTGCCATTTTTCTTGACTTGCTTTGACATGAATTGACTGAAATACTGCCATACAGCCAATATCAATTCTTTTGTTACCACTCTGGTAAAAATAGCTGACAAAATATTTTGGTTTACATGTCAAGAAGAAAACCAACTGGATTTTCAAAGTAACTGTCATGCTTCCAATCTGGTTTAAAAGCCTGTCCAATTTGAAGTTACATTTTATTCATTTTCTTTTATAGGCATAAAAAGGCTGTAATAAAAAGACTAACAACTTTTCTTTAAGCCAAAAATTACTGACCTTTGCCTTTTTGTATTACAGGGAAAGCTTGTTAACTTTACAGACCCTTGAGTATACTGTGTGTTTTACCAATACTGACCTGTGGAGTGGCCTGGACACATTTATACTTTACTAACAACTCAGGATAATATAGAAGACAGCAGAAGAATAAGGAAAGAGAGGGAGAAGGAGAGATAGAAGAGGGAGAAAGGAGAAGGAATAAGGAAAGAGGTGGAATAACATCCACCCTATAGACATTTTGTAGATTTCTTGACCTTATTTTGGCAAATTAAGCATAAAACTTGAGGAATTTGAAATTGTTGTTCTAAGGAAGGTAGAGAGAATTGAAGCCAGTGCTTGGACCTCTAAGCCATTCCCTTAGGTGGTTAAACATGTCCAGATGATCTTAGCTCTTTGAAGGTAACAGAGCAAGAGGGAAGGAGGGAGGGAGGGAGGGAGGGAAAGAGGGAGGGAGGGAGGGAGGGGAGGGAGGGAGGAAGAGGAGGGAAGGAAGGAAGGAAGGAAGGAAGGAAGGAAGGAAGGAAGGAAGGAAGGAAGGAAGGAAGGAAGGAAGGAAAGAAGGAAGGATTCTGTAAGGGGTGTGTGTGTGTGTGTGTGTGTGTGTGTGTGTGTGTGTGTGTACTTAACCTCTGAGACATCTTCCTAGATCCTTTATTGTATTAATTTTTACAAAGGATTACACATCATTATTTTGACTAGAACATTATAGTTTCTTTAGGATGAATGGAAGCATGCCTACTTAGGATTTATTTTAAAAAAAACTAAAAACATGGTTTAAAATATGGGCCATCAGAACTCGTTTGTTAGAGACCCATTTTCTCAACATGAAATTCTGTAATTACTTTCTACAAGTGGCATTGAGTCTCATTCCAATTTTCAGTGTTTGTAGCTGAACAAGAATAAAATATGTGTACAGACCAGGATTCTGTCATTGCCCTCTAAGGGAGCCTCAACTCATAACTGTCTGTCTTTCCATTGGTTCCATTGTATCCTAGAGTTAAGGATACACCTCAGAACACAAACTCACAAATCCCCCAAATAAATTCCCAGCCACTATCACTCTGCATCCTGCCAATTTTCTACTCCAAGTTCAAGTTTAGTCATAGATTTAAATTCTTATTAGGCTTTGTTCCAAGACAAGACATAACTCTTTTAACTCTCAGCTAGTTGAAGTTATTTATGTTCACGTGAACTTCCGGCATTTTATCTTCTAAATGGAGCCCAGAAAGTTTTGTTGCTTATGGATGGAGGAGTTTCAGTTCATGGTTGGGGAGGGGCACTGCTAAGGGATGTAATTTCTTTAATGTTTAGTTTTTCATATGCTTCTGGAGCCTGCTATTTACTGTAATCATCCTACTTACTCATCTCTTCAGCAATTCCTAGAACAAGCTACAGATTCCTTCATATCCCTTTCACTTTGCAAGAAATACTTATTCCCTTTGCTTACAATTCCTCTTTGCATCCATGTCTTTTCACTCTCTCAATTTACCCAAAATATTGTGACAAATGGATGCTGTTTAATCCCAGCCTCCTTTTCTGGCCATGTTTGTTACCCTCCCCCCGCCCCCAGTTAGTGATCTGTCTCGGGTGCTTTCATGGATCTCAGGGCACATATCCACCAGAGCGTGGTCCTTCTGTGATGTTGTTAGCAGTTTACTCTTGCTGTTGATGGGAATAAGCTTCAAGGCAAATGTTCCTTAAGATGTATCCACATATTCATTTAACAGTGTGACAGCAGTCATGAGATACTTCCTGAGTGACATGAATGAGTGCTAGCAGATGCCAGCACAACTTGGGAAACACAAGTGAATCCTACATTAGAATTTATAAATGACCCATCAT
Organism: Peromyscus leucopus; assembly: GCF_004664715.2. NCBI lineage: Eukaryota > Metazoa > Chordata > Mammalia > Rodentia > Cricetidae > Peromyscus > Peromyscus leucopus. The sequence continues at coordinate 105,152,169 of NC_051068.1, forward strand.
TTTGGTTCAACAGCTGTGATTGTTTTACATTCACTAAAATTATGTGATTCTTCCAGAAAAAAAAAATGACTCCAGACTAAGGCACAATTTTTCCAGAATTCAATCTCAGAAACAACTTTCTAAAAACTCTCCACTGTCCATGTTATTGCCTCTGTTACTAATGCTGAGTGCATACCTATTGGAATCATATCATTACTGGAAGAATCAGCAGATCCTTTAACTACAGACCTCTTGCTTATTAGTGGCCTTTTTGCTATTTTGAGCCTTGATTTAAAAGTCTTTGGAAAGAGCAGACTTCCTAGGGCAAAACTGAGTATTGGAGACATGTCAGATCATCTCCACAGTAATCACTATGTTCTTTTATCCTTATGCCCACAAAGAAGACATTTCAGATGGTTTTCTACACACTGACCATTAGTGCAGTAATATACCTTAAAAAGGTAGCAGTGTGCTCCGTTAAGAAAGAATTCATTTAAAATTCAGGTTTCTTTTCTGAAACTGGATAGTTCTCTTTAGTCACTTTGGAAATGTTTGTTACTAAAACATCCTTTCGGTTGGCATATAACAATGGGCTACAACGTTGTTTGTTCATTTACCCATTGGAGAGCTCCAACGTGAGCTATAAATAGACATGAAGATTTGTCAGAAGTACTGTGGGTAAAAGTAAGACTGATTGGGGCTAGAGAGATGGCTTAGCAGTTAAGGGCACTCATTGCTCTTACAGAGGACTGGGGTTTGAGTCACTGCACCCAGTCGGTGGCTCAAAACCATTCATAAATCCAGTTCCAGTGACTCCAATGACCTGTTCTCTCTGATCTCCACAGGCACCAGGCATGCACATGGTAACCAGACATATATGCAGGTGAAATATTCAGATATATAAAATAAAGTAAGTCCTTAAAATTAAAAACAAGAGTGATGATGGTGGTACTAGTGTTGATGGCAGGGATGGTGTGAGGTCACAGAGACCTTAACATCGGTGATGATTAGTAGTGATGGTAGGATTGGTAGCCAGTAGGATTGGTAGCTGATAATGATTGTCCTTAGATGCTGGTAGTAATAATAATGATAGTGGTGCTTGTGGAGGTGGTGTTTCATTTTTGGAGTGTGACAGAAACTTTTAAAGACCAGTTATGCACGATCCAAAGGACCTAAGATGCCAGACACTGGCAGTCATTGAAGATCAAGGTGGGAAAGTGGTTCTAAGTTCATTGTATCACAATCAAGAAGATTAATAGTACAGTCTTTCCTGGGAGAATACAAAGCAGATGGCAGGCTTTACTAAAACTATTGCAAAAAAAAGTCAGCAATTGGGGAAAGTGAGAAATTAACTAGGAGAAATTCCCAAGAGTTGGAAGGGGTTTCCAAGAAAGAAAAAGAAATAAAATTTGCTTCATCTGGGAGGTGTTATAAGTCCATGGCAGAAACTGGACAAAGGCTGAGGCAATCTCTACTGAGACTGGTTAATCCTCTGAACTATCATGGGTCAAGCCAATGAAGGGGCCACACACTCTTGCATCCAACTGGATGATGGTGCGTTATTCATGAACCACCCATCCAGTTATGGATAGGCAAAGCCCTCCCCCTCCATCTCTGATGCCAACTTTGTCTGCTAGCTATGAGTCCCTTGGCTATCATTACTACCTTCTGAACTCGTAGCTATCTCAAGTGCTGTTAAGTGGGTGTTCTGTTCTGTTCTTTATTTTTGAGACAGAGGTCTTACTATGTAGCACTGGCTGTAGCTTTACCCTAGCAGAGTTACCTCTATCACAGCCACCAAGACAAAGCTATGTTCTTTTCTTGTTACCTCATATTTAGCGCTTGTCTGTAGAGCAGTCTAGAATGTTTTCCTAGGAGGAGCTTCATGTTATAAGCCCTCTTTACTTACATTTTATTCTGTCACAAAATTAGCTATGTTAAAAGGAAAAACATATAAAGGAACAATAGTGCTTAACATTGATTCTTTAAGGGTCTAGGATAAGAGGAGGGAGGTGATGGCTATCACTGGCCCAGAGCTCTGTCTCTCCTTTGCTGACCTAGTTTGATTGTCTTAAACACAGCTATAGCCTTTGTATTCATCTTCTCCCCTGATCCAGACTTTGATGCATTAACCCTTAATCTTGTTTTCAATGCCAGCCTGTTGTCACTGCAACCTTTGTGAGCAACGTGCAGTTTTCATCATGGTCCCTTTGCCCTAGCTGCCTGCAGAAAGCTAGCTCCTGTCCCAGGACAGTGATGGCTGTGGGTCAGTGGCTGCCTTGGGTGGTGATGCTATCAATTGTAGTATCTAATAGTGGTGGTTGTGGTGGGGTTTGATCTGTTGCCATTGTTTTTAATCTGGCAGTGGTTGTACCCTTGGTGTGTGTCGTTTTCAGAAACCAGCACAAAACTGAAAGGGTGACTTCTTCACGGGGTTCGGAAACTCCTCTCTAGGACTAGAAAATGAACTATCAATGAAGACCATGGGGAAAGGCTTTCATTTATACCTGGGCATTGTGGCATCCAGAAATGTGCCTTGAGCCTCTTAGAGTTGCTTCCCCCTGAGTGCTACTTGTCATCTGTCCCTCTCTCCTAACGGTTCTTTGCTCCCTCCCATTCACCTGTTGTATTAACTATGTCTAAAACACTAACTACCATTCCCCTGAAAAGCCTCCCTGATGTCTTTCCACTATGCAAGATTTTACCCAAGCTGTTAACTATTTGCTCATCTATTTCACTAGTAACGAAAAGAATCCTTGAAGGCAGACAAAGACCTGCGTCTTTTATATTTGTCTCTCCACCATCTGCTCCAGAGTTTGAAAGAAATGTTTCTTGATACCTACGTGGGACAGAGTGAACTTTTCTGCGAAGTGACGAGCTTGTCAGCAAAGGATCAAGTTTTTTCATCTTTGTGATTTCCATTCTGTTCTCCTTTCAGTGTCGTTTGGTAGCATAGTAGTAGTCAGGGGAAAAGAAATGCAAAAATCAAGACTCTTCCCTTGGTCCACAAAACAGCACTAAACAGGTAGTAACTGATATTCTGGGGATTCTTCCACTCCTGAGAGTCAGTGGCTTTGTGTCACTGAGTAGAATTTGTACAGAAGCAATACTGATGTGGGGACTATCGAGCTTCCATCATACCTATATGAGGATTAGAATTAAGATAGGGCCTGAGCCTTGGTTTTTTCTAGTGCTCTCTTAAAAAGTATATGGCTATTACTATCTCATGCCCATCTCAAACATTTTCTATGCACGGTGAGGTATTTACCAGAACAACCTTCCTGCCACTGGCAGAATTAATAGTAGCTAGATTATTTTTTTTATTGTGGGACTCACCTCCCCTCCAACCATAGCAGATATGGTCACTTTGGGAGAGACAGTCGCTCTGGAAAACAGCACCTGCAAAGGCATGGTTTGGCCCAGAGAGTAACATTTGACAGTTTCCAGAAGAGTCACATGACCTGAGCTTTAGGCCAGATCAATTCCATCACACCTTTGCTTGGAGATGTTCTGAAAACAAAAACACAGTCAATTCCTGGGGTCATCACAACCTCTTTGATGTAGATTCTCACCCATTAGGGACATGGCAGTGGAACCAGACATCAAAACAACTGGTCTTTATTACTGTTTGCTTGCTCTCCTTGACACAGCCTGCTGAAAGGGAAGGGGGGCAGGAATAATTTCCAAGCTGGGATCAGCTCTCCTGAGGAGCCTGTGGTTTTGTGAGTCTAAAAACAGTGCAGCCGTTTCCAATACTACTTTGTCCAGCAGTGTTCATAGGGTCCCTTGTTCCCAAAGCAGCGTCTAAAAGCCATTCCTTCCAGAGAGCCAGTTCAAGCGGCAGCCAAGAGTCAACCTTGATAAATACGATTTTAATAAGTGCTAGAAAATCAGGACATTGCAGGCTCTTGGCTTTTGTGATTTTTATCATACTGAGTTCCCTACAGAGAGCTGAAGAGGAGCCAGTAACATGTCATCCTTTCCATCACGGTCTTACACCAAGTCAGTGTGGAAGGGACATTTTCCTCCAGGTACTACTGTATATCAAATGTATCCACTTCTTGGGGAAAAAGATGAAATTAATTTGAAACTGAAGAGAAGTCTGTGGCAACACTGGCAGAGGGTGAGGTTCAAAAGCCGGCCCAGAGGTACTCCAAATCCACCATAAGGGAAACATCTGACAGAGAAAAATGTGCACTGGCAATTTGTTTGATTGTAATTTCAATGAAAAATTGAAAGCATACGTCCATGGGATTAGACTCCTCTCATCCAGCACAAGTAGATCCCCGTTAACAAATGTGGATGTGTTAGCATCCCCCTGCACTTCCACTTTCAAGTCACTTGTGATCAGTACAGCATCGGCTTCTGGTGCCTTGGCACGGAAGGAACCTCATCACGGTGGCATGGGTAGTAGAACTGGGTCTCCCTCTGCCGAAGACGGAAATGGTGGCAAAAGTGAACACATGCCTTGCAGATCCAACGTTAATGAGAGGGATAAATAAGTCCAAAGATTTTCCCCTTCCTGGGTGACATTAAGACTCTCTCAAAGGGGCAGCAGAGGGACATAATTTGTCCAGTAAAGTGGAACAGTACTGGATGAAGGGAAGGCATGCTCATTTATTTTCCCTGAGAGCTGTATGTCTTTATTGCTGTCATTCACAGGAGAACGCTACAAGGAAAATGGCCATGTCTGTGGTTTGCAAAGAACAAATGTTCAGCAAGGAACAGCAATGCATTAGAACCCAAGGGGTCCTTTGCAGTGTGTTTGCAAAGAATACCAGACCTGTTTACAGGGCATAAATATCCCAAGGCATCAGTCAGCACAGTGATAATGAATGTGTTTAAAGAGCAGTATACGGAGAATACAGCTGACAATTTGGCAATGTGGGATGGAAGAAGGAACTGTCCATTTTTATTGATTCACTTTATCAGGACTGCTGTCTTTCCAAAGCAGTCTGTGGTCATCCACAGAAACTCAAGGTATTAACCTCTTGTGACAAGGTGTTTCATAGGGAAAAAAAACAATACTTGGGACAGACAAGTGGTCTCTTCCAATGGAGTTATTTCACCGTATGACAAAGTGAATAGCTAGAAAGCATTTGCTAGAGACCCAGCTGATAGGGGAAGGATTATGCACTTCAGAGTTCAGCTCTTTTTGAAATGTCCTCAGCCCAAGAAACTTGTTACAGGCTGTGATGAAATCCATTTTCCCCATGTAGCTCCAGCCATAGGGTTTGATATTACCCTACCATACCTATACTTATTTAATTTCCAGGTTGCAGGAGCCATGCCTGGTATGGGACATATCTTCAGTTAACTGAGTCAAACAAAATACTTTTTAAAAATAAGACCTGCTTGTACACACTTTATGATAGCTTGTAAATTCAGAGTCCAAGAGGCCTATCAATGTGAACACAAACAAGACCTGGCATCCAACTTGTCTGGTTCAAATTCTCAGAAAAGCTACTTGCCCGTGGTCTTGCAGTCTCCAGCTCAGGCTTGAGCTGCATATAGCCCATTGTGGTGGTGGTGTACTCAGGTAGGATTTGCTGAAGGAGGCAGAGGCAGAAGGATTCTGAGTTTAAGGGCAGCCTGGGAGACTTGCTGAGGAGAAGCTGCGGCCGGGGGAAGGCCACAAAGGGTGGCAGCAGGACCATGGAGGTGGCTCTGTGTTGCCGGCTATTTCTCATCATGGTGGTGGCAGTGACACTGCTGCTGGAGATGAAGGGTTTACCTCTGCTTGTTCAGAGAACAATTGCCAGGACCATTGTGTTACAAGAGTTTGAGGAAACAGGATCAGCTGAGAGGTTGGTAAGGTGAGATTAGCTGTGGCTTGTTCTGCTTCTCTGGTCTTTCAGCGTTCACCCCAATACCTGACTCCTGAGTATTTTAATTTTTTTTGTAGTCTGAGATTTATTCCTTTTTTTTTAACTTAAAAAAAAGGATTTCTTTCATTTTCTATACCAATCCCAGTTCCCTCTCCTTCCCTTCTCCTGCCCCCCACCTCATTCACTCCTATAGAGGGTAAGGCCTCCCTTGGGGAGTCAACAAAGTCTGGCATTAGAATTATAATTCATTCATCCTAATTAAGATATAAAAGACTGTATATATCCCTATGTAAGACTCAGTCTTCAGTTACTTTTACTAAGCAATTCATGGACATGACACAAAACCTAAAACAGTTAGTGTTTCCCCAGGTTACCCTTATTGTTAATGATTATTGAAAGAAGTCAGAGTGATGTGGAAAAGCTCTCTACTGAAATATTTATATATTAGTCACTAGTTATACATTTACTGTATATTTGTTTAATGATTATATTTTTACGTATACTTACAATACAATTTTTTCTAATTCTCTTTTGAGTGATGATGCCAAGCACCTCAACTCCCACAATGCTTTTCCTTTCACAAACCTAGAAATCATGCAATGGCCTACAACTCTGTGGCGTTCAACAGGATGGCCCAATAGTAAGCAATAACAGGGCTTGTAGTTCAGTTATCAACTGTTTTAAATAGGTCATGGCAGGTTAGTATGTAAAATATATAATTAACATATTTGGAATGGCCATACCACCCTGAACATGCCCGATCTTGTCTGTTTTTTATTAATAAGTTTTTTATTAATAAGACCATTTAAGATTCTTGTTACACACTTTGCTGGGGTTTTTACATGTTCCCTTAACGCTAACTTCAGCTCCACCAATGTCAGTCCAATCCTGACTTGACTTCATGCTCTTTTTGCTTCAATGGGTAGCCTAATGTCTTGAAGTTGTCAATCTATTTCTAATAAGACGAAATTACTATGAGCGATGACTTTAAGAGGAATAGTTCCAATGATTCCAACAGGCTCCGTGTAGCATTCTGTACCTATCATGAAAACCAGAAGTAAATCGCCTCATATTTCCGAATGTACAAAAGTTAAATTACATGACTAAAAAACCCACTCATTTCTCACTTCTAATGCTAATTTGTTCAGGAATAGCTCCTCACAGGACTCTTCTTCCATGTCCTTTGGGTCCCAGCACACAAACCTTGGTAGGAGACAGCTTCTTTATAAATGGAGTGAAGAAACCTGCCTTTCCTCTAAAAATAGCTATTGCAGCTGTACTGGATTATGATATTCCTTAGATGCAAAATAAATAAACAATAAATGAATGAAAGCTTGATTATTTTAGTTAATTGAAACTGAAAGAGAAGAGCTAAAATCAAAGTTTTCTCTCCCTTTCCTTGTATTAAATGGCAAACTGAAAACATTGAAATAACCAGAAATTCAGAGGATCTGTGTTCTTAAAATGCTAGCCTTGCATCTGCAGTACTGGCATTCACTACCACCATCACCATAGCCAGGGGCCCAGCTCCAAGTGTGAATTCAGCAGGGTCTCCAGACCTACTGAAGTAGAAATAGTGTGCTGCAGCCAAGCCAGCTGGGTCTTACTAAGCCTCCAAGTGATTCTGAAGCCTCTATACAGAACCAGAACAATGTAGAACATGGGCTATGAGAGGGGAAAAAAATGAATACTGGATGGAGAAGTTTCTAGAAAATGGCAATAATGAAAAGACAGAGGAATGTCAAATAGATAATATGTGAAACTGTGATCCTTAAATATGGATCAAAGTTAATCTGTAAAACCAGGGCCTTATTGCCCTCAGTATTTTTAAAATTTTACTTATGCCTTTCATGATAATTTAGGAAAGTCTTGGTAAAAGCTTAGTTTTTATGTTATCTGAACAAAAGGGATAGCTTTTTAAAAAACTCTAAAAAAGTACATATACTTTATGAAGTATTCTTTTAGAATCATTTTTGTATAAGGATACTTGAACTATATAAATAATATATATGATAAATTATTACAAAGTATTACAAAATTCTCTAAGTAAACTTTAATTTTTTTTATTTTTTTTTTATTTATTTATTTATTTTTTTTTTGGTTTTTCGAGACAGGGTTTCTCTGTGTAGCTTTGCGCCTTTCCTGGAACTCACTTGGTAGCCCAGGCTGGCCTCTCAAACTCACAAAGATCCGCCTGGCTCTGCCTCCCGAGTGCTGGGATTAAAGGCGTGCGCCACCACCGCCCAGCGTAAACTTTAATTTTTAATCAGTAAATTAAAATATTCACCTCCATTTAACTTAATGCCTCATGGTTTCTTTGAACTGCCTTAGTAAACTTTTTTTGCATATTAAAAATTCATTGAATGAAATTATAGGCAAAAGTGAGCCTGGTGAGTCTTATTTTGGCTTGTGTTAACACGGGGAGGAATTGCTAAAGAAAATCTTGGACTTTCTGTGTTTGCTTAGCAATTTCTCAATCAAAGTAGATATGCTCTGAGAGCCATTTCGAAACATCTTTGTCCTTCCAACATGTCAAAGGGCCAAGATAATGTAGCCTCTGAAAACAGGAGACATTTGGAGAGCTGTAAACAGAACAGCTTCCTAAATACTCAGGTGACCTTAAGCCACAGACAGATCATCACACTCAGTTTGTCAAACAACAAAGCCTGAAGAGACAAACATGGCTGGGAAATTGGTTCTTCTGATGAACTTTTGCGTGATTCCCCTCTGAATACAGTGAAATATAAGAGGCCTGGGAGAGTCGATGAGGACCCATTAAACTTTTACAACACTTTGTTCCCCCAAGAACCTGGTTATCTAAAATATGCAGCATGCAGTCTGGTCGATTCTGCCTCAATGCTAGCCCAACTTCTAGAGGAAATATTGCTCCCTACCCCATTTTGCTGTGGCAGAATTTGATGAAATGTCCTATTTAAAGGTGACATGCTGGAGAAGGTTAATTCCTTCCAAACAACTTAAGAGTTCTCTGAAATCCTGGCTTTGTAGTCCATGCTGTTGAATTTTACAGGGAAGAGAAACATTTACTTCAGGAGAAAATCCAAAATAAAGAGACTTGGGAAATAGGACTTGCTTGAGTCTGCAGGGACGTCAGGGGACTTCCCATTTGCCGAGAATGTACTTTCTTAAGTAGTCACATATGGTTTGCATCTGTTAATCTCTTGAGCACCCTATATCTTCAGTATTTCACTGCTTAGAGAATTTTCCATTGGTTTTAATTGCAGAAGAAAAACACTTCTCTGAAGTGACAGCTTTTGAGTTGTGAGCCTTTACTAAGGGAGATAACTTTATGATTGTCTCATATAACAGTAACATCTTTACAGTTAGTGCTAGTTGTTTTGCCTTATTCATTTCTTCAGTGAATATACATTGTGCATCTACTAGGCTAGACAATAGATTCCTCTTCTGAGTTCTCTAGCTGATTTTCATTGCTTTTATTTTTTTTCCAGTGGTGGATGTTTAACACAGTTATCTACCAGTAAGTGATATCCCTAACTTTACTGTATATTAGATATTCACTCTATGTGTTGATATTCCTGTAACTATCAGAAGGTTTCACAGAAATTCTATTTTAAATATTACTGTTTATTTAAGTGACCTATGTGGAAATAACACAAGATTAAGTGCTCTTTTTCCACAGAATGAAACAAGTGTGTTAACCTATATAGTTCTGGATTTCCCCCTAAGTGAAGAACATTGTTTGACTGGGAGGCCACTAAGTTCAGTTCTGTGCAGCCCCTTTTAGAACACAGCAGCATCGTGACTATCATGACGTGGTTTGGATCTCTGTGATCAATGGCAACCATTCTCCTGACAGTTCCTTTGCAGTATTTTTATTTTAGCATCATGATAGACAGGAGGCATAGCCATAGATTAAGATAGTATTCTCATCATAAATGATGACAACTACTTTTTCTCTGTTCAGTGTCAGCTCAGCATCTTACCTGAAGGTGAGCTGTTCTGTGCTCTGACTGTCAGATTAGCACAGTCTGGCTGAAACCATGGCTTGCTCTGGCTATCATCTGAAAAGCCAGTTAGGAAATCTGGATCCTGGACATGGACACTGGGGCCTTCTGATCCACAGGGAGGTATCAAATTCTATGTGGATCAAGACCTAAACCCATTCCCAGTGTAGTCAGGTTTCTCTGTTATTATGATGCTATAATGGATAGGAGCTGCCTTGGTGCTATGCACCTCAAGGCAGAAGTGTAGAATGGCCAGAGTGGTCCTAGGGGAGAAAACTTTTGAGGTCCTCCCAAATGCAGAATTCAAGGCTGCGCCATCCCCACCCTGGCTCTGCACAGCTGCTTGCAGCCTGCTTATCCTGCTCTGAACATTTCTTCATATATAAAGTCAGCTGTACTTGGATTTGTAGGGCCAGAGGGAAATTGAGAAGGAGACAGAAGGTGAGAGAGAGGAAAACAAGGGTTTTCATGTCCAGTGTTCTCCAGGGGCTGTCATCAGAACAAATGGGAGATTTCTTACAGTACAGTATACAGACAACTCTCTGTGTTTTTCAAGAGGAGCGAAATGATCCTGAACACACTGCAGAGTGCCTGAAGCATCTTGAAATTGGGCCTCTGACAGGCCAAAACCCTACAGAGATCAGTCCATCTCCTCCCAATCTTCACAGTTCCCTTCATCCTGGGAGCCTTTCCAGTCTCTGCTCTTCTTCTCCCACTAACCCCCCATTTCTCATTTCCTTCTTGATACACAGTGTATCTGTGTGTCTGCCTGGGCTTCGGTCTCTGCAGCTTTGTAGCTCTGTGGATCTCTCCCATCTCATTTTCTGTCAATCTTTTGTCTCGGACCTCCTTTCAGTGTCTCTTGTTTCAACAATTGTGTGTTATGTCCTCCAATATATTGTGCACCTTGATAAACTTATCTGGGGTCAAAGAACAGAACAGCCACTAGATAGACATAGAGGCCAGAAAATGGTGGCACACACACCT